>NC_086444.1:933849420-934454420 GCF_028390025.1 Pseudophryne corroboree | reverse complement strand
GACAGTGTCAGCAGACTGCTAAACTAGTATGAAGAAAGAAAAAAAAAACACCACAGGTATACAATGTAGATGGATGGATAGTATAGTATTACTTATACTTATGGACGACGAGTGCACTGACGACACAGAGGTAGGTACAGCCGTGGCCTACCGTACTGCTGCTTAGTGCTTAATTATATATATAAAATATACTGTATAACGGACCTGGTGGACACTGTCAGCAGACTGCTAAACAAACTAGCATGAAGAAAGAAAAAAAAAACACCACAGTGTTTTTCAGGCAGACAAACGTATACTGGACTGGTGGTCACTGTCCGCAAAACTGTGCACTGTACTCCTGCTATAACTGCTCCCCAGTCCCCACAATTAGGCAGTGTGAGCAGTGCACTCAGCACAGATATATGCAGCAGTGCAGCACACTGAGTGAGCACAGATATGGTGGAGCGTTTTTTTTCAGGCAGAGAAACAACGGATTAAACTCAAAACCCTGCACTGTACTCCCTAACAGCTGCTCCCCGTCCCCAATCCTCCCCACAATTAAAACTAAGTCACTCAGTTTTTTTTTTCTAATACAACGGAGAGGACACCAGCCACGTCCTCTCCCTATCAATCTCAATGCACGTGTGAAAAATGGCGGCGACGCGCGGCTCCTTATATAGAATCCGAGTCTCGCGAGAATCCGACAGCGGGATGATGACGTTCGGGCGCGCTCGGGTTAACCGAGCAAGGCGGGAGGATCCGAGTCGCTCGGACCCGTGTAAAAAAAAAGGTGAAGTTCGGGCGGGTTCGGATTCCGAGGAACCGAACCCGCTCATCACTAATATTTTCTGTAGCAACTGCGCCAAAAGTTGCAATGCTGCTGCTTATCTGTCCACCTCTGAATCAGCTCTTGTGCATCAACAGGTGCATAATGTATATTGTATACGTTTGTACCCAGCAGAGGGTCATGTAGAGACGAGCAGGTTTCGGATTTACTCAGATTTACCCGGATCTCCTTATTGGCTTTCGGATGTCATGTGTTTTGGTTAGTCAATAAGAAAATCCGGAAAATCTAAACTTGCGTTAATTCTGGAGTTAAGTACCAAGTAAATCCGAACCCGCTTATCTCTATTTTCATGTTGAGATTCGGTGAAACATGCAATTTGGCAGGTGTGTCCAAACTTTTGTAAACCATATACTGTATGTCATACTTGCCTACTTTTAAATCTGGGAGATTACTGGTGGAAGTACAGTAAAAGTGCTATGACTGCAGGCAGCAAATCATTCAGCCTCCAGACTGCACACTTTTATAGTAAATTGATGGGATCTGGGAAGTAGGTCTACTCTCCTGGGAGTGTGGGAGAACTCCCCATAATTAAGATGTTTTTCTGGGAGAGCAGGCAAATATGTGATATGTAATATAGCCATGTATCAAATAAAGATATTAATAATCTTATATATTTTACTACTGATATTATTTTAAAAGAGGAACATATACTTCATAATAAATCAATACAAATAGTTTATCTGGATTTAAATGATTGAAACTGTTCCCTGATAATATATCTGTGTATATAGTATAATATAAAAAACAGTGAAAATTCACTAAAAGATTGGTAAAAAAGAACTACAAAAACAAACAAAACAGGATGAATACGTAAGACAGAAGTAATAAATAATTAATGTGAATATGACTGTCATAACTGTCCTTATGTTCTTAAGGGTAATTATTTATAAGTTAATATGCCCAAATTTTTCTTTGCAATAATTCTTTCTCTATAATACACCACCTTGCTCCATGTGCAACATGTTAAATTACTTTAATCTAGATTCAGAGTTATCTAATTTAAAAAATAAAAGTTCTCAAAATTTCTTACATGCACCTTAATGAATTACACAAATTCTTAATTTAGAGAGTACTTGGTTTTACCTACATATTTTAATCTATACATAACTTCCAGTAAGAATGTGATTGACACGGTAGTATAATTCATGTAGGTGGTTAATGTGAATTGTTTGAAGTATTGGAATTGATTAGTGTTCCTGGTAGAAGCTAGTAGTACAGTATGCATTACAGTGCTACATTACATAAAAAACTAACATTTGTTTTTAATTTTTATTTTTGGGCAAACCATTTTCTAATGATTTGAATGAATATCAGTCATTATCAGTAGGACATTCTCTGGACAGTCAACAATTTCTACTTGTATTAAAACAATTGTGGTTTCCTTTAGATATAATGGCCGTTCCATCACCTACCTCTTTAGACAAATGACAACGTATTCAGATACATTCCATCCATAATTTCTCTAACGTCCTAGTGGATGCTGGGAACTCCGTAAGGACCATGGGGAATAGCGGGCTCCGAAGGAGGCTGGGCACTCTAGAAAGATTTATGACTACCTGGTGTGCACTGGCTCCTCCCACTATGACCCTCCTCCAAGCCTCAGTTAGATTTCGTGCCCGGCCGAGGTTGGATGCACACTAGGGGCTCTCCTGAGCCCTTAGAAAGAAAGTATAGATTTAGGTTTTTTATTTTCAGTGAGACCTGCTGGCAACAGGCTCACTGCAGCGAGGGACTAAGGGGAGAAGAAGCGAACTCGCCTGCTTGCAGCCGGATTGGGCTTCTTAGGCTACTGGACACCATTAGCTCCAGAGGGATCGACCGCAGGCCCAGTCCTTGGTGTTCGGTCCCGGAGCCGCGCCGCCGTCCCCCTTACAGAGCCAGAAGCAAGAAGAGGTCCGGAAAAACGGCGGCAGAAGACATCAGTCTTCACCAAGGTAGCGCACAGCACTGCAGCTGTGCGCCATTGCTCCTCATACACACTTCATACTCCGGTCACTGAGGGTGCAGGGCGCTGGGGGGGTGGGCGCCCTGAGAAGCAATAATAACACCTTGGCTGGCAAAAACTCCACAATATATAGTCCCAGAGGCTATATATGTGGAAAATACCCCTGCCAGAATATGGAAAAAAGCGGGAGAATAGGCCGCGGAAAAGGGGCGGAGCTATCTCCTGCAGCACACTGGCGCCATTTCTCCTTCACAGATCCACTGGAAGGAAGCTCCCTGGCTCTCCCCTGCAGTCTACACTACAGAACAGGGTAAAAACAGAGAGGGGGGGCACTAAATTTAGGCGCAATATATTTATTATATAAAAAAGCAGCTATAGGGGACATAACTCAGTTAGTCCCTGCATTATATAGCGCTCTGGTGTGTGCTGGCATACTCTCACTCTGTCCCCCCAAAGGGCTTTTGTGGGTCCTGTCCTCATTCGGAGCATTCCTTGTGTGTGTGCGGTGTGTCGGTACGGCTGTGTCGACATGTTTGATGAGGATAATGATGTGGAGGCAGAGCAGATGCCTTTAGAAGGGATGTCACCCCCTGCGGGGCAGACACCTGAGTGGATGGGCTTATGGAAAGTAATGAGTGCACATATAGACTCCCTATATAAGAAAATCGACGACATGCCAAATGTGGGACAGCCGACTTCTCAGCTCGTGCCTGCCCAGGCGTCGCATGGGTCATCAGGGGCTCTAAAACGCCCGCTACCTCAAGCAGACCCAGATGTCGACACGGATACTGACACCAGTGTCGACGACGATGAGTCTAACCTGATGCCCACTAAGGCCATTCACTGCATGATTGAGGCAATGAAAGAGGTGTTACACATTTCTGATATAACTACAGGTACCACTAAAAAGTAGAGATGAGCGCCGGAAATTTTTCGGGTTTTGTGTTTTGGTTTTGGGTTCGGTTCCGCGGCCGTGTTTTGGGTTCGACCGCGTTTTGGCAAAACCTCACCGAATTTTTTTGTCGGATTCGGGTGTGTTTTGGATTCGGGTGTTTTTTTAAAAAAACCCTAAAAAACAGCTTAAATCATAGAATTTGGGGGTAATTTTGATCCCAAAGTATTATTAACCTCAAAAAACATAATTTACACTCATTTTCAGCCTATTCTGAACACATCACACCTCACAATATTATTTTTAGTCCTAAAATTTGCACCGAGGTCGCTGTGTGAGTAAGATAAGCGACCCTAGTGGCCGACACAAACACCGGGCCCATCTAGGAGTGGCACTGCAGTGTCACGCAGGATGGCCCTTCCAAAAAACCCTCCCCAAACAGCACATGACGCAAAGAAAAAAAGAGGCGCAATGAGGTAGCTGACTGTGTGAGTAAGATTAGCGACCCTAGTGGCCGACACAAACACCGGGCACATCTAGGAGTGGCACTGCAGTGTCACGCAGGATGTCCCTTCCAAAAAACCCTCCCCAAACAGCACATGACGCAAAGAAAAAAAGAGGCGCAATGAGGTAGCTGTGTGAGTAAGATTAGCGACCCTAGTGGCCGACACAAACACCGGGCCCATCTAGGAGTGGCACTGCAGTGTCACGCAGGATGTCCCTTCCAAAAAACCCTCCCCAATCAGCACATGATGCAAAGAAAAAGAAAAGAAAAAAGAGGTGCAAGATGGAATTATCCTTGGGCCCTCCCACCCACCCTTATGTTGTATAAACAAAACAGGACATGCACACTTTAACCAACCCATCATTTCAGTGACAGGGTCTGCCACACGACTGTGACTGATATGACGGGTTGGTTTGGACCCCCCCCAAAAAAGAAGCAATTAATCTCTCCTTGCACAAACTGGCTCTACAGAGGCAAGATGTCCACCTCATCTTCACCCTCCGATATATCACCGTGTACATCCCCCTCCTCACAGATTATCAATTCGTCCCCACTGGAATCCACCATCTCAGCTCCCTGTGTACTTTGTGGAGGCAATTGCTGCTGGTCAATGTCTCCGCGGAGGAATTGATTATAATTCATTTTAATGAACATCATCTTCTCCACATTTTCTGGATGTAACCTCGTACGCCGATTGCTGACAAGGTGAGCGGCGGCACTAAACACTCTTTCGGAGTACACACTTGTGGGAGGGCAACTTAGGTAGAATAAAGCCAGTTTGTGCAAGGGCCTCCAAATTGCCTCTTTTTCCTGCCAGTATAAGTACGGACTGTGTGACGTGCCTACTTGGATTCTATCAATGTTGAGAGAATCATATGCAGTGACAGTAGACGACATGTCCGTAATCGTTGTCAGGTCCTTCAGTCCGGACCAGATGTCAGCATCAGCAGTCGCTCCAGACTGCCCTGCATCACCGCCAGCGGGTGGGCTCGGAATTCTGAGCCTTTTCCTCGCACCCCCAGTTGCGGGAGAATGTGAAGGAGGAGATGTTGACAGGTCGCGTTCCGCTTGACTTGACAATTTTGTCACCAGCAGGTCTTTCAACCCCAGCAGACCTGTGTCTGCCGGAAAGAGAGATCCAAGGTAGGCTTTAAATCTAGGATCGAGCACGGTGGCCAAAATGTAGTGCTCTGATTTCAACAGATTGACCACCCGTGAATCCTTGTTAAGCGAATTAAGGGCTGCATCCACAAGTCCCACATGCCTAGCGGAATCGCTCCATGTTAGCTCCTTCTTCAATGCCTCCAGCTTCTTCTGCAAAAGCCTGATGAGGGGAATGACCTGACTCAGGCTGGCAGTGTCTGAACTGACTTCACGTGTGGCAAGTTCAAAGGGCATCAGAACCTTGCACAACGTTGAAATCATTCTCCACTGCACTTGAGACAGGTGCATTCCACCTACTATATCGTGCTCAATTGTATAGGCTTGAATGGCCTTTTGCTGCTCCTCCAACCTCTGAAGCATATAGAGGGTTGAATTCCACCTCGTTACCACTTCTTGCTTCAGATGATGGCAGGGCAGGTTCAGTAGTTTTTGGTGGTGCTCCAGTTTTCTGTACGTGGTGCCTGTACGCCGAAAGTGTCCCGCAATTCTTCTGGCCACCGACAGCATCTCTTGCACGCCCCTGTCGTTTTTTAAAAAATTCTGCACCACCAAATTCAAGGTATGTGCAAAACATGGGACGTGCTGGAATTGGCCCAGATTTAATGCACACACAATATTGCTGGCGTTGTCCGATGCCACAAATCCACAGGAGAGTCCAATTGGGGTAAGCCATTCCGCGATGATCTTCCTCAGTTGCCGTAAGAGGTTTTCAGCTGTGTGCGTATTCTGGAAAGCGGTGATACAAAGCGTAGCCTGCCTAGGAAAGAGTTGGCGTTTGCGAGATGCTGCTACTGGTGCCGCCGCTGCTGTTCTTGCGGCGGGAGTCCATACATCTACCCAGTGGGCTGTCACAGTCATAAAGTCCTGACCCTGCCCTGCTCCACTTGTCCACATGTCCGTGGTTAAGTGGACATTGGGTACAGCTGCATTTTTTAGGACACTGGTGACTCTTTTTCTGAGGTCTGTGTACATTTTCGGTATCGCCTGCCTAGAGAAATGGAACCTAGATGGTATTTGGTACCGGGGACACAGTACCTCCAACAAGTCTCTAGTTGGCTCTGCAGTAATGATGGATACCGGAACCACGTTTCTCACCACCCAGGATGCCAAGGCCTCAGTTATCCGCTTTGCAGTAGGATGACTGCTGTGATATTTCATCTTCCTCGCAAAGGACTGTTGAACAGTCAATTGCTTACTGGAAGTAGTACAAGTGGGCTTACGACTTCCCCTCTGGGATGACCATCGACTCCCAGCGGCAACAACAGCAGCGCCAGCAGCAGTAGGCGTTACACGCAAGGATGCATCGGAGGAATCCCAGGCAGGAGAGGACTCGTCAGACTTGCCAGTGACATGGCCTGCAGGACTATTGGCATTCCTGGGGAAGGAGGAAATTGACACTGAGGGAGTTGGTGGGGTGGTTTGCGTGAGCTTGGTTACAAGAGGAAGGGATTTACTGGTCAGTGGACTGCTTCCGCTGTCACCCAAAGTTTTTGAACTTGTCACTGACTTATTATGAATGCGCTGCAGGTGACGTATAAGGGAGGATGTTCCGAGGTGGTTAACGTCCTTACCCCTACTTATTACAGCTTGACAAAGGGAACACACGGCTTGACACCTGTTGTCCGCATTTCTGGTGAAATACCTCCACACCGAAGAGCTGATTTTTTTGGTATTTTCACCTGGCATGTCAACGGCCATATTCCTCCCACGGACAACAGGTGTCTCCCCGGGTGCCTGACTTAAACAAACCACCTCACCATCAGAATCCTCCTGGTCAATTTCCTCCCCAGCGCCAGCAACACCCATATCCTCCTCATCCTGGTGTACTTCAACACTGACATCTTCAATCTGACTATCAGGAACTGGACTGCGGGTGCTCCTTCCAGCACTTGCAGGGGGCATGCAAATAGTGGAAGGCGCATGCTCTTCACGTCCAGTGTTGGGAAGGTCAGGCATCGCAAACGACACAATTGGACTCTCCTTGTGGATTTGGGATTTCAAAGAACGCACAGTTCTTTGCGGTGCTTTTGCCAGCTTGAGTCTTTTCAGTTTTCTAGCGAGAGGCTGAGTGCTTCCATCCTCATGTGAAGCTGAACCACTAGCCATGAACATAGGCCAGGGCCTCAGCCGTTCCTTGCCACTCCGTGTGGTAAATGGCATATTGGCAAGTTTACGCTTCTCCTCCGACAATTTTATTTTAGGTTTTGGAGTCCTTTTTTTTCTGATATTTGGTGTTTTGGATTTGACATGCTCTGTACTATGACATTGGGCATCGGCCTTGGCAGACGACGTTGCTGGCATTTCATCGTCTCGGCCATGACTAGTGGCAGCAGCTTCAGCACGAGGTGGAAGTGGATCTTGATCTTTCCCTAATTTTGGAACCTCAACTTTTTTGTTCTCCATATTTTATAGGCAGAACTAAAAGGCACCTCAGGTAAACAATGGAGATGGATGGATTGGATACTAGTATACAATTATGGACGGACTGCCACGGTTAGGTGGTATAAAAAAACCACGGTTAGGTGGTATATATTATAATAATAATACAATTATGGATGGACGGACTGCCTGCCGACTGCCGACACAGAGGTAGCCACAGCCGTGAACTACCGCACTGTACACTGGTTGATAAAGAGATAGTAGTATACTCGTAACAACTAGTATGACACTATGACGACGGTATAAAGAATGAAAAAAAAACCACGGTTAGGTGGTATATATTATAATAATAATACAATTATGGATGGACGGACTGCCTGCCGACTGCCGACACAGAGGTAGCCACAGCCGTGAACTACCGCACTGTACACTGGTTGATAAAGAGATAGTAGTATACTCGTAACAACTAGTATGACACTATGACGACGGTATAAAGAATGAAAAAAAAACCACGGTTAGGTGGTATATATTATAATAATAATACAATTATGGATGGACGGACTGCCTGCCGACTGCCGACACAGAGGTAGCCACAGCCGTGAACTACCGCACTGTACACTGGTTGATAAAGAGATAGTAGTATACTCGTAACAACTAGTATGACACTATGACGACGGTATAAAGAATGAAAAAAAAACCACGGTTAGGTGGTATATATTATAATAATAATACAATTATGGATGGACGGACTGCCTGCCGACTGCCGACACAGAGGTAGCCACAGCCGTGAACTACCGCACTGTACACTGGTTGATAAAGAGATAGTAGTATACTCGTAACAATTAGGATGACACTATGACGGTATAAAGAATGAAAAAAAAACCACGGTTAGGTGGTAGGTATATAATAATAAATAATACAATTCTGGTCGGACGGACTGCCTGCCGTGTGCCGACACAGAGGTAGCCACAGCCGTGAACTACCGCACTGTACACTGGTTGATAAAGAGATAGTAGTATACTCGTAACAATTAGGATGACACTATGACGGTATAAAGAATGAAAAAAAAACCACGGTTAGGTGGTAGGTATATAATAATAAATAATACAATTCTGGTCGGACGGACTGCCTGCCGTGTGCCGACACAGAGGTAGCCACAGCCATGAACTACCGCACTGTACACTGGTTGATAAAGAGATAGTAGTATACTCGTAACAATTAGGATGACACTATGACGGTATAAAGAATGAAAAAAAAACCACGGTTAGGTGGTAGGTATATAATAATAAATAATACAATTCTGGTCGGACGGACTGCCTGCCGTGTGCCGACACAGAGGTAGCCACAGCCGTGAACTACCGCACTGTACACTGGTTGATAAAGAGATAGTAGTATACTCGTAACAATTAGGATGACACTATGACGGTATAAAGAATGAAAAAAAAACCACGGTTAGGTGGTATATATTATAATAATAATACAATTATGGATGGACGGACTGCCTGCCGACTGCCGACACAGAGGTAGCCACAGCCGTGAACTACCGCACTGTACACTGGTTGATAAAGAGATAGTAGTATACTCGTAACAACTAGTATGACACTATGACGGTATAAAGAATGAAAAAAAAACCACGGTTATGTGGTATATATTATAATAATAATACAATTATGGATGGACGGACTGCCTGCCGACTGCCGACACAGAGGTAGCCACAGCCGTGAACTACCGCACTGTACACTGGTTGATAAAGAGATAGTAGTATACTCGTAACAATTAGGATGACACTATGACGGTATAAAGAATGAAAAAAAAACCACGGTTAGGTGGTAGGTATATAATAATAAATAATACAATTCTGGTCGGACGGACTGCCTGCCGTGTGCCGACACAGAGGTAGCCACAGCCGTGAACTACCGCACTGTACACTGGTTGATAAAGAGATAGTAGTATACTCGTAACAATTAGGATGACACTATGACGGTATAAAGAATGAAAAAAAAACCACGGTTAGGTGGTAGGTATATAATAATAAATAATACAATTCTGGTCGGACGGACTGCCTGCCGTGTGCCGACACAGAGGTAGCCACAGCCGTGAACTACCGCACTGTACACTGGTTGATAAAGAGATAGTAGTATACTCGTAACAATTAGGATGACACTATGACGGTATAAAGAATGAAAAAAAAACCACGGTTAGGTGGTAGGTATATAATAATAAATAATACAATTCTGGTCGGACGGACTGCCTGCCGTGTGCCGACACAGAGGTAGCCACAGCCGTGAACTACCGCACTGTACACTGGTTGATAAAGAGATAGTAGTATACTCGTAACAATTAGGATGACACTATGACGGTATAAAGAATGAAAAAAAAACCACGGTTAGGTGGTATATATTATAATAATAATACAATTATGGATGGACGGACTGCCTGCCGACTGCCGACACAGAGGTAGCCACAGCCGTGAACTACCGCACTGTACACTGGTTGATAAAGAGATAGTAGTATACTCGTAACAACTAGTATGACACTATGACGGTATAAAGAATGAAAAAAAAAACCACGGTTAGGTGGTATATATTATAATAATAATACAATTATGGATGGACGGACTGCCTGCCGACTGCCGACACAGAGGTAGCCACAGCCGTGAACTACCGCACTGTACACTGGTTGATAAAGAGATAGTAGTATACTCGTAACAATTAGGATGACACTATGACGGTATAAAGAATGAAAAAAAAACCACGGTTAGGTGGTAGGTATATAATAATAAATAATACAATTCTGGTCGGACGGACTGCCTGCCGTGTGCCGACACAGAGGTAGCCACAGCCGTGAACTACCGCACTGTACACTGGTTGATAAAGAGATAGTAGTATACTCGTAACAATTAGGATGACACTATGACGGTATAAAGAATGAAAAAAAAACCACGGTTAGGTGGTAGGTATATAATAATAAATAATACAATTCTGGTCGGACGGACTGCCTGCCGTGTGCCGACACAGAGGTAGCCACAGCCGTGAACTACCGCACTGTACACTGGTTGATAAAGAGATAGTAGTATACTCGTAACAATTAGGATGACACTATGACGGTATAAAGAATGAAAAAAAAACCACGGTTAGGTGGTAGGTATATAATAATAAATAATACAATTCTGGTCGGACGGACTGCCTGCCGTGTGCCGACACAGAGGTAGCCACAGCCGTGAACTACCGCACTGTACACTGGTTGATAAAGAGATAGTAGTATACTCGTAACAATTAGGATGACACTATGACGGTATAAAGAATGAAAAAAAAACCACGGTTAGGTGGTAGGTATATAATAATAAATAATACAATTCTGGTCGGACGGACTGCCTGCCGTGTGCCGACACAGAGGTAGCCACAGCCGTGAACTACCGCACTGTACACTGGTTGATAAAGAGATAGTAGTATACTCGTAACAATTAGGATGACACTATGACGGTATAAAGAATGAAAAAAAAACCACGGTTAGGTGGTAGGTATATAATAATAAATAATACAATTCTGGTCGGACGGACTGCATGCCGTGTGCCGACACAGAGGTAGCCACAGCCGTGAACTACCGCACTGTACTGTGTCTGCTGCTAATATAGACTGGTTGATATTTAAAGAGATATTAGTAGTATACAACAATACTATACTGGTGGTCAGGCACTGGTCACCACTCCTGCAGCAAAAGTGTGCACTGTTAATTAATATAATTGTACTCCTGGCTCCTGCTAACAACCTGCAGTGCTCCCCAGTCTCCCCCACAATTAATTATAAGCTTTTAATTTATACATTGATGACTGTGCAGCACACTGGGCTGAGCTGAGTGCACACAGACTGAGTCACACTGTGTGACTGACTGTGCTGTGTATCGTTTTTTTTTTCA
Organism: Pseudophryne corroboree; assembly: GCF_028390025.1. Classification (NCBI taxonomy): domain Eukaryota; kingdom Metazoa; phylum Chordata; class Amphibia; order Anura; family Myobatrachidae; genus Pseudophryne; species Pseudophryne corroboree. Next base: position 934,442,794 of record NC_086444.1, on the reverse strand, counting down.
GGCAGAGAACGGATATAGCAGAGAGAAGTGAACGGATATATTATATTAAATAAAAGTTAACTAGCTGCTGCACTGGTCACTGACTGTGGTAAACTAACTCTGTCTGCGACTCTGCACAATCTCTCTCTATCTAATCTATCTATCTCTATTCTAATGGAGAGGACGCCAGACACGTCCTCTCCCTATCAATCTCAATGCACGAGTGAAAATGGCGGCGACGCGCGGCTCCTTATATAGAATCCGAGTCTCGCGATAGAATCCGAGCCTCGCGAGAATCCGACAGCGTCATGATGACGTTCGGGCGCGCTCGGGTTAACCGAGCAAGGCGGGAAGATCCGAGTCGCTCGGACCCGTGGAAAAAAAAGTGAAGTTCGTGCGGGTTCGGATTCAAAGAAACCGAACCCGCTCATCTCTACTAAAAAGGGTATTATGTTTGGAGAGAAAAAACTACCCGTAGTTTTTCCCCCATCAGATGAATTAAATGAAGTGTGTGAAGAAGCGTGGGCTTTCCCTGATAAAAAATTGGTAATTCCTAAGAAGGTACTAATGGCGTTCCCTTTCCCGCCAGAGGATAGGTCACGTTGGGAAACACCCCCTAGAGTGGATAAAGCGCTCACACGTTTGTCTAAAAAGGTGGCACTACCGTCTCCGGATACGGCCAAGGAACCTGCTGATAGAAAGCAGGAGGCGATCCTGAAGTCTGTATATACACACACAGGCATTATACTTAGGCCAGCTATTGCGTCAGCTTGGATGTGCAGTGCTGCCGCTGCGTGGTCAGATAAACTGTCAGAAAATATTGACACATTAGACAGAGACACGATCCTGTTAACCATAGACCATATAAAGACTCAGTCTTATATATGAGAGATGCACAGAGGGAAATCTGCCGACTGGCATCTAAAGTAAGTGCATTGTCCATTTCTGCTAGGAGAGGCTTATGGACTCGCCAGTGGACAGGAGATGCGGATTCAAAAAAGCACATGGAAGTGTTACCATATAAGGGTGAGGAATTATTTGGGGATGGTCTCACGGACCTAGTTTCCACAGCAACGTCTGGGAAGTCAGCATTTTTACCCCATGTCCCCTCACAGCCTAAGAAGGCGCCGTTTTATCAGGTTCAGTCCTTTCGGACCCAGAAAAACAGGCGTGGAAAAGGCGGGTCCTTTCTGTCCAGAGGCAGAGGTAGGGGAAAAAGGCTGCAACAAACAGCAGGTTCCCAGGAGCAAAAGTCCTCCCCCGCTTCTTCTTCCAAGTCCGCCGCATGACGGTGGGGCTCCACAGGCGGAGCCAGGTACGGTGGGGGGTCGCCTCAAAAATTTCAGCGATCAGTGGGTTCGCTCACAGGTGGATCCCTGGATCCTGCAAATAGTATCTCAGGGGTACAAGTTGGAATTCGAGGCGTCCCCACCCCACCGGTTCCTAAAATCTGCCTTGCCGATTGCTCCCTCAGACAGGGAGGCGGTGCTAGCGGCAATTCACAAGCTGTATTCCCAGCAGGTGATAATCAAGGTACCCCTACTTCAACAAGGCCGGGGTTATTATTCCACACTATTTGTGGTACCGAAACCGGACGGTTCGGTGAGACCCATTCTAAATTTGAAATCCTTGAACACATACATAAAGAAATTCAAGTTCAAGATGGAATCGCTCAGGGCGGTTATTGCAAGCCTGGACGAGGGGGATTACATGGTATCCCTGGACATCAAGGATGCTTACCTACATGTCCCCATTTACCATCCTCACCAGGAGTACCTCAGATTTGTGGTACAGGATTGCCATTACCAATTCCAGACGCTGCCGTTTGGACTGTCCACGGCACCGAGGGTATTTACCAAGGTTATGGCGGAAATGATGATACTCCTTCGAAGAAAGGGAGTTTTAATTATCCCGTACTTGGACGATCTCCTAATAAAAGCGAGGTCCAAGGAACAGTTGTTGGTGGGAGTAGCACTATCTCAGGAGGTGCTGCACCAGAACGGCTGGATTCTGAATATCCCAAAGTCACAGCTGGTTCCGACGACACGGCTACTGTTCCTGGGTATGATTCTGGATACAGTCCAGAAGAAAGTGTTTCTCCCGGAGGAGAAAGCCAGGGAGTTGTCATCTCTTGTCAGAGACCTCCTGAAACCAAAACAAGTATCAGTACATCGCTGCACACGGGTCCTGGGGAAGATGGTGGCTTCTTACGAAGCAATTCCCTTCGGCAGGTTCCATGCCAGAATCTTTCAGTGGGACCTGTTGGACCAGTGGTCCGGATCGCATCTTCAGATGCATCGCTTAATAACCCTGTCTCCAAGAACCAGGGTGTCTCTACTGTGGTGGCTGCAGAGTGCCCATCTTCTAGAGGGCCGCAGGTTCGGAATACAGGACTGGGTCCTGGTGACCACGGATGCCAGCCTTCGAGGCTGGGGGGCAGTCATACAGGGAAGAAACTTCCAAGGACTATGGTCGAGTCAGGAGACTTCCCTTCACATAAATATTCTGGAACTAAGGGCCATCTACAATGCCCTAAGTCGAGCAAAAGCCCTGCTCCTACACCAGCCGGTGCTGATCCAGTCAGACAACATCACGGCAGTCGCCCATGTAAATCGACAGGGCGGCACAAGAAGCAGGATGGCGATGGCAGAAGCCACAAGAATTCTCCGATGGGCGGAGAATCATGTACTAGCACTGTCAGCAGTGTTCATTCCGGGAGTGGACAACTGGGAAGCAGACTTCCTCAGCAGACACGACCTCCACCCGGGAGAGTGGGGACTTCACCCAGAAGTCTTCCAGATGCTGGTAAACCGTTGGGAAAAACCACAGGTGGACATGATGGCGTCCCGTCTCAACAAAAAGTTAAAAAGATTTTGCGCCAGGTCAAGGGACCCTCAGGCGATAGCTGTGGACGCTCTGGTGACACCGTGGGTGTACCAGTCGGTTTATGTGTTCCCTCCTCTGCCTCTCATTCCAAAGGTATTGAGAATAATAAGAAAGCGAGGAGTAAACACAATTCTCGTGGTTCCGGATTGGCCAAGACGAGCGTGGTACCCGGAACTTCAAGAGATGCTCTCAGAGGACCCGTGGCCTCTACCGCTCAGACAGGACCTGATACAGCAGGGGCCCTGTCTGTTCCAAGACTTACCGCGGCTGCGTTTGACGGCATGGCGGTTGAACACCGGATCCTAAAGGAAAAGGGTATTCCGGAAGAAGTCATTCCTACGCTTATTAAGGCCAGGAAAGATGTTACGGCAACGCATTATCACCGCATATGGCGAAAATATGTTGCATGGTGCGAGGCCAATAAGGCCCCAACAGAGGAATTTCAACTAGGTCGATTTCTGCATTTCCTGCAAGCAGGAGTGGATATGGGCCTGAAACTAGGCTCCATTAAAGTACAGATCTCGGCTCTGTCGATTTTCTTTCAAAAAGAACTAGCTTCAGTACCTGAAGTTCAGACTTTTGTAAAAGGAGTGCTGCATATTCAGCCCCCGTTTGTGCCTCCTGTGGCACCTTGGGATCTCAACGTGATGTTGAGTTTCTTAAAATCACATTGGTTTGAGCCACTAAAAACCGTGGATCTGAAATATCTCACGTGGAAAGTGGTCATGTTATTAGCCTTGGCTTCAGCCAGGCGAGTGTCAGAATTAGCGGCTTTATCATGTAAAAGCCCTTATCTGATTTTCCATATGGATAGGGCAGAGTTGAGGACTCGTCCCCAATTTCTCCCTAAGGTGGTGTCAGCGTTTCACCTGAACCAACCTATTGTGGTGCCGGCGGCTACTAGTGAATTGGAGGACTCCAAGTTGCTAGACGTTGTCAGGGCTCTGAAAATATATGTTTCCAGGACGGCTGGAGTCAGGAAAACTGACTCGTTGTTTATCCTGTATGCACCCAACAAGCTGGGTGCTCCTGCTTCTAAGCAGTCTATTGCTCGCTGGATTTGTAGTACAATTCAGCTTGCACATTCTGTGGCAGGCATACCACAGCCAAAATCTGTAAATGCCCATTCCACAAGGAAGGTGGGCTCATCTTGGGCAGCTGCCCGAGGGGTCTCGGCTTTACAACTTTGCCGAGCAGCTACTTGGTCAGGGGCAAACACGTTTGCAAAATTCTACAAATTTGATACCCTGGCTGAGGAGGACCTGGAGTTCTCTCATTCGGTGCTACAGAGTCATCCGCACTCTCCCGCCCGTTTGGGAGCTTTGGTATAATCCCCATGGTCCTTACGGAGATCCCAGCATCCACTAGGACGTTAGAGAAAATAAGAATTTACTCACCGGTAATTCTATTTCTCGTAGTCCGTAGTGGATGCTGGGCGCCCATCCCAAGTGCGGATTGTCTGCAATACTTGTACATAGTTACTGTTAACTAAAGGGTTACTGTTGAGCCATCTGTTGAGTGGCTCAGTTGTTTTCATACTGTCAAGCTGGATATAGTATCACGAGTTGTACGGTGTGATTGGTGTGGCTGGTAAGAGTCTTACCTGGGATTCTAGATCCTTCCTTATTATGTCTGCTCGTCCGGGCACGGTGTCCTAACTGAGGCTTGGAGGAGGGTCATAGTGGGAGGAGCCAGTGCACACCAGGTAGTCATAAATCTTTCTAGAGTGCCCAGCCTCCTTCGGAGCCCGCTATTCCCCATGGTCCTTACGGAGTTCCCAGCATCCACTACGGACTACGAGAAATAGAATTACCGGTGAGTAAATTCTTATTTTTTGGATGTTTAGGAAGACTGAACAATGGGGCTAATTCAGACCTGATCGGTGCTGTGCGTGTTCGTACAGCAGCGATCAGGCCTGTACTGCGCATGCACCGGCGCCGCAGTGCGCCGGCGCATGCCAGACAGCTGACGGCTGTCTTTAGCTAGCGATCGCCTCTGTCTGATTGACAGGCAGCGGCGGTCGCTGGGCGGGATGGGGAAGGACGGCGGCGTTAAGCTGCAGTTTAAGGTGTGTGGTCCGGCCAACGCAGGCGTGGCCGGACCTTGCCGGGGGCGGGCTGCAGCTGCTGCGACCCGGGCAGCGATGAGTAGCTCCCGGCGCTGGCCGGGAGCTACTCCTGAAGTACAAAAGCATCGTCGCTGTGCAATGCTTTTGTACTTGTGCGACGGGGCAGGGACTGACATGTGGGGTGGGCTAGCCCTGTGCTGGGCGGCCCCCCGCATGTCAGTGTGCCTGATCATAGCTGTGCTAAATTTAGCACAGCTACGATCAACTCTGAATCACCCCCAATGATTTATGTAATTTGTGCAGATAATAAATTATTGGAATAATTACATTAAGTTGCAAAATACTGTATAATTGTATTCCTTCCTCAGAATAATTTCTTTCCTGAAGCCACTGTCTAGAAAAGTTCTTAAGGATGTCCCAAAATCATGTGTGTGTGTGGTCTTTTGTAGGGAATTATATACCTTCCTACCATTCATGAGTTTATAGGCTTTTTAAAAATCATCTTGTATATAGATAGCCATTCGCTGAAAAGCCAATAAGAAAATCTGAATAAAATGAGTTGATTATACAGTACATCAATTTACAGTACTTTGCATTCTGTATTGTTTTATTTTGAGAGGTGATTTTGAATATTTTGCGGGTGGAATTCAAGGGCAAACGCAGGGGTTCCAAATATTTTAGAGCGATTATTGCCAGTCCATGAAGGATATGTAATTAGCGTGTAGCAAGCTACAGTCTTCCCCAAAGTGCAGTTTATGTAATATAGTACATCACACATATGCAGGTCCAATGATCACATTAAGCCACTTACCAGATTCTCTCTCTGGTGCAGTGATGGAGCACTCAGATCCATAGGCACATACAGCATACTTAATAATAATAATAATAATAATAATAATAATAATTTTATTTATATAGCACTCTTTCTCCAACAGGACTCAAGGTGCTTTACAGACATCAAAATCAATGCACATAATACAGAAGATTTAAATAAAACAGCAGTTGACAAGCCACACAGACATAAAAGAAAACCTTGAGCACACATAAGCATATTGCATGATTGGTGTAGGCATTTTGGGTAACAACTTCCAAGGGTTGTGCATTCCACCCTCACAAGGTACCAGGTGAGGCAGCCATCTTGGGTGCACTGCACAGGATTACCCTGGGTGGAATACAGAAGAGATGACACAGAATGGGGTAGTTGTAACGTCTTAACGCTCAGAATAACCACTAGGTCCATGTATTTTGCATCCCATCCACAAGCGTACCAGATGAGGTAGCCATGCTGGGCGCACTATGAAGGTTACACTGTAGGAGGTGAGCCATACAAGGGCCCAGTGCATACATGGGAAAACTGACACTTGTGTAGTAGTAGTAGTAATAGTATGATATACCCGTTATGGAAAGATCGACATGAAGAACATCCTGCACGAGGAGTAACCATCTGAGGCCACCATCTAGGGTGCACTGTGTAGGTCACACTGGCAGGATGTGCAAACAGTGGAGGTACGTATTACAGGAATAACACACACTGGGGTGGAAGAGAGAGAAAAAAAAACACAGATGGTTAAAAAACATTTACAGGAAACCAATGGAAGGAGGAAGCATAGGATAACATTATTTTGATAAAATTATAAATGTCCTGGTGGGATAGAATGGATGGGTATGAGAATGTGGGAAGCACATTCAAGTCCGATGGAAATGACGCTGCTGAGCTTGCTCAAACCTGCTTCCAGCCTGAGTTGGTTGGAATACCTGCTGCCACTAAACATGTGCGCAGCTCCATTCCTCCCTTTATATTGCATGTAATGGCCGTTGGCCAGGCTGTGGGGAAAGGGGGTTTTCAGGCAACTGGAAACCCCCCCCCCCCCCTGTGTTTACCTATGGAATTTAGCCAAATGCTAGTACAAACACCCCACAGAGAAGGTTAAATGTATATTATCTGTAGTCTTGATTCTCCAGAAGCCTGTATATTCACCGTGACTAACCATCGGTTGCGGCTCCAGAGATGGGGCTGTAGCGCAGTCCAAAAATCAAATAGAGGAGCCACACCAACTGTCACCCCAAGCACTGCCAAACATCACCGCCCGGGAGTCACTGGCAGTTGGGGTGGCTTCCCTATTTGAATTGTGGACTGCGCTGCAGCCCCACCTCTGGAGCTGCCAATGCTAACCATACATAAATTTGGGCAGACCAGTCCATATTCCTGCAAGTACAGCAAATATTTTGTCAGCCCTATGCCCCAATGCTGGACTACAGGTGAGGGAACTAATGTGCTACTAATGGGACAACCAGAGAACAAGGGCTTCTCAAACTATATGGCCCACATGCAGAGTCATACCAAGAGCTGATAGACTAGTGCCATGGTGTACAGTTGCTTGGGCAGTAATCAGCTCAGTGAGGTGTGAAGTTGTCAAAGAAGATGGAGAGGGGTATCAGAGGGGAGAAGAGTACTAGTGACAACAGATAGGGATGTACCGCACTGCCTATGTGGCATTTACTGTGCCTTTCTTCATGACACTGCCCATGTGGCATGTACCCTTATGCCCCTGTAAGGGCATATACCCTTTTCTCTAACGTCCTAGAGGATGCTGGGGACTCCGTAAGGACCATGGGGAATAGACGGGCTCCGCAGGAGATAGGGCACTTTACGAAAGCTTTGGACTCTGGGTGTGCACTGGCTCCTCCCTCTATGCCCCTCCTCCAGACCTCAGTTTTACACTGTGCCCAGAGCAAGATGGGTGCACTGCAGAGAGCTCTCCAGAGTTCTCTGCCTAGAAGCATTTTTGTTTGGATTTTTTCTTTCTACATTTTACTTTTTCACAGGGAGCACTGCTGGCAACAGGCTCCCTGCATCGTGGGACTGAGGAGAGAGGAGCAGACCTTCTTGTCAAAGATAGGCTCTGCTTCCTCGGCTACTGGACACCATTAGCTCCAGAGGGGGTGAACGCAGGTTCTTACTGGGCGTCCACCCCCGGAGCCGCGCCGCCGTTCTCCTCACAGAGCTAGAAGTACAGAAGACAGAAGTCGTCAGGCGGCAGAAGCCTTCAGCTTCACTGAGGTAACGCACAGCACTGCAGCTGTGCGTCATTGCTCCTATACACCTCACATACTCCGGTCACTGTAAGGGTGCAGGACGCAGGGGGGGGGGGGGGGCGCCCTGGGCGGCAATATAAACCTCTGCATGGCATAAAGAATATATACATGTACAGGTGGGCTCTGTACATGTATATAAAAGAGCCCCCGCCATATTTTTGTAAGTTTGAGCGGGACAGAAGCCCGCCGCCGAGGGGGCGGGGCTTCTCCCTCAGCACTCACCAGCGCCATTTTCTCTCCACAACACTGCTGAGAGGAAGCTCCCCGGACTCTCCCCTGCTTACACACGGTGAAAGGGTGCTTAAAAGAGAGGGGGGGGGGCACATAATTGGCGGTTTACATATTATACAGCGCTGCTGGGGAAAAACAATTTGTGTTGGTCTCCAGGGTTATTGCGCTGGGGTGTGTGCTGGCTTACTCTCTCTCTGTCTCTCCAAAGGGCCTTGACAGGGATACTGTCTTCAGGAAAGGGGTTCCCTGTGTGTGTGTGAAGTGTGTCGGTACGCGTGTGTTGACATGTTTGACAAGGAAGGCTCGTTTAATATGGAGGGTGAGTGCTTGAATGTCAGGTCGCCATCGGCAACGCCGACACCGGAATGGGTGGATATGCTGAATGTCTTGAATGCAAATGTCAATCTATTGCATAAAAGATTAGACAAGGCAGAAGCTAGGGATCAGTCAGGTAGCCAGTCCATGCCTGTCCCTGGGGCGCCAGGTCCTTCGGGGTCTCAGAAGCGCACCATATCCCAGATCGATGACACAGATACCGACACAGATACTGACTCTAGTGTCGACTATGAAGATGCAAAATTACAGCCAAAGGTGGCTAAGGGTATACTGTACATGATTATGGCCATTAAAGAGGTTTTGCATATTACTGAGGAACCCCCTGTCCCTGACACGAGGGTACACATGTATAAAGGGAAAAAGCCTGAAGTCACTTTCCCATCCTCATTTGAATTAAGTGACTTGTGCGAAAAGGCTTGGGAATCTCCGGATAGGAGACCACAAGTTCCCAAAAGGATTCTCATGGCGTATCCTTTTCCACAAACTGATAGGATACGCTGGGAATCTTCGCCAAAGGTTGACAAGGCGCTGACACGTTTGTCCAAAAAGGTGGCACTGCCTTCTCAGGATACGGCTTCCCTCAAGGAACCTGCTGATCGCAGGCAGGAAATTACCTTAAAGCACATTTACAATCATTCCGGTACTATTGCTCGACCGGCTATGGCGTCAGCCTGGGTTTGTAGTGCGGTTGTAGCATGGGCAAATTCCTTATCTACGGAAATTGACACCTTAGATAGGGACGCCATTCAAATGACCATAGAGCATATCAGAGATGCTGCCTTGTATATGAGAGATGCTCAGGGAGACATTTGTTTATTAAGCTCCAGAATAAATGCTATGTCTATTTCTGCTAGGCGGCTCTTGTGGACCCGACAGTGGACGGGAGATGCCGATTCAAAGCGGCATATGGAGTCATTGCCTTATAAGGGGGTGAAGTTGTTTGGAGATGGCCTCTCGGATCTTGTCTCTACGGCTACGGCTGGTAAGTCAAATTTCTTACCTTATGTCCCCCCGCAACATACAAAAAAGGCACCTCATTATCAAATGCAGTCCTTTCGTTCCAATAAAAACAAGAAGGTACGTGGATCATCCTTTGTTGCCAGAGGGAAAGGCAGGGGAAAAAAGCTGCACACAGCTAGTTCCCATGAGCAGAAGTCCTCCCCCGCGTCGGCAAAGTCCACCGCATGGCGCTGGGGCTTTCCGGGGGGAGGCAGATCTGGTGGGGGCTCGTCTTCGATTTTTCAGCCACGTCTGGGTTCACTCGCAGGTGGATCCCTGGGTATTAGAGATTGTTTCCCAGGGATACAGGCTGGAATTCGAAGACTTGCCTCCTCGCCAATTTTTCAAATCGGCTCTGCCGGCTTCCCCGTCAGAGAGGGAGCTAGTGTTGACAGCAATCCAAAAATTGTATACTCAACAGGTGATTGTCACAGTTCCTCATCTCCAGCAAGGAGAGGGATATTACTCAACCCTGTTTGTGGTCCCGAAACCGGACGGTTCGGTCAGACCCATTTTAAACCTGAAATCTCTGAACCTGTACTTGAAGAGGTTCAAGTTCAAAATGGAATCACTCAGGGCGGTCATCGCCAGCCTGGAGGGGGGGGGAAAGATTGGATGGTGTCCCTGGACATAAAGGATGCTTACCTTCATGTTCCGATATTCCCCCCGCATCAGGCGTTCCTGAGATTTGCAGTGCAGGGCTGTCACTACCAATTTCTGACGTTGCCGTTTGGGCTTTCCACGGCCCCGAGAATTTTCACCAAGGTAATGGCGGAAATGATGGTGCTCCTGCGCAGGCAGGGGGTCACAATTATCCCATACTTGGACGATCTCCTCATAAAGGCGAGATCTCGGGAGAGGTTGCTGGACAGCGTGTCTCTGTCCATGAAGACGTTGCAGTTACATGGCTGGATTCTCAATATACCGAAGTCCCAGCTAGTCCCTACAACGCGTCTGACCTTTTTGGGGCTGATTCTAGACACAGACCAGAAAAAGGTTTTTCTTCCGATCGAAAAGGTTCAGGAACTCATAGCCATGGTCAGGAACCTATTAAAACCAAAAAAGGTTTCAGTGCATCATTGCACGCGGGTCCTGGGGAAGATGGTGGCTTCCTACGAGGCCATCCCTTTCGGCAGGTTCCATGCGAGGACCTTTCAATGGGACCTTTTGGACAAGTGGTCCGGGTCCCAACTACAAATGCATCAAAAGATCACACTGTCTCCCAGGACCAGGGTATCTCTCCTGTGGTGGCTGAACAGTGCTCACCTACTAGAAGGTCGCAGGTTCGGCATTCAGGACTGGGTCCTGGTGACCACGGATGCAAGCCTCCGAGGCTGGGGAGCAGTGACACTGGGAGGAATTGCTTTGGAGAAATCCGGTTCAGATTCAGTCAGACAATGTCACGGCAGTGGCTCATATAAACCGCCAAGGCGGAACAAGGAGCAGAATGGCCATGGCAGAAGCGACCAGGATTCTACGCTGGGCGGAAGGCCATGTAAGCGCGCTGTCAGCGGTGTTCATCCCGGGGGTGGACAACTGGGAGGCGGACTTCCTCAGCAGGCACGACCTGCATCCGGGAGAGTGGGGACTTCATCAAGAAGTCTTCGCACAGATCACGGATCGTTGGGGACTGCCTCAAATCGACATGATGGCATCCCGTCTCAACAAAAAGCTAAAGCGGTATTGCGCCAGGTCAAGGGACCCTCAGGCGGTAGCGGTAGACGCTCTGGTGACACCTTGGGTGTTCAGATCGGTCTATGTGTTTCCTCCTCTTCCTCTCATACCCAAGGTGTTGAGAATAATATGAAGAAGCAGGGTCAGAACAATACTCATTGTTCCAGATTGGCCACGGAGGACTTGGTATCCGGAGCTCCAAGAGTTGCTCGCAGGGGATCTGTGGCCTCTTCCTCTAAGGCAGGACCTGCTGCGGCAGGGGCCCTGTCTGTTCCAAGATTTACCGCGGCTGCGTTTGACGGCATGGCGGTTGAACGCCGGATCCTAGCGGAAAAAGGGATTCCGGAGGAGGTTATTCCTACCCTGATCAAGGCTAGGAAAGACGTGACGTTAAAACATTATCACCGTATATGGCGGAAATATGTTTCTTCGTGTGAGGCCAGAGCCGCTCCTACGGAGGAGTTCCATTTGGGCCGTCTACTCCACTTCCTTCAAACAGGAGTGACTTTGGGCCTAAAATTAGGGTCCATAAAGGTCCAGATTTCGGCCTTATCCATTTTCTTTCAAAGAGAATTGGCCTCTATTCCTGAAGTACAGACGTTTGTGAAGGGAGTGCTGCATATTCAGCCTCCTTTTGTGCCTCCGGTGGCGCCTTGGGATCTTAACGTGGTGTTACGGTTCCTCAAGTCACCTTGGTTTGAACCACTCAAAACTGTGGAGTTGAAATACCTCACGTGGAAAGTGGTCATGTTGTTGGAGTTAGCTTCGGCAAGACGTGTTTCCGAATTGGCGGCTTTATCACATAAAAGCCCATACTTGGTTTTTCACGTGGATAGGGCAGAGTTGAGGACTCGCCCTCACTTTCTGCCAAAAGTGGTCTCCTCTTTTCATGTGAACCAACCTATTGTCGTACCTGTGGCTACACGGGACTTGGAGGATTCCGAGTCCCTGGATGTAGTCAGGGCTTTGAAGATTTATGTGACCAGAATGGCTAGAATCAGGAAGACTGAAGCTTTGTTCCTTCTGTATGCGGCCAACAAGGTTGGCGCTCCTGCTTCAAAGCAGACTATTGCTCGCTGGATCTGTAACACGATTCAGCAGGCGCATTCTACGGCAGGATTGCCGTTACCGAAATCGGTTAAGGCCCACTCCACTAGGAAAGTGGGCTCTTCTTGGGCGGCTGCCCGAGGGGTCTCGGCATTACAGTTGTGCCGAGCAGCTACTTGGTCGGGGACAATACCCTGGCTGAGGAGGACCTCTTGTTTGCTCAATCGGTGCTGCAGAGTCATCCGCACTCTCCCGCCCGTTTGGGAGCTTTGGTATAATCCCCATGATCCTTACGGAGTCCCCAGCATCCTCTAGGACGTTAGAGATAATAAGATTTTACTTACCGGTAAATCTATTTCTCGTAGTCCGTAGAGGATGCTGGGCGCCCGTCCCAAGTGCGGACTTCTTCTGCAAGACTTGTATATAGTTATTGCTTACATAAGGGTTATGTTATAGTTTTTGGTGGTACCGTGGCTATGTTGTTGTTCATACTGTTAACTGGGTAAGTTTATCACAAGTTATACGGTGTGATTGGTGTGGCTGGTATGAATCTCGCCCTTAGATTTACAAAATTCCTTCCTCGTACTGTCCATCTCCTCTGGGCACAGTTTCCCTAACTGAGGTCTGGAGGAGGGGCATAGAGGGAGCCAGTGCACACCCAGAGTCCAAAGCTTTCTTAAAGTGCCCTATCTCCTGCGGAGCCCGTCTATTCCCCACGGTCCTTACGGAGTCCCCAGCATCCTCTACGGACTACGAGAAATAGATTTACCGGTAAGTAAAATCTTATTATGTCCCTTCTATATCAGTCTACATGGGAGTACATGCAGGACACAATACCTTATAACACAGTATACCATATAAAGTTTTTTATTTTTTTTCATTATTGTTAGTAGTCTTTTAAATAACAAATTTGCTCTCACACCACATGATAATAAATGTTCTTGGCTGGTTTTGCTAATAAATATTAGGTCTTTAATTAAATAATGATCATTGCTGTACTTCTTTATCCACAGCATCTGAAATGTGGTTGCTATGGCTTCTCTAACATGTTACATTAGTGCACAGAAGTCTGAGTAGTCGAAGCTGTCATGCTTGCCTATTTTGACTTTAATCATTACAAATCTTTTTGACAAGTTTGCGAAGAGGCATGTGTGGGTGGGTCTCCTGTGTAAAGTGTAATTTCCATATTTAATGTTTCGCTAGCCAATTGCATTTTTCCCCCCTGCAAATATAACATTACTTTGCATTACCATGACACGATCTCTGCTGAACAATCGGCGGGGTACCATCACAGTTTTATACGTGCTACAGTTCCAGCAACTGCCCTCTGCCAGGTCACTTTCATCATCTCTCCCATCCTAGGGGGGCTGTAAGTCATATGTAATTTTGTTACTAGTCTATTTCAGCCTGAAAAACACATTACTTACTGTTATAGCATCTCAATATGTAAAAACAAGAAAATGCAGAAAGAAAATAGGCATTGCTTTAAAAAACCCACTCCGGAGTTATTTTGAAGATTTACATGACATTTCAAACAAATGATAAGATTGGATATTATGAGGCCCCAAAGGCTGCTTTTTACACATGTTGACACTTAATCCCAATATTTGTTGTTGGAGCTTTGTCTTGGGATTCCTGGTCAGAGTGTTATAAATTGATCTGACAGAGTAAAGTAACGAGATGCTTTGTGTCATTTCATCGGGATGGCCTCCAAGAAAATCACAATACCAATAGAGAGAGTATTGATTCATCATGGAGCATACCAGAAGACAAGATATTATTAGTTGTTGCTGTTGCTACAAAAGCCTTCCACTGTTCCTGGATTTCAGCATTGCACAGCGCAGCAGTCATGTGCTTAGATAACGGCATTTTGCCTGTGTGATTAGTACTTTATTGGATTAAGATAGTAATGCATTCAATTATTTTCTGTTTGTTAGCAGTGTGATGCATAAACCTACTGCAATTTTAATAAATATATTTACTACAGACTTTTATTATTTCTTTAACAGCCTGATCCTGAAATCAGCAATGTGCTGGTGTCACACAGATAAACGTAATACTGCATTAACAATGCTGTGTAGTCGCCATTGATTTCAGTGTTTAAACTTTGGATGGCAGTAACTTTTTTCATTAAACTTGTAAAATTGCTCTGGGATACACGTATACATAAGCACAGTATACCGGCGCTGGAATCCCGACAGCCGGCATACCGACACTTATTCTCCCTCGTGGGGATCCACGACCCCCCTGGAGGGAAAATAAAATAGCGCACCGTGCCCGCAGCGTGGCGAGCGCAGCGAGCCTGCAAGGGGCTCATTTGCGCTCGCCACACTGTCGGTAAGCCGGCGGTCGGGCTCCCGGCGCCGGTATGCTGGTCGCCGGGAACCCGACCGCCGGCATACCATACCACACCCATTTATTACCGTAGGCAAGATTTTGCCTAGTGCCCCCTACCCCCCTTCCAGGGACATATGGGGAGGTTAATGGCTCAGGAGGCACTGGCTAGTACAAGAGCAAGATTTACATACAATTTATGTGCTAAAAAGTACATGTGGGCATTATACACAGGTGCAGCAATATATACTGCTGGAAATTTGGTGAGTGTTGATCAGAGAAGTGCAGATTAGGTAGGCAGGGGAGGCACTGTCTCACCTGCCATAGACTTTTTACTCCAGAGTTTTGATCATACAAAATGATTTGAATAATGCAAAGAAGATATTTCTAATATATTATTTGTATTTTTCATATACTTTACATATTCATATCTCTGGCATATTTGATAGTATGACAGGAAAGGCTCTGCCTCACCCCACCATACATCATTGCCCCTTTCCCCTCCCAATGTGGGAGAACAAAGAAGCATGGCCTTGTGGTGCTATGCTTCCCTTCCCCCATTGAGTAGTACTAGTGTCTCCCCAGCCCACACAAGTGTCTCTACAGCCCCAGCTCTAGAACATTGTTAAAATAGTGCACACTTATATAATATATCAAACAACATGAATGGCACTGTAGCATTCGGTCCCAGCCCACACAAGTGTCTCTCCGGCCAACACACTTGCCTTCTTTGATGTCTTCTGACCACTGTCTTCTGGCTCTTTGCTGCCTTGGCCAGCTCACACAATTGTCTCCCAGCCACCACACTTGTCTTCTTTGATGTCTGCTGAGCGCTGTCTTCTGGCTCCTCGCCGCCACGGTTTTTCTGGTCTGCCTGTCTCCAGAATGCTGATTCACGTCATGACGTCACGAACACTGTGCTGCAATGAACAAGCACAAACTTTATTGCACTAGCCACTGCCAGTGTAATAAAGCTACCTGTACAGCCTCAAATTACTAAATTAGAATTTAGATGCCCAGTCTGTCCAGATGCCCCTAGGCTTTTCAGATGCTTCTAGGCATTTGCCTATGTAATTCCTCGGTTTTGTTCAATTGAACCGTGTGAATCGGTGCGTTTAACGATAATGACAAGATTACCTTCACTCGGGGTCCACCTCTGGATGAATCCTTGGACTTCTTCCACTGACGACAATAGATGAATTCTACAAAATAATCGTTCCCGTAGTTGCCGTAACCAAGTAATGAATTTATTAAAACAACTGTAGGGTAATGTTATCAAGTCTATCAACCAATTACTCCAGTCTGAGCTTATTAACATTTATTACACTGTTCCAGAATATCTCGTCCCTTTCCTTCGGACGTAAGTATCTATATTAGAATAGGGAGAACGTATTTGCTTATCAACCAACCATAATTGTACATACGACATACAGTTTATTTTAATTATAAACAGTCTTACTTGACTTGTAAAGCTATTGCATATAGAGCAACAATATTTATAACAGAAGCATTCACGGGACATATCCCGGAACATATAACTATCAGAACTCCGCTCCTCGGGAAAGAGATGTACCTTAAAGTCAAAGCTAGCGTTCTATTCCTACTAAAAAGTAATGAATTATAATTAAATTGTAGTTTATAAGTTTGGTTCCTGTAGGAGTTCTGTATACTATTCGGGAGAAGTAGTATCTGCACTATTTAAACTCTTGAATGGTGCAAACCCGGGTTTGTTAGTGCAATGCTGATTCCTGTCCTGGGCTATCTTCTGCAAGTCTGTGGAACAAACTAACGTAGCTATTTACTTGTTCAAAGTAATGTCCTCAGTGTTGCAAGGTTAGGTGATTATGAAGTAAGTATCCCTTAGACACCGGTGAATCCTCTCTGTGTCTTACTATTGCAGCGTGAGACAAACGTCTCAAGGCTCCGTCAGCTGGAATTACAGCTCAAATTTTCCACAATAAATATTATTATCCTGATGCAGGGCGCCTGTATTTAAGCTAATTAGGGCATCTTCACGATGCTCGGCCAATTCACAAATATTCTCTGCGGCGGAGTTAAGGGAGAGTGGTTTACACCTCAATATCTGCGGAAGGATGAACGTAAATCTATAACCTCATAGCAGTTTCTTTACTTATTTATCTGTCATGGGAGGTTTAGGTATATTTATCGCCCGCCAGGGTGAGTTAAAGTCTATTCCGTAAAATGCAGACAGCCTTGGAAATGTTACAGTTACTGCTGGAAATTGACTTTGTTTCTATCACTAAACCAAATGTCTCTCCTTAGGTGGTAGGAGTGACGCACCTCCCTGTCCGATATCTGTGTAGTGTACTGCGATGCTGAACTAAGAGAAGCTCTACTCATACCTGGTAAGTTGCTGTCAATGCAGGGGTTTAGTCTCAGTTTCAGTGTTAAGATCCCTGCAGTAGCCACCTTATTCCCCGAACTGGGTGTCCATCAATGGCAGCTGGTCCCTCCCCTTGCCTTATTTAGCAATAGGGGCGGCTCTCGCCTAACAGGTCACATCCAGGGGCGGGCTGTCACAGCGTCTGCTGATTACCGTCAGTCCTGTGGAGAATTCTGCTCCGTCCTCTCTGTCAGTTTTCACGGTATGTATATCCCGGGGCCGGGAGCCGGGAAAAACACAGCCGCTTCTCTTTCTCTCCACCGCGTCCTCTCTCTCTGTCTCGGGCTCCCCCTCTCGCGCCTACTGCGCAGCACTTCTCTCTCTCCAGCCGTGTCCACCGGCCCCTCCAACCGTCCCTCCGCGAGCGATCCGTGCCGCTCGCCCGGCTCGCGCTGCGGTGCATTCTGTCCTCCTCGAGGGCGGCTGGCTAGCGCCGCTTGTTCTCCTTATGGCATCCATGCTGCGGGCTTGGGGTGCTGGGCACAGCCTAGGCTGTAGTATAACCTAACTTCCCCCATGAGGAGACATGTTAAATGGAGTACAACACTTCTTATAAAAGTCACCAATTTTCTTATACCTTACCCACTTAGTTATTCCTCAGTATCAATTGAATATATCAATTATGTGTTTCATATTCTATAACAATATTATAGGGTGTTACAACAATATTATAGGGTGTTACACCTATACTGCCTATATGCCTAGCAGCATTCCTCATAGAACTTATACAGTACAGACACATAAAGCAGGTGCCCTTCAGACAAGGATCTATGCAGCAGAGTGCAAAATGTTCACTACAACGTTATCACCAGGGTGCCTGAATTAAGGGAGATTTAAAGTACTGCTAATAGTTCTTCATCTACAGATCGTAGTAAGTGAGCAGGGCAGTGAGGAATCAGAAGCTGCTTCTCGTACCTTGGGATCTGGTCATAGATTCACCATCTCACAGGCAGCCAGTAAAGGGAGCAAATAATGCTGATGACTAATGAGCAATATATAGCTGCTGCGACAGCTCTTTGCTGGTTGTTTTGGCTGAATCCTTACTGAGGACCAGGATTACTGGGTAGCTGGCATAGCAGTGATTCAGGAATTATTATTATTTGTTCTTTAATTTTTAAGGCACCATGCAAGGTGTATACACAGTAAAAGTAAAATATATCAGTGGTACATTAATAGTATTTCAAAACAGTGGCGGAACTACTAGCGGTGCAGCCAGTGCGTTGCACTAGGGCCGCTGAGGTGAAAGGTCCCACAGCCGCCCCCATTACAATGAGTCACACTGACTCACTGTATGCCGCGGGCAGCGCTGCGCCCGCCGCCAGAGTTGCTCTAGTGGCCGGAAGTGACAGGGTCCCGGCCAGAGCAAGAGGAGTGTCTGTTCCACGCTTCTCTCTCCACCTCTCCTCGCGTGTCTCCTCCCCCGAGTCTTGGCTGCCTCCGTTACTGTACAGGCCAGCTCTCCGCCTCGGCTCCTCCCCCCAGCTTTCCTAGTGCGGCTCAGGACATGGCAGGGCTCGGTACATGATTATAAGCCTCCGTAACAGGTACTGTACTGCATATCAGCCACCCCAACTTCATAGTTCATATGACAGCTCCCCCACAGGATCCACACGCAGGACAGACACGCTTTCTGCCCTCTCTCGATAGTTTGTCCCACCCGCGCTTCTCCCGGCTGCCGGGATATCTGGATTTTTTTAATGTATGGGCGGGATGACTGGGAATTGCAGTGTATAAAGGAGAGTGTCTGGTTGCTGTAGTGTATAAGAGAGGTGTCTGGGTGCTGTAGTGTATAAGGGAGGTGTCTGGGTGCTGTAGTGTATAAGGGAGGTGTCTGGATGCTGTAGTGTATAAGGGAGGTGTCTGGGTGCTGTAGTGTATAAGGGAGGTGTCTGGGTGCTGTAGTGTATGGAGGGGAGTCTGGATGCTGTAGTATATGAGGGTGTATGTCTGGGTGCTGTAGTATATGAGGGGGGGTGTCTGGGTGCTGTAGTGTATGGCGGAGTGTCTGGGTGTTGTAGTGTATGGGGGGGTCTGAGTGTTGTAGTTTCTGGGTGTTGTGGGGTATGGGGGGTGTCTGGGTGTTGTAGTGTGTAAGGGAGGGTGTCTGAGTGTTGTAGTGTCTGGGTGTTGTAGTGTATAGGTGGTGTCTTGGTGTTGTAGTGTATAAGGGAGGGTGTCTGGGTGCAGTAATGTATAAGGGAAGTGTCTGGGTGCTGTAGTGTATGGCGGGGTGTCTGGGTGCTGTAGTATATGAGGGGGGTGTCTGGGTGTAGGGGTGTATGGGGGGTGTCTGGGTGTTGTAGTGTGTAAGGGAGGGTGTCTGAGTGTTGTAGTGTCTGGGTGTTGTAGTGTATAGGGGGTGTCTGGGTGTTGTAGTGTATAAGGGAGGGTGTCTGGGTGCAGTAGTGTATAAGAGAGGTGTCTGGTTGCTGTAGTGTATGGGGGGTGTCTGGGTGTTGTAGTGTGTAAGGGAGGGTGTCTGAGTGTTGTAGTGTCTGGGTGTTGTAGTGTATAGGGGGTGTCAGGGTGTTGTAGTGTATAAGGGAGGGTGTCTGGGTGCAGTAGTGTATAAGAGAGGTGTCTGGTTGCTGTAGTGTATGGGGGGTGTCTGGGTGTTGTAGTGTGTAAGGGAGGGTGTCTGAGTGTTGTAGTGTCTGGGTGTTGTAGTGTATAGGGGGTGTCTGGGTGTTGTAGTGTATAAGGGAGGGTGTCTGGATGCAGTAGTGTATAAGAGAGGTGTCTGGTTGCTGTAGTGTATGGGGGTGTCTGGGTGTGCTGCAGTGGTGCAAGTAGAAAAAATATCTTACAGGTACGCGCGTGCCAAAAAATGGGTGTGGCCAAATGCCACATGGGGCGTGGCCAATGAAAATGGGGGCGTGATACACAAATGGGGGGCAAATACACATATGACCCCAATAGTGCCAGATACACGTTGCCCCACAATGCGAGATATACATTGCCCTACAGTGCCAGATATACATTGCCCCACAGTGCCAGATACACATTGCCCCACAGTGCCAGATACACAAATGCCCCCAGAGTGCCAGATATACATCGTCTCACAGTGCCAGATACATATTGCCCCACAGTGCCAGATACACAAATGCCCCAAGAGTGCCAGATATACATTGCCTCACAGTGCCAGATACATTTGGCTCCACAGTCCCAGATACACAAATGCCCCCAGAGTGCCAGATACCATTGCCTCACAGTGCCAGATACACAAATGCCCCCACTGTGTCAAATATACATTGCCCCCAAGTGCCAGATACACAAATGCCCCCACAGTGCCAGATATGCCACCAGTGCCAGATATGCCCCCAGTGCCAGATACAGATATGCCCCCAGTGCCAGATACACATGTCCCCCCAGTGCCAGATACAGAAATGCCCCCCAGTGCCAGATATGCCCCCAGTGCCAGATACAGAGATGCCCCCAGTGCCAGATATTCAGCCAGTGCCAGATTCAAAGATGCCCCCAGTGCCAGAAATGCCCCCAGTGCCAGATACATACTGTATGTCCTCGCAGTGCCAGATATGCCTCCATTGCCAGGTACACATGCCCCTCAGTGCCAGATATGCCCCCAGTGCCAGATACAAAGATGCCCCCAGTGCCGGATACATATGTCCCCGCAGTGCCAGATATGCCCCGAGTGCCAGGTACATATACCCCCAGTGCCAGATATGCCCCCAGTGCCAGATACATATGTCCCCGCAGTGCCAGATATGCCCCCAGTGCCAGGTACACATGCCCCCCCCCCCATCCCCTGCTGCTTACCGCACTGCTGCTTCCTGTGTGTGAGGGGAGGAGAGCACGGCGTGCACCTCTCCTGCCCCTCAGTGTCTACCTTCAATTAGGCGCCGATGCGTGATCACGGGCCGGCGCCGAATTGAAGGTAGCAGCGGCGTGGTGAGCAGCAGCAAGGGATGGATGGAGCGACAGCCAATGAAAATGGGGGCGTGATACACAAATGGGGGGCAAATACACATATGACCCCAATAGTGCCAGATACACGTTGCCCCACAATGCGAGATATACATTGCCCTACAGTTCCAGATATACATTGCCCCACAGTGCCAGATACACATTGCCCCACAGTGCCAGATACACAAATGCACCCAGAGTGCCAGATATACATTGTCTCACAGTGCCAGATACACATTGCCCCACAGTGCCAGATACACAAATGCCCCAAGAGTGCCAGATATACATTGCCTCACAGTGCCAGATACATATTGCCCCACAGTCCCAGATACACAAATGCCCCCAGAGTGCCAGAAATACATTGCCTCACAGTGCCAGATACACAAATGCCCCCACTGTGTCAAATATACATTGACCCAAGTGCCAGATACACAAATGCCCCCACAGTGCCAGATATGCCCCCAGTGCCAGATATGCCCCCAGTGCCAGATACAGATATGCCCCCAGTGCCAGATATACATGTCCCCCCAGTGCCAGATAAAGAAATGCCCCCAGTGCCAGATACAGAAATGCCCCCCCGTGCCAGATATGCCCCCAGTGCCAGATACAGAGTTGCCCCCAGTGCCAGATATTCAGCCAGTGACAGATACAACGATGCCCCCAGTGCCAGAAATGCCCCCAGTGCCAGATACATACTGTATGTCCCCGCAGTGCCAGATATGCCCCCATTGCCAGGTACACATGCCCCCCAGTGCCAGATATGCCCCCAGTGCCAGATACAAAGATGCCCCCAGTGCCAGATATGCTCCCAGTGCCAGATACATATGTCCCCGCAGTGCCAGATATGCCCCGAGTGCCAGGAACATATACCCCAAGTGCCAGATATGCCCCCAGTGCCAGATACATATGTCCCCGCAGTGCCAGATATGCCACCAGTGCCAGGTACACATGCCCCCCCCCCATCCCCTGCTGCTTACCGCACTGCTGCTTCCTGTGTGTGAGGGGAGGAGAGCACAGTGTGCACCTCTCCTGCCCCTCAGTGTCTACCTTCATTTAGGCGCCGATCCGTGGGAGGGAGGGAGCGACGGCCCAGCGGCGTGGGTACGGCGTACCCACGGCTAAATTCTTAAGGGTACGCCATACCCACCCGTACTCGCACACTTGCAGCGCTGGGGTGCTGTAGTGTATGGGTGGTGGGTGTCTGGGTGTTGTAGTGTATGAGGTGGGGTTTCAGCATTGTAGTGTACAGGAGGGGGTGGTATCTGGGCATTGTAGTGCATGAGGGAGATATGTCTGGGTATTGTAGTGTATGGGGGGGTGTCTGGGTGTTGTAGTGTGTGAGGTGGAGGTGTCTGCAGTACAGGTAATAGTATTGTATGGTGGTGGGTGTTGGTAGTGAATGAAGGGTCAGGGGGATTTTCGGAGTGCTGCAGGGGAGTTGGTACTAAATGATGAGAGGTGTGGCTGGGCAGGGTAAATGAAGGATGGGTGATTGGGTGCTTCTGGTGTATTGTTGGTGAATGAGGGGAGTGTCTGGGTGCTGCTGGGGTGTTGGTAATGAATGTATGTGTGTGTGTGTGTGTGTGTGTGTGTGTGTGTGTGTGTGTGTGTGTGTGTGTGTGTGCTTGTGTAAGTGGAGGGCACCAACCACTATTTTGCCTCCATATTTGTAGGAGGGCACAAATTTATAGTTTGCAGGGGGGCGTTGTACACCCTAGCACCGTCCCTGTGCCCACCCCCTGTATCAATCAGGCTGCGCTGCAGAAGAGGAGCAGCCAGCAAGGTGGACGGCAGACGAGCTGCACATGACAGGAGTCGCATTAATTACCAACAAGGAGGACGAATAGGAGGAGTGAAGCAGAAGAGGATGGGGGCGATGACACCATGGTAGCTGCTGCAGGACTTATGAGTCAGGAGCAGCAGAATGACGTAGGCACCCCAGCCCCACTGGCCCTGAGGCAAAGGAAGGACGGAGGTCCAGTCAAAAGTTCTGGTAAAGCCCAGGTACTGTGTATCAGTGTGTTGTGTTGTGTGGCCTGGAACGGTTTGTGGTAGATATTTGCAGATTTAAATTTTTGCTTTTTGTATAAGTCTAAAGTCTATTTATTGTAGGATCGATTGGTGTGCTGTAGTGGTCAATATTACGGTCTCACAGCACAGGGGTTTGATTCCCACCATGGCCCTAACTGTGTGGAGTTTGTATGTTCTACCCGTACTTTTGTGTGTTTCCCATGGCTACTTCGGTTTCCTCCCACAATCCAAAATATACTGATAGGTTAATTGGCTCCCAACAAAAATGAACCCTAGTATATGTGTGTACATGGGCAGACTAGATGGGCTAAGGGGTGTAGCGGCGGCTGCAGTGAAAAGGGGGTGGGGGTGGGGGGTGTCAAAGCATATTGTTGTACCTCGGCCCTCCACTCTATAGTTCCGCCACTGTTTCAAAGGTACACTGACAAACTAGATAGAACACAAAACAGAAACAAGAGTTGGGCAACTCACTGTATCTTTTAAGTAGAGATGAGTAAATTGGATGGGAAATCAGGTCAGCATTCAGTGAGCCTGTACTCAATTGGAAGGGTTAGCTCACCGAGTGAGTAGCTGAAAAGGAATAGGAGACAAGTAGCACTGGCAGCAAAGCCAGTTCCAGGCCAGTACATAAGGAAGAAGAACGCTGCACATGAGAGTTTACATGCTAAGGGGAGCGGTAAACAGTTGAGGGTGAATTAAGGAGAAGTACGGAACGGGATGAGAAAAGAATGGAGATTTAGGAAGATTGCTGGGAAGAAAGGGGGACAGAATGGTAGAAATGCTGGAAGTGAGCATGAAAAGAAGTAACCATGGTGGAGTGGAAGAGACAATCCAATGAAAAGAAAAAGGAGCAGGAGGGAGTGTGAGCAGAACTGAGGTTGGAAATGTAGGAGGGGCAGTGTGACTGAGCGCATATAGGGCCCACACGCGGTGATGTTTGTGCTAAGTGAGATTTGAGCCTATACAATCTGTGCTATGCGATTTGGACTAAGTGGGGTATGCTATTTGAACTACATCCGATTTTGAATACACTACAATGTACTATGGTGGTCATTCCGAGTTGATCGTCGCTAGCAGTTTTTAGCAGCCATGCAAACGCTATGCCGCCTCCCACCGGCAGTGTATTTTAGCTTAGCAGAAGTGCGAACGAAAGGATCGCAGAGCGGCTACAAAGTTTTTATGTGCAGTTTCTGAGTAGCTCAAAACCTACTCAGCGCTTGCGATCACTTCAGACTGTTCAGTTCCTGTTTCGACGTCACAAACACGTCCTGCGTTCGGCCAGCCACTCCCCGTTTCCCCAGGCACGCCTGCGTTTTTACCAGACAGGTCTGCGTGTTTTAGCACACTGCTGGAAAACGGCCAGTTACCACCCAGTAACACCCACTTCCTGTCAATCACTCTACGATCAGCAGAGCGACTGAAAAGCGTCGCTAGAGCTTGTGTGAAACTGCATAGTTTTGTGTGAAATTACGTCCCGCGTGCACACTGCGCACCATACGCATGCGCAGAAGTGCAGATTTTTAGCCTGATCGCTGCGCTGCGAACAACGGCAGCTAGCGATCAACTCGGAATGAGGGGCCTATGTGTGCTGTAGTACAAATATTCCTGCCTGCACATACTGTTTTGCCTTGAGATATGGACTAGACGGGAGCATGCATTGCATCGCAAGGGACAATACACAGTGCTATTTGAACTAGATGAGATGCTATTTGAACTAGTAAGATCAAATAGCATGCGGTAATTGTACCGTGTGTGGGCCCCATTAGCAATTTAGGATCATGAATTTGCATTGGATTCTGAGGGGATGGGACCCAGTGAAGCTGTTTACAGAGGAGGAAACCAACATAAGGTGGTTAGACAGGATTCATTCATGATAGACTGATCTTAGGAAAGGAAAGTAAGGGCATAACCAGAGAGGAGGTTATAATAGTCAAGTTGGGAGAGGATGAGTGCATTAATAAGGATTTTGGTGACATGAAAGGAGAGAAAGGGCCTAATCTTAGAAATGTTTGGGAATTGCAATTGACAAAAAATAGCCTTAATGTGCAGTGGCACCAAGAGAGATGGGGAGAGGGTACTAATTATTTGGGCCCAGGCCTGATGGAGGTTCCCAGTGGGGGCCCTGGACCCTACCCCCCTTCTTACCTGGATGTAGCAGCTGCAGCTTTTCTTCTTGTTGCTGTGTGCTGGGCTGCAGTGTGGCCAGAGAAGCGCTTAAAATACTATTTTTTTTCTGTATTTTTTTCTAAGAATACATGGCCATTTCTCCTGTCATTAGACCATGTCCCCTGAAAAGTACCTGGGCCCAGCCAGGTTCTCTACTGCCCTGGCTGGGAGGCATGCCATACTCCTGTGAGTGGGTGCCCGTCATGTGCTAGACCCCCCCCCCAAAAAAAAGGTGTGGCCATGCTCCCAACATGCTGTGATCACACCCCCTCTAGGAGGGGGGGGGAGGGGTGGCCTAGGATGTTGTTGTACCGGAACACAGAATTTCTCTTGGCAGCCCTGTTTATGTGTGGGTGGAGGATGACACCCAGGCTGTAGACTTGGGGAACTTTTAGGTAAGATATATTGTCGACAGAAAGACAGATGGGAAGGGTAAAGGGGACCTGCAAGGGGGAAATGATGAGTGTTTTTTTTTTTGGTCAGTTAGTTTGCGGAAACACTGGGACAACCAGGATGAGATGGAAGAGAGTCTGGTAGAGAACCTGAGTGAGGACTGAGAGAGAAGTCATGGGAAGATAGTTAAACAGTGGAAATTGCTATACTGTATGTATATTTTTCAAATATGTCAATAAGGGTAAGTTATTTTACAAGATGATACGACATGCCAAATTGTGATGGTGCACTGTAGACTAGGGCTTAGTGCCAGAAATGTCACACTGAAGCAACTTTTTGTTGCAATCTGGAGCTACAGCATGTGGCGTATGCAGATGGTTTACTAACTACAATTGCCCTCCATGAAAGTTTTTTTTCTCAATCTGCCCTTTTACAGTATGTCAATATTAATTTTAAAATGATTTGTAATAGTCTGATTCAGCAAAAGCTGTTAATTTATTAGTAGATAGAAGGAAGTGGAAATTGTAATCTCTACATAGTATAAAATAAACTCCCCTGTAGGTGTCTGTCTGTTTGTTCAGCGTAATCTCAAGAACCGCTGGACAGATTTTGATGCAGTTTTCACAGTTCTATAGAGCATTTGTCAGGGAAGGTTTAGGTGAATGAAACATTAATTTATGACAAAAGGGAGCCAACCAGTGATGATTTTAGTGAAGCAAGTCAATGAAAAATGATATGTTATATCTCACAATGATGGACTTCATTTTATACTGTGTAGAGATTGAGATGTTTATCCAATTTTTCTAAGTTTTACATTTTTCTAGACTGTTCCACTAAAGTCAATAGGAACAGAAGTCAAACGGTAAAGACCAAACCGGCAGAGGATGGGGGAGGGGACAATCGGAGGCACATGTTTGGCTGGCCGGTGTGAGAGTATTCACTTTAAGAGCTTGGTTAAAAATTCCAAAATTGCTGACATGTGAAGCTGGGGCGGGTCGCTAGTGCATTATAATGCAAAGGAATGAATGGTGGAGCAACATTCCCTTATCCAAACATCGTGATTTAATGCTTTTCTGATGTCAAAGATCCTGTAACTCTGCCATTATATCATAACTCCTGAATGAATAATCATGAGCTATATGTGTAAATTTGTGGAGATATGAATATCTCACTCTTTGGAGAATGAATCCATTATTAATAAGGTAATAAGGTTCAGATTCACCTACACAAAGCTTTTTATCCCTGTGCGAGGGTGCCAGGATGTCAGTAGTTCAATAAAAGTTATTAAGGATTCATTAAGGAGCTGACATTAACATACTGCTAAGTAAATCCATGTACTGGCCCGGGATAAAGTAGTTAGCAAGATAAGTATACTCAGGACCGATTTGGACCTAAGAATATATATATATATATATATATATATATATATATATATACACAGGTTGAGTATCCCTCATCCAAAATGCTTGGGACCAGAATTATTTTGGATATCGGATTATTCCGTATTTTGGAATAATTGCATGCCATAATGAGATACAGTATCATGGTGATGGGACCCAAGTCTAAGCACAGAATGCATTTATGTTCCATATACACCTTATACACACAGCCTGAAGGTCATTTAATACAATATTTTTAATAACTTTGTGTATTAAATAAAGTCTGTGTACATTGAGCCATCAGAAAACAAAGGTTTCACTATTTCACTCTCACTCAAAAAAGTCTGTATTTCGAAATATTCCATATTTCGGAATATTTTATATATATTAGGGATGTGCACTTGAAATTTTTCGGGTTTTGTGTTTTGGTTTTGGGTTCGGTTCCGCGGCCGTGTTTTGGGTTCGACCGCGTTTTGGCAAAACCTCACCGAATTTTTTTTGTCGGATTCGGGTGTGTTTTGGATTCAGGTGTTTTTTTCAAAAAACCCTAAAAAACAGCTTAAATCATAGAATTTGGGGGTCATTTTGATCCCAAAGTATTATTAACCTCAAAAACCATAATTTCCACTCATTTTCAGTCTATTCTGAATACCTCACACCTCACAATATTATTTTTAGTCCTAAAATTTGCACCGAGGTCGCTGGATGACTAAGCTAAGCGACCCTAGTGGCCGACACAAACACCTGGCCCATCTAGGAGTGGCACTGCAGTGTCACGCAGGATGGCCCTTCCAAAAAACACTCCCCAAACAGCATATGACGCAAAGAAGAAAAAAAGAGGCGCAATGAGGTAGCTGTGTGAGTAAGATAAGCGACCCTAGTGGCCGACACAAACACCTGGCCCATCTAGGAGTGGCACTGCAGTGTCACGCAGGATGGCCCTTCCAAAAAACACTCCCCAAACAGCACATGACGCAAATAAAAATGAAAGAAAAAAGAGGTGCAAGATGGAATTGTCCTTGGGCCCTCCCACCCACCCTTATGTTGTATAAACAGGACATGCACACTTTAACCAACCCATCATTTCAGTGACAGGGTCTGCCACACGACTGTGACTGAAATGACGGGTTGGTTTGGACCCCCACCGAAAAAGAAGCAATTAATCTCTCCTTGCACAAACTGGCTCTACAGAGGCAAGATGTCCACCTCATCATCATCCTCCGATATATCACCGTATACATCCCGCTCCTCACAGATTATCAATTCGTCCCCACTGGAATCCACCATCTCAGCTCCCTGTGTACTTTGTGGAGGCAATTGCTGCTGGTCAATGTCTCCACGGAGGAATTGATTATAATTCATTTTAATGAACATCATCTTCTCCACATTTTCTGGAAGTAACCTCGTACGCAGATTGCTGACAAGGTGAGCAACGGCACTAAACACTCTTTCGGAGTACACACTTGTGGGAGGGCAACTTAGGTAGAATAAAGCCAGTTTGTGCAAGGGCCTCCAAATTGCCTCTTTTTCCTGCCAGTATAAGTACGGACTGTCTGATGTGCCTACTTGGATGCGGTCACTCATATAACCCTCCACCATTCTTTCAATGGTGAGAGAATCATATGCAGTGACAGTAGACGACATGTCCGTAATCGTTGTCAGGTCCTTCAGTCCGGACCAGATGTCAGCATCAGCAGTCGCTCCAGACTGCCCTGCATCACCGCCAGTGGGTGGGCTCGGAATTCTGAGCCTTTTCCTCGCACCCCCAGTTGCGGGAGAATGTGAAGGAGGAGATGTTGACAGGTCGCGTTCCGCTTGACTTGACAATTTTGTCACCAGCAGGTCTTTGAACCCCAGCAGACTTGTGTCTGCCGGAAAGAGAGATCCAAGGTAGGTTTTAAATCTAGGATCGAGCACGGTGGACAAAATGTAGTGCTCTGATTTCAACAGATTGACCACCCGTGAATCCTTGTTAAGCGAATTAAGGGCTCCATCCACAAGTTCCACATGCCTAGCGGAATCGCTCCCTTTTAGCTCCTCCTTCAATGCCTCCAGCTTCTTCTGCAAAAGCCTGATGAGGGGAATGACCTGACTCAGGCTGGCAGTGTCTGAACTGACTTCACGTGTGGCAAGTTCAAAAGGTTGCAGAACCTTGCACAACGTTGAAATCATTCTCCACTGCGCTTGAGACAGGTACATTCCACCTCCTATATCGTGCTCAATTGTATAGGCTTGAATGGCCTTTTGCTGCTCCTCCAACCTCTGAAGCATATAGAGGGTTGAATTCCACCTCGTTACCACTTCTTGCTTCAGATGATGGCAGGGCAGGTTCAGGCGTTTTTGGTGGTGCTCCAGTCTTCTGTACGTGGTGCCTGTACGCCGAAAGTGTCCCGCAATTCTTCTGGCCACCGACAGCATCTCTTGCACGCCCCTGTCGTTTTTAAAAAAATTCTGCACCACCAAATTCAAGGTATGTGCAAAACATGGGACGTGCTGGAATTTGCCCATATTTAATGCACACACAATATTGCTGGCGTTGTCCGATGCCACAAATCCACAGGAGAGTCCAATTGGGGTAAGCCATTCCGCGATGATCTTCCTCAGTTGCCGTAAGAGGTTTTCAGCTGTGTGCGTATTCTGGAAACCGGTGATACAAAGCGTAGCCTGCCTAGGAAAGAGTTGGCGTTTGCGAGATGCTGCTACTGGTGCCGCCGCTGCTGTTCTTGTGGCGGGAGTCCATACATCTACCCAGTGGGCTGTCACAGTCATATAGTCCTGACCCTGCCCTGCTCCACTTGTCCACATGTCCGTGGTTAAGTGGACATTGGGTACAACTGCATTTTTTAGGACACTGGTGAGTCTTTTTCTGACGTCCGTGTACATTCTCGGTATCGCCTGCCTAGAGAAGTGGAACCTAGATGGTATTTGGTAACGGGGGCACACTGCCTCAAGAAATTGTCTAGTTCCCTGTGAACTAACGGCGGATACCGGACGCACGTCTAACACCAACATAGTTGTCAAGGCCTCAGTTATCCGCTTTGCAACAGGATGACTGCTGTGATATTTCATCTTCCTCGCAAAGGACTGTTGGACAGTCAATTGCTTGGTGGAAGTAGTAAAAGTGGGCTTACGACTTCCCCTCTGGGATGACCATCGACTCCCAGCAGCAACAACAGCAGCGCCAGCAGCAGTAGGCGTTACACGCAAGGATGCATCGGAGGAATCCCAGGCAGGAGAGGACTCGTCGAGAATTGCCAGTGACATGGCCTGCAGGACTATTGGCATTCCTGGGGAAGGAGGAAATTGACACTGAGGGAGTTGGTGGGGTGGTTTGCGTGAGCTTGGTTACAAGAGGAAGGGATTTACTGGTCAGTGGACTGCTTCCGCTGTCGCCCAAAGTTTTTGAACTTGTCACTGACTTATATGAATGCGCTGCAGGTGACGTATAAGGGAGGATGTTCCGAGGTGGTTAACGTCCTTACCCCTACTTATTACAGCTTGACAAAGGCAACACACGGCTTGACAAATGTTGTCCGCATTTCTGGTGAAATACTTCCACACCGAAGAGCTGATTTTTTTGGTATTTTCACCAGGCATGTCAACGGCCCTATTCCTCCCACGGACAACAGGTGTCTCCCCGGGTGCCTGACTTAAACAAACCACCTCACCATCAGAATCCTCCTTGTCAATTTCCTCCCCAGCGCCAGCAACACCCATATCCTCCTCATCCTGGTGTACTTCAACACTGACATCTTCAATCTGACTATCAGGAACTGGACTGCGGGTGCTCCTTCCAGCACTTGCAGGGGGCGTGCAAATGATGGAAGGCGCATGCTCTTCACGTCCAGTGTTGGGAAGGTCAGGCATCGCAACCGACACAATTGGACTCTCCTTGTGGATTTGGGATTTCGAAGAACGCACAGTTCTTTGCGGTGCTTTTGCCAGCTTGAGTCTTTTCAGTTTTCTAGCGAGAGGCTGAGTGCTTCCATCCTCATGTGAAGCTGAACCACTAGCCATGAACATAGGCCAGGGCCTCAGCCGTTCCTTGCCACTCCGTGTGGTAAATGGCATATTGGCAAGTTTACGCTTCTCCTCCGACAATTTTATTTTAGATTTTGGAGTCCTTTTTTACTGATATTTGGTGTTTTGGATTTTACATGCTCTGTACTATGACATTGGGCATCGGCCTTGGCAGACGACGTTGCTGGCATTTCATCGTCTCGGCCATGACTAGTGGCAGCAGCTTCAGCACGAGGTGGAAGTGGATCTTGATCTTTCCCTAATTTTGGAACCTCAACATTTTTGTTCTGCATATTTTAATAGGCACAACTAAAAGGCACCTCAGGTAAACAATGGAGATGGATGGATACTAGTATACTCATGGATGGACGAGCGACTGCCGACACAGAGGTAGCTACAGCCGTGGACTACCGTACTGTGTCTGCTGCTAATATAGACTGGATGATAAGGAGATGAAATTAATATATATATATATAATATCACTAGTACTGCAGCCGGACAGGTATATATATTTATTATGTAATGACTGATGACGGACCTGCTGGACACTGTCAGCTCAGCAGCACCGCAGACTGCTACAGTAAGCTACTATAGTAGTATGTATAAAGAAGAAAGAAAAAAAAAACCACGGGTAGGTGGTATACAATTATGGATGGACGAGCGACTGCCGACACAGAGGTAGCTACAGCCGTAGACTACCGTACTGTGTCTGCTGCTAATATAGACTGGATGATAATGAGATGAAATCAATATATATTATATCACACTAGTACTGCAGCCGGACAGGTATATATATTTATTATGTAATGACTGATGACGGACCTGCTGGACACTGTCAGCTCAGCAGCACCGCAGACTGCTACAGTAAGCTACTATAGTAGTATGTATAAAGAAGAAAGAAAAAAAAAAAACCACGGGTAGGTGGTATACAATTATGGATGGACGAGCGACTGCCGACACAGAGGTAGCTACAGCCGTGGACTACCGTACTGTGTCTGCTGCTAATATAGACTGGATGATAATGAGATGAAATCAATATATATTATATCACACTAGTACTGCAGCCGGACAGGTAGATATATTTATTATGTAATGACTGATGACGGACCTGCTGGACACTGTCAGCTCAGCAGCACCGCAGACTGCTACAGTAAGCTACTATAGTAGTATGTATAAAGAAGAAAGAAAAAAAAAAAACACGGGTAGGTGGTATACAATTATGGATGGACGAGCGACTGCCGACACAGAGGTAGCTACAGCCGTGGACTACCGTACTGTGTCTGCTGCTAATATAGACTGGATGATAATGAGATGAAATCAATATATATATATATAATATCACTAGTACTGCAGCCGGACAGGTAGATATATTTATTATGTAATGACTGATGACGGACCTGCTGGACACAGTCAGCTCAGCAGCACCGCAGACTGCTACAGTAAGCTACTATAGTAGTATGTATAAAGAAGAAAGAAAAAAAAAAAAACCACGGGTAGGTGGTATACAATATTATATATATATTATATACAATTATATATATATATATATATATATTAAACTGGTGGTGACTGGTGGTCAGGTCACTGGTCACACTATCAGCAACTTGCAAGTAGTACTCCTAAGCAGACAATCACAATATATATTATACTGGTGGTCAGTGTGGTCACAATGGCAGTGTGGCACTCTGGCAGCAAAAGTGTGCACTGTACGTTATATGTACTCCTGAGTCCTGCTCTCAGACTCTAACTGCTCCCCACTGTCAGTGTCTCCCCCACAAGTCAGATAATATACAGTCACACTATCTATCACTTCAGCAAGTAACTAGTACTCCTCCTAATGCTCCCCAAAATTACTACTGTGTCTCTCTCTACTGTCTCACTCTCTTCTCTATAAACGGAGAGGACGCCAGCCACGTCCTCTCCCTATGAATCTCAATGCACGTGTGAAAATGGCGGCGACGCGCGGCTCCTTATATAGAATCCGAGTCTCGCGATAGAATCCGAGCCTCGCGAGAATCCGACAGCGGGATGATGACGTTCGGGCGCGCTCGGGTTAACCGAGCAAGGCGGGAAGATCCGAGTCGCTCGGCCCCGTGTAAAAAAACATGAAGTTCGGGCGGGTTCGGATTCCGAGGAACCGAACCCGCTCATCCCTAATATATATATCTATCAAAACGCAATTATACCTAATTACTGCGCTGGTGCGGCAGCCCTCTAATTCGATCCTCCTGTTAGTGAGGACCATACAAAACAACACCTCCAGAAAATTGAATCAGAGGGCGCTCTCAATCACTTAAACTGGTTACCAACTAAAAATTGACCAAATGATTATGGCTTTACACAATTTATTAAAAGCAAAGTATTGCCCAATCTAGACAGAGGTAACCCTTTTTCACAATTACAGATCACAATATATGTCAAATGTACAATAGTGTAGGGTTTCTTTTCTCTCTGTCTTCAACCCTGACGCGTTTCGTCCTTCGTGGACTTCTTCAGAGGGATGGTCAACACAGCTGGTAAAACATACATATTATAATGTATAAACAAAAATATACATATTACAATTTAACAATAACAATTAAAATACATAAATTTATACTTATTAGAAAATTGTTAAACTAAAATACTAGATATTCAATAGATCGAGCAGGAGATGAGGATGTTCCATACTAGCTGGTCAGAGAACATATGCAGGAGAGTGACATATTGTGTAACTTTACTATACATGCAGTGTGTTATTTTACTACACCGTTCCATAGGGATAAGATGATAATAACAAATTACATGGACTGACCATTTGGTATGTACTTTATGGAATCTTTCATCTTCATGTAATTTGTTATTATCATCTTATCCCTATGGAACGGTGTAGTAAAATAACACACTGCATGTATAGTAAAGTTACACAAAATGTCACTCTCCTGCATATGTTCTCTGACCAGCTAGTATGGAACATCCTCATCTCCTGCTCGATCTATTGAATATCTAGTATTTTAGTTTAACAATTTTCTAATAAGTATAAATTTATGTATTTTAATTGTTATTGTTAAATTGTAATATGTATATTTTTGTTTATACATTATAATATGTATGTTTTACCAGCTGTGTTGACCATCCCTCTGAAGAAGTCCACGAAGGATGAAACGCATCAGGGTTGAAGACAGAGAGAAAAGAAACCCTACACTATTGTACATTTGACATATATTGTGATCTGTAATTGTGAAAAAGGGTTACCTCTGTCTAGATTGGGCAATACTTTGCTTTTAATAAATTGTGTAAAGCCATAATCATTTGGTCAATTTTTAGTTGGTAACCAGTTTAAGTGATTGAGAGCGCCCTCTGATTCAATTTGCTGGAGATATATATATCTATATATATCTATATCTATATATATATATATATATATATATATATATATATGTGTGTGTGTGTGTGTGTGTGTGTGTTGTCCTGGCTGGAATCATGTAAATGATCTGTTTCCCCCATTCTGTATCAAACAATAGCAACCACTCCAAAAGGGGGAAGAATGAGATAGTAAAAAATATGGTCTTCACTTTTCCACTTTTTTCCACTCCAAAATCACAAATTTGTATTTAAAATCATAATGTCCAAACCGTGGGAAGATCCAGACCGGGACTTGGTTCATATTAAATGTCCTCTGGAGATCTGTACTTGTTAGCAAACCAAAAAAGTTAGCAATTGGGCAAAACCATGGTGCACTGCAGGTGGGGCAGATGTAACGTGCAGAGAGATTTAGATTAGGGTGTGTTATATTGTTTCTGTGCATGGTAAATACTGGCTGCTTAATTTCTACAGTGAAATTTAGATTTCCGTTTGAACGTACCCCACCCAAATCTAAGGGGGTTGATCGTAGACACATCTATTCTATGATCACTTTCACAGACATGCGGGGGGACGTCCAACACAGGGCTAGTCCGCCTCGCATATCTGGCTCTGCCCCCCTGCACAGGTACAAAAGCATCACACAGAGGCAATGCTTTTATACCTGATGAGTAGCATCCTACCAGTGCAGCTCCTGCACGCTGTCAGGGAGCTTCTTGTCGCATCCTGGGTCGCAGCGGTTGTGTGTGACATCACGCAGCCGCCGCGGCCCACCTCCCAACAGTCCGGACACGCCTACATTGTCCGGACTGCTCCCCGCCATTGGCGTTCTCTACCCCCTCCTGCACCGTGACCGCCTCAGCCTGTCGATCGCAGCCCAGAGATGCCGATGGCATCTCACTGGGCTCCCGGGGTGCGCACGCGCAGTGCGGCCGCTGCGGGTGCGCACTCCACAAAAAGATTCAGACTGCGATCTCTGCCGCTGCAGCGATCCAGTCTGAATTACCCCCTAAATCTCTCTACACATGTTACATCTGCCCCACCTGCAGCGCAACATGGTTTTGCCCAATTACTAACTTTTTTGGATTGCTAACATATCTGAATAAGGCCCACGGTTTTGGTCGGTTCAGATGTACAAAATTTTGGTGGATTCGGATTTCTGGAGAACCAAACTGAACGTCTTTACTGGAAATACATCCACACAAATGACTGACATATTAACGACATTATAAGTGCTCATGGAATTTTATCATCAGGAGGCTGAGCATTAAGCCCAGTGACTCTCTCAACCCACACACAAGAAACATATATTTTCAGAATTGATATCTAAAATATCTTTGATCGCCTGTATGAATTTCTCACGTTCTATTGTTTTACAAATGCAGGCTCAGTTTGTGTGCATAGTCAGGGCCACAAATTTGATGTGACAAGCAAATTACAATGGGCAAATGCCTTCATGTTCAACCCTAAAATCTGTATTATTGACATAACTCTAGTGTGACTTTGAGGATGTTCAGTCACACGCACAGTACATTTATAATTTCCTGTTTCGATTTATTGATGAATAAAGAATTTAAAGTAACTCAATAACAGCATGTATTAATTATTAAGTTTCATTTGCATACCAAGACATGTTGAGAAATAGTTGCAAACATAAACCATACATGAATGTCATACAGTATGTTGGCACACCTAGTCAATGGAGAAGGAATACAAGTCAATACCTCATCTGCTGTGCATGGATGTACTACTCTTCCTAGCTCAATAACCATGGAAGAGCCATACATTTTGATTATTTTTTGACATGAACTGCAAGAATTTATATGTAAAAATGGCTGCTAATGTATGTGGGGGGATTGAATATAGTACAGCAAGGAACAAGAAGAATCAGGAGAAAATCCAGTACTGGCTAGTTTTCATGATATATTTAATTAAGTGAGATTAAAGTCATGCAGAGGGCTCATTTACTGGATACTGTCCCTAGTTTCTGGGTGGTTGCAGATAATTTGTCTTAATGTACTGTAGGTGGTGGATATGTGGTATGGACTTCAGCCTATAATTGTAGTTTAATGTCTTTTATACTGTACCTTTTAAGCGCACCTCATACAGTATGTAAAAGGTCGTTTCTAGGAGCAGGTCTACCAGTGTATTACAAAATTCAGTATCAATGTCCTTTTATTGCTATGAGCCATTTAAGAAATAAAACATGGTAAACCAAATAGTCTTTTAGGAGAAAATGTAAAATATTGAAGGTATACAGGTAGTACTATAAGGGGGAAAGCAGGTTGGGCTTTGTAGTTACTTTTCTCCATGCGTATTTCCAACAGGACTTGCAAAATTAGATGCAGATGAATAGCTGAACAATGATGTGAGAGTGAAGCAAGTTAAACCCAGAGGCCGAGGTATGCTTGATTGATGGGTGTTCGTGGGTGGAGTTGTACACTGCATTATTTAGGTAAGCTGTCCTTCCTACTTCCCCATCTTTTTATTCCGGAATCTTCAAGAATCATGGAAGTCTTATCAGCTTTCAGTTTCTGCTGCATTGCTATATTTGTTTGATTGTTGCTTTGTCTACTTATATTCTTTATTCTTATACAGGTTGAGTATCCCTTATCCAAAATGCTCGGGACCAGAGGTATTTTGGATATGGGATTTTTCCGTATTTTGGAATAATTGCATACCATAATGAGATATCATGGTGATGGGACCCAAGTCTAAGCACAGAATGTATTTATGTTTCATATACACCTTATACACACAGCCTGAAGGTCATTTTAGCCAATATTTTTAATAACTTTGTGCATTAAACAAAGTGTGTGTACATTCACACAATTCATTTATGTTTCTTATACACCTTGGCCCTCATTCCGAGTTGTTCGCTCGGTAAATTTCATCGCATCGCAGCGTTTTTCTGCTTAGTACGCATGCGCAATGTTCGCACTGCGACTGCGCCAAGTAATTTTGCTATGAAGATAGTTTTTTTACTCACGGCTTTTTCTTCGCTCCGGCGAACGTAATGTGATTGACAGGAAATGGGTGTTACTGGGCGGAAACACAGCGTTTTATGGGCGTGTGGATGAAAACGCTACCGTTTCCGGAAAAAACGCAGGAGTGGCTGGAGAAACGGGGGAGTGTCTGGGCGAACGCTGGGTGTGTTTGTGACGTCAAACCAGGAACGACAAGCACTGAACTGATCGCAGATGCCGAGTAAGTCTGAAGCTACTCTGAAACTGCTAAGTAGTTTGTAATCGCAATATTGCGAATACATCGTTCGCAATTTTAAGAAGCTAAGATTCACTCCCAGTAGGCGGCGGCTTAGCGTGTGTAACTCTGCTAAAATCGCCTTGTGAGCGAACAACTCGGAATGAGGGCCCTTATACACACAGCCTGAAGGTCATTTAATACAATATTTTTAATAACTTTGTGTATTAAACAAAGTTTGTGTACATTGAGCCATCAAAAAACAAAAATTTCACTATCCCACTCTCACTCAAAAAAGTCCGTATTTCGGAATATTCCGTATTTCGGATATTTGGATATGGGATACTCAACCTGTATCTTCCTTATCCTTTACTTACACTTTTTAAAAATATTTTATTTGTCTTTGTTTTTTCACTTGGTTAAATATTGTTTTATATTTACTGTATTATCTCCCTGCTCTGCTACCATGTCATGCAGTGTCTATATGGTTCCACCACCCGACCATCTCATAGAGGACGTTAGGCAGCGAGCCGCGAGCTGCAATGCAGTCCACTACCTGCATCAGGCCGTGACCTATGGGCAAAGCTTTAGAGCTTTCCCATTGGCACATCTTGTCCTTTCTCTGGTTGTTGTATCAATGAATGATGTAATTCCTTTGGAATTGTACAATATAGAGTGGAGTCACGGGCGTATCTATAATGGGTTCAGTGTGTATATTTCAAGAAGTTTAGCTCCTTTAACCATTGGTGCATTGTGGCTGGTACTGCCTGTCCAGGAGTTGCACATAATCTGGACAACTACTTAGTAGCTTGGCCAGTGGATATTTAGGTATCACAATCAATACCGTGGCCGAGTGTTGCCGCTTACCGATAGACAAGGTAGTTAAACTTCATCTGTCCATTGTCACTGCTTTATGATCCTGGCAGTTAGCAATGCGAGAAGTACAATCCATGCTATGTACATTTTCTTTCACCTGTAGGGTGATCCCAATGGGAAGGATTTTAGCCTAAGATGGAGCAGGCTACTGCAGTGATGGTCCATCAGTTCCATCACATCTGGCTGTCAGAGGAGGTTAAACACAACCTACAAGTTTGGGACTTCTTTTTGAGTGAGTTTAACAGTGTTCTATGATGGTTGGCCTCCTGCCCTGTCTGTTGATAAGATCAACTCTTTACAGATGCCGATGGGGCTTTTGGTTTTGTTGCATTCCCCTCGACAGATTGTGTTGCTACTATACTGTGGCCTTATGATTGCAGAGGTTTGACCAAAAACCTTCTGGCATTGGAGCCTTTATCTATTGTAAGGACTTTGAAGATTTGGGGGATTCACTTAGGAACTTCAGTGTGACAACCCGTGAGTTGTCCAGACAATTAATAGTCAGTGAGCCTCTTTGCTGCTGGCGATTTGTCTCCTGGCCAGGTTAGTGTTGCACTTCTTGCACCTAAATGTAGCTTTTTTTGGCACAATACAAAGGTCATCTCATTGGTCTGCCACTATACTTTTCCATCGCTTCAACTCTCCTGACTTTTGTTAAATAAATGTTCTTATTTTTGCCAAATGTTTGTCTCTGTCTCATTATTAGATTTAAAGTAATGTTACAGTATTTATTTAGTTATGTTTGGTTTATTGATAGGATTAATTGGCAACAAGGTAAATGCGCAATGGCACTGTATTTAGGGGGTGATTCAGATCTGATCACTGCTGTGCGTATTCACACAGCAGGTGGTCAGGTACTGACTGCTCACGCCTTATGCACCGCAATGGGCACGCGCATTGGTCAGCAACAAAGGGCATCGCTGGCCAGCGATGGGATGGTGCGAAAAATCAGATTGCACGTGCATTTGCAAGGTGATTGACAGGAGGAAGCCGTTTGTGGTGGTAACTGACCATTTACTGGGAGTGTCCGGGAAAAACGCAGGCGTTCCCAAGCGTTTTCAGGGAGGATGTCTGACGTCAGCTCCGGCCCCGATCAGCTTGATGTGATCGCACTGTAGAAGAAAGTACTGGGCTGCGCAGAGACTGCA
The DNA here is from genome assembly GCF_028390025.1 of Pseudophryne corroboree. NCBI lineage: Eukaryota > Metazoa > Chordata > Amphibia > Anura > Myobatrachidae > Pseudophryne > Pseudophryne corroboree. The sequence goes on along the minus strand of NC_086444.1, from coordinate 934,403,260 downwards.
CAAAGTGGATTTTAGCAGCTCGACGTGCACGCAGGATTGCACACTTGCACGGCGAATATACACTCCCACAATAAGCAGAATTAGCACAGCTAATGTTCACAACTAGACAACACAATGGGGGTAATTCTGAGTTGATCGCAGCAGGAACTTTGTTAGCAGTTGGGCAAAACCATGTGCACTGCAGGGGAGGCAGATATAACATGTGCAGAGAGAGATAGATTTGGGGGTGGTGAGTTCAATCTGCAATCTTAATTGCGGTGTAAAAATAAAGCAGCCAGTATTTACCCTGCACAGACACAAAATAACCCACCCAAATCTAACTCTCTCTGCAAATGTTATATCTGCCTCCCCTGCAGTGCACATGGTTTTGCCCAACTGCTAAAAAATATCCTGCTGCGATCAACTTGGAATTACCGCCTATGTGTATAGAATAATGTACTAAGCATATGTAGGAACCAGTAGGCTAAAACAACATATTAAAACACTGCAATTCTTTATATAATTGCATTATTTTCAGAGCAACTTTTAAGAGGCTTTCCAGTGTCTCTCTGCTCTGTGAAACGCAAGTCAGTGTGTGATGCCGCGCAACAACGCAAGACCCCTCCCGGATAGTGTATTCTGCCACACATCAAAGCCCCCCTGCCTCTGGCCGTGTACAGTATGCCACCACATACCCACCAACATTTTACACATAACAATCGGTACAAATTCAAAAAGGGGGCATGGCCACGGGTAAAAGGGGGCGTGGTCATGCCCCTTTTCCTATACTTTCAATGGAAGTTTGGAGAGACAAAAATCGGTACAGACTATAAAAAAAGGTACTGTACCTGCCAAAAAGGTACAGTTGGAGGGTATGCCACCGCTGCGCGCCGCTTCCCCCAGTTATTATAGTACTACTATACTGAAGAAAAAATATTGCAGTCAGGCACAATGTACCGCTGCACCAGAAGCACATACAAGCCCTCACGATCTTCATTGGCGCATGTCCGGAGCCGGCTCCTGCATGCTCGTGGCTCGTTATGACATCACACACTGACTGAATGAGACACTACATGACAACAAGCTGAGGCGGCACCTGGCAGTTGTCTAATCATTGACAGCCTGCCGGCACCTGTCTAATCATTGACAGCCTGCCCGGTCTATTCAGGCAGTGCAGTGCTCAGGCATTTTCGGTGCAACTTGCAGTTCGCCATGATTGGGCCCTATCACCGGGGCCCTGGGACCTGCTGGGCTCTAAGTGTCTGCCTTGGTTGCCTAGTGGTAAATCAACTACTTGTATGTTGCTGTGATCTTTATTGCCGCTTCTGGTCCGCCACCATAACGTTCCCTCCCCACTACCTTTCTGATTTTTGTTAAATACATTTTCTCATACGTCCTAGAGGATGCTGGGGTACAATTCATGACCATGGGGTATAGACGGTTCCGCAGGAGCCATGGGCACTTTTAAGACTTTTCAATGGGTGTGAACTGGCTCCTCCCTCTATGCCCCTCCTCCAGACCTCAGTTTTAGAAATGTGCCCAGGCAGACTGGATGCACTCCAGAGGAGCTCTACTGAGTTTCTCTGAAAAGACTTATGTTAGGTTTTTTATTTTCAGGGAGAACTGCTGGCAACAGTCTCTCTGCTTCGTGGGACTGAGGGGGCAGAAGTAGGAACCAACTTCCTGAAGAGTTTCATGGCTCTGCTTCTGGCTGACAGGACACCATTAGCTCCTGAAGGGTACTGAATGCTAGCCGTGTCTAGATGCTCACTCCCACAGCACGCCGTCACCCCCCTCACAGAGCCAGAAGTCAGAAGACAGGTGAGTAGAAGAAAACAGATCTTCTATCAAGTAAAGTGACGGCTGAGGTACAACACGGCTGGCGGTAGCGCAGCGCGCCATGTTGCCCACACATACACAGGCACTGCAGGGCGCGGAGGGGGGGGGGTGCCCTGGGCAGCATGAAACCTATGGAAACTGGCATAAGTAAGGGGCAGAAGTTGCTGAGGCACAATCCTACCCCCGCAAGTATAAAAAATTACCTCATAAAAGCTGGGGAGAAACACACTATTGAAGAGTGGAGCTTCCTCCTCAGTCAGCCAGCACACTGCTCAGCGCCATTTTCTCTATCTCCTCAGGCTGCAGAGACAACGCTGGTCCTCCTCCACTACTGAACAGGTATCAGGGTGCAAAACAGGGGGGGCCACAGTGAATTTGGTGCTATATAATTGTGTGATTAGCATTATAAAAGCGCTGCATGTCAGTGGGCATTTTGTGTTCACAAATATTGTGTTACTGGCGCTGGGTTGTGAACTGGCAAATCCTATCTGTGTCCCTCTGACAGATTTTACTGTGGGCCTGTCCCCTATAAGTCCCAGAGTGTCTGTGGTGTGGTTGAGCACATGTGTGACATATCTGTGGCAGGGAATCTCTTCCTCTGTGGAAGACATGTTAGAGACACAGAGGTGTAATATGACACCAAGAGCCTGACTGGGTGAAAGGTTACATGATAGTGTGAATCACTACTGAATCTTATACAGAAAACTGAATATAATCTGTTGAAGATGTGATTTTTAATAGTTCTGCCTTTCATCCACAGGGACCCCTCTGGGTCACATACAAATTTTCAAATACAAATTGATACTGACACAGACTCTCATTCCTGTGTCGACACTAGCTATTCCAGGGAAATAGGTGCTAAATTATCAAAAAAGCATTCAAAACATGTTTTAGCTATAATGGTGGTGTTAGAAGTTACGAAGCCCCTCTTTTACCACAAGGAGAGGGTTTACTTTAGTAAAGAAGTAATGTAAATTTCCCTCCACCTCAAGAACAGTCTCTTGGAGGGAGTCTGATTTAACCTGAAAAGAAATTTCAGATTCCCAAAAGGAATTCAGGCAGCTTACCTTTTTCCAAAAGGTGGGAGACACCCCGCATTTTAGACAGGGCCCTGTCATAAAAAAGAAAAGGTGGAGACTTCCGGTGGGCGGACCCGCAGCAGGCCGCGTTTTAAAGGAACTCTTCGATCCCTGACACCTCGAACTGGATTTGAGGGTCTTTTATACCGGGACCTGTGCCCCAAATTAATATCAAGGGCCAGCGGAGATACTGGTGGGCAAGAGGTGATCATCCCCCCGGCTCCCCACCGCCTGGTCTCACCGGAATCCGAGCTCCAGCTGTGGTGCATGCTGCCCGCGGCCGCCATCTTGGAGGTGGCAGGGCATTCCACGGCTCCCGTCCCGACTCCCCGCCTGAGGCGGCCGAAGTGAGAGGCTTTGCTCGGCACACAAACCGCTGAGCCCCGTGCCGCTACCGCTGGCGGTGAAGACGCCCGCGTGTGCCCGCCGGGAGAGAGGACTCGACCTGAGGTGGGGTGAGTGTGTTGAGCCGGACTCCCCCCCCCTCCCCCTCTGCCCGCTACCTCTACTGACAGTACGCTGGACACACACGCACCACACTGAACCCCCGTGAACGGAGGTCACCCTGCATAGGGGAGAATCAGGCACCTTTCTGGCCCTGGATAGTGGCGCCTCCTGGGAGCGACGCAGCTACTTTAACCAGCTGGAGCACCCTAGCCGCCTCCAAATACCACACGTAGGCCCACACAACGTGAGGCCCAGAGGCCCGTGACGCCTACAAGCATCGGCTGCGGGGGTGACAGAATATCTTCCCACTAAACTAATCCTGCATACCCTGATTCTGGTAATATATTACACGACCTCCAGAACGTGGGCTGCTTGGTTCAGAGCCTTCTACAAGCTGGATCGAATCGACCTACTGCTCTGAGCGCAGCAAGTACACGCTCACAATTACTACCTGCAGGGCAGGATATCTCACTATACTTATTTTCTCATTGAAAAGTGCCACTACTGCGCTTCTATGGATAAATACGTGGCCAAGACACAGAGAGGGGGACGTGGCTCAGCACCTGCAAAAACTAAAGACACCAGGGCATCCGTCTCAGCTTCCGTTAATTCGCCGCCCCCGTCGCCTTCGGCTAATGTCCTAGATGGCGTACCAGATTCTGCTAGATACACCGTGGACGCGGTGGCCAGAGCGCAGGAAATCTCAGACATATTGTCGCCACTGCTAGACATGAAACTTGCGGGGCTGAAGGACGCCATTGAATCCACCATGACGCAGTTAAAGGAACACAGCACACGACTTGATGAAGTCGAACAACGGGTCTCAAACTTGGAGGATGATCTGACCACCGCCCGCTCTAACATTGATTCCCAGGCGTCTTCCATCTCCGCAATACAGGAGAAGCTAGAAGATTTACAAAATCGCAATCGTCGAAACAATCTTCGTATGATCGGCTTACCAGAATCCGTTAGACCGAAAGAATTGATGGCTCTGGTCTCTTCCTGGTTGCCGGTGGAGTTAGGCTGCTTGACAGATGGGGAATCCTTGGCAATTGAAAGAGCACACCGTATCGGCCCGGACCTCCAGACAGACCGGCGGAGACCATGACCGGTCATATTCAAATTCCTCAACTACACTGACAAAGTCAAGGTGATGGACGCATACCGCAAAGCTCAGGAACTTTTCTATCACGGAGACAAGCTGCTCCTGTTCCAAGACTTCTCCTATGGCGTGGCCATGAAGAGGAGGGAATTTTCCCCTATCTGTAAGATCCTGTTCGATGAGGGCATAAGATTTGCCCTGCTCTATCCGGCGAAGCTCCGTGCTCAACACAACGGCAAGACGCACCTGTTTGACTCACCCTCAGTGGCAAAGACTTTTGCAGAATCTGTGCGGAGCCGCTCCCCACATGCCTCCAAAGATGGAGACTGATCACGAACTTCATCACGGAACTAACATCTGTATTGTCTCCCTTATGGAGGTCGTGATTGGTAATGTATGGCTGATCATTAATGTTCTCTATGTTTGGTTTATTGCAGTATTATCTGCCCTTGAATTTGTAAAATGCTGGGCCATCCCGTCCTTTCATTTCACCCCCTCCCTTTTCCTCCCTTTGCCCTTTTTTTTCCCACCCCTCCCCCTATCCCCCCCCCTTACTCCTTATTCTGATCGGAGTTACACTACTAGTTTATAGTGAGTCTTCCGGACCACTGTTATGGGTTCAAAAAAATGTGGAAAATGGACATACTGTAACACAATGTTTGCAAATATTTTTAGTGTCGATGTTAGGACACGGATTTGTTGCCTTTGTTATAGGTTGGGTCCCCATGCTCGCTGGGACATGGGGGACTCCACAATTTATTTAAAAAATGCTCTATGTGTCCGACAGGACGGGTATCGGTTAGATCCACAATTAATATGGCAACCTCACTAGAGCTTAAGACGAGTCTAAAATTTCTTACATGGAATGTAGAAGGTCTTAACACTCCGATTAAACGTAGGAAGATATTGCAGCACCTCAAACGCCTGCGGCCGGATGTGGCGATGCTGCAGGAAACTCATTGGAAATCAGGGGAACCTAACATGCTTAGAGACAGTTGGATCCAGGGTTTTAGTTCAGCATCGTATACCTCCAAGAAGCGGGGGGTAGTGATTATATTCCATAAATCACTTAGTTATAACATACTAGATACCCTAGAAGATGTAGGCGGTAGGTTCCTATTTCTAAAAGTACAATTAGAGGGGGAGCTATACACATTAGTATCCATATATGCACCGAACTCAGATCATAATGCTTTCTTTACTGACGTTTATGTCCGACTTCAGGAGTGGGCGGAGGGCCATCTGATCATTGGCGGTGACTTTAATTCCACACTGCAGCCGGCCCTGGATAGGTCAGGTGCTCTTGGTGGACGCAACTATTCCATTCCAGCATCACTGCAATTCTGGCTGACCTCACTCCATTTAATAGATCCATGGCGACACCAACACCCAATTGACCGGGAATACACCTTTTATTCTCACCCACATGCCACATCTACTAGAATAGACTATTGGCTGCTACCAGTGGGACTGCTCTCTAGGTTACGAGATTAAAAAATAGAAAATATTGCCATATCGGACCACGCACCTACATGGTTTACACTAGACCTAAAATCTCCTAAACAGACCTCCTTTAACTGGAGATTTCCCTCACACCTATATAATTCCCCTGATTTCAAGTCATACTTGGAGACTCACTTTCTCAATTATGCCAAAGACAATGCACAACACGTGGGTGACATTGGTCTTTTCTGGTCTGCCTCCAAGCCGGTGGTGCGGGGTTACGTCATTGCGTATGTTGCGGGTAAGCGTAAGCGCCTTAATCAAAGGTTTGCGTGACCTTGGCCTGGCACTGACGAATTCCTATGCGACGTTGTTAACCTCCCCAACGGAAGATAATCGCAGAATCTACATAGAAACTAAGCATCTTTATGATACTCTATGCACAGAGAGAGCTCAATACGCTTTAGATTTCCAAAAACATAAATACTTCAAGTGGGGAAACAAAGCCGGCAAACTCCTGGCAAATGTAGTTCGTAGTCAATGACCCACTTCACGCATTCTCGCCCTTCAGTCTAGTGCCCAGTTATCCTCTGACCCGACTGTTATCGCTGACTCCTTTTTATCTTACTACAAGGAACTATGGCCCTCATTCCGAGTTGTTCGCTCGGTATTTTTCATCGCATCGCAGTGAAAATCCGCTTAGTACGCATGCGCAATGTTCGCACTGCGACTGCGCCAAGTAACTTTACTATGAAGAAAGTAATTTTACTCACGGCTTTTTCTTCGCTCCGGCGATCGTAATGTGATTGACAGGAAATGGGTGTTACTGGGCGGAAACACGGCGTTTCAGGGGCGTGTGGCTGAAAACGCTACCGTTTCCGGAAAAAACGCAGGAGTGGCCGGGGAAACGGTGGGAGTGCCTGGGCGAACGCTGGGTGTGTTTGTGACGTCAACCAGGAACGACAAGCACTGAACTGATCGCACAGGCAGAGTAAGTCTGGAGCTACTCTGAAACTGCTAAGTAGTTAGTAATCGCAATATTGCGAATACATCGGTCGCAATTTTAAGAAGCTAAGATTCACTCCCAGTAGGCGGCGGCTTAGCGTGTGTAACTCTGCTAAATTCGCCTTGCGACCGATCAACTCGGAATGAGGGCCTATATACGGCACCACCAGACGACCCTATTAGCGGCATGGACTTCTTACGATCGGCAGGGGCTCCCACACTGTCGGCGGAAGATAGAAACTCCCTCATGTCCCCTATTACTGACCTAGAATTGATAACAGTAATTAAACAGTTAGCTAATGGAAAATCCCCAGGTCCAGATGGTTTGAGTGCAGAATATTACAAACTGCTGCTGCCCCATATCACTCCCCACCTATTGGCCCTATTTAATTCCATTTTGGCCGGCGGAGCTGCCCCGCGCGCCTTTAATCATGCGCGTGTGATAGTATTGCCAAAACCAGGGAAAGACCCTACCTTAGTTCATTCATACCGCCCGATCTCACTCCTAAACCAAGATTTCAAGATCTTAACAACACTCATAGCACACAGGTTACAAGTGGTACTGCCCATGCTATTACATCCATCACAGACTGGCTTTGTGAAAGGAAGGACGTCAGTACATAATATCAGGCAGTTGTTTGCCGCTTTGACCATATCGGCCAGATTGCCAGGCGGGACTTCCTTGATAGTGAGCTGCGACGCCGATAAGGCGTTTGATCGCGTGTCGTGGTCTCATCTGTTGAGGGTGCTCCACTGGCAGAGATTTGGAGCTGATTTTGTTAAATGTTTCCGTACTGTATACGACACGCCCTCTGCGTTCATTACAGTGAATGGATTGAACACGGACACATTTACACTACATAGAGGTACGAGACAAGGATGCCCCTTGTCCCCACTCCTCTTCGACCTAGCATTAGACCCACTTATCAGACATTGTTATCTGAACTCTGATTGGCAGGGGATTGGAATTGGCGGTCACAACCTTAAGGTCACAGCTTACGCAGATGACCTATTATTGTATTTTTCAAACCCTCAACATGCATTCCCTAGTCTATTGTCTTTGCTAGCGACCTTCGAGTCGATCTCAGGGTTTAAAATTAATAAATCTAAGACGGAAGCATTGGCGTTACATCCAAAGGCCACACACGGATGGAACTTACAGTTCCCTTTCCGATGGGCGAGCAACTCAATTATGTACTTAGGCCTTCAGATCCCTGTCCACCCATCAGACCTTTATAGATATAATTTTCCACGAATAATAACTCGCATGTTGAATGATTTTCAAGCATGGAAACACTTGCCCCTGTCTTATTTGGGACGTTGTCACCTAATTAAAATGATCTCCTTCCCGAGACTGCTTTACCCCATCCAAATGCTGCCTTTATTAATATCGGAGACAGACATAAAGACCTTAAATAAGGCCTGTAGTGAATTCATTTGGGCACACAAAAAGCCTAGGATTTCCCTGTTTAAACTGAGCCAATCACAAAAATTAGGAGGTGTCAACCTACCTTGCATCAGAAGTTACACGCTGGCCGCGAACTATCGATACGCTATCGATTGGATACATGAGACAGAGACCTTTGCTAACTCCGGCTTGGAGCAGGCTTTCTGCCCTGAGCTCTCTCTTGTCAGTTTGCTACACATGCGTCCATCGGCCTTTCCTCCCCAGGTTATAGGCAATATACTACTGGCGTCGACTTGCGCGGCTTGGAGGCAGACACGCTCAAGGATGGGTATCTTCAGCTATAACACGACTTTCCTGCCCCTGACTCATAACCCAGACTTTCAGGGGACTACGGCACGCACAACATTGACAGCCCTGTCGGGAGGAGGTATTAGGTTGCTATACCAGATGATTTGTAGAGATACTCGACAGGTTTTCACATACCCTCACCTTTGCGAAAGTTTCCCACAATTTAAGATACCGTTATTCATATATTTCCAGATACGTAGTTATGTAAACAAATCTATAGCCACTATGACCGCAGAAGATTGGAATAATGCCCTAGACACTACTTTGCAATCGACGCCTAAGGTACACCCCTCCACGGCATTGCTCTATACATATATCAAAAAGTCCATTGACTGGGAGTCCACACAGACAGGGTTGGTAAAGTGGTTATCAGATTTCCCATCTTTTGACACCTCCACCATGCTCAATGCTTTTAATAGGATCAATAAGACTCTTATAATCAGCTTCATATGCTGAGATGAATTATCAAATCTTACATCGATCCTACATCACACCTAAATTAAGGCTTCAAATGGGAACAGCTTCTGACTCTAAATGTTTTAAGTGCGGCATGATGGACGCGGACATTTACCATTGCATGTGGAGCTGCCATGAAGTGAGCAAATTCTGGGGCTTAATACACACCTTCATCAAAGACAGACTACACCTCACCATGGATATTTCCCCGGAGTGGGTCATGTGGGACATACACCCGACGCACTCTGTCCACAAGCTGCCGATAGGACAGCGTCAGTTACTGACCAAAATAGCAGCAGCAGGCAAGAAAACCATATTATCGCAATGGATAGCCACTGACTCATTACCCATAGCTTTATTTTTACCAAGACTGTCATACCTATTCCATATGGAGTGGCTAGAAATGCTACTTGATAAAGAGAATAAAATAGCTAGATTCTTTGGCATATGGCTCCCCTACATACAGATGCTAGATGATCCGGTTAAAACCCCTCTACGACAAGCCATATCTCACACTACGTGGTATAATCTGGAAATTTTAGACCAGGGACACCCACCCTTTTAAAACGGTCTCTAGCATGATGCCTTAAGGTTCTGCCTGATTTATCCTGTCACGGCTGAATTGTTTCACACTGAATATCTCAGATATGTAATGTGTTGTATGATGTCCTAACATGTTTATATATCATGCGACAATGTATGTAAATGTTACACAGATGTCCAATAAACTATTTTTTTTAAAAAGAAAAGGTGTTTCTCCCTGCTCCTGGAATGGCTTCACTTAAGGAGCCGACAGGCGTCAGTGAGTGAGGTGATCTATTGATGTGGCCAATGGGACACTACTCAGGCCTACCATTGTCTGTGCGTGGGTGAGTAGTGCTATTGAGAAGTGGTCAGAAAACTTGTCATTAGACATTGGCACAATAGATGGAGACGAGATACTCCTAACGTTAGGTCATATCAAAGACGCTGCTGCATACGTACTAGAAACCATGAAATATATTGGTCTCTTGGGATCAAGAACCGCTACCATGGCAGTATTGGCTCGGAGGGCGTTGTGGATTCGCCAGAGGAATGCTGATGCAGATTCCAAAAGAAATATGGAGGCTCTCCCGTATAAAGTAGTGATGTGCACCGGACATTTTTCGGGTTTTGTGTTTTGGTTTTGGATTCGGTTCCGCGGCCGTGTTTTGGATTCGGATGCGTTTTGGCAAAACCTCACCGAAATTTTTTTGGCGGATTCGGGTGTGTTTTGGATTCGGGTGTTTTTTACAAAAAACCCTAAAAAACAGCTTAAATCATAGAATTTGGGGGTCATTTTGATCCCATAGTTTTATTAACCTCAATAACCATAATTTCCACTCATTTCCAGTCTATTCTGAACATCTCACACCTCACAATATTATTTTTAGTCCTAAAATTTGCACCGAGGTCGCTGGATGGCTAAGCTAAGCGACACAAGTGGCCGACACAAACACCTGGCCCATCTAGGAGTGGCACTGCAGTGTCAGGCAGGATGGCACTTCAAAAAAATAGTCCCCAAACAGCACATGATACAAAGAAAAAAAGAGGCGCACCAAGGTCGCTGTGTGACTAAGCTAAGCGACACAAGTGGCCGACACAAACACCTGGCCCATCTAGGAGTGGCACTGCAGTGTCAGGCAGGATGGCACTTCAAAAAAATTGCCCCCAAACAGCACATGATGCAAAGAAAAATTAAAGAAAAAAGAGGTGCAAGATGGAATTGTCCTTGGGCCCTCCCACCCACCCTTATGTTGTATAAACAGGACATGCACACTTTAACGAACCCATCATTTCAGCGACAGGGTCTGCCACACGACTGTGACTGAAATGACTGGTTGGTTTGGACCCCCACCAAAAAAAGAAGCAATCAATCTCTCCTTGCACAAACTGGCTCTACAGAGGCAAGATGTCCACCTCATCATCATCCTCCGATTCCTCACCCCTTTCACTGTGTACATCCCCCTCCTCACAGATTATTAATTCGTCCCCACTGGAATCCACCATCTCAGGTCCCTGTGTACTTTGTGGAGGCAATTGCTGCTGGTGAATGTCTCCACGGAGGAATTGATTATAATTCATTTTGATGAACATCATCTTCTCCACATTTTCTGGAAGTAACCTCGTACGCCGATTGCTGTCAAGGTGAGCAGCTGCACTAAACACTCTTTCGGAGTACACACTGGAGGGAGGGGAACTTAGGTAGAATAAAGCCAGTTTGTGCAAGGGCCTCCAAATTGCCTCTTTTTCCTGCCAGTATACGTACGGACTGTCTGACGTGCCTACTTGGATGCGGCCACTCATATAATCCTCCACCATTCTTTCAATGGTGAGAGAATCATATGAAGTGACAGTAGACGACATGTCAGTAATCGTTGGCAGGTCCTTCAGTCCGGACCAGATGTCAGCACTCCCTCCAGACTGCCCTGCATCACCGCCAGTGGGTGGGCTCGGAATTCCTAGCCTTTTCCTCGCACCCCCAGTTGCGGGAGAATGTGAAGGAGGAGATGTTGACGGGTCACGTCCCGCTTGACTTGACAATTTTCTCACCTAGCGGAATCGCTCTGTATTAGCTCCCCCTTCAATGTCTCCAACTTCTTCTGCAAAAGCCTGATGAGGGGAATGACCTGACTCAGGCTGGCAGTGTCTGAACTGACTTCACGTGTGGCAAGTTCAAAGGGTTGCAGAACCTTGCACAACGTTGAAATCATTCTCCACTGCGCTTGAGTCAGGTGCATTCCCCCTCCTTTGCCTATATCGTGGGCAGATGTATAGGCTTGAATGGCCTTTTGCTGCTCCTCCATCCTCTGAAGCATATAGAGGGTTGAATTCCACCTCGTTACCACCTATTGCTTCAGATGATGGCAGGGCAGGTTCAGGAATGTTTGGTGGTGCTCCAGTCTTCTGTACGCGGTGGCTGAATGCCGAAAGTGGCCCGCAATTCTTCGGGCCACCGACAGCATATCTTGCACGCCCCTGTCGTTTTTTAAATAATTCTGCACCACCAAATTCAATGTATGTGCAAAACATGGGACGTGCTGGAATTTGCCCAGATGTAATGCACGCACAATATTGCTGGCGTTGTCCGATGTCACAAATCCCCTGGAGAGTCCAATTGGGGTAAGCCATTCTGCGATGATCTTCCTCAGTTTCCGTAAGAGGTTGTCAGCTGTGTGCCTCTTCTGGAAAGCGGTGATACAAAGCGTAGCCTGCCTAGGAATGAGTTAGCATTTGCGAGATGCTGCTACTGGTGCCACCGCTGCTGTTCTTGCTGCTGGAGGCAATACATCTACCCAGTGGGCTGTCACAGTCATATAGTCCTGAGTCTGCCCTGCTCCACTTGTCCACATGTCCGTGGTTAAGTGGACATTGGGTACAACTGCATTTTTTAGGACACTGGTGAGTCTTTTTCTGAGGTCTGTGTACATTTTCGGTATCGCCTGCCTAGAGAAATGGAACCTAGATGGTATTTGGTACCGGGGACACAGTACCTCAATCAAGTCTCTAGTTGGCTCTGAATTAACGGTGGATACCGGAACCACGTTTCTCACCGCCCAGGCTGCCAAGGCCTGAGTTATCTGCTTTGCAGCAGGATGACTGCTGTGATATTTCATCTTCCTCGCAAAGGACTGTTGGACAGTCAATTGCTTACTGGAAGTAGTACAAGTGGTCTTCCGACTTCCCCTCTGGGATGACGATCGACTCCCAGCAGCTACAACAGCAGCGCCAGCAGCAGTAGGCGTTACACTCAATGATGCATCGGAGGAATCCCAGGCAGGAGAGGACTCGTCAGACTTGCCAGTGACATGGCCTGCAGGACTATTGGCTTTCCTGTCTTAAGAGGAAATTGACACTGAGGGAGTTGGTGGTGTGGTTTGCAGGAGCTTGGTTACAAGAGGAAGGGATTTAGTGGTCAGTGGACTGCTTCCGCTGTCACCCAAAGTTTTTGAACTTGTCACTGACTTATGATGAATGCGCTGCAGGTGACGTATTAGGGAGGATGTTCCGAGGTGGTTAACGTCCTTACCCCTACTTATTACAGCTTGACAAAGGCAACACATGGCTTGACACCTGTTGTCCGCATTTGTGTTGAAATAATTCCACACCGAAGAGCTGATTTTTTTTGTGTTTTGATCACGCATGTAAATGGCCATATTCGTCCCACGGACAACAGGTGTCTCCCCGGGTGCCTGACTTAAACAAACCACCTCACCATCAGAATCCTCCTTGTCAATTTCCTCCCCAGCGCCAGCAACACCCATATCCTCATCCTGGTGTACTTCAACAGTGACATCTTCAATTTGACTATCAGGAACTGGACTGCGGGTGCTCCTTCCAGCACTTGCAGGGGGCGTGCAAATGGTGGAAGGCTCAAGCTCTTCCCGTCCAGTGTTGGAGAGGTCAGGCATCGCAACCGACACAATTGGACTCTCATTGGGGATTTGTGATTTAGAAGAACGCACAGTTCTTTGCTGTGCTTTTGCCAGCTTAAGTCTTTTCATTTTTCTAGCGAGAGGATGAGTGCTTCCATCCTCATGTGAAGCTGAACCACTAGCCATGAACATAGGCCAGGGCCTCAGCCGTTCCTTGCCACTCCGTGTCGTAAATGGCATATTGGCAAGTTTACACTTCTCCTCAGAGGCTTTTAATTTTGATTTTTGGGTAATTTTACTGAACTTTTGTTTTTTGGATTTTACATGCTCTCTACTATGACATTGGGCATCGGCCTTGGCAGACGACGTCGATGGCATTTCATCGTCTCGGCCATGACTAGTGGCAGCAGCTTCAGCACAAGGTGGAAGTGGATCTTGATCTTTCCCTATTTTAACCTCCACATTTTTGTTCTCCATTTTTTAATGTGTGAAATTATATGCCAGTAACTATCAATAGCAATGGCCTACTACTATATATACTGCGCACAACTCAAATGCACCACAGGTATGGATGGATAGTATACTTGACGACACAGAGGTAGGTAGAGCAGTGGCCTTCCGTACCGTACTGCTATATATACTGGTGGTCACTGTCAGCAATCTGCAAAACTAAAATGCACCACAGGTATAGAATGTAGATGGATAGTATACTTAATGACGACACAGAGGTACTTACAGCAGTGGCCTTCCGTACCGTACTGCTATATATACTGGTGGTCACTGTGTCAGCAAACTGCAAAACTAAAATGCACCACAGGTATAGAATGTAGATGGATAGTATACTTAATGACGACACAGAGGTACGTACAGCAGTGGCCTTCCGTACCGTACTGCTATATATACTGGTGGTCACTGTGTCAGCAAACTGCAAAACTAAAATGCACCACAGGTATAGAATGTAGATGGATAGTATACTTAATGATGACACAGAGGTAGGTACAGCAGTGGCCTTTCGTACCGTACTGCTATATATAGTATACTGGTGGTTACTGTGTCAGCAAACTGCACAACTGAAATGCACCACAGGTATAGAATCTAGATGGATAGTATACTTAATGACGACACAGAGGTAGGTACAGCAGTGGCCTACTGTACCGTAATGCTATATATTATATACTGGTGGTCACTGGTCAGCAAAACTCTGCACTGTACTCCTCCTATATAATATTATACTGGTGGTCCCCAGTCCCAACAATAAAGCAGCACACTGAGCACAGATATGGAGTGTTTTTAAGGCAGACAACGTATACTGGTGGTCACTGTCAGCAAAACTCTGCACTGTACTCCTGCTATATAATACAGCAGCTCCCCAGTCCCCACAATTAAGCAGTGTGAGCACAGATATATGCAGCACACTGAGCACAGATATGGAGCGTTTTTTTCAGGCAGAGAACGGATAACTGGTGGTCACTGATCAGCAAAACTCTGCACTGTACTCCTCCTATATTATGCAGCTGCTCCCCAGCCCTCCCCACAATTAAGCAATAATGCACAATCAAGTTCAACAATAACGGAGATGACGCCAGCCACGTCCTCTCCCTAACATTTCCAATGCACGAGTGAAAATGGCGGTGACGCGCGGCTGCTTATATAGAATCCGAATCTCGCGAGAATCCGACAGTGGGATGATGACGTTCGGGCGCGCTCGGGTTAACCGAGCCATACGGGAGAATCTGAGTATGGCTCGGACCCGTGTAAAAAGGGTGAAGTTCGGGGGGGTTCGGTTTCCGAGAAACCGAACCCGCTCATCACTAGAAATGAGTGTAAATTATGGTTATTGAGGTTAATAATACTATCGGATTAAAATGACCCCAAAATTCTATGATTTAAGCTGTTTTTGAGGGTTTTTTGTAAAAAAACACTCGAATCCAAAACACACCCGAATCCGGCAAAAAAATTTCAGGGAGGTTTTGACAAAACGCGTCCGAATCCAAAACACGGCCGCGGAACCGAATCCAAAAACAAAACAAGAAAAATTTCCGGTGCACATCACTACACATTACACACATGTACTATTGCTGCTTATACACATAATGCAGAATTAGAACAGGTGATGGTAATCTGCGCACTGAGGTGTTAAGTGTCAGTTGGGTCGGGGTGTGCAGCAGGTTCAGGGGTTGTCCAGTCCCTATTAATGCAATATAAAGAACTGATACACAATGCAAAAACAAAATGTAAGAAATTGAACTGTGCTCTACCCCTGATGTTTAAAGTCTCCACTAGTCTGAATCGGAGCTACCTGTGTTGTTTCTTAAATAAAGATAAATAATACCAGTGGGTGAAAAAGAGTAAACTACAAGGTGTTTTATTAATTACTAATGGCACAGGGTTAGATGTTTCCATGAAAAGCCCAAATGCCGTCCTTCTCTTAAATGCAAGTCCAGCAGTCTCTTTCTATTGAAAGTGTCCTTTTTGATGCACAGAGTAATGACTTAAAATGTCCTTATCTTAGTGAAAATTTAAATCGAATAAAAAGTCTTTGATCCTTAGTGTGTAAAAGAGACCGGCGTCCCGTGTCTCTGTTGTAATCTAGTGGATATAGGTCCTTACCGTTGCGGTCGTGTTCGTGAGGAGTCCGGGTGCGGGTCTGCGCCAGGATTCTAGAGGGGCTTTGGACTGGTCAGCTAATGGTGGTCAGCACTAGCTCACTCAGTTCGTCCTTGTACGGACTCACCGTGAGCCGGCTACCTTCCTCGTGCCGATCTTAGGTCCGTGGAGAGGGTGCGCCGCCGTGGAACCTGTCCGGGAATCCACAGCGAGGCACACCAATCCACTTCTCGAGCCGCACCTGAAGTCTCCCTCCTCGCCGCCCGTCCGCCTGCACTCACTTACCCGTATTGCTGCGCTACTGCTGCAAGCTCGTCGTCGGTGCTCTGGGGTTCCTCTTGTATCCACTGTCTGCTTTCATGTAGTTGTTTCCCTTCGTGTCCTCCAACGCGTTTCAGCCGGGTCTGGCCTTCCTCTGGGAGTTTGCAATTCAGAATGTCCATGCCTTGAGGGTTTTAAACTTGGTGTGGGGGCGGGATCTTCATTCAATCGTCCCTGTCTCAATCCCTGATTGGTTTTGCCGGCTGTTCATCAAAAATGTCTAGCAGGCTGTATTGGCTGGTGGTAACATTGTATTCACTGAGAGTTGCTGAGTTCTCTATTTGTTTGGTCGTCTCCCATAGCAACTTGTAATGGGTGTGTTTGTCCTTACAGGGTTAGAAGTGCTGTTAGTGTAATCGTGCTGTTACTTTATCAATTAACTAGACGATCTGCTTTGTCTGTTCCCTAGAAGTGGGATAAATGTTGTTCCTGTTCTAAAACCCTATTTATGCGATGTTTAATGTCTACATTTTCCCTAATGACACATTGTAGACTAAATAATTCCTTTGAGTCTAAATAATTTATGGCTTGATATAGATACTGTTGCCTTAGTCATTGATGAAGTAAAAAAAATATATTAAACAGCAGAATGGATTTACAATAATACTAACTGAAAAAGATCGATAAATGGGTGTTGCATGACAGAAAGGTTCTTTTGAAATGGGGCTTAGTTAACCGAATCCTTATTTCCAATCCCCAGTTTAATCTAGTCAATTAAAGGGTTTGTACCCTAAATCCTACTTGTATACTAAAAGATCATACGTGCTTCATTGGATATATTGTTCTACCCTGATGGAACCTGTCTTCTAAACTGCGGGTTAGTGGGTAGGGAGCAGAACTAATGTTAGTGTGATAGGTGTGACTTAAAGTATGCAGGAGTATTGCTGTTGTGAAGGTTACTTGGGTATCAGGAGGGGGGGGGGTTGTCTAATGATGTGATCAAATATGAATCTAGTGGGAACCCGTGATACTCGTGGTTCACAGACTTTATTTGCATATGATAGACCTTATTTCATTGTCAAGGTTCAGGCCTTTGGGTGCGAGAGTACCTAGTGCTATAATTAAGCGGAGTTCTTCTTTGTTGATACTGTTTACATAATTGCCCCCTCTCCAGTTCTTCTTTACTGCTTTGAGCCCTACAAAGCTTAGCCCTGAGGGATTGGACCCATGGTGATCTCTAAAATGTACCGATAGAGGATGATCCTCTAACCCTTTCTTTATGTTGCGGATATGCTCTCCTATCCTTACCTTAAGGGGTCTGACGGTTCGTCCTATGTACTGCATTGGACATGGGCATTCCAGCATATAAATGATGCCCTTGCTGTGGCATGTGATTATATCCCTGATTTTGTGGATTTGTGAATTGGATGTCGACTTTTTGGTAACTGTGGGCCTTATGCTACTTGCTTTTGTCGTTTTGCATCCCATGCATGTGCCACAGTGAAAGAAACCCCCTTTGTGATGAGTGTTATCTATGGTGGTCTGTACTGGTTTAGTTGGTGGGATATGACTGTGTACTAATTTTTTCTTGATATCTGGAGCCTTCCTAAAAATTACTCTAGGTTCTACCGGTAGGATCTCTGATAAAGTGTGGTCTTGTAGGAGAATGGGCCAGTGTTTCTTCACGATTTTTCTTATCTGGTTGGCTTCTTTAGAATATTGTGTAATGAAAAGTGGATCGTTGTGGGTGACTTTTGTGTCGGGTTTCTTCTTATATTGTAGTAGAGGTGCCCTTTCATCTTTCCTAACTGTTTCAAAGGCCAATTGGATTGTATCATTGTGGTATTTTCTCTCCTTAAATTTCTTACTCAAATGTTGCCCTTGCGTCTCAAAATCTTCTATCCTGGAGCAATTCCTCCTAAGTCTTTTGAATTGCCCCATAGGTATACCATTTAACCATGTAGGGTGATGACCGCTTGAAGCTAAAATGAAGCTGTTGACATCAACTTGTTTATTGTATGTGTTTGTGTGTATCTGATTTTCATGGATGAAAATATTAAGGTCTAGAAACTCGACTTTCTTTTGACTGTATGCAGTGGTGAATAGAAGGTTGCGGTTGTTCTGGTTGAGATGCGTGGTGAAATCAATCAAGGATTTTTTGTTTCCCTGCCAGATGAAAAAAACATCATCTATGTACCTGGCCCAAAGGACGAGGTTCGCGCCGAGACTACGATCAGACCAGATGACATCATCCTCCCATTTACTCATGAAGAGATTCGCGTAGCTCGGCGCAAACCTCGTCACCATTGCTGTGCCAGTGACTTGGAGATAATGTTTATTGTCAAACCACACATAGTTATGCGTTAGTATGTATTCAATGCCCTTGAGGATGAAGTCACGTTGTTGAGATGTCA
The DNA here is from genome assembly GCF_028390025.1 of Pseudophryne corroboree. Classification (NCBI taxonomy): domain Eukaryota; kingdom Metazoa; phylum Chordata; class Amphibia; order Anura; family Myobatrachidae; genus Pseudophryne; species Pseudophryne corroboree. The sequence goes on along the minus strand of NC_086444.1, from coordinate 934,384,478 downwards.
TCTCAGGATCCTGCTATAGAAAGTGCTGTGTGCTGTCCAAACCCTGTGTATGGTCAATGATAGAATATAATGACTTTACATCACTGGTAGCTAGCCAGTAATAGTCCTTCCATGCAATGGTTTTGAGTCTTGTGAGAATATCTGTGGTGTCTCTAAGGTAGGCCTTTTGTTGTCTGACGTACGACTGTAAAAAGGTGTCAATATATTGAGATAGGTTGGAGGTGATGGAGCCTATACCGGAAATTATAGGTTGGCCTGGTGGTTTGGTGGAATCTTTGTGCATTTTTGGTAGATAGTAAAAGACTGGTATGATGGGATGTTGGATATTTAGATATGCATATTCCTGAGTTGTGAGTATCCCTGTTTCTTGTCCTTCTTTTAGTAGCTGTTGTAATTGCTGCTGGAAGGTGTTGGTGGGGTGCCCTTTTAATTCCTGATAAGTGTTCTTGTCTTGTAAAATGTTTTCTCTATCGTCCTAGTGGATGCTGGGGTTCCTGAAAGGACCATGGGGAATAGCGGCTCCGCAGGAGACAGGGCACAAAAAGTAAAGCTTTAGGATCAGGTGGTGTGCACTGGCTCCTCCCCCCATGACCCCCCTCCAAGCCTCAGTTAGATTTTTGTGCCCGGCCGAGAAGGGTGCAATCTAGGTGGCTCTCCTAAAGAGCTGCTTAGAAAAGTTTAGCTTAGGTTTTTTATTTTACAGTGAGTCCTGCTGGCAACAGGATCACTGCAACGAGGGACTTAGGGGAGAAGAAGTGAACTCACCTGCGTGCAGGATGGATTGGCTTCTTTGGCTACTGGACATTAGCTCCAGAGGGACGATCACAGGTACAGCCTGGATGGTCACCGGAGCCTCGCCGCCGGCCCCCTTGCAGATGCTGAAACAAGAAGAAGGTCCAGAATCGGCGGCATGAAGACTCCTCAGTCTTCTTAAGGTAGCGCACAGCACTGCAGCTGTGCGCCATTTCCTCTCAGCACACTTCACACGGCAGTCACTGAGGGTGCAGGGCGCTGGAAGGGGGGCGCCCTGGGAGGCAATGAAAACCTATTTTTGGCTAAAAATACCTCACATATAGCCTCCGGGGGCTATATGGAGATATTTAACCCCTGCCAGAATCCGTTAAGAGCGGGAGACGAGGCCGCCGAAAAAGGGGCGGGGCCTATCTCCTCAGCACACAGCGCCATTTTCCCTCACAGAAAGGCTGGAGGGAAGGCTCCCAGGCTCTCCCCTGCACTGCACTATAGAAACAGGGTTAAAACAGAGAGGGGGGGCACTAATTTGGCGTTAGAAATATATAAAAAAGATGCTATAAGGGAAAACACTTATATAAGGTTGTCCCTATATAATTATAGCGTTTTTGGTGTGTGCTGGCAAACTCTCCCTCTGTCTCTCCAAAGGGCTAGTAGGTCCTGTCCTCTATCAGAGCATTCCCTGTGTGTGTGCTGTGTGTCGGTACGTGTGTGTCGACATGTATGAGGACGATGTTGGTGAGGAGGCGGAGCAATTGCCTGTAATGGTGATGTCACTCTCTAGGGAGTCGACACCGGAATGGATGGCTTATTTAGGGAATTACGTGATAATGTCAACACGCGGCAAGGTCGGTTGACGACATGAGACGGCCGACAAACAATTAGTACCGGTCCTGACGTCTCAAAAACACCGTCAGGGGTTTTAAAACGCCCGTTTACTTTAGTCGGTCGACACAGACACAGACAGGGACACTGAATCCAGTGTCGACGGTGAATAAACAAACGTATTCCTTATTAGGGCCACACGTTAAGGGCAATGAAGGAGGTGTTACATATTTCTGATACTACAAGTACCACAAAAGAGGGTATTATGTGGGATGTGAAAAAACTACCGTAGTTTTTCCTGAATCAGATAAATTAAATGAAGTGTGTGATGATGCGTGGGTTCCCCCCGATAGAAAATATGGGCGGTATACCCTTTCCCGCCAGAAGTTAGGGCGCATTGGGAAACACCCCTTAGGGTGGATAAGGCGCTCACACGCTTATCAGAACAAGTGGCGGTACCGTCTATAGATAGGGCCGTCCTCAAGGAGCCAGCTGACAGGAGGCTGGAAAATATCATAAAAAGTATATACACACATACTGGTGTTATACTGCGACCAGCGATCGCCTCAGCCTGGATGTGCAGAGCTGGGGTGGCTTGGTCGGATTCCCTGACTAAAAATATTGATACCCTTGACAGGGACAGTATTTTATTGACTATAGAGCATTTAAAGGATGCATTTCTATATATGCGAGATGCACAGAGGGATATTTGCACTCTGGCATCAAGAGTAAGTGCGATGTCCATATCTGCCAGAAGATGTTTATGGACACGACAGTGGTCAGGTGATGCAGATTCCAAACGGCACAAAGGTGTATTGCCGTATAAAGGAAGAGGAGTTATTTGGGGTCGGTCCATCGGACCTGGTGGCCACGGCAACTGCTGGAAAATCCACCGTTTTTTACCCTAAGTCACATCTCTGCAGAAAAAGACACCGTCTTTTTAGCTTCAGTCCTTTCGTCCCTATAAGAGTCATATCTGCCCAGGGATAGAGGAAAGGGAAGAAGACTGCAGCAGGCAGCCCATTCCCAGGAACAGAAGCGTTCCACCGCTTCTGACAAGCTCTCAGCATGACGCTGAGACCGTACAGGACCCCTGGATCCTACAAGTAGTATCCCAGGGGTACAGATTGGAATGTCGAGACGTTTCCCCTGCGCAGGCTCCTGAAGTCTGCTTTACCAAGGTCTCCCTCCGACAAGGAGGCAGTATGGGAAACAATTCACGAGCTGTATTCCCAGCAGGTGATAATTAAATTACCCCTCCTACAACAAGAAAAGGGGTATTATTCCACACTATATTGTGGTACTGAAGCCAGAAGGCTAGGTGAGACCTATTCTAAATCTAAAAAAATTTGAACACTTACAAAGGTTCAAATCAAGATGGAGTCACTCAGAGCAGTGATAACGAACCGGGAAGAAGGGGACTATATGGTGTCCCGAGACATCAGGGATGCTTACCTCCATGTCCCAAATTTGCCCTTATCACTAAGGGTACCTCAGGTTCGTGGTACAGAACTGTCACTATCAGTTTCAGACGCTGCCGTTTGGATTGTCCACGGCACCCCGGGTCTTTACCAAGGTAATGGCCGAAATGATGGTTCTTCTTCGAAGAAAAGGCGTCTTAATTATCCCTTACTTGGACGATCTCCTGATAAGGGCAAAGTCCAGGGAACAGTTGGAGGTCGGAGTAGCACTATCTCGGATACTGTTACAACAGCAGGGGTGGATTCTAAATATTCCAAAATCGCAGCTGATCCCGACAACAAGTCTCCTGTGCTTAGGGATGATTCTGGACACAGTCCAGAAAAAGGTGTTTCTCCCGGAAGAGAAAGCCAGGGAGTTATCCGAGCTAGTCAGGAACCTCCTAAAATCAGTGCATCATTGCACAAGGGCCATGGTAAAAAAATGGTGACTTCCTTCGAAGCAATTCCAGTCGTCAGATTTCATGCAAGAACTTTTCAGTGGGATCTGCTGGACAAATGGTCCGGATCGCATCTTCAGATGCATCAGCGGATAACCCTATATCCAAGGACAAGGGTGTCTCTCCTGTGGTGGTTACAGAGTGCTCATCTTCTAGAGGGCCGCAGATTCGGCATTCAGTTTTGGATGTTGGTGACCACGGAGGCCAGCCCGAGAGGCTGGGGAGCAGTCACACAAGGAAAAAATTTCCAGGGAGTGTGATCAAGTCTGGAGACTTTTCTCCACATAAATATAGCTAAGGGTAAATTTATAATGCTCTAAGCTTAGCAAGACCTCTGCTTCAAGGTCAGCCGGTATTGATCCAGTGGGATAAAACATCACGGCAGTCGCCCACGTAAATAGACAGGGCGGCACAAGAAGCAGGAGGGCAGTGGCAAAAACTGCAAGGACTTTTCGCTGGGCGGAAAATCATGTGATAGCACTGTCAGCAGTGTTTCATTCCGGGAATGGAAACTGGGAAGTAGACTTCCTCAGTAGGCACGACCTCCACCCGGCAGAGTGGGAACTTCATGGGGAAGTTTTCCACATGATTGTAAACCGTTGGGAATTACCAAAGGTGGACATGATGGCGTCCCGTCTGAACAAAAAACGGGACAGGTATTGCGCCAGGTTAAGAGACCCTCAGGCAATAGCTGTGGACGTTCTGGTAACACCGTGGGTGTACCAGTCGGTGTATGTGTTCCATCCTCTGCTTTTCATACCTAAGGTACTGAGAATTATAAGACGTAGAGGAGTAAGAACTATACTCATGGCTCCGGATTGGCCAAGAAGGACTTGGTACCCGGAACTTCAAGAGATGCTCACAGAGGACTTATGGCCTCTGCCGCTAAGAAGGGACTTGTTTCAGCAAGTACCATGTCTGTTCCAAGACTTACCGCAGCTGCGTTTGACGGCATGGCGGTGGAACGCCGGATCCTAAGGGAAAAGGCATTCAGGAAGAGGTCATTCCTACCCTGGTCAAAGCCAGAAAGGAGGTGACCGCACAACATTATCACCACATGTGGCGAAAATATGTTGCGTGGTGTGAGGCCAGGAAGGCCCCACGAAGAAATTTCAACTCGGTCGATTCCTGCATTTCCTGCAAACAGGAGTGTCTATGGGCCTCAAATTGGGGTCCATTAAGGTTCAAATTTCGGCCCTGTCGATTTTTCTTCCAGAAAGAATTGGCTTCAGTTCCTGAAGTCCAGAAGTTTGTCAAGGGAGTATTGCATATACAACCCCCTTTTGTGCCTCCAGTGGCACTGTGGGATCTCAACGTAGTTCTGGGATTCCTCAAAACACATTGGTTTAAAACCAGTCAAATCTGTGGATTTGAAGCATCTCACATGAAAAGTGAACATGCTCTTGGACCTGGCCTGGACCAGGCGAGTGTCAAATTGGTGTTTTTTTTTTCTCAAAAAAGCCCATATCTGTTTGTCCATTCGGACAGGGCAGAGCTGCGGACTCGTCCCCAGTTCTCTCCCTAAGGTGGTGTCAGTGTTTCACCTGAACCAGCTTATTGTGGTGTCTTGCGCCTACTAGGGACTTAGAGGACTCCAAGTTGCTAGATGTGGTCAGGGCCCTGAAAATATAGGTTCCAGGATGGCTGGAGTCAGGAAAACTGACTTGCTGTTATCCTGTATGCACCCAACAAACTGGGTGCTCTTGCTTCTAAGCAGACTTTTGCTAGTTGGATGTGTAATACAATTCAGCTTGCACATTCTGTGGCAGGCCTGCCACAGCCAAAATATGAAAATGCCCATTCCACAAGGAAGGTGGGCTCATCTTGGGCGGCTGCCCGAGGGGTCTCGGCTTTACAACTTTGCCGAGCGGCTATTTAGTCAGGGGCAAACACGTTTGTAAAATCCTACAAATTTGATAACCTGGCTAAGGAGGACCTGGAGTTCTCTCATTCGGTGCTGCAGAGTCATCCGCACTCTCCCGCCCGTTTGGGAGCTTTGGTATAATCCCCATGGTCCTTTCAGGAACCCCAGCATCCACTAGGACGATAGAGAAAATAAGAATTTACTTACCGATAATTCTATTTCTCGGAGTCCGTAGTGGATGCTGGGCGCCCATCCCAAGTGCGGATTATCTGCAATACTTGTACATAGTTACAAAAATCGGGTTATTATTGTTGTGAGCCATCTTTCAGAGGCTCCGCTGTTATCATACTGTTAACTGGGTTCAGATCACAGGTTGTACAGTGTGATTGGTGTGGCTGGTATGAGTCTTACCCGGGATTCATAAATCCTTCCTTATTGTGTACGCTCGTCCGGGCACAGTATCCTAACTGAGGCTTGGAGGGGGGTCATGGGGGGAGGAGCCAGTGCACACCACCTGATCCTAAAGCTTTACTTTTTGTGCCCTGTCTCCTGCGGAGCCGCTATTCCCCATGGTCCTTTCAGGAACCCCAGCATCCACTACGGACTCCGAGAAATAGAATTATCGGTAAGTAAATTCTTATTATTCGCCTCTTCTAGGTAGTCATCCTTGTTGAGGATGACTATCCTCCCCCCCCCCCCCCCCCCTTATCGGTTGGTTTGATTATGATACTCGTGTTTTTACTCAGATCCTCCAATGCTTTCCTCTCTTTACCTGTCATGTTCTGCGATTTTCCCTTACTATGTGTGGTTTCTAGTTTCATGATATCTTTCTCTATCATGCTGGTAAAGGTGGCTATATGGTTGCCCATCATGTAGCTGGGGTAAAACTGTGATAAAGGTTTTAGATCAGTGTGTACAAATGGATCATTGTCTGGTGGTTTATACTGCGGTAGTGGTGTTTTGTGAAAGTATTTTTTCAGAGTGAGTTTGCGTGTAAATTTCTGTATGTCCATATATGTATTGAATTTGTTCAATGATGTGGTTGGGGCAAATTTCAAGCCTTTGTCTAATGCACTGATTTGATGTTCATCCAAAGTATGACTTCTCAGGTTGAATATCCCTTTCCCTTTTTCCTCTCTATCTTTCACTGAATGTGCCTTGCTTTTTCGTCCTCCCCTACATCCTCGTCTGATTCTGAAAGCTTTCTCTTTAATTGTTGGCTTGGTGTTCTGACAGACCCCTCCTGAAAGGCCAGGTCTGTCTTCTGGCCTAAAAAAGTATCTCCACATGTTTGTGTTGTGTTAGTGACATTAGATGTTGCGTCACCGCTGTTGTTGTGTCCTGCCTGATCAATATGTTGTGTTGATTCAACTGTTATCTTGTTGATAAGTGCTAGTTCTGTGTCCAGCCACCCTTGTTCCAAGGATTGTCTTGCTAAGCTGAGTGTAAAATCTTCCTCTAAGTTATAAACGGAAAAGGAGGTGTCACAATCAGTACTGTTATGTGAATCAATGGATGTGTCAAATGTACTCGGTGTAGTTTTGTTCCAACTTGTGGGCAATTTCTGAGAATGAAGTTTTGTCATGTATTGTTGGTATTATTTATCTTTATTTAAGAAACAACACAGGTAGCTCCGATTCAGACTAGTGGAGACTTTAAACATCAGGGGTAGAGCGCAGTTCAACTTCTTACATTTTGTTTTGCAATTGTGTATCAGTTCTTTATATTGCATTAATAGGGACTGGACAACCCCTGAACCTGCTGCACACCCCGACCCAACTGACACTTAACACCTCAGTGCGCAGATTACCATCACCTATTCTAATTCTGCAATTTGTCTATCAATCTGCTGCAAGTGGTGACACATGCACGCATGGGTATCAACTATAATCAGAAAGACAGGGAAATTAGGGCACAACATCTGTTCTCACAGTTTAATGACACCACACCCCATGTCCCAAATGCTGTCAATTTCTTCAATAAATTTACACTACTAGAGAGGTGCATTACGATTGAGAACAAATTATGGTGGGACACACAGACCCTTAAATGCTATCAGAACCGTAGAATCATACTCAAAGGCCTTGAGATTAAAAAAACAGCAGCTTTACACAATCCAGACAAAGCATTCCAGATTAAATGGGACAATTTAATTAACGAGTGTTCACATCAGCTGATGCAACTACTGATAGACACACACACAGAGGAATTAGTGAGACTAGGGGCCACCATAGAGCAATTGAACACAGAACTTCAACCATATGAACAGGAGAAGGAGTTCCGCACATTGACTGAACTCACACTTAAGAGAGTGAAACAAGGAGAGGACAAAATTATACAGACTAAGAAAAACAAGATACTCAGAGACAAATGTGGCATACAGAAGAACACTAAATTGAAAAAGACTATCATCCCATCAGTACCACCTGTGAACAAACAGAAGAAAGCGACTACACGAAACAAACCGAGTACAACCATCCCAGTAAGAACACCGGTCTACAAAAGATTAAAACTTACTTACCAACAATACATGACATAACTTCATTCTCAGAAATTGCCCACAAGTTGGAACAAAACTACACAGAGTACATTTGACACATCCATTGATTCACATAACAGTACTGATTGTGACACCTCCTTTTCCGTTTATAACTTAGAGGAAGATTTTACACTCAGCTTAGCAAGACAATCCTTGGAACAAGGGTGGCTGGTCACAGAACTAGCACTTATCAACAAGACAACAGTTGAATCAACACAACATATTGATCAGGCAGGACACAACAACAGCGGTGACGCAACATCTAATGTCACTAACACAACACAAACATGTGGAGATACTTTTTTAGGCCAGAAGACAGACCTGGCCTTTCAGGAGGGGTCTGTCAGAACACCAAGCCAACAATTAAAGAGAAAGCTTTCAGAATCAGACGAGGATGTAGGGGAGGACGAAAAAGCAAGGCACATTCAGTGAAAGATAGAGAGGAAAAAGGGAAAGGGATATTCAACCTGAGAAGTCATACTTTGGATGAACATCAAATCAGTGCATTAGACAAAGGCTTGAAATTTGCCCCAACCACATCATTGAACAAATTCAATACATATATGGACATACAGAAATTTACACGCAAACTCACTCTGAAAAAATACTTTCACAAAACACCACTACCGCAGTATAAACCACCAGACAATGATCCATTTGTACACACTGATCTAAAACCTTTATCACAGTTTTACCCCAGCTACATGATGGGCAACTATATAGCCACCTTTACCAGCATTATAGAGAAAGAGATCATGAAACTAGAAACCACACACAGTAAAGGGAAAATCGCAGAACATGACAGGTAAAGAGAGGAAAGCATTGGAGGATCTGAGTAAAAACACGAGTATCATAATCAAACCAGCCGATAAAGAGGGGGGGGGAGGATAGTCATCCTCAACAAGGATGACTACCTAGAAGAGGCGAATAACATTTTACAAGACAAGAACACTTATCAGGAATTAAAAGGGGACCCCACCAACACCTTCCAGCAGCAATTACAACAGCTACTAAAAGAAGGACAAGAAACAGGGATACTCACAATTTAGGAATATGCATATCTAAATATCCAACATCCCATCATACCAGTCTTTTACTATCTACCAAAAATGCACAAAGATTCCACCAAACCACCAGGCAGACCTATAATTTCCGGTATAGGCTCCATCACCTCCAACCTATCTCAATATATTGACACCTTTTTACAGCCGTACGTCAGACAACAAAAGGCCTACCTTAGAGACACCACAGATATTCTCACAAGACTCAAACCCATTGCATGGAAGGACAATTACTGGCTAGCTACCAGTGATGTAAAGTCATTATATTCTATCATTGACCATACACAGGGTTTGGACAGCGCACAGCACTTTCTAGAGCAGGATCCTGAGATGACATCTCAACAACGTGACTTCATCCTCAAGGGCATTGAATACATACTAACGCATAACTATGTGTGGTTTGACAATAAACATTATCTCCAAGTCACTGGCACAGCAATGGGGACGAGGTTTGCACCGAGCTACGCGAATCTCTTCATGAGTAAATGGGAGGATGATGTCATCTGGTCTGATCGTAGTCTCGACGCGAACCTTGTCCTTTGGGCCAGGTACATAGATGATGTTTTTTTCATCTGGCAGGGAAACAAAAAATCCTTGATTGATTTCACCATGCATCTCAACCAGAACAACCGCAACCTTCTATTCACCACTGCATACAGTCAAAAGAAAGTCGAGTTTCTAGACCTTAATATTTTCATCCATGAAAATCAGATACACACAAACACATACAATAAACAAGTTGATGTCAACAGCTTCATTTTAGCTTCAAGCGGTCATCACCCTACATGGTTAAATGGTATACCTATGGGACAATTCAAAAGACTTAGGAGGAATTGCTCCAGGATAGAAGATTTTGAGACGCAAGGGCAACATTTGAGTAAGAAATTTAAGGAGAGAAAATACCACAATGATACAATCCAATTGGCCTTTGAAACAGTTAGGAAAGATGAAAGGGCACCTCTACTACAATATAAGAAGAAACCCGACACAAAAGTCACCCACAACGATCCACTTTTCATTACACAATATTCTAAAGAAGCCAACCAGATAAGAAAAATCGTGAAGAAACACTGGCCCATTCTCCTACAAGACCACACTTTATCAGAGATCCTACCGGCAGAACCTAGAGTAATTTTTAGGAAGGCTCCAGATATCAAGAAAAAATTAGTACACAGTCATATCCCACCAACTAAACCAGTACAGACCACCATAGATAACACTCATCACAAAGGGGGTTTCTTTCACTGTGGCACATGCATGGGATGCAAAACAACAAAAGCAAGTAGCATAAGGCCCACAGTTACCAAAAAGACGACATCCAATTCACAAATCCACAAAATCAGGGATAGAATCACATGCCACAGCAAGGGCATCATTTATATGCTGGAATGCCCATGTCCAATGCAGTACATAGGACGAACCATCAGACCCCTTAAGGTAAGGATAGGAGAGCATATCCGCAACATAAAGAAAGGATTAGAGGATCATCCTCTATCGGTACATTTTAGATAACACCATGGGTCCAATCCCTCAGGGCTAAGCTTTGTAGGGCTCAAAGAAGTTAAGAAGAACTGGAGAGGGGGCGATTATGTAAACAGTATCAACAAAGAAGAACTCCGCTTAATTAAAGCACTAGGTACTCTCGCACCCAAAGGCCTGAACCTTGACAATGAAATAAGGTCCATCATATGCAAATAAAGTCTGTGAACCACAGGTATCACGGGTTCCCACTAGATTCATATTTGATCACATCATTAGACAACCCCCTCCCCCCCCTCCCCTCCTGATACCCAAGTAACCTTCACAACAGCAATACTCCTGCATACTTTAAGTCACACCTATCACACTAACATTAGTTCTGCTCCCTACCCACTAACCCGCAGTTTAGAAGATAGGTTCCATCAGGGTAGAACAATATATCCAATGAAGCACGTATGATCTTTTAGTATACAAGTAGGACTTAGGGTACAAACCCTTTAATTGACTAGATTAAACTGGGGATTGGAAGTAAGGGTTCGGTTAACTAAGCCCCATTTCAAAAGAACCTTTCTGTCATGCAACACCCATTTATCGATCTTTTTCAGTTAGTATTATCGTAAAACCATTCTGCTGTTTAATATATTTTTATTACTTCACCAATCACTAAGGCAATAGTATCTATATCAAGCCATAAATTATTTAGACTCAAAGGAATTATTTAGTCTACAATGTGTCATCAGGGAAAATGTAGACATTAAACATCGCATAAATAGGGTTTTAGAACAGGAACAACATTTATCCCACTTCTAGGGGACAGACAAAGCAGATCGTCTAGTTAATTGATAAAGTAACAGCACGATTACGCTAACAGCACTTCTAACCCTGTAAGAACAAACACACCCATTACAAGTTGCTATGGGAGACGACCAAACAAATAGAGAACTCAGCAACTCTGTTACGCACACCAGTGCTAACAGGAGTATACCGGTGTATGAACAGAGAGGGAAGCGAAGCAAACGAACTCACAGACAGTATAACATAACATACACAGGAGGTGATGGAATAACTAATAAACACAAAGTGAACGGAGAAGCCCAAAGGCTCAGGAATTGGGTGTCTCCCTAGTGTCAGGAATGCTCAGATGGAATAGAGCGGACAATGAAGCGATGTGTAGTGATTTAACATGTGGAGCACCTGAAATGATGTTGCTAAGAGCAACAGAAAAAACCCCAAAGGGTTACCAACGGGTGTGGGAATAAACTCCTTGGTCAGAGATAGAAATATAGACACAAGGAGAGTATCCACAATCCTAACCCCTACTTGCAGGGCACAGGTTCAGCTTACTGCCACTAAACTGACACCTGGACGCCCTGCACAGTGAGGGAGGATTAAGCAAGCAGGTCTGAGAGTACAGCCGCAAACCTGCTGGGTTCACAGAATAGCAAAAGAACCCCAGCAGGTCAAACTGACTCCAGTCTTACTGCTAGGTCTGGATTGGCAGAATGAAGTACAGAATCCCAAGGCCTATTCGCAGTAAGCAACAAGTAAATACAAAGTCACACAGTACTAGCTAACTCTCTGGAACTGACTAACAAACAAAGATTCAGCAGCATTTGCCTAACCTGAGAGGATGTTTTATATAGCAGGTGCTGTCCACGCCCCACTCAGACCTCACAGACTGTGAGCACAAAACCAGCGCCGGATTCCCTGCCGTGCACAGAGCCTGTAACCACTACACAGTAAAAACCCGGACCGGAGTATCAGCTGCGCTCAGGTTACTTCGCTAACACTTGCCTCCCGGTTGCCATGGTGACGTGGCAGCAAAGAGCAGGAGATCCTAACAAACTCTCAGTGAATACAATGTTACCACCAGCCAATACAGCCTGCTAGACATTTTTGATGAACAGCCGGCAAAACCAATCAGGGATTGAGACAGGGACAAATGAATGAAGATCCTGCCCCCACACCAAGTTTAAAACCCTCAAGGCATGGACATTCTGAATTGCAAACTCCCAGAGGAAGGCCAGACCCGGCTGAAACGCATTGGAGGACACGAAGGGAAACAACTACATGAAAGCAGACAGTGGATACAAGAGGAACCCCAGAGCACCGACGACGAGCTTGCAGCAGTAGCGCAGCAAGACGGGTAAGTGAGTGCAGGCGGACGGGCGGCGAGGAGGGAGACTTCAGGTGCGGCTCGAGAAGTGGATTGGTGTGCCTCGCTGTGGATTCCCGGACAGGTTCCACGGCGGCGCACCCTCTCCACGGACCTAAGACCGGCACGAGGAAGGTAGCCGGCTCACGGTGAGTCCGTACAAGGACGAACTGAGTGAGCTAGTGCTGACCACCATCAGCTGACCAGTCCAGAGCCCCTCTAGAATCCCGGCGCAGACCCGCACCCGGACTCCTCCCGAACACGGCCGCAACGGTAAGGACCTATATCCACTAGACCACAACAGAGACACGGGACGCCGGTCTCTTTTCCACACTAAGGATCAAAGACTTTTTATTCGATTTAAATTTTCACTAAGATAAGGACATTTTAAGTCATTACTCTGTGCATCAAAAAGGACACTTTCAATAGAAAGAGACTGCTGGACTTACATTTAAGAGAAGGACGGCATTTGGGCTTTTCTTGGAAACACCTAACCCTGTGCCATTAGTAATTAATAAAACACCTTGTAGTTTACTCTTTTTCACCCACTGGTATTATTTATCTTTATTTAAGAAACAACACAGGTAGCTCCGATTCAGACTAGTGGAGACTTTAAACATCAGGGGTAGAGCGCAGTTCAACTTCTTACATTTTGTTTTTGCATTGTGTATCAGTTCTTTATTATACACATAATGCCCCCAGTAGTAGTGCCGCTTTTACACATAATGCCCCAGTAGTAGTACTGCTTACACATAATGCCCCCATTAGTAGTAGTACTGCTTATACATAATGCCCCCAGTAGTTGGGCAGCTTATACATAATGCCCCCAGTAGTAGAGCCGCTTACACATAATGACCACAGTAGTAGAGACACTTATACATACTTCTCTGGAAAAGATCTGAACCGAACCAAGAACCCTATTCAATAAGGATTGCAAATTCTGCTTTTTAGCATCATTTGCAATCTTTTGCCTCACATGCTGGGGGCCACCCATCGCAGGGCAAGGCCACCCAGCATGCTAACTGCTGCCCCCCATCTGCGACCCACACTAATTGTGCTGCAATTAGTGTGCAGTTGCAGAAATTAGGTAAGCCTCCTGCCGCCATCTTTTTGATTGGAGTGGCTGTATGTGATGTCACACAGCCGCCCCAATAACACAATCACCACACCCACATTCGGAATCCGCCACCCCCACCCCCACCACACTCTTAGAAATGGAGCGTTGCTGCACCGCGAACACCTCTACCTTTCAATCAGGCAGAGGTGTTCGCAAATACTACAGGGCGCCTGTGCATGTGCCTACATTGTCAGTTTAATTATTGTGGTCTGATCGCGATTTGCGATCCAACCTGAATGAAGTCCCAAGTCCTAGTTCTGCTCATTCTGCGGTTTGGATTTTGGATATTAAATCCGAATTTCGGGTTTTTCATTCTGTTTGGATTGCAAAAATGACATGATATTAGCTGTCTTTGTCATTTTTTCTTTTTTTTAAAATGAGGATTCAAAACCAAAACCAGTGAGGCGGTTTTGGCAGAACCAAAAACCCTCAGATAAATTAGAACCAAAACCAGCAATAATGGGCCTGCGCACATCTCTAATTATTATATATTTTTTAATATGTACACATTTCAACAACAGTACTCTATTCTTATTTAAGCACTTACACATTTTCTTCCATGAATAAAAATGAGTTCCTGATTCCCAAGTGGCAGCATGCTCTAATATTCATTAGATTATATAAGCAATTTTAACTTTATACGTAAATAAAGTCCCAAAGGTAATTACAGGTAAGTACAATTTACGTCACTTTCCTGCAAACAACATTAAACACCATTAACTGCATCTCATCTGTTTGTCAATTATTTAATACAGCCGCCTAGCATTATTTTTTACAGCATTTATTTTTCACTTGTATTTTCCGATTCTGATTTAGGAATAGAGGCCCTCATTCCGAGTTGATCGCTCGCTGCCATTTTTCGCAGCGCAGCAAAAAGGTTACTACTGCGCATGCGTATGCACCGCAATGCGCACTCGCGTCGTACGGGTACAATCAGCATCGTTGCTGTGCAATGCTTCTAGCGACGAATCCATTCGCACAACCGATCGCAAGGAGATTGACAGAAAGAGGGCGTTTATGGGTGTCAACTGACCGTTTTCTGGGAGTGGTATGGAAAACGCAAGCGTGTCCAGGCGTTTGCAGGGCGGGTGTCTGACGTCATTTCCGGGACCGGACAGGCTGAAGTGATCGCAAGGGCTGAGTAAGTCCAGAGCTACTCAGAAACTGCAAAAAAGTTTTTCGTCCCGCTCGGCTGCACAAGCGTTCGCACACTTGCAAAGCGAAAATACACTCCCCTAGAGGCGGCGACTATCTCATCGCTGCTCTGCAAAAAATAGCTAGTGAGCGATCAACTCGGAATGAGGGCCAGAGTAAATATATATATATATATATATATATGTACTCAAGTGTTATCCTTGTTTTTCAACGTGCCCGGTGCCCTCCTCAGCAGGTCAATGCATGGTATAAGATAAACAATACGGCAGCATTCTAACGTTTCTTCAATCAATAAATGGGCAATAAACTCTGAATATGTTAGCAATGTTTCGGATTATTACAACCGTCGTTAAGCCTGACGATGGTTGTAATAAATCGATATATGCTGCTGCATTGTTCATTTTATATAATAACAATAATCCGGCACACTTGGTTCCAGCACTGCCGATTACCTGTTTTGCCGGATTATCGTGGTATAGACGGTGGTGGTATTGGCAGCATCCTGACTTCCCCTGCAGCCTTATTCTACCCTGTAGCCCTCCTGCAGCCTAACTCCCCCCACAGCACCTAAACCTCCCTCGGACCGACCCCACGCAGTTCGACTCCCCTCTGCATCCTTATTAAGCCCTCCCACAGCCTAACTCCCACCTACAGCCTAACTTCCCTCGGCACCTGTCCGAAATTAAAAGAGGTGCCGGCCCATCAGTGTTATATCTGTATATATATACGGTGGTGATATATATATATATATATATATGTAATACCCTGAAGCTATTGCACCATGGAGATCCCCTTGTGATTTTTTTTTTAGTGTTTACATTGTGGAACTACAAGTCCCAGAGTAGATCGTGGGCTGAACTTTATGTGACCCTGTCAGATTGGGACAGGGATTTTGCCGCCAATTCTCTGGTCCTGTCACTTCTTACCCAGCAACATAAAAAGTCTGGGAAACATGTCCCCAGCTGATTGGGTCCCCTGGGTTGTAGGGCAGAGTGACCAGGGGGTAGTCTGTTGCTGGGGCCCCGGGAGCCAGTCATCATAGAGGAAAGGGGAGGTGGAGGAGCACCAGGACCCTTAAAAGAAGCCTCACAGCACAGGAGAAAGAGTCCTGGAGGAATGGGAATATGTACCTGGGGAAGTGGAGCCATGTAGTGTCCAGAGCCTGAAGACTGGAGTATGCAGCGCTGGGAGGATCGCTGCCAGAGGAGCCCTGGAGGAATGGGAAGATTACCTGGGGAAGGTGTCGCCATGTAGCCCCAGGAGCCGCCTGCCAGTGTGTGAGGACCGTCTGCGCAGAGAAGAAGCCGAGGGGAGAACCAGCGACCGGAGCACCAGTGCCAGAAGAATGCCGGAGACCCTGCCTGAGGAGAAGAGCTGGCCGCGTCAGTGCCAGCGGGGATGGAGTGCGGAGGAGAGCCGCCGCTGCTGAGAGACTGGAGCGCTGGGCCGGAGGAACCGCAGCCCGTCCAGCAGAGCAGTGATGACATCCGTCCCCTGGATTCCAAGGAGCGGCAGATGAGAAGCGCGCAGGCACCGCGAAGGACGACCCCGGGAAGAAGACCCCAGCGAGGACCCCTGGCGGCTGGAGTACGGCGAGGACCCGAGAAGACCCCAGCGTAGAGATGACGGCGCGGACCGGAGTCTGCTGCACAAGAGGAGTGAAGACCCGGAGACGGCGCGGCGGCAGCTGAAGAGGAGTAGACCGGACCGGAGACTGAGGAGGGAGACTCCAGACAGCCACGCTGAAGATGCGGAGGATCGGAGGTGGCAGAAGCGCCGCAGCGATGGGTGAGAACTTGCAAACAACCCTTCCGCTGCCAGAAACTCTGCCCCTGTTGTGCCCTCCGCTGCAAAAACTCTGCTAATAGGGGACATAGTATTTGAAAAAAGGTGTAGACACCCCTAAGATCCCCTGTGTCCGGTATTTAACCCCTTCTGCTGCAAAGACTCTGTAATCTGGGGGCAATATATTGTATTCCAGGGGAAGAGGCTCCCCACTAGTGCTGTGCCCCGCATATTTGTTTTGGAATGTTGTAAAAGGGGGTAGACTGCCCTTATATATTTGTGAATGTATTTATCTGCTATTAAGGAATGCTGGTACTGATAGTTCTTTTTATGCAAGTTCCGCCCAGCAGTGTGAAAGCTAATGTTAATGCATTTATCTGCTATTAAGGAATGCTGGTACTGATAGTTCTTTTTATGCAAGCTCCGCCCAGCAGTGTGAAAGCTAATGTTAATGCATTTGTCTGCTATTAAGGAATGCTGGTACTGATAATTCTTTTTTATGCAAGCTCCGCCCAGCAGTGTGAAAGCTAATGTTAATGCATTTATCTGCTATTAAGGAATGCTGGTACTGATAGTTCTTTTATTGCAAGTTCCGCCCAGCAATGTGAAAGCTAATGTTAATGCATTTATCTGCTATTAAGGAATGCTGGTACTGATAGTTCTTTTTATGCAAGCTCCGCCCAGCAGTGTGAAAGCTAATGTTAATGCATTTATCTGCTATTAAGGAATGCTGGTACTGATAGTTCTTTTTTATGCAAGCTCCGCCCAGCAGTGTGAAAGCTAATGTTAATGCATTTATCCGCTACTAAGGAACGCTGGTTACCTGAGACTGTTGTTTACAAGCCATAACCAGCCTGCTTTAATTGTGCACAAGTTACCTGCTTACCTGCTACTTGTATTGATAACGCTGGTTACCTGAGACTGTCGTTTAATAGCCATAACCAGCCTGCTTTAATCGTGCACAAGTTCCTGCTTACCTGCTACCTGTATTGCTGACGCTGGTTACCTGAGACTGTCGTTTAATAGCCATAACCAGCCTGCTTTAATCGTGCACAAGTTCCTGCTTACCTGCTACTTGTATTGCTAACGCTGGTTACCTGAGACTGTCGTTTAATAGCCATAACCAGCCTGCTTTAATCGTGCACAAGTTCCTGCTTACCTGTTACCTGTATTGCTAACGCTGGTTACCTGAGACTGTCGTTTAATAGCCATAACCAGCCTGCTTTAATCGTGCACAAGTTCCTGCTTACCTGCTACTTGTATTGCTGACGCTGGTTACCTGAGACTGTCGTTTAATAGCCATAACCAGCCTGCTTTAATCGTGCACAAGTTCCTGCTTACCTGCTACCTGTATTGCTGACGCTGGTTACCTGAGACTGTTGTTTAGTAGCCATAACCAGCCTGCTTTAATTGTGCACAAGTTACCTGCTGACCTGCTACTTGTATTGCTAACGCTGGTTACCTGAGACTGTCGTTTAATAGCCATAACCAGCCGGCTTTAATCGTGCACAAGTTCCTGCTTACCTGCTACCTGTATTGCTGACGCTGGTTACCTGAGACTGTTGTTTAGTAGCCATAACCAGCCTGCTTTAATTGTGCACAAGTTCCTGCTTACCTGCTACCTGTATTGCTAACGCTGGTTACCTGAGACTGTCGTTTAATAGCCATAACCAGCCTGCTTTAATCGTGCACAAGTTCCTGCTTACCTGCTACTTGTATTGCTAACGCTGGTTACCTGAGACTGTCGTTTAATAGCCATAACCAGCCTGCTTTAATCGTGCACAAGTTCCTGCTTACCTGCTACCTGTATTGCTGACGCTGGTTACCTGAGACTGTTGTTTAGTAGCCATAACCAGCCTGCTTTAATTGTGCACAAGTTACCTGCTTACCTGCTACTTGTATTGCTAACGCTGGTTACCTGAGACTGTCGTTTAATAGCCATAACCAGCCTGCTTTAATCGTGCACAAGTTCCTGCTTACCTGCTACCTGTATTGCTGACGCTGGTTACCTGAGACTGTTGTTTAGTAGCCATAACCAGCCTGCTTTAATTGTGCACAAGTTACCTGCTTACCTGCTACTTGTATTGCTAACGCTGGTTACCTGAGACTGTCGTTTAATAGCCATAACCAGCCTGCTTTAATCGTGCACAAGTTCCTGCTTACCTGCTACCTGTATTGCTGACGCTGGTTACCTGAGACTATTATTTAGAAGCCATAACCAGCCTGCTTCAATTGTGCACCAGTTACTTGCTTACCTGCTACCTGTATTGCTAACGCTGGTTACTTGAGACTGTTATTTAGAAGCCATAACCAGCCTGCTTCAATTGTGCGCCAGTTTCCTGTTTACCTGCCACTTGTAAATTTTGTTAGGATAATAAAATGGAGTTGGATACTATATTATGTTTGTGTTGTCATTGTGTCTGAGAGGTAAAGCAGGTCTGCCGCTCTGATCACCCGAACCTGACTCACACTAGCACCCCACAATTTAGTTCAAGTTTTCGGCACCGTAAATGTCATGTGTTTGTTTGTGGGTGGACATTACATATATATATATATATATATATATATATATATATATATATATACGGTGGAGCATACTGACTCCCCCTCGCAGCCTACAGTAATTGTAGCCTGTAGCCCTCCCGCAGCCTGACTCCTACCCACAACTTCCCATGGCACCTGATGTGTCTGAATAAAAGAGGTGCCGGACCATCAGTTTTTGGACGATAAGTCCAAATTGACCTGCATGCACAGGCAATGAAGGAGGCAGATAAAATGTGCGTGAGCGCGCATTCTTCATCGTTCGTTGCATACACACTGTGCGATATTACAAACGATACTGCTCAGAAGGGTAAAATTGAAATAGGGGCCGTTGTTATGCCTTCAAAAATGGCAACAGCTCCTCTGTGCCAAGTGCCGATTTCTACACTTATGCCTGCGCTGTGGGGCCCCTCATTCCGCCAAGGAATGCTCCAAACCCATGGGCCTTCCTTGCCCTTGAAGCCCTAAGTAATGTGCCGTCTCAGGTCACTGTGGATGCCATTCGCTCTTGGCTGGCCAGGTATCCCTAGTTCTTTCCCAAAGTCTAGAGCGCATGCACAGATCTCCGGGAAAATGGCAAGGCAGCCATTTCCCAGTGATTTTCCTACTGTGCATGCGCAAAACTCCGGGAAGATGGTGCCACGCCATTTTCTCAGTGATTCCTGCAGCACTGCTGCTATGCTTTGGGATTCCGGATGGTAAATATTACAAATAATGGGTGCAGGGTGTGCGGTGTGAGCCCCCCTGGACCCCGGGGGCCCGTGTGCACTGCGCACACTGCACCCATTATAAATACACCAGTGGTCACATGGCATATTTAGGCTGGATGTATGAAGACACATCTGTAGGAATCAACAAGACATTGCAGAATGGTAGAATTGCATAGAGTTCCAACAAACTTTTACTCATTAGTACATGTAATCCAGATGCTACTTAAGTATTCCTTTCGTGTACTGCAGACATGTAGTGTGAAAATAAAAATACGGTTTCTGCAGCCAGCAGTTTGAGATTAATTATGCAGCATAAATTATTTATAACATAATAGGTAAGAAAATTGTTCTAATTTATCAGTAACGCCGCTGCATATTTTTTTTGTCATGATTTTTTAGAAAACACTTCCCCAGGACCTGATGGAGAAAAAACATACCATTCAAAGGTCACTTCAACAATTTTTAAGTTATGAGACACAAATTATCTTGTAATTGAAAAATGTTAGCTAGAGGCACAATGAGTAATATGAGTGATCCTTGTACTAATAGCTCAGTACAGAGAATAAGTGTCTGGGATCTCCAAACAAAGTTGTCATTTATATATATATATATATATATATATATATACTAAACGATTAATTTTTTTTATCTGAATCCTCAACAGTAGTGTTGTCTAGATTGTACTTTAATAACTACTGTGAATTCAAACTCCCCTCCCCCCCTTTGTAAAATAAAAAATAAACATATGCATTGATATGGGTCACTTTCATTTCCATGTTGTTACAATGCTCATAAATACACACAGGGACCATAGGTGCCAATTCATGTTTTTGCTGGTGGGTGCTCAGCGGCCACGGCAGTGACCAATAATGCACAGATTATATACAAAAATGCGCTATGACATTAGGTACAATGAATATAGTTTCAAATAGTTATTCAGAAGTCCTCACAGTTTTTGTCAAATGTTTCACGGAATTTTCTCCAATCCGATGGCACATAAACAAAGGAGAAACAAAGAAAAATAAATTTCCAATGTGTAGTAGTTCTTTAAGACGTAATTAAAGTTATACTGCGGGAATATGGGATGTGAATTCTCCCCTCCTCCGTGTCTGTGTGGGATATTCTGGGACCACCCGGAAAGTGTATCGGTCAGAATTGAACAAATGCTCACTTCTTGCTTACTTCGACAAATGTATGTAGACTCTTGTAAAGTTATCTTTCAAGGCTTCTAGGGATTTGACTTCGCTCTCAACAGATTCCTGATGTCTGTGATTGCTCTCCAGAACATGTGGAAAAATTACACAAAAGAACAAATCCAATGTGTAGTGTTTCTTAGACACCCATTGTCATGGGTATGATGGATCAGGGAAGGAATGAAAATAAAACCCTTTTTGCTTTGTGTTTTTATACCATGCAAAGGGACCACCCAAACACAAAGTGATATATAGTGAATACCAGATGCTCACTCTTGGGCTTACATATAAGCAGATGAATGGACACACATAAAGGTATCTTTTAAACTTGAAATAATAGGTGTTCAAAATCACACGCTTACACGTGCTCTTACTTGAAGAATGCGAGGTATGTTCCCGTAGCGGGTTCTTTCAAATTATATCTGTAGTTAATTTCCACCAATAGACGTACTCATATCAAATGAGTTTTATTCCATAAAAATAAATAAAATAATTTACATTAAAAAACATGAGAGCCTGGGTCACCTTGCCTCGGCAGTTGTGATAGTTCCAAAAGAGGGTAAGAAACATATGAAAAATCCAAATGATCTTACCCAAAACTGCTGGGAAACGCCAAAAGACAAGGGTCACCAAGTTCTTAACAAACAAGCATGCCACCAACGCGTTTTGACTACTTTAGTCTTCCTCAGGGTGAGGCAAGGTGACCCAGGCTCTCATGTTTTTTAATGTAAATTATTTTATTTATTTTTATGGAATAAAACTCATTTGATATGAGTACGTCTATTGGTGGAAATTAACTACAGATATAATTTGAAAGAACCCGCTACGGGAACATACCTCGCATTCTTCAAGTAAGAGCACGTGTAAGCGTGTGATTTTGAACACCTATTATTTCAAGTTTAAAAGATACCTTTATGTGTGTCCATTCATCTGCTTATATGTAAGCCCAAGAGTGAGCATCTGGTATTCACTATATATCACTTTGTGTTTGGGTGGTCCCTTTGCATGGTATAAAAACACAAAGCAAAAAGGGTTTTATTTTCATTCCTTCCCTGATCCATCATACCCATGACAATGGGTGTCTAAGAAATACTACACATTGGATTTGTTCTTTTGTGTAATTTTTCCACATGTTCTGGAGAGCAATCACAGACATCAGGAATCTGTTGAGAGCGAAGTCAAATCCCTAGAAGCCTTGAAAGATAACTTTACAAGAGTCTACATACATTTGTCGAAGTAAGCAAGAAGTGAGCATTTGTTCAATTCTGACCGATACACTTTCCGGGTGGTCCCAGAATATCCCACACAGACACGGAGGAGGGGAGAATTCACATCCCATATTCCCGCAGTATAACTTTAATTACGTCTTAAAGAACTACTACACATTGGAAATTTCTTTTTCTTTGTTTCTCCTTTGTTTATGTGCCATCGGATTGGAGAAAATTCTGTGAAACATTTGACAAAAACTGTGAGGACTTCTGAATAACTATTTGAAACTATATTCATTGTACCTAATGTCATAGCGCATTTTTGTATATAATCTGTGCATTATACGTTTGTTTTCTTTCCGGTTGATAACTCCGGAGCATATACTTAGTTACAGCAGTGACATTTCCAGCGCAGGGAGGTATTACCTTTTGTTTTGCCTTACGGCAGTGACTAATGCCCATTACACATTATGCAACACACCGTAATGCCCATTACACATTATGCGTTATGCCACATACTGTAACGTCAATTACAGGTTGAGTATCCCTTATCCAAAATGCTTGGGACTAGAGGTATTTTTTTGGATATTGGATTTCTCCGTATTTTGGAATAATTGCATACCATAATGAGATATCATGGTGATGGGACCCAAGTCTAAGCACAGAATGCATTTATGTTTCATATACACCTTATACACACAGCCTGAAGGTAAGTTTAGACAATATTTTTTATAACATTGTGTATTAAACAAAGTTTGTGTACATTTAGCCATCAAAAAACAATGGTTACACTATCTCACTCTCACTCAAAAAAGTCCGTATTTCGGAATATTCCGTATTTCGGAATATTTGGATATGGGGTACTCAACCTGTATATATAATGCCACACACAGTTCTGGCTCTGACACCATTTTATTCCCCACACACAATAATGCCCCTTACAAATGATACAGTAAGGCTTCTAATTACTTTTAAATTACCTGCCTGTTGTCAGGTGTCTCATGCTCGTTGCGAAAGGTTTCATGCACGTTGTCAGGGGTTTCATGCTCTGGGTTTCATGTTCGCAGGGGTCTCCTGCGCGTTGCCATGGGTTTCATGTGCGTTGCCACCAAAGTATGGGAGGGTGGATGCGGGCATCACTAAGTATACTGCTACTGGCGGAACTAGCAAGTGGTTAGCTCAGGTGCAAAAATGTGCTTAGGGACCCCACCGACACACCTTAGGGAGGGAGGACACACACTGGGCGGATAACATGGTGACACACACACACACACACACACACACTGGGGCCTGGGACGGACAGCATGGTGATAAACATACCAGGGCTTGGGGGGGGGGCATGGTAACACACACACACACACACACACACACACACACACACACACACACACACACACACACACACATACACACACACACACACACACACACACACACACACACACACACACTCTGGGACATCCTCCAAGAAGGCACTGAGGAGCGGGACTCTGAAGGGGAATCATTAAACATATTTTATGAGGTGGCGGTGAGAGAAGGTTATTAAATCCTGACATCAGGGAAGGGGGCCCCCCTGTTTTCAGTGCCCCCGGACCCCTGAAGGCTTAATCCAGTTATTCTATTGTGTGCTCTTTCATAATTTTTGGTGGGAGAGATAGAGACTGACATATGGAGGGAGAGAGGCATGGAGAGACAGACACCAGGAGAGACAGAAACAGGGAGAGACAGACATGCAGAGAGAGAGAGAGAGAGAGAGAGAGAAAGACACACAGACATGAAGAGAGTGATATGGGGTGGGAGAGGGAGACTGGTTTGGGAAGGGACTCAGAGAGAGGGACACACAGAGAAAGAGAGAGACAGCTACACACATGGAGAGAGAGAAACAGGCATGAGGAGAGAAGACAGGGACTACTTACCCGATCAGCCGGCCAGCCAGCCCCCTCCAGCATGCCAGTCACGGACCTGCTGCAGAGTCACTTCCTCACCCGACCTCTGAACTCTCAAAGGCCCATGGGAACTGCCTTAGAGGAGCTGGCCGGATGAAATGACTCTGCAGCTCCCCCTACAGTTCAGTCAGCCCAGCCTCCACATACATATAATGAGGCTGTGCTGCAGCTGCGTGCCCATTATAGAGAGAGTGAGCCTGCCCTGCTGCCTTGAAGTCCTCCGTCTCCGGTAAACTTCGGGGGGGGGGGGGGGGGGGAATCACAATCGGCACCCCTTGGTGTTAGCTCGGGTGGGGGGTGGACATTGTTTGCGGCAGTCAGCCCGGGAAGGGGGGTGGATTGGTATTCTGACAGTACAATCCACCCCTGCTGCCACTGCCCAATCATTCAATGACAGGGGCGTGCTCTCATATCTGAAAGCACGCCCCTTGTCAAAGCGGCACTCCCAGAGGTGCTGCTTGCAGGGCTTTTTGTAATGGGCTTTTACTGCCCGATGCCTGGCCCCGCCCCCCGCTTCCGGCCCTCTCACATAGCCAGCGGGAGGCATCAAAAGCGGTGCCTCCGATTCATAAGTAAAACAGTTTTTTTTTACATAAAAAGATGATTAAAATAATATAAAGTCTAAGCACATACTAATGACACATCATATGTGTCATAAGTATCTTCTTTCTATTATTTTAATCATTTATAACAGGGGAGGCACTGCCTCCCCTGACTGCACGTCCCTGGACTAGGGCATTATGGTGTGTGGCATATTGTGTCATAGGCATTATTGTATGTGGCATAATGTCTAAGGGCCATTGCAGTATGTGGCATAATGTATACTGGGCATTACTATAAGGAGGAAAAATGACAAATAATGTAAGGGGCATGAATCAGGATTATTTTTTTCTCATACGTCCTAGAGGATGCTGGGGACGACATCAAGACCATGGGGTATAGACAGGATCCGCAGGAGACATGGACACTCTGAAGACTTTTCATTGGGTGTGAACTGGCTCCTCCCTCTATGCCCCTCCTTCAGACCTCAGTTTTAGAAATGTGCCCAGGTCGACTGGATGCACTCTGAGGAGCTCTACTGAGTTTCTCTGAAAAGACTTATGTTAGGTTTTTTATTTTCAGGGAGATCTGCTGGCATCAGACTCCCTGCTTCGTGGGACTGAGGGGGCAGAAGCAGAACCAACTTCCTCAGAGTTTCATGGCTCTGCTTCTGGCTGACAGGACACCATTAGCTCCTGAAGGGAACTGAACGCTAGCCGTGTCTAGATGCTCACTCCCACAGCACGCCGTCACCCCCCTCATAGAGCCAGACGTCAGAAGACAGGTGAGTATAAGAAGAATGATCTTCTATCAAGTAAGTGACGGCTGAGGTGCGGCGCGGCTGGCGGGAGCGCAGTGCGCCATTGCTGCCCACACACACAGGCACTACAGAGTGCAGGGCGCTGGGGGCGCCCTGGGCAGCAAGAAAAATACCTCAAACTGGCTAAAAGGGGGCATAAGTTGCCGCTGGCACAGCTCTACCCCCGCCAGTATAAATATTACAGTGTTTGTATGAGTGTAAGGACGCGCCATTGCGGGGGCGGGGCTTCTTCCTCAGGCAGCCAGCACACTACCCAGCGCCATTTTCTCTCTCTCCTCAGGCTGCAGAGAACACGCTGTTCCTCTCCTCCACTTCTGACAAGTGCAGGGTGCTATTAAGGGGGGGGGGGGGGGCACAAAGCGATTGTGGTGCATTTGATAGTGTATATTACTATTTAAAAAGCACTGTTAGGCTGTGGACATACTGTGTTCACAGGAAATACTGGCGCTGGGATGGTGAACTGGCTGCTCCTATCATGTGTCCCTCTGACAGATTTTACTGTGGGTCTGTCCCCAAAATAAGTCCCAGTGTGTCTGTTGGTGTGCTGTACATGTGTGAGGCATGTCTGAGGCAGGGAGTTTCTCCACAGAGGAAGCCATTTTAGGGACACAGAGTTGTAATGTGGTGGCGCTACTGGCACACCAAGAGTCTGCATGGGTGAAAGAGATACGTGACAGTATGCATCTGATTAACCGTAGGTTAGATAAGTCTGAATCTAAGTCTGCATGCTGGAGAAAATCTGTGGAAGATGTGATTTTATAGGATGCTGTTATTCCTTATGCGTGCGGCCCCTCTGAGTCACATAAGAGACCATTTGCAAATGTTGTAAGCACTGATACCGACACGGATTTTGACTCTTGTGTCGACGATAGTGAATCCAGAGAGATAGATCATAAATTGGAAAAAAATATACAATATATGATTGTGGCTATAAGGGACGTGTTGAAGGTTACAGGAACCACTCCTGTACCTCAGGAGAAGGCGTATTTATGTAAGGAAAAGAAGTCCAAAGTCATGTTCCCCCCTTCACACGAACTAAATGCTCTGTTTGAAGTGATGTGGGTGAATCCTGATAAAAGATTTTGTATTCCCAAAAGGATTCACATAGCTTACCCTTTCCCGGCTGAGGACAGAAAAAAGTGGGAGTCACCCCCTGTGTTAGACAGTGCACTTTCCAGGTTGACAAAGAAGGTAATTCTCCCTGCTCCTGGCATGGCTTCTCTTAAAGAGCCGGCAGACCGCAAAATGGAAATGACATTGAAATCCATTTATGTTACCAATGGTACACTGATTAGGCCTGCGCATGGGTGAGTCGCGCTATTGAAAAATGGTCAGAAAGCATGTCATCAGAAATTGACACGATTGATAAAGATGAGATACTCCTTAAGTTAGGGAATATCAAGGACGCTGCCGCCTACATGCTGGAAGCAATGAAGGATATTGGACTCTTGAGTTCACAAGCCGCTACCATGGCAGTATCGGCTAGGCTGGCGTTGTGGATTCGCCAGTGGAACGCGGATGCAGATTCCAAAAGAAACATGGAGGCTCTGCCATATAAAGGTGAGGCCTTATTTGGCGATGGCCTGGATGCATTAGTCTCGGCGGCTACCGCAGGTAAGTCGACATTTTTGCCCTCTGCACCGGCAAAAAAGACCTATCACCCGCAAATGAAGTCCTTTTGGCCCAATAAATACAAAAAGACGATTGCAGGTAGGGGAAGGGGAAGGGAAAGAAGCCGACAGTGGCTCCAGGTTCCCAAGAGCAGAAGTCTACCCCTACTTCTGCCAAATCCCCAGCATGACGCTGGAGCTCCCTTGCGGGAGGCCGCTCGGGTGGGGGCACGTCTCAGACTCTTCAGCCAGGATTGGATTCTGTCTGGCCTGGATCCCTGGGTGTTGCAAATAGTATCCCAGGGGTACAAGCTGGAGTTTCAAGACGTTCCCCCATGCCGATTTTTCAAGTCTACCTTGTCAGTTTCTCCGTCAGAAAGAGAAGCAGTAACAGCGGCAATCCAAAAATTATGTCAAGACCAGGTCATAGTCCTGGTACCGTTGTCACAACAAGGGAGGGGTTTTTATTCAAGCCTCTTTGTGGTTCCGAAGCCGGACGGCTCGGTCAGACCGATCCTAAATCTAAAGGATCTGAATGGTTACCTAAAAAGGTTCAAGTTCAAGATGGAATCACTTCGGGCAGTGATTGCCAGTCTGGAGGAGGGGGACTACTTGGTGTCGGTGGACATAAAGGATGCTTACCTGCATGTTCCCATTTATCCTCCTCACCAGGTTTATCTGAGATTCGTGGCTCAGGATTGCCATTACCAATTCCAGATGTTATATTTCGGTCTCTCCACGGCGCTGAGGGTATTCACCAAGGTGATGGCGGAGATGATGGTTCTCCTTCGTCAGAAAGGAGTCAATATACTTCCTTATCTGAACGACCTCCTGATAAAGGCGAGATCCAGGGAGCAGTTGTTACAAAACATATCACTCTCTCTGTCAATACTCCAACAACACGGGTGGATCATAAATTATCCGAAGTCACAGTTGGAACCGATGACAAGGTTGTCTTTCCTTGGGATGATTCTGGACACAGAAGTTCAGAGAGTATTTCTTCCACTGGAAAAGGCTCATGAAATCCAGAAAATGGTAAAACAGATATTGAAACCATCAAGTGTGTCGATCCATCAGAGCATTCGGTTGTTGGGGAAGATGGTGGCAGCCTACGAGGCCATACAGTTTGGCAAGTTCCATGCCAGAGTATTCCAGTGGGACCGGTTGGACAAATGGTCGGGGTCACACCTACACATGCGCAGAAAGATAATCCTGTCGTCAAAAACCAGGATTTCGCTCCTGTGGTGGTTACACAGCTCTCACCTACTAGAGGGACACAGGTTCGGGATTCAGGACTGGGTCCTGGTAACCACGGATGCAAGTCTCCGAGGCTGGGGAGCAGTCTCTCAGGGAGAAAACTTCCAGGGACGTTGGTCACAACAGGAAGCCTTCCTTCACATAAACGTTCTGGAGCTAAGAGCCATTTACAACAGCCTTCAACAAGCGGTACATCTTCTTCAAGACCGTCCCGTGCAGATCCAGGCGGACAATGTAACAGCAGTCGCATACATAAACAGGCAGAGCGGAACGAAAAGCAGAGCGGCAATGGCAGAAGCGACAAAAGTCCTCCGCTGGGCAGAAAAACATCTACAAGCCCTGTCGGCAATATTCATTCCGGGAGTAGACAACTGGGAAGCAGACTTCCTCAGCAGACACGATCTCCATCCAGGAGAGTGGGGCCTCCACCAAGAAGTCTTTGCAGAAGTGACAATTCTTTGGGGAGTTCCTCAAATAGACATGATGGCGTCTTGTCTCAACAAGAAGCTTCAGAGAAACTGTTCCAGGTCGAGAGACCCTCAAGCAGTAGCAGTGGATGCACTGGTGACCCAGTGGGTTTTTCCGTCAGTGTATGTCTTCCCTCCACTTCCGCTGATCCCAAAAGTACTCAGGATCATAAGAAAAACAAGGGTTCGAGCAATCTTCATTGCCCCAGACTGGCCAAGGAGGGCTTGGTACCCAGATCTTCAGCAGTTACTCATAGGAGATCCTCGGCCTCTTCCTCCTCGAGAGGATCTGCTGCAGCAGGGGCCGTGTGTGTACCAAGACTTACCGTGGCTACGTTTGACGGCATGGCTGTTGAGCGCCGTATCCTAGCCAGGAAGTATATTCCCGAGGAGGTCATCCCCACCCTTATTCAGGCCAGAAAGGGAGTAACGTCGAAACATTACCACCGTATTTGGAGAAAAAATGTATCTTGGTGTGAATCCAAGAAAGCTCCTACGGAAGAGTTTCATTTAGGACGTTTTCTCCATTTTTTGCAGGATGGTGTGGAGGCGGGCCTCCGATTGGCATCAATCAAGGTCCAGATTTCGGCCTTGTCAGTGTTCTTTCAGAAATAATTAGCCTCTCTTCTAGAGGTTCAGACCTTTGTGAAAGGGGTTCTGCACATCCAACCTCCATTCGTGCCTCCAGTGGCACTATGGGACCTTAACGTGGTATTGCAGTTCCTTCAATCGGATTGGTTTGAGCCTCTACAAAAGATAGAGTTGAAGTTTCTCACTTGGAAAGTGGTGATGCTTTTGGCTTTGGCATCCGCAAGGCGGGTGTCTGAATTGGGGGCCTTGTCTCACAAGAGCCCTTACCTGATCTTCCATGAAGATAGGGCAGAGTTGAGGACTCGTCAACATTTTCTTCCGAAGGTGGTTTCATCTTTCCACATAAACCAACGTATTGTAGTGCCAGTAGTTACTGACACATTCACTGATTCAAAATTTCTAGATGTGGTTAGAACTTTGAAAATCTATGTCGCTATAACGGCTCGTATACGGAAAACAGAGGCTCTGTTTGTCCTGTATGCTCACAACAAGATTGGCTGTCCTGCTTCCAAGCAGACTATTGCATGTTGGATTAGAAATATGATTCAGCAAGCTCATACTACGGCTGGATTTCTGTAACCAACGTCGGTAAAGGCCCACTCCACTAGGAATGTGGGCTCATACTGTGCGGCTGCCCGGGGGGTCTCGGCATTACAACTTTGCCGAGCAGCTACTTGGTCAGGGTCAAATACATTTGCTAAGTTCAACAAGTTTGACACCTTGGCCGATGAGGACCTCGAGTTTGGTCAATCGGTGCTGCAGGGTCATCCGCACTCCCGCCCGTACTGGAGCTTTGGTATAGACCCCATGGTCTTGATGTCCCCAGCATCCTCTAGGACGTATGAGAAAATAGGATTTTGATACCTACCGGTAAATCCTTTTCTCCTAGTCCGTAGAGGATGCTGTGCGCCCGTCCCAGTGCGTATTTTACCTGCAGTTTAGTTATTACAGTTACACAAGTTCATGCCTGTTGGCGTGTGTTATGTTGAATGCCATGTGTGCGGCATGGTTGAGGGTGTGAGTTGGTAGATATCTCACCACTAGTTAAGTAATTCCTTTCCTCGAAATGTCAGTCTCCCTGGGCACAGTTCCTACAACTGAGGTCTGGAGGAGGGGCATAGAGGGAGGAGCCAGTTCACACCCAATGAAAAGTCTTTAGAGTGCCCATGTCTCCTGTGGATCCTGTCTATACCCCCATGGTCTTGATGTCGTCCCCAGCATCCTCTACAGACTAGGAGAAAAGGATTTACCGGTAGGTATCAAAATCCTATTTTTCCTGTGGTGGCCAACGTCTGGGCTTGGAGGTGTTATGCACACCAGTGCCAGCAGGAATGTACTGGTGTCTGAACGGTGAGGGATGCAAAACAAATTAACTCACAGACAGACTGGGGAATATGACATTACATACACAGAAGGTGATAGGGTAACAAAATAAACACAAAGTGAACAGAGAAGCCCAAAGGCTAAGAAACTTGGTGTCTCCCTAGTATTAGGAATGCTCAGATGGAAAGTGTAATACCAAATCCCAAGGCCTATTTGCAGTAAGCAACAAACAAATACAAAGTTTACACAGTACTAGCTAGCTTTCAGGAACTGACTAACCAACAAAGATTCAGCAGCATCTGCCTAACCTGAGAAGAGGGTTTATATAGCAGGTGCTGTCCACGCCCCACTCAGAGCTCACAGACTGTGAGCACAAAAACCAGCACCGGATTCCCTGCCGTGCACAGAGCCTGTAACCACCGCACAGCGAAAGACCCGAACCGGAGTATCAGCTACGCTCAGGTTACTCCGCTAGCACTTGTCTCCCGGTTGCCATGACGACGTGGCAGCACAGAGCAGGAGACCCTAACAGTACCCCCCCTCTGACGAGGGGTCAAAGAACCCCTACCACCGGGTTTATCGGGGAACTGCGAGAAGAAAAAGCGTAACAGTCTGGGGGCATGAAGATCACAACTGCGCACCCACGACCGCTCCTCCGGGTCATAACCCTTCCAGTGCACCAAAAATGACAGCCGACCCCGAACCATCTTGGAGTCAAGAATCCTTTCAACAACAAACTCCCTCTGGCCACGTATCAGAAGAGGGGAAGGTCTTCCACTGGAAGAAGGATTACTAATCGCCCATTTTAAAAGGGAACAATGACATGTTTTATTGATACCCAAAGAACGGGGTAGATCTAACTGAAATGCCACCGGATTGATAACCCTAGTGATCTTATAAGGACCGATGAACCGGGGGCCTAACTTATGAGATGGCTGTCTCAACTTCAAATTCTTGGTAGACAACCAGACGAAGTCTCCTAATTTGAAGCTGCAGGGTCTTTTCCGCTTATCAAAAACCCTTTTGGTCACTAATGACACAGACACAAGGGCTTTCTTCACTTTCCTCCAAATACCTCTAAGGACCGAAACCACAGAGGAACCACCAGGCGTGGAGTCCAGGGGGTCAAAAGAATTGGCCTTTGGATTATGCCCATACACACAAAGGAAGGGAGAGATCCCTGTAGCAGAGTGAGCCGCGTTGTTATAGGCAAACTCCGCCATGGACAGATGAGCAACCCAGTCAGTCTGACACTTGGAGACATAACACCTGAGGAACTGCTCCAAGGACCGTTTCACCCTTTCAGTCTGCCCATTAGACTGCGGATGGTAGCCTGACGACAAGCTGACAGAAATCTGGAGATCGGAACAAAATGCCCTCCAGAATTTGGCCACAAACTGGGATCCGCGGTCAGAGACCACATCAAGTGGCAACCCGTGGAGGCGCACAACATGCAGCATAAATAATTCAGACAGGCGTCTGGCCGATGGCAGCCCAACCAATGGAACGAAGTGCGCCATCTTCGAAAACCTGTCAACGACAACCCAGATGGCTGTCATCCCCGATGATTTGGGCAAGTCCACCACAAAATCCATTGAAATGTGGGTCCATGGCTTAGATGGAATAGAGAGTGGATGTAATGGGCCAACAGGAACCCCTCTAGGAGTCTTATTTCGGGCACAGATGTCACATGCCCGAACCCACTGATCCACATCCTTAGCCACCGAGGGCCACCACACCGCCCTAGATAGCAACTTCCGAGTTCTGGCAATACCCGGGTGACATGCCGACTTCTTGGCATGGAATTCCAGGAACACTCGCTGTCTTAACCTAGGAGGCACAAACAAAAGACCTACCGGAAGGTCTGGAGGAGCCTGCTCCTGTGCTCTAAGGACTAATGACAAGAGGTCCTGGGTAATGCCCACTTTAATACATGATGGGGACACAATGGGCAATGGCTCCTCGTGGTCTCCTGGATTGGAGCAAAACTCAGCGAGAGCGCATCAGCCTTGATGTTTTTTGACCCAGGGCGATATGTTATCAAAAAATTAAAGCGAGCAAAAAACAAAGCCCATCGTGCCTGCCGGCATTGAGGCGCTTCGCTGACTCTAAATATGCCAAATTCTTATGGTCGGTGAGAATTGAGACCACAAACTTAGCCCCCTCAAGCCAGTGTCTCCACTCCTCGAGTGAATCCTTAATAGCCAACAATTCCCGGTTACCCACGTCATAATTCATCTCGGCAGGCGAAAATTTACGGGAAAAGTAAGCACAGGGATGAAGGCGATTATCAGACACCCCCATCTGAGAGAGCACTGCCCCAATACCCATCTCAGAGGCATCCACCTCCACCACAAAAGGACGCTCTGGATCTGGGTGTCGCAGCACCTTGGCCGAGACAAATGCCCTTTTGAGACGGGCAAAAGCCGCTTTGGCCTCACAAGACCAGTGAGCAACATCCGCCCCTTTCTTAGTGAGTTCCACCAAGGGCGCCACTATAGACGAAAATCCAGCGATAAATCGTCTATAAAATTCGCAAAGCCCAGAAAATGCTGAAGCGCCTTCAAACTAGTGGGCTGCACCCAATCCATGACTGCCTGTACCTTGGAACCCTCCATTTGGAAACCTTCTGGGGAGATAATATATCCTAGAAATGCGATTTGCTGAACTTCAAATTCGCACTTCTCCAGCTTTGCCCCAAGCCGGTGGTCTCTGAGTTTCTGGAGGACTAAGCGTACATGCTTCCGATGTTCCTCCAGGACATGGGAGAAGATTAGGATGTCATCTAAGTATACAACTAAGAATCTATCCAAATATTCCCTGAGCACATCGTTCATGAAGTCCTGGAAGACTGCCGGGGCTTTACAGAGCCCAAAAGGCATCACCAAATATTCATAATGCCCTGAGTGGGTATTAAAGGCAGTCTTCCATTCATCCCCCTCTCTTATTCGGATTAGATTGTATGCACCGCGTAGGTCAATCTTAGACAAAATGGTGGCAGTACGAAGCTAGTCAAACAAGACCGAAATGAGAGGCAGTGGGTATGAGTTTTTAATCGTGATACGGTTCAATTCCCTGAAGTCGATGCAGGGTCGCAACGAACCGTCCTTTTTACCCACGAAGAAGAACCCCGACCCAACTGGAGACTGTGAAGGTCTGATAAATCCCTTAGCCAAGTTCTCCTGAATGTACTCTGCCATAGCCTGAGTCTCAGGACGTGACAGGGAGTGCAACCTGCTCTTGGGAAGCTTAGCATTCGGCAACAAATCAATGGCACAGTCATAGGGGCGATGGGGAGGTAGTACCTCTGCAACTCTTTTGGAGAACACGTCCGCAAAATCTGCATAACATCCTGGCAATCCTGGCAAACTTAGCTGCGAAAGCCTGACTGGAAGGCTCAAACAACTCCTGAAACAATCAGTACCCCAACTAAGAATCTCCCTAGAGACCCAGTCAAATTGGGGATTGTGGGCCCTTAACCAGGGTAACCCCAACACCAATGGGGCAAAAGTACAGACAGTCACATAAAAGGACAATTTTTCAGAGTGTGTGGCTCCAATAAACAAAGAAATCTGGCTAGTGCAAGAGGTAATTTTACCCTGGGATAATGGTTCCCCGTTTAACCCACAAATCTCAATTTCCAATGCCAAGGGTACTAAGGGAACAGAGTGTTTCAGGGCGAATTGGCGGTCCATAAAAACCCCGTCGGCCCCACTGTCCACAAAGGCCTCAGTCTTGACAGTTTGACCGAGGATCTTCAAGGTCACCGGAATGATAAAAGTCTTCTTGGGAAATTCTGACTTCTGGCCTGACAGGATATTTCCCATCACCCTCAGGCCCTGAAGTTTTCCGGCTTTTCTGGGCATGATACTACCACATGACCTTTATTCCCACAGTACAAACATAACCCCTGCTGTCTCCTCCGCGTCTTCTCACGCGAGGAGAGGCGGGTAGCCCCAATCTGCATAGGCTCCTCTGAAAATTCCTCAGAGTCTGAGGTTCCCTTGGGAAAGAAGGAAACCTCGGTCTCCCTTTCAAGCCTGCGCTCTCTCATCCGTCTATCCACCCGAATGGATAACTGCATGAGCTGATCCAAGCTATCAGGCAAGGGATATTGTACCAGTTGGTCTTTTAACTGGTTAGAAAGACCTCTTCGGTACTGGTGTCTCAGGGCTGGGTCATTCCACTGGGTATCATGGGCCAACCTCCGAAACTCCATACAATAAACCTCAACTGGCCTTCGCCCTTGCTTAAGGATCGAAATCTGAGCCTCGGCTGAGGCCGTCTTGTCAGGATCATCATACAACATGCCCAGTGCCGTAAAAAAAGCATCAACACTTTTAAGCAACGGACAGTCAGGCTGCAACCCATATGCCCAGACCTGTGGGTCTCCTTGTAGCAAGGAAATCACTATGCCCACCCACTGAATCTCCGACCCAGAAGACTGAGGCCTAAGCTGGAAATATAGCTTGCAGCTCTCCTTGAAACAAAAGAACTTCGAGCGATCTCCAGAAAAACGATCCGGGAGATTTACTTTCGGCTCCTTAACCCCTGAAGGTACTGCTGCTGCGGGAGCTCCGCCAGCGGCCTGCGAGGTGTGCATTTTAATGGACAAATCATTAAATTGTCGAGTCAGGACCTGCACCTGATCGACCACCTGTTGCAAAGTATTTTGAGGGGTATGCTCCATATTCCCACAAAATTTCAACAGGAGTATTAGGCTGCTGAATATGTTATGCACACCAGTGCCAGCAGGAATGTACTGGTGTCTGAACGGTGAGGGATGCAAAACAAATGAACTCACAGACAGACTGGGGAATATGACATTACATACACAGAAGGTGATAGGGTAACAAAATAAACACAAAGTGAACAGAGAAGCCCAAAGGCTAAGAAACTGGGTGTCTCCCTAGTATTAGGAATGCTCAGATGGAAAGAAGCGAGATGTAGTGATTTAATACGTAGAGAACCCGAAATGCTGTTGCTAAGGGCAACAGCAAAACCCTAAAGGGCTACCAACGGGTGTGGCAGTAAACTCCTTGGTCAGAGATGGAATAATAGACACAAGGAGTGTCTCCACAATCCTAGTCCTCACTTGCAGTGCACTGGTTCAGCTTACTGCCACTAAACTGACACCTGAACACCTTGCACAGTGAGAAAGGATTTTGGCAGGCAAGTCTGAGAATACAGCCGCAAACTTGCTAGGTTCACAGAGTAGCAAAAGAACCCCAGCAGGTTAAACGACTGACTCCAGTCTTACTGCTAGGTCTGGATTGGCAGAGTGTAATACCAAATCCCAAGGCCTATTTGCAGTAAGCAACAAACAAATACAAAGTTTACACAGTACTAGCTAGCTTTCAGGAACTGACTAACCAACAAAGATTCAGCAGCATCTGCCTAACCTGAGAAGAGGGTTTATATAGCAGGTGCTGTCCACGCCCCACTCAGAGCTCACAGACTGTGGGCACAAAAACCAGCACCGGATCCCCTGCCGTGCACAGAGCCTGTAACCACCGCACAGCAAAAGACCCGAACCGGAGTATCAGCTACGCTCAGGTTACTCCGCTAGCACTTGTCTCCCGGTTGCCACGACGACGTGGCAGCACAGAGCAGGAGACCCTAACAGGAGGTTGCAAAACTGGGGAATAAGGTAGTCTTTTCCTGCAATGCCACACCCCTTTATGCAAAGCCACACCTATTTCAGCAAGACCACGACCCCTTTTACTAGTGGCCAGTATGGGGTGTGTGTGGGGGGGTGGGGGGGGAGGCACCAGAGAATGTTTTGGCTTGGGGGAGGAGAAAAAATTCTAGTTACGCCACTGTTGTGTATGTAGATTGATAAGATTTGATAAGATTTGGATTTTATTAATATTGTTTGTGATAGCCCTTTCCATGTTCTTTCAATGGAGAAATCGCTTGGCAGAATCATTCCAGTGTCATAAAAATACTGAAAGGCAATTGTGTAAATAATGTATGTGTGTATACATCTTGTATTGAGTTGCTACTAAAAATGATTCCTGTTAAATTCTGTGACACTTACTTCAGTGTGTTACACTTCGCCATCATGCAGTACCATCAGGGAGACATCTGATTGGCTCCAAATTTATTTTGCAGCAGGACAACGACCCCCAAACATATAGTCAATGTCATTAAGAACTATCTTCAGTGTAAAGAAGAACAAGGAGCCCTGGAAGTGATTATTTGGCTTCCACAGAGCTCTGATCATCGAGTCTGTCTGGGATTACATGAAGAGACTGAAGGATTTGAGCAAGCCTACGTCCACGGAAGATATGTAGTTAGTTCTCCAAAATGTTTGCAACAACCTCCCTTCAGAAACTGTGTGCAAGTGTACCTAGAAGAATTCTTGATGTTTTGAAGGCAAAAGGTGATTTGATTTAGATATTTAAATATTTATTTAATTTAGATCTCTCCTCTGTCCACTCACTATTTTGTTAATTGATAAAAATAAACTTTGAACACTTCTATTTTTGAAAGCATTTTTACTTTGCAGCATATTCTCTACACCTGTCTAAATCTCTTGCACAGTACTATATATATATATATATATATATATATGCTATGAAAAATGTGCTCACCTTTAAAAAATGGTCATCTTTCAGGTGTGTACACACGGTGAGATAAATCTGTAAGATTTTGACTACATAGTCAAAATCTTATGAAAAGTTAGTGCATATCTCAAGGTGTTAGGCAGCTTGTGATACAGATTCAATCCCGATGCGCGCTCCTGTGGTGTCGGTATCGTAAGGCTAGATAGACTGTGCAGGCAAGTCAATCTTCACTATCTAGTTTACTATCTAGTACAAAGTATAGTCAAAATTGGCACTTAGTTAAAATCGTACATAGACAAAATCTTAAGCACAGATTGTCAAAATATGTACTATCTGTGCTATCTGGGTTCTGGGGGAGTTCAGGGAAATCGCATAGTCAAAATTGGACATAGCAATGATCTCACTGTGTAAGTAACCTTTATTCTGGGCATGATGGGGCTCTGAGGCACATAAAACAATATGAGATAGCTCTGAGGCATGTAAAGGGTCATGAAGGGACTCTGATGGTATATGAGGTGCATGTGGAGCAAGCAATCAGCAATTATCTATCTAGTGTGGGTTACAGAATCAAAACAAACATTGGTTAATATGGTATTGGTGTATACAGTGGTTGTAATGTTTGAGCACTATTATTAATATATCTTCTTTATTCTTGTTATGATTCCAGCACTCCTGGCCAGAGGAGATCTTATGACTATGACCGGAGCACTGGAATGGAATGCTGGGAACGGGAGCAGGAAAGAATAATAGCCCCTGGCGCCCTAACTCTGTTGTCTCACCCGTGCTATCGGAAATCCCTTGCGAGACTATGGTTTCTTGAGCCCTTGGCAGCCGCGTTTGAAGGGCGGATTATGTCTGCCCAACTTCGATGCCCCCCGGTCTTAATGAGAGACAAAGGGAAATCCGAGGCAGGATGATAACAAGAGGACCTCTAACTAACAAACAGGCCAGGGGCTACGAGCTAACTAACAAACCTAAAGTATGTGCGGAAAAACCGCCAGGGAAAAGGACAACCAAAATCCACTTATCCAATACTCCTACCCGGCACCGCCGGATACCAGAGTGGACCTGTGGAAGCGGAACCCTCCGCAAAATGCTCCAAACACAAATAACAAAGGGTAAAGTGGCCGAGCCGCTACACACGGCAGAGCCGCGACTCACGAACACCACTGGATGTCAAACGGTGGTCGGTCAGGACTCCAGGGACGAGATGACAACTCCCGAGTACAGGACTTCAGAGGACTGGAACGACCGGATACAGCAGGACTGGAAACAGACTCTCAGCAAACAAAGACAGCATGCAGGAAGCTATTACCGGCGTCTGTGAGAAGCCCTGATAGTGTATTTAAACAGGAGTCCTCCAATCAGCTGCTGACAGCTGATTAGAATGAATGCCGTGCAGCTGCCTTGCTGCACGGCCAGAAAACAGGTGCACCTATAATTTAAACAGGACCCAGCAACGGGGAACGCGGTCCGCCAGTGGCGTCCCCGTTGCTAGGGTCCGTGCGGCTCAGCGCGCCCGGCGTCTAGCGTTGCTAGGGAGCCGGCGGCTGCACGCGCACGGCATCCCTAGTTGTTAGGCGCCGGGCCGCGCAGACGAGCGGACCCCGGCGCCTAACAATTCTTTACTTTGAATTGATCTCTACATGGAGATTGGAAAATAAATAAAATAACCCTTCTAATACAAATTCTTTAAGTTGGCTATTTGCCCTGATTCAGTGACACCTTATCAAAAATTAAACTCTTATTTAATCTGATCCAGCCTTTACTAGTGTAGATTTTGATATACAGTATGCTAGTTATTTTTATATGAATAGCACACAAGTTCTTTGTGCTGTTGAAGATCTCTACTGTGGGCCTAATTCAAGATTGCAAAACAAATTTTCGTCTAATGGGCAAAACTATGCACACTGCAGGTGGGGCAGATATAACATGTGCAGAGAGAGTTAGATTTGGGTGGGATGTGTTCAAACTGAAATCTAAATTGCAGTGTAAAATAAAGCAGGTAGTATTTACCCTGCACAGAAACAAAATAACCAACCCAAATCTACCTAGCTCTGTACATGTTATATCTGCCCCACCTGCAGTGCACATGGTATTGCCCATTAGAGGAAAATGTTGTTTTGACATCAACCTTGATTTAGGCCCTACAGTATATCCATTAACTTATTCACTGCTGAAATTAAAGGGGGTCAATACATTATCCAAATTGGTCTATTGGGTATATTGACCATATTTAGCATATAAATTAAAAGTTATGTGTTATATTTTCTTTCTTTGCAGACAATCAGGGTTGCTATATTTAGTGTATGTATTATGATATAATTCTATTATTCTGCTTTGACAGGTCTATGTTTGTTTTTTGTTGTTGTTTATGCCGAAAGAGTGACTGTGTTCCATAATGAAGTTATTGTAAGCTGTCTGGTAGATCTTTGCTGTGAGGCTTCGTTATTTACAGATTGCTCCTGTGTGAGTCTGCAGTCAGCATGAAGCCTGCACCAAGGTCTGTGCACAGCTGCTGAATAGAATTTATTGTCAGAAATGAGTCAGTTGCTCCTCTTTACATAAAACACTGCATAAAACTGTTAAACAGTTTCTAAAACAGTTAAATACTTGTGCCATCGCTGGAAGATTACACTAGATACCTTTAAGACGAGACTGTCAGATGATCCAATTGAAGAGGCAAAAACATTTTCTACAAATCAAATACATTTCAGAAAGCGGCTCAGCCTGATCTATCATATGCCATATAGAGGAATGGAGAAAATGGCTTTTTCTTTGTATAGAGAATTTCACTCAAATATATCTTTGGATTTATCATAGAAATTGAAAGCTGAAGATTTCCTTTTTTTCCGCCTTTTCGACAATCACTCAATGTAAAAATCGTTATGAATTCAGCTTCTAATGCTCCTATCTAGTAATAGGCAATTTAAAATTATTTATCACAAGAAGCCTCTGCAATATCTGTTGGGTACAGACTACAAGATGTAAATCTGTTTTCACAGCCTATTAAAGTTCAAAGGATAGAATTATTTTTAACTAGCCCATTACTTAAGCAACAATACTATTTATTGGACAGAATCCTGGTGTGCAACAACCTCATTACCAGGGAAGTATGACTGTTGATTGACAATTAGCACAATTCTCACCCCTTTGCCCTAAGCGGAATGTCCCTCTCTTTCTCCACTTACAGTTAAATTATGAGCTTTTCTCCTTGAAACTTGCCAGATGTGAATGTTCTCCTTCTATATTCTAGATGCCCTTGTTCGATTTAAAGCCTTACATACCATATTTAACTCAAAGAGCCCCGTATGTAACTTGCTGGCTACGCCAGGCCTAGTGACATTGCTTATTTCAAGTTGCTGCGATATAATTTGACCTCTGGTTCCTTTGCATTTTATTGAACGCATGGAAGTATCCGCCAAGATTACAAATAGGATTGGATTGGATTTTTTGAGGCTAACAAATGTTAAATGTTAGGATTGGATGTGCACATAAAATTCATATTACTTTAAGTTAGATGCAAAGTCATAAAGAAAAATCATTAAGGAACTGACACAGTTTTCTGTTACATGCGGTATAAAAAAAATAGAAATGGGATGTGCTTACTCAATTACACACAAGTATGGTATTTGGGTATACAGCACGTGTATAGTGTAAGCAATCAAAATGACAAGACACTTGTTTTAATTAGTGATGAGCGGGTTCGGTTTCTCGGAAACCGAACCCCCCCGAACTTCACCCATTTTACACGGGTCCGAGGCAGGTTCGAACCTTCCCGCCTTGCTCGGCTAACCCGAGCGCGCCCGAACGTCATCATCCCGCTGTCGGATTCTCGCGAGATTCGGATTCTATATAAGCAGCCGCGCGTTGCCGCCATTTTCACTCGTGCATTGGAGATGATAGGGAGAGGACGTGGCTGGCATCCTCTCCGTTTATTGTTGAACTTGATTGCTTTATTGCTTAATTGTGGGGAGGACTGGGGAGCAGCTGTTAGGAGGAGTACAGTGCAGAGTTTTGCTGATAAGTGACCACCAGTTTTATCCGTTCTCTGCCTGAAAAAAACGCTCCATACCATATCTGTGCTCAGTGTGCTGCATAATATATCTGTGCTCACACTGCTTAATTGTGGGGACTGGGGAGCAGCTGTATTATATAGCAGGAGTACAGTGCAGAGTTTTGCTGACAGTGACCACCAGTATATGTTGTCTGCCTGAAAAATACTCCATATCTGTGCTCAGTGTGCTGCTTTATTGTGGGGACTGGGGACCACCAGTATAATTAATATTACTGTATATAGGAGTACAGTGCAGAGTTTTGCTGACACAGTGACCACCAGTATACTATATATAGCAGTACGGTAGGCCACTGCTGTACCTACCTCTGTGTCGTCATTCATAAAGTATACTATCCATCTACATTCTATACCTGTGGTGCATTTTAGTTTTGCAGTTTGCAGACACAGTGACCACCAGTATACTATATATAGCAGTACGGTAGGCCACTGCTGTACCTACCTCTGTGTCGTCATTCATTAAGTATACTATCCATCTACATTCTATACCTGTGGTGCGCCTCTTTTTTTCTTTGCATCATGTGCTGTTTGGGGACAATTTTTTGGAAGTGCCAACCTGTCTTGACACTGCAGTGCCACTCCTAGATGGGCCAGGTGTTTGTGTCGGCCACTTGTGTCGCTTAGCTTAGTCACACAGCGACCTTGGTGCACCTCTTTTTTTCTTTGCATCATGTGCTGTTTGGGGACAATTTTTTGGAAGTGCCATCCTATCTTGACACTGCAGTGTCACTCCTAGATGGGCCAGGTGTTTGTGTCGGCCACTTGTGTCGCTTAGCTTAGTCACACAGCGACCTTGGTGCGCCTCTTTTTTTCTTTGCATCATGTGCTGTTTGGGGACAATTTTTTTGAAGTGCCATCCTGTCTTGACACTGCAGTGCCACTCCTAGATGGGCCAGGTGTTTGTGTCGGCCACTTTGTCGCTTAGCTTAGTCACACAGCGACCTTGGTGCGCCTCTTTTTTTCTTTGCATTATGTGCTGTTTGGGGACAATTTTTTTGAAGTGCCATCCTGTCTTGACACTGCAGTGCCACTCCTAGATGGGCCAGGTGTTTGTGTCGGCCACTTGTGTCGCTTAGCTTAGCCATCCAGCGACCTCGGTGCAAATTGTAGGACCAAAAATAATATTGTGAGGTGTGAGGTGTTCAGAATAGACTGAAAATGAGTGGAAATTATGGTAATTGAGGTTAATAATACTATGGGATCAAAATGACCCCCAAATTCTATGATTTAAGCTGTTTTTTTAGGGTATTTTGGAAAAAAAACACCCGAATCCAAAACACACCCGAATCCGACAAAAAATTTTCGGTGAGGTTTTGCCAAAACGCGTCCGAATCCAAAACACGGCCGCGGAACCGAATCCAAAACATAAAACCCGAAAAATGTCCGGTGCACATCACTAGTTTTAATATAGCTAATCAATTATCATGGTTTGTATGTTGAAGAAAAGCTGTACTGGGTATAGAGTGTTCTGTGTGTTGCTAATAGAGATGTGCAGTTAGGAAATCCGATCCGCACCTAGTGCCAGTTTGGATCTTCACAAGGTTATGGAATTTTGGGGATTTGGATTGCAAAAATTAAATGATTTTAGCTGTTTTTATCATTTTTTATGAATGATTATCGGTCTTAAACTGAACCAAAATTTGAATCTGAACCAAAACACTTGAGAGTGGTTTTGCAAAACCAAAACACAAGGATGAAATTACAAACAAAATCAAAACATGACTTTTTGCACATATCTATAGTTGTTGATACTGAAGAGGACCATCGGGTTTAATAAGTTAGGAAGGAGAAAGTGACCTTCTGGTGCCTCTCAAGTTAAAAGTGAACTGCTGTTTTGGTACCAGTTCTCTAGAGATGCTAGAAGGTAGAAATAACCCAGCAAGCAAAGGATGACAAATTTAGAGGTCATAGGGCATCAAAAAACAAAACTAAGCCTGAAGTTAAGGCAGCCTGGGAACGAATGAGATTTATTGAATGAATGCAGTGTGATGTACATGTTTTGTCTTACTGCTGGTCTTGAATATAGGTTCCTGCAGTGGTGCAAGTAAAAAAAAATTCTTAGTGGTACTGATAGTAAAAATCCGCGTGGTCACATGTCATGAGGGGGCATGGTCACACAAAACTAGGGAACTAGGGGAGTGTCTACATGACAATAGGGGCATGGCCACATTATGCCACACTCCGTAATGCCCCTTACACATTATGCCGAACACCGTAATGCCCCTTACACATTATGCCACACACCGTAATGCTTATTACACATTATGCCACACACCGTAATGCCCATTACACATTATGCCAGACACCGTAACACCCATTCCACATTATGCCACACTCCGTAATGCCCATTACATATTCCTATAGATTGTAAGCTTGCGAGCAGGGCATTCTTACCTCTATGTCTGTCTGTTTTTACCCAGTTTTGTTCTATTACTGTTGTTCTAATTGTAAAGTGCAACGAAATATGCTGCGCTATATAAGAAACTGTTAATAAATAAATAAATTAATTATGCCACACACCGTAATGCCTTACATATTATACCACACACCGTAATGCTTATTACATATTATGCTGCACACAGTTATGCCACTGACACCATTTTATGTCCAACACACAAAAATGCCCCTTATAAATTATGCCCCAGTGGTGGGCTGGTGCCACCATATTTCTTAATGGTACTCCGTACCACCCTATACCATCCTACTTTCAGCACTGGGTTCCTGCATGGGATCAAGCTGAGTCGTGTTCTTGAGGACTTTAGTGAGTCTGTTTGGAATCTTTTATGCAGCGGCTGGTTGAAAGCCTCAGAAGACATGGATAGATGACCAGACTGAAAGCCTGAAAATGTTATTACTTCTCACAAGTCG
The DNA here is from genome assembly GCF_028390025.1 of Pseudophryne corroboree. NCBI lineage: Eukaryota > Metazoa > Chordata > Amphibia > Anura > Myobatrachidae > Pseudophryne > Pseudophryne corroboree. The sequence continues at coordinate 934,340,112 of NC_086444.1, read as the reverse complement.
GCAGTGAGCAATTTGCACACCAGGGTGGATGCTGATAGTCTCAATAATGCCTGTACCCTTCTCGTAACAAAATAGATAAAAAAAAACTTTATGCAGAATAAATCCCAACCATTCTTTCCATGGTACAGCAGAAACAGTGCCCAACACTCACTTTTGAAAAAACTCTTACTAGTAGAAATACAGTAAAAGCATATAGGACATGATGGGCTAAATGTAAAACCAGGTTAATTTTGCCTTGCAAATGATTACTGCTTTAAAAAAACAGACAGACTCACAGAAAGTTCAGCACCTCTGGCAACTCGGAGGCTGTTACATTTAGCATACTGAGGGGTACATTCAATTAAGGTCGAAACTGCCGTCTTGTCGAAAAGACGGCAGTTTTCGACTTTTTCAGGTCAGAAGGGGTTCCGACCTATTCAACAAGTCAGGGAATTCAACTTGTCGAATAGTACGTGAATTGGCGGTATAGCTGCCGATTTGCGTACTTCTGCGGGAAACGGGGTCAAATTCGACAGGTTTTGGCCCTGTTTCCGACCATCTCAGTTCGACTTAAAAAAAAGTCGAACTGAGATGTGGGACCTGAGAGGAGGAGAGGGGGAGAGCCGCGGCCAGATGGGGGAGAGCAGCGGGGAGACAGGGGACAGCAGCGCTACAGCACAGCGCTGCAGGAGGATGTGTAATAGCTGCCGCTCACGGCAGAGTCCACCTGGCTCCAGCAAGTGATGTCCCGCTTGCTGGAGCCGGTTGGACGCTGCCATGAGGTTTGGCGGCTATTACACATCCTCCTGCAGCGCTGATCTCCCCCGTCTGTCCGCGGCTCTCCCCGTCTGCCCGCAGCTTTCCCCCCTCTCATCTCAATTAGACTTTTTTAAGTCTAATTGAGATGGGCTTTGAATAGCCCTTGTCGGATCCATTCCGACAAATGCATGTCGGAATGAATCCGACCCTAATTGAATATACCTCTGAGTCTTTTACTTCTTATTTTAATGGACATTTCAAGGGCACATGTTCCTCTTAGTACTCATTGGTGTAATGCTAATAATTTACATATCTCTTCAGGAGAAGCTCCGCTATAAATATGACACATCATCACATTTTTAGAGTTCATATCAGTAGTAAAGTGACTCTTCTAATTTATATCTGCTTGTTGCTCTATTTTCTGACCTTTGAGCTCTTGCTGGTCCAACTTTATGTTATCGTTCTATTTCCTCAGGGAATGGCTCGTTGAGTCCATATTCATAGTGCTGAGAATTGGAGTTGGATACCCACTCTGTGGAAAATGCCTTTGCTGCACAAGGAAGTGGGCCATACTGATACTGGCAATCACCAACCATTCTACTGCTACAAACTAGCAGCAGAGGCAGAAGGGGTTTTATGTCTGTTGTTTATCAGCCCTGCAGACATCTACCTTGAGAGAGTCCCTTCAGATACTCCCTGCTTACCTGCAGGACAGGATTTGTTGGATTCAGCTTGTTCTTCCTGTAGAAAATTAAAGCAAGTTGATACCCACAGATTAACTGTTCCTTTTCAGATGTGTTGGCTACAGCTCACTTCTGTTACTCAAGGCCTATTTGTTATTCAGACACTGGGGCAAATTGTAAGTAAAGTAGTGAAGGCCACGGTGGACTTGGGCTCCTGCTTTAAGCTTGTTCCACACGGTTTACTCCCATCAGAGAAAGTTTCTTTGCTGTATTCTATTTTCTTTGTTGTATCCATTGAGACATCTGGTCTGTACAACTGAAATTCTTTACCTATCAGAGGAAAGACTGTCACTTTGAGGGTATATTTTGCCCCCATACAGTATTTACTGGTTACTATTTTATTGCGAAGACGTTGGTCAGGTTTTATTAAACTTTGTGGACAATAAAGGGACATGAATAATCCTTATGTGACCATTGCAACAGTTTCCTGGAGAGACATTTCTGACTTGACCTGACTTTTTAACCCACCTAAAACCCAGAAACAGAAAAGAGAAGATCATAAGGACTGGGTTTGACAAGAAATTCTTGTGGTGAATTGGGGTATGCTACTGACTGTGGATCCTAGTAGAATGTAATGATGATAGACATTTGTATAATGTTACGCCTAGAAAGTGTAAAAATCCATTTGTATCCTTCCTGATCTTGGGGTGTCTCAATGGGAATAGCCTGCATCTGAAATGGCTTTTGGATATGTTGTGGCTGTTGATGATTACAATGTAAAAGAGTTATGGCACCCTTGTTTTCTTTTGCAGAATGACATCAGGACCATCATAAATAAATGGGAGTGATTGTCCAGCAACTGGCTAAAATAGCAAAACTGCAACTGAAGCTGAATAAGGTCCTATAGGGCTAGATGCATCATCGCTTGGAAAGTGATAAAATGGAGAGTGAAAAAGTGGCAGCCAATCTGCTCCTAACTGCCATGTTACAGGCTGTGTTAAAAAATGGCAGTTTGGAGCTGTGAGTGCACTTGAGAGATGAGGGTAGGACAGGGCGCGCACTTACAGTGTAGTGGGTGGGAAGTATAATCTGGAGGTGTACTCTGAAAATTTGGGAGGGGTGGGGGGCAGAGGGCATGAATACATTTGGTTACTCAGTTTGTCATGAATGCCTATTATGCCACAACACCCTGTCTTGCTACTGAAGGTTATAACAGGCAATATTTGCTGATTTCACTCTGTATTACAAACTCTTATCTTCCTACATTGCCAAATATATTGAAGATTGCAGCTTGTAAAACTGTGAGTTACAGTATTTCTTCCCTGGCAAAGGTCAGCTAAATCATCTCCACTAATCAAAGCTAACAAAATCAGGAGCTGTGAAGACCGCTGTTTTTAACACAGTTTTCTTCAACCATGCCACAATGCAGATTTCTATTACTGTATATTAAGTTGTGTTAAAACAAAGATGAATAGCATCATAAGCTATATAGAAATGCTGAAAAAGTTAATGAAATATAAGCTAATGCTGTAAAACACAAACAACCATTTTTCTTGTTCAAAGACATATATGTAATATTTGTAGTTTCATGAAATACTGTACATAGTATGAAATCACTTAAAAAAAAATACTCATAGGTCAGAGTAAGACTTCTACCACTTTAAACTGTTTAAGAAATGTAAACTTATATTTAAATAAAATGTCCCTCTATGATGTGCAAGAAGGATGGGAATTGAATGATGAAACATCAGAACCATCTATGGTTTGGTCCTGATGTCCATTTTTTCCCATCGATGGTGAATTTTCAGTGTATTCAATGTTTTCACACTATCAGCGCCTTCTTTCTGATCTGTGCTGGCTCCCCAACCCTCTTCTAGACCTTCAGTTTCAACTAATGATCCTAACACTCAGGTGCATCTTTATAATGCACAGGCAACCTATTGCAGCTTCTGTACTTCTGTTTGTTAGGTGGAACTGTTCTTGAATCAGTCAGACAGAGGGCCCTATTGAATTGTGGTCAAAATATTCAAAATCCCTCTGATTTTCACATGTTTTCACCCCTGCGGGTTTTGACCGCAAAAAAATTTGCAACCAATTTTTTCTCATTTGAAAACCACGTGTATTGGGAGTGGTAATTCAAAATTGGTTGTGATACTCGCCTTCATTTTTTTAGGACAAAATTACGCAGCCAATTGTATATGCCCCAGAGAGGTTTCCGGAAGCTGTACTTTTGGACAGTGTGGCGATATCTGGACAATCTACATTTTTTGTGGGTGCAACAAAGACAAACAACTTGCCCTAAGCCTCCAATAGTTACGTGTTTACATTGAGACATATGGCAGGCCCAGGTGATACTAAGGGGCAGGGTTAATTACAGAAAGTGTAGCTAAGCCCCCCTCTAAAAACCCACCCAAAACAATGAAAAATACTATGCTTTGCAGTGGTGCGTGATATGAAGGGGAACATTTGTAGCTCTCAACAGCTGGCCTGGACCCTTGATGGGCTCTTCAGGAAATGGTTACATAGTTGTGTGATGTTTTGAGTGGGGCGGGGTTTAGGAGTGGTTAGACTATAGATGTATAGCAGGAGTGGAGTTTTGGGGCCATTTTGTGACTGTGATGTTATCCATCTTGGAAGAAGAAGCCTCGAATGTGTGCAGTTTATCACAAAATCAGAATTTTGTAATTCTTTGCATTTCATTTTACAAATTCTCTGGTATTCTCCCTAGTCTGTTCTATCTTTGTTTTCTACATACCTGTCCTTTGGTTATTCTGACTGTTTTAATTTACTTTCCTTACTGTCTCATGTTTTTTGCTTCTTTCTCTCTTCTCTGTCTTCTCAACATGTCCTGCCTGCAGGCAAACATTGTGATTCCGTCCCGGTACCTGGGTGGTGCTTACGATCAGCTGCGGGATGCCCCTGTTTCCCGGGGGCATTTATGGGCTGCAAGACGTGGTGCTGCCTGGGGCTTGGCGGGAATATAGGTCCGGAGAGCACCTGTTGCAGAGGGGCAAGGAAACGGTCATCTGGTTGGGCAGTGTGCGTCAGGTATACTGCAATAAGCGTCGCTGTGGACAGCTGCCGTAGTGTTGTGTCAAGGGCTTCAGTTTTTCCCATGGCTCTGTACATGACAATGGTGTCTCACAGTCCTGGCTCAGATCACGGGAGTCTGCACAGGAGCCAGAGTTGCCTGGGGGGTGCCACTGGGAGGAGGTTTGGGTAGGGTGTCTCAGGGGACAGGTATTCAACAACCTCAGAGTCTGTTTTTTTGTGAGGAATGAGGCCCAGCTGGGCTGGCGTATGGGGTTGGTGCATCACAGGTCTCCCCTGCCCTTACATATGTAAAAGTAGTGGCCGAGGTTCCTCCTATGGCTCAGTTATTCCCTGTTACCCTTCCCTTTCCCCCTGCTGCAGCTGTTGTGGTTTCATGCAGATTTTGGCACCGGCTTTAGGTGTGCTAGGGCCTCTTCCAATGCAGTCACGGCTTCAGGTGTTCCAGGGGTCCCCAGCATGCCAGCAGGCGTAGTCTCTATTGCATCAGGTCCTGCATTGGACAGTGCTGTGTCTGTTGTGGTTGGTATGGTTGTTTCTCTGGTTTCTGTTTCTCTTCCTGATGCTGTGATGGCAGTTCAAGATACTGGTGTTTCCGCTGGGGATGAAATGTGCCTTCAAGGTCTGGAGGGGGAGAGCAGATGGGTAACTCTGGTGAGTCAGCATCCATGTCTGATGTGGATTGGAGGGTTGATATGGAGCCCTCTGTAAGTTCTGATAGTACTGGCTGTAGGTAATTGCATTTGGAGTTAGTAAGATACCAACGCAAGTCCACTAATGGGTCACAAAAACGTTGATGCAAGGGGTGGTCTTCGACGAGTCACCTTCATTGTTGAGTTCTTCGAGTGATGGCATGGTGACTGCGAAGCATAAGAGACATCACCTATCTAGCAGCCTTAGCTCATCTGATCTGGAGGACATGGTAGAGGCCATTCATTGTGCTAATACGGCAGTCCTGCTGGGATTCCGCCCTTGGATTATGGAACGAATTAGCATGGGCCGCTGCATAGACATGTTTGCTTTAACATCTAAAGCTTGTAAGGCTTTGGCGGCCACTAAGAAGGTGAATGGCATGGGTGAGGACACTTACAAGTCATATACTAATTGCCTTAGTGTTTTTTGTGTGTTCATGGAGTGTTACTTGCAGGCGTGTCTTGATGACATATGAATATGGTTTGCTATTTGCATCTGATGCATCAAGCAACAATTTTAGAATCTTGTTCGGTGTGCCGTGACTTGAAAAAGGTTGAAAATCACTGGTGTATACAAATACCACTGGTATTTGACCACTGGGCCCAATAATAAGTGTGTCCCTAACCTCCAGTATCTACTTGTCAGAGACATTATCACCCTTTGAAAGCTGCCTATATGTAGACATAAAGTTATCAAAAGTTCTTGTGTAAACTAAAACTTTCTAAGGATCTGGTTCAGAGGTGAAAACAAGCACACACAGCAGCAATTTTTGCTATGTACTCTGTGACTTTATCCAAATGCTGCTACGTACTCTTTCCCTACTTTACATCCATGCAGCTGAATGTGCAAGGAGTGAGATTCTTACTTTCAGCATTTCTATATGCAGTAATACAGATTAGTGCATTCTTTGATGTTGCCAACGATCACATCATAGAAACTTGCACCAGCCCTATAATAGGTGCAGTTTCTCCATCTGACCATGGTGGTCATTCCGAGTTGATAGCAGCCAGCAACTTTTTGCTGCTGCTGCGATCAACTAGTACACGCCTATGGGGGAGTGTATTTTAGCTTAGCAGGGCTGCGATCGAAAATTTCAAGCAAAAGAAGACTAGCCCTGGACATACTTACCCTGTGCGACGATCTCTTCCGATGCTGGGGCCGGCTTTGACATCAGACATCCGCCCTCCATTCTGCTGGACATGCCTGCCTTTTCATCTCCACTCCCCGAAAACGGTCTCCAACGGTCCGGTTCCGCCCAGGTATGCCTTCTTTCTGTCAGTCTTCTTTGCGGTCGGCTCTGCGACAGCTTCCTACGTAGGACGCGACGTAACCGCCGGGCAACGTTGCACACGCGCAGTGCAGCAGCTGCGTATGCGCATTCCGGGCCCGTTCGCACTGCAGCAACAAACCGCTGTGTGCGAACGGGTTAAAAGGACCCCCCATGCCTGCAGGTGTGCACATGTGATTGCACCCGCTTGCACTGACACTCCCATGATATGCCCACGGACACAGCATCTTTGCATACTGTATTACCCACCAGCCAGTCACCGGCCAGGAACGCCCATCACTTTCCTACAACAGTCTGATACAGTTGTCGAAGTTGAAAATATTATAGCCACACGCATCACGTACAAACATCACACAGATGGCCTCCGTGCGGGTGCTTGTTCTGCCGTGCGTGCGCATACTCGCAAGTTACGTATAATCGCTCACGAGGTCCTGCATATCAGCGCGTGGTATGAGTAAATATGGTAGCATACGCATTCGCATGGAAAAGCCATAAAGACATATTCCATATTTAATCCACATAGTACATAATTTACACATAGCCTACATGCACCACACCACCGAGTTACATTTACTTTGGAAAGGGAAAAATAGAGATATTCAACTTTACAGGACATGAGGGGTCAAAATTAGGTTAGGAGACGGTGTTTGGTATCCAGCTGTACAGTATTTCAAGGGCAATATTCCGATGGCAGTTTGCAGAAAGTAGCACACTCCTGCGCATAGATATGCGCAGGAATATATTATTAATATCACACTGTATTTACTGTACTCTTGATATTCAGAGGGAACCCAGTGGAGGACATCTGCAAGTGCACCTGGACCAGGCATCGCCCACCTATTCAAACCGACCTATGACCCCTCAAGTACTGTAAATGACCAGCCCTTTAACCTATGGATGAAGAGATTACAGTTTCCTTTGTTTCATGCATTGGACCATTGTATAAAACCAAGCCTCCTGGTTGGCCTCAGCCCTTACTCTGAAGGTCATCTATTCAGATTGACTGAGGACCGGAACTGGGTTGCGCAGGCGAACAAACTTATGTATCCGTTGGTTGTAGCTTCTTCTCTTGTATTGTTGTATTTCTGTTGTAACCCCCTTTTAAGTAAATAATTGTTGCTGGGTTGGACCTGCAACATTGCATATACAATTGGTGTCGCATTTCCTTTCCTGTTAGGGGTTAAAGTGTATAGGCCACACGTGTAACTATTTTGTGCTTACAGCGTGACGGCGTGCTTACGCAACGTGTACGCATTTCATAATGACACATGATTAGTGGTTGCTGCAGCCTGAACATGTGTGTATTTAAGGTATTGCTTTTTTCCTGAAAGTTAATTAGACTTAACAATTGAGGGCTCCTCCGGTTCATCACACACTCACAGACTTGCAGGCTATAAACAGACTTTGATCTACAACAAAGGGTGGAGATGCATGTTAAGTAATCTTGCATTGTGTTTGAAACCAGGTGCTGTTGTTAGATCACAGTCTGTTCTGTCTAGTCTTAGAGGTGCTGCTGTAACCCATGGACAGACAGGAAAAAAAAGCCCTTTAAATCTGTGTGTAATTTTTGGCGCGAAAAGCGTACACAAAGCGTGCCGATACTTTGCATGCTTTCTCACATATTGTTGCCATATGTTAACAGTCATTATAGATCTGTGTGAAATCAGATACATTTGTTTGCTATATATACATTTGAAATAGTGTTAAGGGAGTAATTGTAAAACACAATTGTGTGTTGTGTTAATGAGCGATAGTAGTTTTATTGCTCACATTTATCGAGATAATGTGGTTTATTGAATTGCGAACGCACGTTTGTAAGCGCGCACGTGGCGTAGACTTGCACGGTCATGTGTTTACGCAAGGTTGCGTAGAGTTGCATACGCAAGGTATAACCACACGATAGCTGTTCAATTTAAGGCGGGATAGTATACATTTAATACTATAGCACATAACTATCCGATTTAAAAAGCAGATTATTGTAATATTTTGTTTAAACTGTACTATCTCTGGGGTAAAACCATCAATCAAAGAGAGTGATATTTTTCCGTACAGAAAAACACTGTGTATTTGTGTGAGCTGAAAGTAGGAGTGAACGGTTGTTGAACCCAGAAATCGGGATCTCGTGGAGACACTGAGTATGCAGAGGCTTGGTGGCGTAAGGTCGGCTAACTTGCGTTAATACATAAATAGAGAAATACGCAAGTCATGAGGAGACTTGCACAGGAGCGTAATATAGAATTGTGAGTATAGAATTGTGAATTGAAGTTAAGGTTTTGTGTTACGCTCCGGCTGAGGAGCGCAGCTTGTGGATTCGTGATCGTAGGGCGGATAGATAACAAATATCTATACGCTGCACGATTGGACCGCGCGTTTGTGTGTGCGATTTGTGGTGCAACTTGATACCATTTTGCGTACTTTTGCGTAAACTGCATCATCATTAGCGTTGTGTAAAGCATACTCAAACGTGATTTGTGTATAGCAAAAGGGAAGTTTTCGCTGTTTCTCTCTCAGGAAAATCTTCGACGGTAGATATTCACTAGATGAGGTGATTGGTCCTACAAACTTCCAGTGAATAGAAACCAGTTAGGGTCCTCACTGGGTATGCGGTGTTCATATTGGAGTGAGTTGTGGCACATCAGCGGAGAAGGAGCGGGTGGAAAGCGCTCGGAGGACTTTCACCGTCATCTCAATTGTGCAGTTGGGGATTGTGTACAAAGGCAAAAAGTCCGCGATGTGATCCAATTGCACAAGCCAGGGTTCAGGCTGGAGAGCTACGGCCCAGGGGGTCAGCTTGGTTTATAATGTGTGAGAAGTATGGTCCACACACGGAGGCTTTTGCGATGAATGGGTATGTATGACTGCTGAAGATAGGGCATCATTCCATAGGGTGGGTACTTTTGAACCAAAGGTACTGCAGAATGTAGGTAATAGAATATGTCTGATCGAGTCTAAGGAACAAAGGATCAGACATAGGGACTGTTTAAATCTGTGGCAACAAGAGGGAGATATGCAAAGGGAACTGGCTCGCACAGCAGGTTCCAAACCTAGCAGGAATGTGATTGCAAGCACACCATCACCGACACATGTCAATGGGGAGAAATTGGCTACAACCAATGATACATCTGTAAATGATAGTAAAATGCAGAATCAAGTTGTATCCCATTTTGAATTCTCTCCAAGGTTATAGGTCAGAGGAAGATGATGGATCCAGCCTAATCTCAGCCTTCATCCAGGCAGTCACCTTGCAGGAAACTCAGGTGGGCACAGCCCAACCAATAAGAGCAGTGACGGTGTCTCCCACTGAAGGGATGGGTGAGATCACATCCACCGGTAAGTGTGAGACTGTTCATTACGCAGAGACAGAAACACCTCACAGTGAGAATGGAAGGGTTGCGTTACATCCTGTCTGGGTAATAGCAACTTCCAATGGGAGAACAGATAGCCAGGGAGTAACCCTCATCAGGAATACTGCAATGTATTGCCCGTGGACCAGATCAGAACTGCAGTCAATCATTTCAGAATTCCCCGATCCCCGGAGACATTTAGCCAGATGTTAGAAGTATATTAAGGGGGTGGTCTTCAGGTTGCCGAATGTCGGGATCCCGGTGCACAGTATACCGGCGCCGGAATCCCGACACCCGGCATACCGAAAGATATTCTCCCTCGTGGGGGTCTACGACCCCCCTGGAGGGAGAATAAATGGCGTGGCGCGCGTAGCGTGCCACTGTGCCCGCAGCGTGGCGAGCGCAATGAGCCTGCAAGGGGCTCATTTGCGCTCGCCACGCTGTCGGTATGCCGGCGGTCGGGCTCCCGGCCGCCGGCATACCATACTACACCCATATTAAGGATCTGAGTAATGCCCATGAACCTACAAACAAAGATTGGCGGACACTTTGAAAGCGTGCCTACCCCCTAATATTGACATCCCAAAATTCATAACTGATTGTAAACTAGATGTAGAAGTGCCTCTCACTGATGAGTACAGCCAGGAGAATGTAAGACAAATTAACATACAATTAGGATTGTATTTCCCTACTGTTGTTAAGTGAAACAAAATTTTCTTCATAAAACAGAGAAAATGAACGGACATCTGAGTATTTCCATAGGGCCTTACAAATAATGGCTAGATACACTGGGGTATTGGATATAAGGAACAATGCAAATTACAGGGAGGTGGCTTTCTCTGTGCTAATAGACGGGCTCAATAAGGCATTGAGGGTCAGGGTGCAGACTTCTTTGCCTAATTGGAGAGGGGTCACAGTAGATACTCTTGGAGAGTGCACTATTGAGCATCATGAGAGTATCTCCAAACTTAAAGAACAGCAACAGGAGAGGTTGAGGGTGGTAAGTATACAGGCTCTTACAGGGATGTCCAATCAACCAAACCCCAGACCCCTGATGGTAAGAAATGGTCAATAACATGTTTCTTTTGCAAGAGAGAAGGGCATTTTGCAAGGGATTGCAGAAGTAAGGGGATACATAGTAAATATAGACCCCCTAGACAAAGAACACAAGCCACGTTATCAAACACATAGACGGGACCAAGGGACATATAGTAAGGATTCAAAACCACATAGAAAACACAAATTCGGCAATTGGGAAGAACGAGATAAGTGCAACATTACCCTTTGACAAAATCTTCTGAAGTTAAGATGGGGACTTCATGATGCTAAACTTTTTCTTTTTTTCTCCTAGTAACGGTGACCCCTGACTAACTTAATCAACAGAGACTTTGTTAAATATGATATACATATAGTGTGCTCCCGCTCAGGAAGTACAAAGTATGTTAGACACCCACAAAGACTAATGTTGCATTTCACTGTTCTAGATTCATGTCCATCACAGGAAGAGGAAATTGTCTCGCAAAAATACCGGGTTCCCTATGAACTTAGGATGGACAGGACACTGGATTGATGGCTGGGATAGTCCCAATAGCGACACAACAAGCACAAACTTTAAAGGGTAGTAGACCAAGTAGGGAATCAATTCCCCCTAGTGCCCAATCCAGTTGTCAATTTTTATAAAATCCTCTTTACCTCTGAAAACTTATCTGTTACCAACCTCTATGTGGTTTTTCTTCACAAGTTTCCTCTTCACCTCTTTCGTTTACCTACAGGAGGGTATAATACATGGACCCGATTACAGTTCATACACCACATGCCTTTTTTGGAGATTCAGATTGCTGCCCAAATCCAGTATATCTCACCAGCACAATGGCACCAGTAAAACTGCAGTGTGCCTTGTCATGCACAAAGGGTGGAGAATAGATATACTGGTAAAGGGAGATTGTGTACGGACACTGATATGCATGATGGTGTGACAGCCTGATGGTGAACGCAAACCTGACATTTGTTTTTTTTTATTGTTTTTTTTAGTCTCTCTTCTCTCTTCTAGAGATGTTTTTTTTTACTCCACACGACAAATACACAGCAATTAATTGAAATGCAAAATTTGTGTTCCCTGCTGGAGAAGGCGGTCTGGAAGGCGAAGGGATATGGTCAGGAGTCCTCAGGACTTTGGACGGATGGACACGGTAAGCCAGTGGCCCCCAGGGCATATCTCCCAAGCCTAGCTGAGGCGGCACACGGTCTGACTCATCTGGGTAAGGAAGGTATGTGCAAACTGGTAAGAGCCTACTGGAGTGTACCAGGATTCTCTTCTCATGCAGGTAAGAAAGCAATGACATGTCTTACTTGCTTGAGGAAGAATATTGGTAAGGCAATACCAACGGAGCCATCCCATATCCCTCCTACAGACGGACCTTTTCAGGTAATACAAATCGACTTCATACAGTTACCACCGTGTAGGAATTTAAAGCATGTGTTAGTATGTACCAATGTCTTTTCAAATTGGGTAGAAGCATTCCCCGCTGCCACAAATACTGCTGTGTTCACTGCAAAGAAATCGTGCAGGAATTTGTGTGCAGATATGGTATCCCTAGAATGATTGAAAGTGATAGGGGTACCCATTTTACAGGTGAAGTCTTTCAGGTAATGTGCAAACTGATACTCCATACCGGCCACAGGCAAGTGCGAAGGTGGAGAGAATGAACAGCACTATTAAAAACAAGCTGAGCAAAGTGATGGCTGAAACTGGATTGTTGTGGCCAGAAGCATTGCCACTAGTGTTGTACAGCATCAGAACTACTCCCAGGTCACCGCTTAACTTATCACCCTTCGAAGTTCTTTTTGGACGACAACCCCATGTAATGATAGATCCCCAGGATGATTTGAAGTGCAATAACGAAATAACTGTGCAATATTTGGTTAGGATGAGCCAGCAACTGAGAAACCAGCAAAGGAATCTAAAACTGGCGATTCCTGACCTACCAAGCAGTAATTGTCATGACATTGAGCCTGGGGGTTATGTGATGATTCGAAATTTTTTACGCTCAGGTTGCCTCATAGACAGGTGGGAAGGACCATATCAAGTTTTGTTGACCAGCACGACAGCACTAAAGGTTGCAGAGAGAGACTTGGGTCCACTCGTCCCACTGCAAGAAGGTTGCTGACCCGGAGAAAACTCGTGACAAAGAGAAAGATGAAGAGAACCTCGTATCACTAGAGAATTTGTTCCGGGAAAGCTGAGAGGCAGGACTGTTGAACGGCACCTGAGAGCGGAGAACAACAAAATCAATGACGGTTGTCGTACCATTTTTTTTTATCACCCTTCCCCCTCCCCCTCCACCGCATTTTTCTTTTTGATTCCCTTCTTATTTTTACTCCTTAACGAAATGGATCTACATCAAGAGACGGTGTTTCAGCTTTTTCTGGTGACTCTGTTTTTAATCAGGACAATCTGTTTTTGTGAGGGCCCCCGAGACGTCGAGCAAGGATCTGGAATGGGTTCTGATGGAGAGTACGGATTCATAGGATCTCAGGAGCAGCATATCACTCTAGTAAAGGCTGGTATCTGTTACGATCCTGATGCTCAGGACAGGGGAGATCTTATGTAGTGAGTCCTGAGCACCAAGACGGAATGCTGGGATTGGGAAATGGGAAGGAAATAGCCCCTAGCACCCTACCTCCGTTGTCTTACCCGTGTTATCAATTCACGCCTGAATGACTATGGTTTCTTGGGCCCATGGCAGCCGCGTTTGAAGGGCGGATTAGGTCTGTCCAACTCCGATGCCCCCTCAGGTCTTAAAGAGAGACAAGGCGTGAACTGAGACAGGGTAATAACAAGGGGACCTCTAACTGAAACAACCACGCTAGGGGCTATAAACTACCTAAAAACTAAACGTATGTGCGGCACGCCGCCAATGGAAAAGAACTACAAAGAAACCACTGTCCACTCCCCTACACGGCACCGCCGAGTTCCGGGGAGGACAGTGAAAGCGGAAACCTCTGCAAATGCACCAATTCACAGTAAAGTAAACACTAAGCGGCATAGGCCGCAACACGCGGCAGAAGCCGCTACTCACGAAACCGGGCGAGAACCCCAGATGACAAACAGGTTCGCAAGGACTAGAAGGATTCCCAGGACCGGCTTCGGACCTCCAAAGTACCAAAGGGCAGGGAGCAAGATCCACCAAACACGGCTGACAGGAACAGAGTTCTGCAAGGCAGGAACAGCATACAAGAAGCTATCACCGATGGGGCTGCAGTGTGCTGGCTCACATAAAAAGGCCCTGCTGGCCAATAACAGGAGGGCCAGCAGGACCAGCCCCCAGACCCTAATTACTAGTTGCCGTGCAGCTGCCCTGCTGCACGAGCAACCTAATTAACTATTCTTAGCAACGGGGAACGCGGTCCACCTGTGGCGTCCCCGTTGCTATGCACCCGGCGGCCCTGCACGCACGGCGTCCTGCGTTGCCAGGGACCCGGCGGCTATCGTGCGCACGGCGTCCAGGCGTTGCTAGGCGCCGTGCGGGGGACAGGAAAGGAGAGAGGCGCGGCGGCCGTGACCGCTGCTCAGTCAGGGCACGGCCGAAGAACGCTGCGCCGAACAGTACCCCCCCCCCCCTTGAGGAGGGGTTAAAGAACCCCTAGAGCCAGGTTTCTGAGGAAACTCCTGAAAGAAAATCCTCTTCAGCTTGGGAGCATGTAAATCTTTATCCAACACCCAATATCTTTCTTCAGGGCCATAACCTTTCCAGTGGACCAAAAAATAGAGCCGACCCGAGAAAGCTTAGAATCTAAAACCTTCTCCACCAAGAAGTCTTGTTGCCCCTGAACATCCACCGGAGATCTACCCTGGGAAGTCCTCCGAGGAAATCTCCTGGAAGAAAAATACTGTTTCAAAAGAGAACAGTGAAAAGTATTGCCAATCTTGAGAGATCTCGGCAAGCGTAGCCGAAAAGCAACTGGGTTGACCTTCTTAATGATAAGGAATGGTCCAATAAATTTGGGTCCCAATCTAGCCGAAGGTTGTCGGAGCTTGATGTTGCGAGTTGACAACCATACCTTATCTCCCACCTTAAAAGTGCAAGGACGTCGGAGCCTATTAGAAAATTTATTTTCTCGGAAGGCAGCTTTTCTCAAGGCAAGGTGCACCTTTCTCCAAATTGTTCTGAGATGGGAGGTTAAGGTCAATGAGGAGACTGGAGAATGAGGAAAAAAAGAGTTGGCTCTAGGATGAAAGCCAAATACTGAAAAGAATGGGGACTCCTTGGTGGAAGAATGACAAGAGTTATTATAAGCAAATTCGGCTAACGGAAGAAATTCAGACCAATCATTCTGGAGTTTGGCCGAATACAACCGTAAATACTGTTTTAATGACTGGTTAACTCGTTCGGTTTGTCCGTTAGATTGTGGACGGTACCCAGATGTTAAAGAGAGTTTCATATTTAATGAGGCACAAAAACGTTTCCAGAAACGAGCAATGAATTGCGGACCCTGATCAGAGACAATATCCCTGGGCAACCCATGGAGCCTGAACACATGACGGAGAAACAAGACTGCCAACCCTTGAGCAGAGGGTAATCGGGGAAGAGCAATGAAATGAGCCATCTTACTAAAACGATCTACTACCACCCAAATGACTCAAAATCCGGCTGAAAGAGGAAGGTCCACCACGAAATCCATGGATATATGTGACCATGGCCTGAGAGAAACGGCTAAAGGTACGAGTTGTCCGATCGGCAATGAACGAGGAACCTTATGCCGTGCACAAACCTGACAGGAATGGACAAATTCCCTTACATCTTTAGAAAGACTAGGCCACCACACCGAGCGAGAGACTAACTCCAAGGTCTTAGTGATACCTGGATGACCAGAGACTTTGTTGTCATGAAACTCAGCTAAAACAGTGCCTCTCAGAAATTCAGGGACAAAGAGACGATCAGCAGGTGTCGGTTTAGGAGCCTGCTGTTGAAGCTGGACTAACTGAGTAAATAAATCCTGTGTGAGGCCTGCCCGGATGACAGATGATGGAACTATGGGGGTAGTAGCAGGATGGTTATTGTGAACCGGAAGAAAACAACGTGACAGGGCATCAGCTTTAGTATTTTTGGAACCGGGCCTGAAGGTGATAATAAACCTGAAACGAGTAAAAAACAATGCCCAACGTGCCTGCCGAGCATTAAGCCGTTTAGCTGACTCAATATATTGCAGGTTCTTATGGTCAGTAAACACTGTAATAGTATGCCTAGCTCCCTCCAGCCAATGCCTCCACTCCTCGAAAGCCCATTTAACTGCCAGCAATTCTCGATTACCAACGTCATAGTTGGATTCTGCGGAGGAGAATTTCCTGGACATGAAGGCACAAGAGACTCCGGATCTTCCTGAGATAGGATAGCCCCCACTCTAACCTCTGAGGCATCTACCTCGACTATAAAGGGGAGCTCTGGGTTAGGGTGCCTGAGAACAGGAGCCGAGACAAAAGCCTGCTTTAAGGCCCAAAAGGCAGACTCGGCTGCAGGCGACCAATTGGAAGGGTCCGCTCCTTTTTTAGTCAATGCTACTATAGGAGCGACCAAATCAGAAAAAGTATGAATGAACCGCCTATAATAGTTTGCAAACCCTAAAAAGCGCTGAATTGCTTTTAAATTTGTGGGTTGCGCCCAATTAAGGATGGCCTGGAGTTTTTTCGGTTCCATGAAAAATCCCTGGGGAGAAATAATATACCCCAAGAAGGACACTTCCGTGATGTGAAAATCACATTTCTCTAGTTTTGCGTATAAATGATTCTCCTGTAGTTTTTAAAGAACCAGACGCACATGGGTAATATGTTGTTCCATAGACTCAGAATAAATCAAAATGTCGTCTAAATAAACGACAACGAACTTTCCAAGAAAGTCACGAAGAACATCATTGATGAGGTCTTGAAATACCGCAGGAGCATTTGACAGCCCAAAGGGCATCACCAGGTATTCATAATGACCCAACTGTGTGCTGAAAGCCGTCTTCCACTCATCCCCAGATCTTATTCGGATGAGATTGTAAGCTCCTCTAAGATCGATTTTTGAGAAGATAACGGCAGAGCGTAACTGATCAAAAAGTACTGAAATCAAAGGCAAAGGGTAGGTGTTTTTAACAGAAATTTTATTCAGAGCCCGAAAATCAATACATGGTCTGAGCGACCCATCTTTTTTCTCAACAAAAAAGAATCCTGCACTCAAAGGAGATTTCGAAGGCCTAATGAAGCCTTTTTTCAGGCTTTCCTGGATATAATTATCCATAGCCGTGGTTTCTGGCCCGGAGAGGGTATATAATCTAGAGATGAGCGGGTTCGGTTTCTTTGAATCCGAACCCGCACGAACTTCACTTTTTTTTTCACGGGTCCGAGCGACTCGGATCTTCCCGCCTTGCTCGGTTAACCCGAGCGCGCCCGAACGTCATCATGACGCTGTCGGATTCTCGCGAGACTCGGATTCTATATAAGGAGCCGCGCGTCGCCGCCATTTTCACACGTGCATTGAGATTGATAGGGAGAGGACGTGGCTGGCGTCCTCTCCATTTAGATTAGATTTAGAAGAGAGAGAGAGAGAGAGATTGCTGTGATACTGTAGATTAGAAGAGAGTGCAGAGTGCAGACAGAGTTTAGTGACTGACGACCACAGTGACCAGTGACCACCAGAGACAGTGCAGTTGTTTGTTTTATTTAATATATCCGTTCTCTGCCTGAAAAAAACGATACACAGTCACACAGTGACTCAGTCTGTGTGCACTGCTCAGCCCAGTGTGCTGCACATCAATGTATTGTATATAAAGCTTATAATTGTGGGGGAGACTGGGGAGCACTGCAGGTTGTTATAGCAGGAGCCAGGAGTACATGATAAATAATATTATATTAAAATTAAACAGTGCACACTTTTGCTGCAGGAGTGCCACTGCCAGTGTGACTAGTGGTGACCAGTGCCTGACCACCAGTATATTAGTAGTATTGTATACTATCTCTTTATCAACCAGTCTATATTAGCAGCAGACACAGTACAGTGCGGTAGTTCACGGCTGTGGCTACCTCTGTGTCGGCACTCGGCAGGCAGTCCGTCCATCCATAATTGTATTATATACCACCTAACCGTGGTTTTTTTTTTCTTTCTTTATACCGTCGTCATAGTCATACTAGTTGTTACGAGTATACTACTATCTCTTTATCAACCAGTGTACAGTGCGGTAGTTCACGGCTGTGGCTACCTCTGTGTCGGAACTCGGCAGGCAGTCCGTCCATCCATAATTGTATTATAATATATACCACCTAACCGTGGTTTTTTTTTCGTTCTTTATACCGTCGTCATACTAGTTGTTACGAGTATACTACTATCTCTTTATCAACCAGTGTACAGTGCGGTAGTTCACGGCTGTGGCTACCTCTGTGTCGGAACTCGGCAGGCAGTCCGTCCATCCATAATTGTATTATAATATATACCACCTAACCGTGGTTTTTTTTTCGTTCTTTATACCGTCGTCATACTAGTTGTTACGAGTATACTACTATCTCTTTATCAACCAGTGTACAGTGCGGTAGTTCACGGCTGTGGCTACCTCTGTGTCGGCACTCGGCAGGCAGTCCGTCCAACCATAATTGTATTATATACCACCTAACCGTGGTTTTTTTTTCATTCTTTATACCGTCGTCATACTAGTTGTTACGAGTATACTACTATCTCTTTATCAACCAGTGTACAGTGCGGTAGTTCACGGCTGTGGCTACCTCTGTGTCGGCACTCGGCAGGCAGTCCGTCCAACCATAATTGTATTATATACCACCTAACCGTGGTTTTTTTTTCATTCTTTATACCGTCGTCATACTAGTTGTTATGAGTATACTACTATCTCTTTATCAACCAGTGTACAGTGCGGTAGTTCACGGCTGTGGCTACCTCTGTGTCGGCACTCGGCAGCCCGTCCATAATTGTATATACCAGTGACCTAACCGTGTTTTTTTTTTCTTTCTTTATACATACATACTAGTTACGAGTATACTATCTCTTTATCAACCAGTCTATATATTAGCAGCAGACACAGTACAGTGCGGTAGTTCACGGCTGTGGCTACCTCTGTGTCGGCACTCGGCAGCCCGTCCATAATTGTATATACCAGTGACCTAACCGTGGTTTTTTTTTCTTTCTTTATACATACATACTAGTTACGAGTATACTATCTCTTTATCAACCAGTCTATATATTAGCAGCAGACACAGTACAGTGCGGTAGTTCACGGCTGTGGCTACCTCTGTGTTGGCACTCGGCAGCCCGTCCATAATTGTATACTAGTATCCAATCCATCCATCTGCATTGTTTACCTGAGGTGCCTTTTAGTTGTGCCTATTAAAATATGGAGAACAAAAATGTTGAGGTTCCAAAATTAGGGAAAGATCAAGATCCACTTCCACCTCGTGCTGAAGCTGCTGCCACTAGTCATGGCCGAGACGATGAAATGCCAGCAACGTCGTCTGCCAAGGCCGATGCCCAATGGCATAGTACAGAGCATGTCAAAACCAAAACACCAAATATCAGTAAAAAAAGGACTCCAAAACCTAAAATAAAATTGTCGGAGGAGAAGCGTAAACTTGCCAATATGCCATTTACCACACGGAGTGGCAAGGAACGGCTGAGGCCCTGGCCTATGTTCATGGCTAGTGGTTCAGCTTCACATGAGGATGGAAGCACTCAGCCTCTCGCTAGAAAACTGAAAAGACTCAAGCTGGCAAAAGCACCGCAAAGAACTGTGCGTTCTTTGAAATCCCAAATCCACAAGGAGAGTCCAATTGTGTCGGTTGCGATGCCTGACCTTCCCAACACTGGACGTGAAGAGCATGCGCCTTCCACCATTTGCACGCCCCCTGCAAGTGCTGGAAGGAGCACCCGCAGTCCAGTTCCTGATAGTCAGATTGAAGATGTCAGTGTTGAAGTACACCAGGATGAGGAGGATATGGGTGTTGCTGGCGCTGGGGAGGAAATTGACCAGGAGGATTCTGATGGTGAGGTGGTTTGTTTAAGTCAGGCACCCGGGGAGACACCTGTTGTCCGTGGGAGGAATATGGCCGTTGACATGCCAGGTGAAAATACCAAAAAAATCAGCTCTTCGGTGTGGAGGTATTTCACCAGAAATGCGGACAACAGGTGTCAAGCCGTGTGTTCCCTTTGTCAAGCTGTAATAAGTAGGGGTAAGGACGTTAACCACCTCGGAACATCCTCCCTTATACGTCACCTGCAGCGCATTCATAATAAGTCAGTGACAAGTTCAAAAACTTTGGGTGACAGCGGAAGCAGTCCACTGACCAGTAAATCCCTTCCTCTTGTAACCAAGCTCACGCAAACCACCCCACCAACTCCCTCAGTGTCAATTTCCTCCTTCCCCAGGAATGCCAATAGTCCTGCAGGCCATGTCACTGGCAAGTCTGACGAGTCCTCTCCTGCCTGGGATTCCTCCGATGCATCCTTGCGTGTAACGCCTACTGCTGCTGGCGCTGCTGTTGTTGCCGCTGGGAGTCGATGGTCATCCCAGAGGGGAAGTCGTAAGCCCACTTGTACTACTTCCAGTAAGCAATTGACTGTTCAACAGTCCTTTGCGAGGAAGATGAAATATCACAGCAGTCATCCTACTGCAAAGCGGATAACTGAGTCCTTGACAACTATGTTGGTGTTAGACGTGCGTCCGGTATCCGCCGTTAGTTCACAGGGAACTAGACAATTTATTGAGGCAGTGTGCCCCCGTTACCAAATACCATCTAGGTTCCACTTCTCTAGGCAGGCGATACCGAGAATGTACACGGACGTCAGAAAAAGACTCACCAGTGTCCTAAAAAATGCAGTTGTACCCAATGTCCACTTAACCACGGACATGTGGACAAGTGGAGCAGGGCAGGGTCAGGACTATATGACTGTGACAGCCCACTGGGTAGATGTATGGACTCCCGCCGCAAGAACAGCAGCGGCGGCACCAGTAGCAGCATCTCGCAAATGCCAACTCTTTCCTAGGCAGGCTACGCTTTGTATCACCGCTTTCCAGAATACGCACACAGCTGAAAACCTCTTACGGCAACTGAGGAAGATCATCGCGGAATGGCTTACCCCAATTGGACTCTCCTGTGGATTTGTGGCATCGGACAACGCCAGCAATATTGTGTGTGCATTAAATATGGGCAAATTCCAGCACGTCCCATGTTTTGCACATACCTTGAATTTGGTGGTGCAGAATTTTTTTAAAAACGACAGGGGCGTGCAAGAGATGCTGTCGGTGGCCAGAAAAATTGCGGGACACTTTCGGCGTACAGGCACCACGTACAGAAGACTGGAGCACCACCAAAAACTACTGAACCTGCCCTGCCATCATCTGAAGAAAGAAGTGGTAACGAGGTGGAATTCAACCCTCTATATGCTTCAGAGGTTGGAGGAGCAGCAAAAGGCCATTCAAGCCTATACAATTGAGCACGATATAGGAGATGGAATGCACCTGTCTCAAGTGCAGTGGAGAATGATTTCAACGTTGTGCAAGGTTCTGATGCCCTTTGAACTTGCCACACGTGAAGTCAGTTCAGACACTGCCAGCCTGAGTCAGGTCATTCCCCTCATCAGGCTTTTGCAGAAGAAGCTGGAGGCATTGAAGAAGGAGCTAAAAGGGAGCGATTCCGCTAGGCATGTGGGACTTGTGGATGCAGCCCTTAATTCGCTTAACAAGGATTCACGGGTGGTCAATCTGTTGAAATCAGAGCACTACATTTTGGCCACCGTGCTCGATCCTAGATTTAAAGCCTACCTTGGATCTCTCTTTCCGGCAGACACAGGTCTGCTGGGGTTGAAAGACCTGCTGGTGACAAAATTGTCAAGTCAAGCGGAACGCGACCTGTCAACATCTCCTCCTTCACATTCTCCCGCAACTGGGGGTGCGAGGAAAAGGCTCAGAATTCCGAGCCCACCCGCTGGCGGTGATGCAGGGCAGTCTGGAGCGACTGCTGATGCTGACATCTGGTCCGGACTGAAGGACCTGACAACGATTACGGACATGTCGTCTACTGTCACTGCATATGATTCTCTCAACATTGATAGAATGGTGGAGGATTATATGAGTGACCGCATCCAAGTAGGCACGTCACACAGTCCGTACTTATACTGGCAGGAAAAAGAGGCAATTTGGAGGCCCTTGCACAAACTGGCTTTATTCTACCTAAGTTGCCCTCCCACAAGTGTGTACTCCGAAAGAGTGTTTAGTGCCGCCGCTCACCTTGTCAGCAATCGGCGTACGAGGTTACATCCAGAAAATGTGGAGAAGATGATGTTCATTAAAATGAATTATAATCAATTCCTCCGCGGAGACATTGACCAGCAGCAATTGCCTCCACAAAGTACACAGGGAGCTGAGATGGTGGATTCCAGTGGGGACGAATTGATAATCTGTGAGGAGGGGGATGTACACGGTGATATATCGGAGGGTGAAGATGAGGTGGACATCTTGCCTCTGTAGAGCCAGTTTGTGCAAGGAGAGATTAATTGCTTCTTTTTTGGGGGGGGTCCAAACCAACCCGTCATATCAGTCACAGTCGTGTGGCAGACCCTGTCACTGAAATGATGGGTTGGTTAAAGTGTGCATGTCCTGTTTTGTTTATACAACATAAGGGTGGGTGGGAGGGCCCAAGGATAATTCCATCTTGCACCTCTTTTTTCTTTTCTTTTTCTTTGCATCATGTGCTGATTGGGGAGGGTTTTTTGGAAGGGACATCCTGCGTGACACTGCAGTGCCACTCCTAAATGGGCCCGGTGTTTGTGTCGGCCACTAGGGTCGCTAATCTTACTCACACAGTCAGCTACCTCATTGCGCCTCTTTTTTTCTTTGCGTCATGTGCTGTTTGGGGAGGGTTTTTTGGAAGGGACATCCTGCGTGACACTGCAGTGACACTCCTAGATGGGCCCGGTGTTTGTGTCGGCCACTAGGGTCGCTAATCTTACTCACACAGCTACCTCATTGCGCCTCTTTTTTTCTTTGCGTCATGTGCTGTTTGGGGAGGGTTTTTTGGAAGGGACATCCTGCGTGACACTGCAGTGCCACTCCTAGATGGGCCCGGTGTTTGTGTCGGCCACTAGGGTCGCTAATCTTACTCACACAGTCAGCTACCTCATTGCGCCTCTTTTTTTCTTTGCGTCATGTGCTGTTTGGGGAGGGTTTTTTGGAAGGGCCATCCTGCGTGACACTGCAGTGCCACTCCTAGATGGGCCCGGTGTTTGTGTCGGCCACTAGGGTCGCTAATCTTACTCACACAGTCAGCTACCTCATTGCGCCTCTTTTTTTCTTTGCGTCATGTGCTGTTTGGGGAGGGTTTTTTGGAAGGGCCATCCTGCGTGACACTGCAGTGCCACTCCTAGATGGGCCCGGTGTTTGTGTCGGCCACTAGGGTCGCTAATCTTACTCACACAGCTACCTCATTGCGCCTCTTTTTTTCTTTGCATCATGTGCTGTTTGGGGAGGGTTTTTTGGAAGGGACATCCTGCGTGACACTGCAGTGCCACTCCTAGATGGGCCCGGTGTTTGTGTCGGCCACTAGGGTCGCTTATCTTACTCACACAGCGACCTCGGTGCAAATTTTAGGACTAAAAATAATATTGTGAGGTGTGAGGTATTCAGAATAGACTGAAAATGAGTGTAAATTATGGTTTTTGAGGTTAATAATACTTTGGGATCAAAATGACCCCCAAATTCTATGATTTAAGCTGTTTTTTAGTGTTTTTGGAAAAAAACACCCGAATCCAAAACACACCCGAATCCGACAAAAATAATTCGGTGAGGTTTTGCCAAAACGCGTTCGAACCCAAAACACGGCCGCGGAACCGAACCCAAAACCAAAACACAAAACCCGAAAAATTTCAGGCGCTCATCTCTAATATAATCTCCCTTTAGGTAAAGTGGCCCCGGGAACTAAATCTATAGCGCAGTCATAGGACCGATGGGGAGGCAGAACGTCCGCATTTCCCTTGGAGAACACATCAGCAAAATCCTGATATTCCAGAGGAATAAGTTCTGGGGTAACTGCCGCAACCCGGACAGGATGGGAAATACACTCCTTAACACAAAAAGGACCCCATTGGGAAATCTCCCCAGACCGCCAATCTATGATGGGATTATGAAAGGCAAGCCAGGGGTGACCCAAAACTACTGGAACTGCCAGACAATGTGTAAGGTAAAATTCTATTTCTTCTTAATGTAGGGCCCCCGCTGTCAGCAATACTGGAGGTGTGCGGTGAGTAATAACCCCATTGGAAAGCGGACCCACATCCAAGCCGTGCATGGTGATACGTCTATCTAAGGGTATCAGTGGAACGCTTAAAGCCTTAGCCCAAGCTAAATCCATAAAATTTCCTGCAGCTCCACTGTCGACGAAGGCCGACACCAACGAACTGAGGCTGCCAAAGGAAATCTTTACCGGAACTAATAGAGAATTATTAGAGGAGATTAACTGCAGACCCAAGTGAACCCTCTCACAATTCACTTGGTCAGAGCGTTTCCCGGCTTGTTCGGGCAGTTACGTGCGATATGTCCCTTACCACCACAATACAAACAAAGACCAGAACTTAACCTTCTGGTTCTTTCCTCTGGGGACAGCCGGGAGAGACCCATTTGCATGGGCTCCTCGACGTCCTCAGGAAAAGTATATACACATGGATTAGGCCTAAAAGTTGTTCCTCTTTCAGCCCTCCGCTCTCGGAGACGACGATCAATTTTAATAGCGAGCTCCATGAGTTTGTCTAGAGTCTCAGGAGCGGGGTACTGAAGGAGACTGTCTTTAATCACTTCCGACAGACCGAGGCGAAACTGACTGCGCAGGGCCGGGTCATTCCAGCCACAGTTGTTCAACCAACGGCGAAATTCGGTACAATACACCTCTGCTGGATTTTTGCCTTGCTTAGGTGACTCTCAACTGATGCTTCTCTATCTGGGTCGTCATATAAGAGGCCTAAGGATTTAAAAAAGGCGTATACTGATAACAAAGCAGCATCATCCGCTCTTAGCCCAAACGCCCAGGTCTGTGGATCACCCTGAAGTAGAGACATCACAATCCTGACCCGCTGAGACTCAGTACCAGAGGAACGGGGCCTTAAACGAAAATAAAGCTTACAAGCTTCCTTAAAATTAAAAAAATCTTTTCGGTTACCCAAAAAACGGTCAGGTAAATGCATCTTTGGTTCTGGAACCATACTCGGGGAGGCTCGCAAAAGATCTTCCTGCGATCTCACCCGAAGAGTAAGGTCCTGAACCATCTGAGTTAATTCCTGTATTTGGTTAACCAAAAGCTGACTGGGGTTTGGCCCTAAACCTGACGGATTCATGAGGCCGAATTTCTAGGCCCACCAATTAAACGGAAAAAATTAAACCCCCTTTTTTTTTTGTCGGCCGGTGATAATGTTACGATCCTGATGCTCAGGACAGGGGAGATCTTATGTAGTGAGTCCTGAGCACCAAGACGGAATGCTGGGATTGGGAAATGGGAAGGAAATAGCCCCTAGCACTAGAGATGAGCGCCTGAAATTTTTCGGGTTTTGTGTTTTGGTTTTGGGTTCGGTTCCGCGGCTGTGTTTTGGGTTCGAACGCGTTTTGGCAAAACCTCACCGAATTTTTTTTGTCGGATTCGGGTGTGTTTTGGATTCGGGTGTTTTTTTCAAAAAACACTAAAAAACAGCTTAAATCATAGAATTTGGGGGTCATTTTGATCCCAAAGTATTATTAATCTCAAAAACCATAATTTACACTCATTTTCAGTCTATTCTGAATACCTCACACCTCACAATATTATTTTTAGTCCTAAAATTTGCACCGAGGTCGCTGTGTGAGTAAGATAAGCGACCCTAGTGGCCGACACAAACACCGGGCCCATCTAGGAGTGGCACTGCAGTGTCACGCAGGATGTCCCTTCCAAAAAACCCTCCCCAAACAGCACATGACGCAAAGAAAAAAAGAGGCGCAATGAGGTAGCTGTGTGAGTAAGATTAGCGACCCTAGTGGCCGACACAAACACCGGGCCCATCTAGGAGTGGCACTGCAGTGTCACGCAGGATGGCCCTTCCAAAAAACCCTCCCCAAACAGCACATGACGCAAAGAAAAAAAGAGGCGCAATGAGGTAGCTGTGTAAGTAAGATTAGCGACCCTAGTGGCCGACACAAACACCGGGCCCATCTAGGAGTGGCACTGCAGTGTCACGCAGGATGTCCCTTCCAAAAAACCTTCCCCAAACAGCACATGACGCAAAGAAAAAAAGAGGCGCAATGAGGTAGCTGTGTGAGTAAGATTAGCGACCCTAGTGGCCGACACAAACACCGGGCCCATCTAGGAGTGGCACTGCAGTGTCACGCAGGATGTCCCTTCCAAAAAACCCTCCCCAAACAGCACATGACGCAAAGAAAAAAAGAGGCGCAATGAGGTAGCTGACTGTGTGAGTAAGATTAGCGACCCTAGTGGCCGACACAAACACCGAGCCCATTTAGGAGTGGCACTGCAGTGTCACGCAGGATGTCCCTTCCAAAAAACCCTCCCCAATCAGCACATGATGCAAAGAAAAAGAAAAGAAAAAAGAGGTGCAAGATGGAATTGTCCTTGGGCCCTCCCACCCACCCTTATGTTGTATAAACAAAACAGGACATGCACACTTTAACCAACCCATCATTTCAGTGACAGGGTCTGCCACACGACTGTGACTGATATGACGGGTTGGTTTGGACTCCCCCCAAAAAAGAAGCAATTAATCTCTCCTTGCACAAACTGGCTCTACAGAGGCAAGATGTCCACCTCATCATCACCCTCCGATATATCACCGTGTACATCCCCCTCCTCACAGATTATCAATTCGTCCCCACTGGAATCCACCATCTCAGCTCCCTGTGTACTTTGTGGAGGCAATTGCTGCTGGTCAATGTCTCCGCGGAGGAATTGATTATAATTCATTTTAATGAACATCATCTTCTCCACATTTTCTGGATGTAACCTCGTACGCCGATTGCTGACAAGGTGAGCGGCGGCACTAAACACTCTTTCGGAGTACACACTTGTGGGAGGGCAACTTAGGTAGAATAAAGCCAGTTTGTGCAAGGGCCTCCAAATTGCCTCTTTTTCCTGCCAGTATAAGTACGGACTGTGTGACGTGCCTACTTGGATGCGGTCACTCATATAATCCTCCACCATTCTATCAATGTTGAGAGAATCATATGCAGTGACAGTAGACGACATGTCCGTAATCGTTGTCAGGTCCTTCAGTCCGGACCAGATGTCAGCATCAGCAGTCGCTCCAGACTGCCCTGCATCACCGCCAGCGGGTGGGCTCGGAATTCTGAGCCTTTTCCTCGCACCCCCAGTTGCGGGAGAATGTGAAGGAGGAGATGTTGACAGGTCGCGTTCCGCTTGACTTGACAATTTTGTCACCAGCAGGTCTTTCAACCCCAGCAGACTTGTGTCTGCCGGAAAGAGAGATCCAAGGTAGGCTTTAAATCTAGGATCGAGCACGGTGGCCAAAATGTAGTGCTCTGATTTCAACAGATTGACCACCCGTGAATCCTTGTTAAGCGAATTAAGGGCTCCATCCACAAGTCCCACATGCCTAGCGGAATCGCTCCGTGTTAGCTCCTCCTTCAATGTCTCCAGCTTCTTCTGCAAAAGCCTGATGAGGGGAATGACCTGACTCAGGCTGGCAGTGTCTGAACTGACTTCACGTGTGGCAAGTTCAAAGGGCATCAGAACCTTGCACAACGTTGAAATCATTCTCCACTGCGCTTGAGACAGGTGCATTCCACCTACTATATCGTGCTCAATTGTATAGGCATGAATGGCCTTTTGCTGCTCCTCCAACCTCTGAAGCATATAGAGGGTTGAATTCCACCTCGTTACCACTTCTTGCTTCAGATGATGGCAGGGCAGGTTCAGTAGTTTTTGGTGGTGCTCCAGTCTTCTGTACGTGGTGCCTGTACGCCGAAAGTGTCCCGCAATTCTTCTGGCCACCGACAGCATCTCTTGCACGCCCCTGTCGTTTTTTAAAAAATTCTGCACCACCAAATTCAAGGTATGTGCAAAACATGGGACGTGCTGGAATTTGCCCATATTTAATGCACACACAATATTGCTGGCGTTGTCCGATGCCACAAATCCACAGGAGAGTCCAATTGGGGTAAGCCATTCCGCGATGATCTTCCTCAGTTGCCGTAAGAGGTTTTCAGCTGTGTGCGTATTCTGGAAAGCGGTGATACAAAGCGTAGCCTGCCTAGGAAAGAGTTGGCGTTTGCGAGATGCTGCTACTGGTGCCGCCGCTGCTGTTCTTGCGGCGGGAGTCCATACATCTACCCAGTGGGCTGTCACAGTCATATAGTCCTGACCCTGCCCTGCTCCACTTGTCCACATGTCCGTGGTTAAGTGGACATTGGGTACAACTGCATTTTTTAGGACACTGGTGAGTCTTTTTCTGACGTCCGTGTACATTCTCGGTATCGCCTGCCTAGAGAAGTGGAACCTAGATGGTATTTGGTAACGGGGGCACACTGCCTCAATAAATTGTCTAGTTCCCTGTGAACTAACGGCGGATACCGGACGCACGTCTAACACCAACATAGTTGTCAAGGCCTCAGTTATCCGCTATGCAGCAGGATGACTGCTGTGATATTTCATCTTCCTCGCAAAGGACTGTTGAACAGTCAATTGCTTACTGGAAGTAGTACAAGTGGGCTTACGACTTCCCCTCTGGGATGACCATCGACTCCCAGCAGCAACAACAGCAGCGCCAGCAGCAGTAGGCGTTACACGCAAGGATGCATCGGAGGAATCCCAGGCAGGAGAGGAATCGTCAGAATTGCCAGTGACATGGCCTGCAGGACTATTGGCATTCCTGGGGAAGGAGGAAATTGACACTGAGGGAGTTGGTGGGGTGGTTTGCGTGAGCTTGGTTACAAGAGGAAGGGATTTACTGGTCAGTGGACTGCTTCCGCTGTCACCCAAAGTTTTTGAACTTGTCACTGACTTATTATGAATGCGCTGCAGGTGACGTATAAGGGAGGATGTTCCGAGGTGGTTAACGTCCTTACCCCTACTTATTACAGCTTGACAAAGGGAACACACGGCTTGACACCTGTTGTCCGCATTTCTGGTGAAATACCTCCACACCGAAGAGCTGATTTTTTTGGTATTTTCACCTGGCATGTCAACGGCCATATTCCTCCCACGGACAACAGGTGTCTCCCCGGGTGCCTGACTTAAACAAACCACCTCACCATCAGAATCCTCCTGGTCAATTTCCTCCCCAGCGCCAGCAACACCCATATCCTCTTCATCCTGGTGTACTTCAACACTGACATCTTCAATCTGACTATCAGGAACTGGACTGCGGGTGCTCCTTCCAGCACTTGCAGGGGGCGTGCAAATGGTGGAAGGCGCATGCTCTTCACGTCCAGTGTTGGGAAGGTCAGGCATCGCAACCGACACAATTGGACTCTCCTTGTGGATTTGGGATTTCGAAGAATGCACAGTTCTTTGCTGTGCTGCTTTTGCCAGCTTGAGTCTTTTCATTTTTCTAGCGAGAGGCTGAGTGCTTCCATCCTCATGTGAAGCTGAACCACTAGCCATGAACATAGGCCAGGGCCTCAGCCGTTCCTTGCCACTCCGTGTCGTAAATGGCATATTGGCAAGTTTACGCTTCTCCTCCGACAATTTTATTTTAGGTTTTGGAGTCCTTTTTTTTCTGATATTTGGTGTTTTGGATTTGACATGCTCTGTACTATGACATTGGGCATCGGCCTTGGCAGACGACGTTGCTGGCATTTCATCGTCTCGGCCATGACTAGTGGCAGCAGCTTCAGCACGAGGTGGAAGTGGATCTTGATCTTTCCCTAATTTTGGAACCTCAACATTTTTGTTCTCCATATTTTAATAGGCACAACTAAAAGGCACCTCAGGTAAACAATGGAGATGGATACTAGTATACAATTATGGACTGCCTGCCGAGTGCAGACACAGAGGTAGCCACAGCCGTGAACTACCGTACTGTACTGTGTCTGCTGCTAATATAGACTGGTTGATAAAGAGATGTCTATGTAACTATGTATGTATAAAGAAGAAAGAAAAAAAAACCACGGTTAGGTGGTATACAATTATGGACGGACTGCCTGCCGAGTGCAGACACAGAGGTAGCCACAGCCGTGAACTACCGTACTGTACTGTGTCTGCTGCTAATAATATAGACTGGTTGATAAAGAGATGTCGTAGTAGTATGTATGTATAAAGAAGAAAGAAAAAAAAACCACGGTTAGGTGGTATACAATTATGGACGGACTGCCTGCCGAGTGCAGACACAGAGGTAGCCACAGCCGTGAACTACCGTACTGTACTGTGTCTGCTGCTAATATAGACTGGTTGATAAAGAGATGTCTATGTAACTATGTATGTATAAAGAAGAAAGAAAAAAAAACCACGGTTAGGTGGTATACAATTATGGACGGACTGCCTGCCGAGTGCAGACACAGAGGTAGCCACAGCCGTGAACTACCGTACTGTACTGTGTCTGCTGCTAATATAGACTGGTTGATAAAGAGATGTCTATGTAACTATGTATGTATAAAGAAGAAAGAAAAAAAAACCACGGTTAGGTGGTATACAATTATGGACGGACTGCCTGCCGAGTGCAGACACAGAGGTAGCCACAGCCGTGAACTACCGTACTGTACTGTGTCTGCTGCTAATATAGACTGGTTGATAAAGAGATGTCGTAGTAGTATGTATGTATAAAGAAGAAAAAAAAACCACGGTTAGGTGGTATACAATTATGGACGGACTGCCTGCCGAGTGCAGACACAGAGGTAGCCACAGCCGTGAACTACCGTACTGTGTCTGCTGCGACTGGATGATAAATGATATAAAAAATATATATATATCACTACTGCAGCCGGACAGGTATATATTATATATTATATAATGACGGACCTGCTGGACACTGTCTGTCAGCAGAATGAGTTTTATTTTTATAGAATAAAAAAAACAACAACACACAAGTGAAGTCACACGACGAGTGTTTAACTTTTTCAGGCAATCACAATATAAGTATACTACTAACTATACTGGTGGTCAGTGTGGTCAGGTCACTGGTCAGTCACACTGGCAGTGGCACTCCTGCAGCAAAAGTGTGCACTGTTTAATTTTAATATAATATTATGTACTCCTGGCTCCTGCTATAACCTATAACTGGCACTGCAGTGCTCCCCAGTCTCCCCCACAATTATAAGCTGTGTGAGCTGAGCAGTCAGACAGATATATAATATATATAGATGATGCAGCACACTGGGCTGAGCCTGAGCAGTGCACACAGATATGGTATGTGACTGAGTCACTGTGTGTATCGCTTTTTTCAGGCAGAGAACGGATATATTAAATAAACTGCACTGTCTGGTGGTCACTCACTATATAATATTATGTACTCCTTGCTCCTGCTATAACCTATAACTGGCACTGCAGTGCTCCCCAGTCTCCCCCACAATTATAAGCTGTGTGAGCTGAGCAGTCAGACAGATATATAATATATATAGATGATGCAGCACACTGGGCTGAGCCTGAGCAGTGCACACAGATATGGTATGTGACTGAGTCACTGTGTGTATCGCTTTTTTCAGGCAGAGAACGGATATATTAAATAAACTGCACTGTCTGGTGGTCACTCACTAGTAAACTCTCTGCACTCTCTACACTTCTACAGTACTCCTCCTAGTCCTAAGCTCCAGTAAATCTCTCTCTCTTATAATCTAAATGGAGAGGACGCCAGCCACGTCCTCTCCCTATCAATCTCAATGCACGTGTGAAAATGGCGGCGACGCGCGGCTCCTTATATAGAATCCGAGTCTCGCGAGAATCCGACAGCGTCATGATGACGTTCGGGCGCGCTCGGGTTAACCGAGCAAGGCGGGAAGATCCGAGTCGCTCGGATCCGTGTAAAAAAAGCTGAAGTTCGGGCGGGTTTGGATTCCGAGGAACCGAACCCGCTCATCTCTACCTAGCACCCTACCTCCGTTGTCTTACCCGTGTTATCAATTCACGCCTGAACGACTATGGTTTCTTGGGCCCATGGCAGCCGCATTTGAAGGGCGGATTAGGTCTGCCCAACTCCGATGCCCCCTCAGGTCTTAAAGAGAGACAAGGCGTGAACTGAGACAGGGTAATAACAAGGGGACCTCTAACTGAAACAACCACGCTAGGGGCTATAAACTACCTAAAAACTAAACGTATGTGCGGCACGCCGCCAAAGGAAAAGAACTACAAAGAAACCACTGTCCACTCCCCTACAAGCTGAGCAAAGTGATGGCTGAAACTGGATTGTTGTGGCCAGAAGCATTGCCACTAGTGTTGTACAGCATCAGAACTACTCCCAGGTCACCGCTTAACTTTTCACCCTTAGAAGTTCTTTTTGGACGACAACCCCATGTAATGATAGATTCCCAGGATGATTTGAAGTGCAATAACGAAATAACTGTGCAATATTTGGTTAGGATGAGCCAGCAACTGAGAAACCAGCAAAGGAATCTAAAACTGGCGATTCCTGACCTACCAAGCAGTAATTGTCATGACATTGAGCCTGGGGGTTATGTGATGATTCGAAATTTTTTACGCTCAGGTTGCCTCATAGACAGGTGGGAAGGACCATATCAAGTTTTGTTGACCAGCACGACAGCACTAAAGGTTGCAGAGAGAGACTTGGGTCCACTCGTCCCACTGCAAGAAGGTTGCTGACCCGGAGAAAACTCGTGACAAAGAGAAAGATGAAAAGAACCTCGTATCACTAGAGAATTTGTTCCGGGAAAGCTGAGAGGCAGGACTGTTGAACGGCACCTGAGAGCGGAGAACAACAAAATCAATGACGGTTGTCGTACCATTTTTTTTATCACCCTTCCCCCTCCCCCTCCACCGCATTTTTCTTTTTGATTCCCTTCTTATTTTTACTCCTTAACGAAATGGATCTACATCAAGAGACGGTGTTTCAGCTTTTTCTGGTGACTCTGTTTTTAATCAGGACAATCTGTTTTTGTGAGGGCCCCCGAGACGTCGAGCAAGGATCTGGAATGGGTTCTGATGGAGAGTACGGATTCATAGGATCTCAGGAGCAGCATATCACTCTAGTAAAGGCTGGTATCTGTTACGATCCTGATGCTCAGGACAGGGGAGATCTTATGTAGTTAGTCCTGAGCACCAAGACGGAATGCTGGGATTGGGAAATGGGAAGGAAATAGCCCCTAGCACCCTACCTCCGTTGTCTTACCCGTGTTATCAATTCACGCCTGAATGACTATGGTTTCTTGGGCCCATGGCAGCCGCGTTTGAAGGGCGGATTAGGTCTGCCCAACTCCGATGCCCCCTCAGGTCTTAAAGAGAGACAAGGCGTGAACTGAGACAGGGTAATAACAAGGGGACCTCTAACTGAAACAACCACGCTAGGGGCTATAAACTACCTAAAAACTAAACGTATGTGCGGCACGCCGCCAAAGGAAAAAGAACTACAAAGAAACCACTGTCCACTCCCCTACACGGCACCGCCGAGTTTCGGGGAGGACAGTGAAAGCGGAAACCTCCGCAAATGCACCAATTCACAGTAAAGTAAACACTAAGCGGCATAGGCCGCAACACGCGGGGCTGCAGTGTGCTGGCTCACATAAAAAGGCCCTGCTGGCCAATAACAGGAGGGCCAGCAGGACCAGCCCCCAGACCCTAATTACTAGTTGCCGTGCAGCTGCCCTGCTGCACGAGCAACCTAATTAACTATTCTTAGCAACGGGGAACGCGGTCCACCTGTGGCGTCCCCATTGCTATGCACCCGGCGGCCCCGCACGCACGGCGTCCTGCGTTGCCAGGGACCCGGCGGCTATCGTGCGCACGGCGTCCTGGCATTGCTAGGCGCCGTGCGGGGGACAGGGAAGGAGAGAGGCGCGGCGGGCGTGACCGCTGCTCAGTCAGGGCACGGCCGAAGACCGCCGCGCCTAACAGTATCAGTAAGAGATCTGGTAGTCACGGAGCTCGGAGGCAATGTGAAGGGTTATTGTCTAATGAATATTGTATATGTAGGCATTGCGAAAACATAGTCGAAGATGGGTGCATCCAGAGATGTCAGTCAAACAGTAATATCGACATTGGCCGACATCCTTTGAGTGTATACCACTCATTAGTGGGTACGGTCTTAAACAAAACAGAATGCTGGGTGTGCTCACAGGTACCTCAAGGACAGAGTAAATAAGGATTAGTGCCATACCCGTTAACGATAGATGAGGTACTCGAATTACGGGGTGGGAGACCGGTGTACAAGAAATTCAATATATCTAGGCCCCCTATCTTGAAGCTCCACCAGTACCACGTAGATAGGTCACTATTGTGTTTTATTAGAGATGTGCACCGGAAATTTTTCGGGTTTTGTGTTTTGGTTTTGGATTCGGTTCCGTGGCCGTGTTTTGGATTCGGACGCGTTTTGCCAAAACCTCCCTGAAAATTTTTTGTCGGATTCAGGTGTGTTTTGGATTCGGGTGTTTTTTTTACAAAAAACCCTCAAAAACAGCTTAAATCATAGAATTTGGGGGTCATTTTGATCCCATAGTATTATTGACCTCAATAACCATAATTTACAATCATTTTCAGTCTATTCTGAACACCTCACACCTCACAATATTATTTTTAGTCCTAAAATTTGCACCGAGGTCGCTGGATGGCTAAGCTAAGCGACTCAAGTGGCCGACACAAACACCTGGCCCATCTAGGAGTGGCACTGCTGTGTCAGGCAGGATGGCACTTCAAAAAAATTGTCCCCAAACAGCACATGATGCAAAGAAAAAAAGAGGCGCACCAAGGTCGCTGTGTGACTAAGCTAAGCGACACAAGTGGCCGACAAAAACACCTGGCCCATCTAGGAGTGGCACTGCAGTGTCAGACAGGATGGCACTATAAAAAAATTGTCCCCAAACAGCATATAATGCAAAGAAAAAAAGAGGTGCACCAAGGTCGCTGTGTGACTAAGCTAAGCGACACAAGTGGCCGACACAAACACCTGGCCCATCTAGGAGTGGCACTGCAGTGTCAGACAGGATGGCACTTCAAAAAAATTGTCCCCAAACAGCACATGATGCAAAGAAAAAAAGAGGCGCACCAAGGTCGCTGGATTGCTAAGCTAAGCGACACAAGTGGCCGACACAAACACCTGGCCCATCTAGGAGTGGCACTGCAGTGTCAGGCAGGATGGCACTTAAAAAAAATAGTCCCCAAACAGCACATGATGCAAAGAAAAAAAGAGGCGCACCAAGGTCGCTGTGTGACTAAGCTAAGCGACACAAGTGGCCGACACAAACTCCTGGCCCATCTAGGAGTGGCACTGCAGTGTCAGACAGGATGGCACTTTAAAAAAATTGTCCCCAAACAGCACATGATGCAAAGAAAAAAAGAGGCGCACCAAGGTCGCTGTGTGACTAAGCTAAGCGACACAAGTGGCCGACACAAACACCTGGCCCATCTAGGAGTGGCACTGCAGTGTCAGACAGGATGGCACTTTAAAAAAATTGTCCCCAAACAGCATATAATGCAAAGAAAAAAAGAGGTGCACCAAGGTCGCTGTGTGACTAAGCTAAGCGACACAAGTAGCCGACACAAACACCTGGCCCATCTAGGAGTGGCACTGCAGTGTCAGACAGGATGGCACTTCAAAAAAATTGTCCCCAAACAGCACATGATGCAAAGAAAAAAAGAGGCGCACCAAGGTCGCTGGATTGCTAAGCTAAGCGACACAAGTGGCCGACACAAACACCTGACCCATCTAGGAGTGGCACTGCAGTGTCAGGCAGGATGGCACTTAAAAAAAATAGTCCCCAAACAGCACATGATGCAAAGAAAAAAAGAGGCGCACCAAGGTCGCTGTGTGACTAAGCTAAGCGACACAAGTGGCCGACACAAACTCCTGGCCCATCTAGGAGTGGCACTGCAGTGTCAGACAGGATGGCACTTTAAAAAAATTGTCCCCAAACAGCACATGATGCAAAGAAAAAAAGAGGCGCACCAAGGTCGCTGTGTGACTAAGCTAAGCGACACAAGTGGCCGACACAAACACCTGGCCCATCTAGGAGTGGCACTGCAGTGTCAGACAGGATGGCACTTCAAAAAAATTGTCCCCAAACAGCACATGATGCAAAGAAAAAAAAGAGGCGCACCAAGGTCGCTGTGTGACTAAGCTAAGCGACACAAGTGGCCGACACAAACACCTGGCCCATCTAGGAGTGGCCCTGCAGTGTCAGACAGGATGGCACTTCAAAAAAATTGTCCCCAAACAGCACATGATGCAAAGAAAAAAAGAGGCGCACCAAGGTCGCTGGATTGCTAAGCTAAGCGACACAAGTGGCCAATACAAATACCTGGCCCATCTAGGAGTGGCACTGCAGTGTCAGGCAGGATGGCACTTAAAAAAAATAGTCCTCAAACAGCACATGATGCAAAGAAAAAAAGAGGCGCACCAAGGTCGCTGTGTGACTAAGCTAAGCGACACAAGTGGCCGACACAAACTCCTGGCCCATCTAGGAGTGGCACTGCAGTGTCAGACAGGATGGCACTTTAAAAAAATTGTCCCCAAACAGCACATGATGCAAAGAAAAAAAGAGGCGCACCAAGGTCGCTGTGTGACTAAGCTAAGTGACACAAGTGGCCGACACAAACACCTGGCCCATCTAGGAGTGTCACTGCAGTGTCAGACAGGATGGCACTTCAAAAAAATTGTCCCCAAACAGCATATGATGCAAAGAAAAAAAGAGGCGCACCAAGGTCGCTGTGTGACTAAGCTAAGCGGCACAAGTGGCCGACACAAACACCTGGCCCATCTAGGAGTGGCACTGCAGTGTCAGACAGGATGGCAGATTCAAAAAATAGTCCTCAAACAGCACATGATGCAAAGAAAAAAAGAGGTGCAATGAGGTAGCTGTGTGACTAAGCTAAGCGACACAAGTGGCCGACACAAACACCTGGCCCATCTAGGAGTGGCACTGCAGTGTCAGACAGGATGGCACTTAAAATTAGTCCTCAAACAGCACATGATGCAAAGAAAAAAAGAGGCGCACCAAAGTCGCTGTGTGACAAAGCTAAGCGACCCAAGTGGCCGACACAAACACCTGGCCCATCTTGGAGTGGCACTGCAGTGTCAGACAGGATGGCAGATTTAAAAAATAGTCCCCAAACAGCACATGATGCAAAGAAAAAAAGAGGCGCACCAAGGTCGCTGTGTGACTAAGCTAAGCGACACAAGTGGCCGACACAAACTCCTGGCCCATCTAGGAGTGGCACTGCAGTGTCAGACAGGATGGCACTTTAAAAAAATTGTCCCCAAACAGCACATGATGCAAAGAAAAAAAGAGGCGCACCAAGGTCGCTGTGTGACTAAGCTAAGCGACACAAGTGGCCGACACAAACACCTGGCCCATCTAGGAGTGTCACTGCTGTGTCAGGCAGGATGGCACTTAAAATTAGTCCTCAAACAGCACATGATGCAAAGAAAAAAAGAGGCGCACCAAGGTCGCTGTGTGACTAAGCTAAGCGACACAAGTGGCCGACACAAACTCCTGGCCCATCTAGGAGTGGCACTGCAGTGTCAGACAGGATGGCACTTTAAAAAAATTGTCCCCAAACAGCACATGATGCAAAGAAAAAAAGAGGCGCACCAAGGTCGCTGTGTGACTAAGCTAAGCGACACAAGTGGCCGACACAAACACCTGGCCCATCTAGGAGTGTCACTGCAGTGTCAGACAGGATGGCACTTCAAAAAAATTGTCCCCAAACAGCATATGATGCAAAGAAAAAAAGAGGCGCACCAAGGTCGCTGTGTGACTAAGCTAAGCGACACAAGTGGCCGACACAAACACCTGGCCCATCTAGGAGTGGCACTGCAGTGTCAGACAGGATGGCAGATTCAAAAAATAGTCCCCAAACAGCACATGATGCAAAGAAAAAAAGAGGTGCAATGAGGTAGCTGTGTGACTAAGCTAAGCGACACAAGTGGCCGACACAAACACCTGGCCCATCTAGGAGTGGCACTGCAGTGTCAGACAGGATGGCACTTAAAATTAGTCCTCAAACAGCACATGAGGCAAAGAAAAAAAGAGGCGCACCAAAGTCGCTGTGTGACAAAGCTAAGCGACCCAAGTGGCCGACACAAACACCTGGCCCATCTAGGAGTGGCACTGCAGTGTCAGACAGGATAGCAGATTTAAAAAATAGTCCCCAAACAGCACATGATGCAAAGAAAAAAAGAGGTGCAAAGAGGTAGCTGTGTGACTAAGCTAAGCGACCCAAGTGGTCTACACAAACACCTGGCCCATCTAGGAGTGGCACTGCAGTTTTCTAGCGAGAGGATGAGTGCTTCCATCCTCATGTGAATCTGAACCACTAGCCATGAACATAGGCCAAGGCCTCAGCCATTCCTTGCCACTCCGTGTCGTAAATGGAATATTGGTAAGTTTACGCTTCTCATCAGATGCTTTTAATTTTGATTTTTGGGTCATTTAACTGAACTTTTGTTTTTTGGATTTTACATGCTCTCTACTATGACATTGGGCATCGGCCTTGGCAGACGACGTTGATGGCATTTCATCGTCTCGGCCATGACTAGTGGCAGCAGCTTCAGCACGAGGTGGAAGTGGATCTTGATCTTTCCCTATTTTAACCTCCACATTTTTGTTCTCCATTTTTTAATGTGTGGAATTATATGCCAGTATCAATAGCAATGGCCTACTGCTATATATATTGCGCACAACTTAAATGCACCACAGGTATGGATGGATAGTATACTTGACGACACAGAGGTAGGTAGAGCAGTGGCCTTCCGTACCGTACTGCTATATATACTGGTGGTCACTGTCAGCAAACTGCAAAACTAAAATGCACCACAGGTATAGAATCTAGATAGATAGTATACTTGATGACACAGAGGTAGGTAGAGCAGTGGCTTTCCGTACCGTACTGCTATATATACTGGTGGTCACTGTCAGCAAACTGCAAAACTAAAATGCACCACAGGTATAGAATCTAGATGGATAGTATACTTGATGACACAGAGGTAGGTAGAGCAGTGGCCTTCTGTACCGTACTGCAATATATACTGGTGGTCACTGTCAGCAAACTGCAAAACTACCATGCACCACAGGTATAGAATCTAGATGTATAGTATACTTGACGACACAGAGGTAGGTAGAGCAGTGGCCTTCCGTACCGTACTGCTATATATACTGGTGGTCACTGTCAGCAAACTGCAAAACTAAAATGCACCACAGGTATAGAATCTAGATGGATAGTATACTTGACGACACAGAGGTAGGTAGAGCAGTGGCCTTCCGAACCGTACTGCTATATATACTGGTGGTCACTGTCAGCAAACTGCAAAACTAAAATGCACCACAGGTATAGAATCTAGATGGATAGTATACTTGATGACACAGAGGTAGGTAGAGCAGTGGCCTTCCGTACCGTACTGCTATATATACTGGTGGTCACTGTCAGCAAACTGCAAAACTAAAATGCACCACAGGTATAGAATCTAAATGGATATTATACTTGACAACACAGAGGTAGGTAGAGCAGTGGCCTTCGGTACCGTACTGCTATAAATACTGGTGATCACTGTCAGCAAACTGCAAAACTAAAATGCACCACAGGTATAGAATCTAGATGGATAGTATACTTGACGACACAGAGGTAGGTAGAGCAGTGGCCTTCCGAACCGTACTGCTATATATACTGGTGGTCACTGTCAGCAAACTGCAAAACTAAAATGCACCACAGGTATAGAATCTAGATGTATAGTATACTTGACGACACAGAGGTAGGTAGAGCAGTGGCCTTCCGTACCGTACTGCTATATATACTGGTGGTCACTGTCAGCAAACTGCAAAACTAAAATGCACCACAGGTATAGAATCTAGATGGATAGTATACTTGATGACACAGAGGTAGGTAGAGCAGTGGCCTTCCGTACCGTACTGCTATATATACTGGTGGTCACTGTCAGCAAACTGCAAAACTAAAATGCACCACAGGTATAGAATCTAGATGGATAGTATACTTGACGACACAGAGGTAGATAGAGCAGTGGCCTTCTGTACCATACTGCTATATATACTGGTGGTCACTGTCAGCAAACTGCAAAACTAACATGCACCACAGGTATAGAATCTAGATGTATAGTATACTTGACGACACAGAGGTAGGTAGAGCAGTGGCCTTCCGTACCGTACTGCTATATATACTGGTGGTCACTGTCAGCAAACTGCAAAACTAAAATGCACCACAGGTATAGAATCTAAATGGATAGTATACTTGACAACACAGAGGTAGGTAGAGCAGTGGCCTTCGGTACCGTACTGCTATAAATACTGGTGGTCACTGTCAGCAAACTGCAAAACTAAAATGCACCACAGGTATAGAATCTAGATGGATAGTATACTTGACGACACAGAGGTAGGTAGAGCAGTGGCCTTCCGAACCGTACTTCTATATATACTGGTGGTCACTGTCAGCAAACTGCAAAACTAAAATGCACCACAGGTATAGAATCTAGATGGATAGTATACTTGACGACACAGAGGTAGGTAGAGCAGTGGCCTTCCGTACCGTACTGCTATATATACTGGTGGTCACTGTCAGCAAACTGCAAAACTAAAATGCACCACAGGTATAGAATCTAGATGGATAGTATACTTGATGACACAGAGGTAGGTAGAGCAGTGGCCTTCCGTACCGTACTGCTATATATACTGGTGGTCACTGTCAGCAAACTGCAAAACTAAAATGCACCACAGGTATAGAATCTAGATGGATAGTATACTTGACGACACAGAGGTAGGTAGAGCAGTGGCCTTCCGTACCGTACTGCTATATATACTGGTGGTCACTGTCAGCAAACTGCAAAACTAAAATGCACCACAGGTATAGAATCTAGATGGATAGTATACTTGACGACACAGAGGTAGGTAGAGCAGTGGCCTTCCGAACCGTACTGCTATATATACTGGTGGTCACTGTCAGCAAACTGCAAAACTAAAATGCACCACAGGTATAGAATCTAGATGGATAGTATACTTGACGACACAGAGGTAGGTAGAGCAGTGGCCTTCCGTACCGTACTGCTATATATACTGGTGGTCACTGTCAGCAAACTGCAAAACTAAAATGCACCACAGGTATAGAATCTAGATGGATAGTATACTTGATGACACAGAGGTAGGTAGAGCAGTGGCCTTCCATACCGTACTGCTATATATACTGGTGGTCACTGTCAGCAAACTGCAAAACTAAAATGCACCACAGGTATAGAATCTAGATGGATAGTATACTTGACGACACAGAGGTAGGTAGAGCAGTGGCCTTCCGTACCGTACTGCTATATATACTGGTGGTCACTGTCAGTAAAACTCTGCACTGTACTATATAATACTGCTGGTCCCCAGTCCCCACAATAAAGCAGTGTGAGCACAGATATATGCAGCACACTGAGCTCAGATATGGAGCGTTTTTCATGCAGACAACGTATAATACTGGTGGTCACTGGTCAGCAAAACTCTGCACTGTACTCCTCCTATATAATACTGCTGGTCCCCAGTCCCCACAATAAAGCAGTGTGAGCACAGATATATGCAGCACACTGAGCACAGATATGGAGCGTTTTTCAGGCAGAGAACGGATAAAACTGGTGCTCCTCCTATATAATACAGCTGCTCCCCAGTCCCCACAATTAAGCAATAAGCACAAATATTTGCAGCAACATTAATAAACGGAGAGGACGCCAGCCACGTCCTCTCCCTAACATTTCCAATGCACGAGTGAAAATGGCGGCGACGCGTGGCTCCTTATATAGAATCCGAATCTCGCGAGAATCCGACAGCGGGATGATGATGTTCGGGCGCGCTCGGGTTAACCAAGCCATACGGGAGAATCCGAGTATGCCTCGTACCCGTGTAAAATGGGTGAAATTTGGGGGGGTTCGGTTTCCGAGGACATGGAATAACCAGACAATGACTTTTTCACACAGAGCTGATAAGATACCTATCGACTCCGAACTTGTACATAAGATAGCCACAAGTGGGTAGTACTTTCGGTAAGGTATACACGTGGGATTAAAACCATGTGGGGTGGAAAAGTGTCGCAGAGATATTGTGCCCACATCATCCAGCCCGATACTTGTACTGAGCAAATGAGAGAACTAGGGACCGGTTTCTTTATCAGGAAGATATGTGATATGGTATTGTTGCATTTTGTCCCTTATGTTCTTCCAGATGATGCCTATTTCATATGTGGAAGGAAAGCGTACAAGTGGCTTACTCCGAGCTCTGAAGGGTTGTGTTATATTAGGAGAGTACTACCAGAGGTTATGACCATATCACACGAGAAAATAAAAAACATTCTCCGCAACGCTCAGACTCCTTATACTCATACCCATTATGAACACATCATCAAGAGACACCTCATAGATAGG
The DNA here is from genome assembly GCF_028390025.1 of Pseudophryne corroboree. Classification (NCBI taxonomy): domain Eukaryota; kingdom Metazoa; phylum Chordata; class Amphibia; order Anura; family Myobatrachidae; genus Pseudophryne; species Pseudophryne corroboree. Next base: position 934,297,796 of record NC_086444.1, on the reverse strand, counting down.
ACAGAGCACGCAGCTTCTGATTTGATCCATGAATCCACCAGGATTCAGTTCCTTCTCACATTACATATCACCCGTACTTCCAGAGGAGCTATAAATTATAAGTACATCCATGCGCTGGTGATCTTGATAGATAATATCACTGAGATGTATGATGACACCTTCAGGTATACTGGTAGGGAGCTACAAGCCTACAAGAAGGAGCTGGTCCAGCACAGTATGGTCCTTAATTATGTTTCGGCTGTGACAGGTGGGTACTGTGATACTCTGGCAACTCAATATGGTGTGAAGTGCAGTATGTATATTACGAATAGCACTGACAACCCCACGGAGATCATCGATCAAAAGATGGACGAGATCTTGCAGTTAAAGTGGGAGTTCAGAAGGAAATACAACCTAACCTTGATGGCTGTGGGTAATGAACTAACCGGCTGGGCCTCATGGTTGAACCCACTCAAATGGTTCTCTGGGTTAGGAGAGTGGACACAAAATGTAATTGCAAGTGTAGGAAAGTTTCTCCTTTGTATCCTGGGTGTCGTCATAATTATTGGTCTGATATTCAACCATACCCAAAATTTATGTGAATGTATTTTTTTTTATGTGTCTTATTCTCATCTCTGCAACCTTCAGTTAATGGCACACATAGTCGATAAATGAGATCTATATATAGTAGCACACACATACTTTTCTTCTCAATGTATCATCATCCCCATTTGTTGGTATAAGAAGCCGAAAAGGTGAGGATTAAAAGCCCTCGCCCGAAAAGAGATCGGTAGTGTTTGTTTGCCCATGTACAGACACTTAATACGGGATGAGAAGGATTTAATGTATACTTCGCAATACCTCAAAGCTTACGTAGAACATATACGGCACAATGATACATGCCCCTCAGACATTAATTCATATGTACATGCTTTTTACTATCCCACTAGGCTATACATTTCCCACCTACAACTCTTCCCCGGCCATCTGAACTTTGTATATAATGTATAGATAATATTTTCAGTTTTATTAGTTATGTGTGGCAGTTATTATTGACTGTCAAAGGGTGGACTGTCGAAGTTGAAAATATTATCGCCACACACATCACGTACAAACACCACACAGATTGTCTCCATGCGGGTACTTTTTCTGCCGTGTGTGCGCATACTCGCAAGTTACGTATAATCGCTCCAGAGGTCCTGCGTATCAGCGCGTGGTACGAGTAAGTATGGTAGCATACGCATTCGCATAGAAAAGCCATAAAGACATATTCCATATTTAATCCACATAGTAAATAATTTACACATAGCTTAAATGCACCACACCAGCGAGTTACATTTACTTTGGAAAGGGAACAATAGAGATATTCAACTTTACAGGGTATGAGGGGACAGAATTAGGTTAGGAGGTGGTGTTTGGTATCCAGCTGTACAGTATTTCAAGGGCAATATTGTGATGGCAGTTTGCAGAATGTAGCACGCTCCTGCGCATAGATATGTGCAGGAATATATTATTAATATCACACTGTATGTACTGTACTCTTGATATTCAGTGGGAACCCAGTGGAGGACATCTGCAAGTGCACCTGGACCAGGCATCGCCCACCTATTCAAACCGACCATTGTATAAAACCAAGCCTCCTGGCTGGCCTCAGCCCTTTCTCTGAAGGTCATCTATTCAGATTGACTGAGGACCGGAACCGGGTTGCGCGGGCGAGCAAACATATGTATCCATTGGTTGTAGCTTCTTCTCTTGTATTATTGTATTTCTGTTGTAACCCCCTTTTAAGTAAATAATTGTTGCTGGGTTGGAACTGCAACATTGCATATACAATTGGTGTCGCTTTTCCTTTCCTGTTAGGGGTTAAAGTGTATAGGCCACACGTGTAGCTATTTTGTGCTTACAGCGTGACGGCGTGCTTACGCAACATGTACGCATTTCATAAAGGTTTAACTGACACACGATTAGTGGTTGCTGCAGCCTGAACATGTGTGTATTTAAGGTATTGCTTTTTTCCTGAAAGTTAATCAGACTTAACACAGTCCACACTGATTGCCACAGCGCCTTTGTGCGTACACTATGGGTAACGCAGATGCCATATACGTTTTCAGAATTTTTTGCACATGCGCAGTCACAAAATGATCGCTCAACTATGTGAATATCAGCATTGCATGTGGATTGAGTGCTGCTCTGAATCAGGATCTAAATACCATAAAATATTGAGGGGCCAATGGTAAGTTGGACACATTTTGCACCAAATAGGCAGGCATAAAATGCTCCAGGAGAAAAAATACAGATGGAGCCACGTTCATTGAGCGTGGCTACATCGCATGCGGGGGTGAGCGGCGTGTCTAGGCACCCTCCGCTGAGCTTACACAGATTCTCCCATTCACTTTGAATGGGGCGTGTGCGCGTCTGCTATGCATGCGTGCTCCATTCGCTCCCGGCGGTCCGACTCGCCAGGCGCAACTAGGCACAGATGGAGCCACGATTACCGTGGCTCGATCTGTACATCTTTTTTGCAGGGCTGGGCACATCTTGAACTGTGTCCATCTCTGTAATGCATACCTCCCAACTGTCCCGAATACAGTGTGACAGTCCCGCTAATTGGACACTGTCCTGCTGTCCCACCCGCAGGCAGAATGTGTGTGCAAAGCAGCCGGTGATCCCTTTATCAGTGCAGGGAGTGGAGGTCGGGGCTGCCCAGCTGCTTAGAGAGGGCTAGGTACGCCCCCAAAAAGACGAAAATGGTTTGCGGCGCTAGGCCCTGCCCCCTCCACTGGAGGCCTCCACTGGAGGCCTCCACTTCCTTTCCACCCACAACCCTGCCTCCAGCGCAGCTTGTCCCGACCCACCAGAAGCTAAAGTTGGATGGTATGGTAACAGTAACATACAATATGTGCCAGGATTAAGCCAGGAGTAAAATCTAGTACAGTATACAGCAGTGGTTGCCAAACTTTTTTGAATCATGGCACCCCTAGGCCGAAAGTTTCTTAAGAGAAAGTTAGAAAGAAATATTAAATTACGTACTTTGTGTTTATATGTAATTTTTAGGTTCAGTTGCATGGTGAGGTACAAGATTTGCTTCTGTTTGTCCACATGATTATGATTGACAGCCACCAGCACTGGTTTTGGCTATTACATTGACCATAAATAATTGGAATTGGTTCTGGACCACCAATCCAAGGCACCCCCAAAAGTTCCCCAGGACACCCCAGGGTGCCTAGGCACACAGTTTGAGAACCACTGGTATATAGTATTGAGTGAGTTTAAATATAACACATGCCAAAGTGTCAGCTACAGGCAGCGCCCTCCCTCCCTCCGCCAGTATATTGGAAGTGACCAGAACTGACAAGGGTTGAGCAAAGTGCAGCATTGATGCACTGGAAGTCTACCTGCGCCCTTCCGTATGTGTCTATCTACTACTAATGGCTATTCCTTTAGTCCTAGCTGTGATTGTGACAGACATACAACCAGCTACTGTATTTTATCAAAGGAGCTTTTAAGGAAGTCAAATGATAATTGGAAATTGCATATATACTAGCCTTTGAAATATTGGCTTTCAACTATAATTATTTTATTCAGCTGCATATTTCAGTGGGCATTGCTAATTAGTGGAATTGGACCTGATAGATGGTATATAGTGATGTGACTGATTGCTTACTATACATTTGAGGTTTATACCCATGAGGGTTTCTTATATTTATTGTGATCTTTCATCCAATTTTTTGTTTCAAATAAATTTTTACTTTTTATGTCCAGTATGTGATTTGTAAATATATTTCTGACCTCATTGGTGTTTAGCTTTTACTCCTTTTTTTTTTTTTAGTTCGGTATACATTGGGTAATGCAGTATTACCCATTGGGGTGCTGCAAGTACAGTATATAATAGTTTTATAACAGTATATACGGTTTATATTGATTGCGCATGGAATAATTTTGTGTTAGTATACAGTATTTGTCTGGTTTATTGCAAGACTATCCACTAGGGCAGTGATAGCTAACCTGATACACTTTGGGGGCCACATTGGGAGGACCTCTAATCTTTCTAAAGGCTGCACATGGGCATACTGTGATAAAGATGATGCTATGGCTTGCTAGCCTGCTGGGGATCAATTATAAATGTGAAACTGTCCTAATTTGAAAGGTTTAATTTTTTCACATATCCACAGGAAAGTCTTCATATCATAACATGCTCCAAACTCCAACTCATTATTACATCTTGTTTCATAAACCAAAATGAAATTTTGTGTAGATAAAACATGGGCATTTTACTACCATCTCTTCATTTGAGGACCACACATGCCCAATGGCTGGTCATGCCCATTCAGTGGGCCCCTGCCAGTGCATTCCCCAGGTGAGCCCTTTATTTCCCAAACTGACACTGCCTGCTGTTATAGTACTGTCCATCTATATTTGCAATATTTAACCCTTAAAGATCAATAAAACATATTTTTCTGCACAATGAAAGTTTATTTTTGAATGTAGGTGAAGAATTCAGTTGATTTATGTCACATGTAGTAGGTATGCCGGCAACTGTCTCAGATGATTGCAGCAATTCAGGGATTTTTTGTTAGTGGAAGGGACTTCAAATGTACTAGGCATGAATGGTAACGTGGCTTCAACCACTGTGACATAACCAGCCATATACCCCATAGTGTTATGTGGTCATGCATGACATAACTAGCAACCTCTACAGCAAAAAAACCCCCAGATCTGGCCAGCTCATTGCACCAACACAGTTGACACTTTTTTTTATGCACTGAGCACTACAGACTACAGCAGTGTTTCCAAACTGCAGCCAGGGACCTCAACAGCAAAGCCAGAGAGAGGAAGTGGGGACATGGCCATACCTACTCCAAAAAATAGGATTTTAATTACCTACCGGTAAATCCTTTTCTCGTAGTCCATAGAGGATACTGGGGTCCATTGGTGTTTCTATAATGGGTGCAATGGGTGCTGTGCACACAGGCCCCTGGGTCCAGGGGGGCCCACACCGCACCCATTGCACCCATTTTAACACTTTCCGGAGTCCAGCGCTGGGACCTGCAATCGCAGTGGAAATCGCTGCTAAAATGGCCACCGCGCATGTGCGGTAGCCAAATTGGTCTCCGGATCATGGCTGGCGCCATGTTTCCGGAGACCTGCGCATGCGCAGTAGACTCCGGTACAATGCTGGAGTCTACAGCGCCGTACAGAGGAGGGGGCCCACCCGGAGGTGCACTTGGGCCTCCTCTGTAGAAACGCCCCTTCTGGGGTCCATTCAGTACCATGAGGTATAGACAGGTCCACTAGGAGCCATGGGCACTTTAAGAATTTGATAGTGTGGGCTGGCTCTTCCCTCTTTGTCCCTCTTACCAGACTCAGTCTAGGAAACTGTGCCTGAGGAGATGGACATTCTTTGAGAGAAGGAAAGATAAGGATAGTGGTGATATTCCAAACCAGCACACACAAACTAGAGGAAAGCCAACCTAACCAAACTTGAAACAGGAACAGCAACGGCTGAACCAACTTTACTTAACCAAGTAACAGTGCAGGAAGAACGAAGCCCTAGGCGGGCGCCCAGTATCCTCTACGGACTACGAGAAAAGGATTTTCCGGTAGGTAATTAAAATCCTATTTTCTCTTACGTCCTAGAGGATACTGGGGTCCATTTAGTACAATGGGGATGTACCAAAGCTCCCAAACCGGGTGGGAGAGTGCTGAGGTTCCTGCAGAACTGATTGACCAAACTGAAGGTCCTTAGAGGCCAAAGTATCGAACTTGTAGAACTTTGCAAATGTGTTTGAACCTGACCAAGTAGCTGCTCGGCAGAGCTGTAAAGCCGAGACACCCCAGGCAGCCACCCATGAAGAACCCACCGACCTAGTAGAGTGGACCTGTACAGATTTTGGACATGGCAAACATGCCGTGGAATATGCATGCTGGATAGTAAGTCTGATCCAGCGTGCAATAGTCTGCTTTGATGCAGGACACTCCATCTTATTGGGATCATAAAGAACAAACAGCGAGTCCATCTTTCTGTTCTTTTCACATACACCTTCAAAGCCCTCACAACATCCAAAGACTTTGAAGTAGCAGAGGTGTCATTGACAACTGGGACCACAATAGGTTGGTTGATGTGAAACGCAGACACCACCTTAGGAAGAAATTGCTGACGAGTTCTGAGTTCAGCTCTGTCCTCATGGAAAATTAAATAGGGACTTTTGTGAGACAAAGCCCCCAGCTCCGACACACGTCTTGTTGAAGCCAAGGCCAACAGTGTGACAGTCTTCCACGTAAGACATTTTACTTTCACCTCCTGTAACGGCTCAAACCAGGCCGATTGGAGGAAATGCAGCACCACATCGAGATCCCAAGTTGCTGTGGGAGGCACAAAGGGAGGTTGGATGTGCAGAACACCTTTCAAGAACGTCTGGATCCTCAGGGAGAGAAGCCAATTGTTACTGAAATAAAATGGACCAATGCTGAAATCTAGACTTTTATGGAGCCCAAACATAGGCCCATATCCACTTCTGCTTGTAGAAAAAGAACGAAAGTTCCTAGATGGAATTCCACTGCAGAAGATTTTCTGCTCCCACACCAAGAGACGTATTTCTTCCAAATACAATGGTAATGCTTAGATGTTAGCCACTTCCTGGCTTGGATCATAGTCGGGATAACCTTGTTAGGGATCCCTCTCCTGGCTAGAATCAGCCGTTCAACTTCCATGCTGTCAAACGTAGCAGTGGTAAGTCCTGATAGATGAACGGGCCCTGTTGCAGAAGATCCTCGCGAAGAGTTAGAGGCCACAGATCTTTGAGGAGCATCTCCAGAAGGTCCACGTACCAGGCCCTTCTTGGCCAGTCTGGAGCAATAAGAATTGCTTGAACCTTTTCCCTTTTTATTCTCTTTAGAATTCTTGGGATCAGAGGAAGTAGAGGAAACACGTACACCCTCTGATAGACCCATGGAGTCGTCAGGGCGTCTACCGCCACCGCCTGTGGGTCTCTTGACCAGGAACAATACCGATTGAGCTTCTTGTTGAGACGAGAGGCCATCATGTCGATCTGTGGGTATCCCCATCGACTTGTCAAGCACCTGAGCACTTCCGGGTGAAGTCCCCACTCCCTCGGGTGCAGGTCGTGTCTGCTGAGGAAGTCTACTTCCGTATCCAGAATCATTCCCAGGAATGGGAGCCTCCGTGTTGGCTCTAGGTGAGATTTCGGAAGATTCAGAATCCACCTATGATCCTGGAGAAGTTTGTTTGAGAGAGCAATGCTGTCTAGCAACCTTTCCCTGGATGGTGCTTTTATCAGGAGATCATCCAGGTACGGAATTATGTTCACTCCCTGTTGGCTGAGATGATGTTTCTACCCTGCAATCACCTTGGTAAACACCCTCGGTGCTGTGGAGAGGCCAAATGGCAGGGCCTGGAACTGGTAGTGACAGTCCTGCAGTGCAAACCGTAGATAAGTCTGATGAGGCGGCCAGATCGGAATGTGAAGGTACGCATCCTTGATATCCAGAGACACTAGGAATTCCCCCTCCTCCAGACCTGAGATCACAGCTCTCAGAGACTCCATCTTGAATTTGAACACTCGCAAGTACGGGTTCAACGACTTGAGGTTCAAAATTGGTCTTACCGAACCATCCGGTTTTGGTACTACAAACAAGTTGGAATAGTACCCCTTGTTTAGCTGATGAGGTGGAACTGGAACAATGATGTGAGTCTGTACCAGTTTGTGGATGTCATGTTGTAAAGTTCTACTTGCCTCTTGTGAAACTGGCAAGCCTGATTTGAAGAATCTGTGAGGTGGGAGCTCTTGGAACTTTGACTGAAGAATTGTAGGCGAGCTCCCACCTGACAGCCTTCCAGGCATTGCGATTCACCGTCATGCTGAAGTCTTTGAGGAAGCAGAGCCTGAGTTCTGTTCCTGAGCACCAGCTGTTGCTGGTTTGCGTGGTTTACCTCTTACACCGCTGGAGGATGTAGAAGCACCTCTGGATTTGCCTTTGAACTTGGCCGTCCGAAAGGACTGTAACTTAGAAGCTGAATAAGTCTTCTTGGTTGGGGGGGCTGTGGAAGGAAGATACGTAGGCTTACCCGCAGTAGCTGTGGAGATCCATTTGTCTAATACATCTCCAAACAAGGCCTCTCCTGTGAATGGTAGGCCTTGCACGCCTTTCCTGGAATCTGCATCAGCAGTCCAGTGGCGTAGCCACAAACCTCTGCGTGCCTACACTGCCATAGCAGTGGTGCATGCGTTGAGCATGCCTATTTTCTTTATGGCTTCCACAATAAAGTTTGCAGAGTACTGTATATGCTGCAGGAGTAAGACAAAATCCCCCCTAGATAAGGAATCTAATCCCTCAATTAGGCTACCTGACCATTTTGCAATGGCTTTAGTGATCAACGCACATGCAATAGTGGGTCTTTGGGGCACCCCAGCAGCTGTGTACAATGATTTGAGTGTAGTCTCAATTTTACAATCAGCCATGTCTTCCAGGGAGGCTGCACCAGGAACAGGCAATACAATTTTATGTGACAGCCTAGAGACTGATGCGTCCACTATCGGTGGATTTTCCCATTTTTTCCTATCCTCCAGAGGAAAAGGAAAAGATGAGAGCAACCTTTTAGGGATTTGAAACTTCTTATCCGGATTAACCCATGGTTCTTCAAACAGGGTACTTAATTCCTTTGACGCAGGAAAAGTGACTGAGGACTTCTTTTTTTACATTAAAATAAGAGCCTCTATTCCCTGTGACAGAGCTCCATCCCCCCCATGTGTCCAGAGACGCATTCTGCCCCATTTAGAAGCCGTGCGTCACCGTACCCTCATGCCGCCATAATGACCGGCGCCCCGCTAGCCGGGACGCAGGCTCAGTACTCACTACTCTTCATTCTTCTGGCTCTGTTAGGGGTGGCGGCGTGCTGCGGGACTGTACGCTCGCCATGATGGGTTTGCGAATAGGTCCCTCAGGAGCTCAGTGTCCTGTCAGCGGGGAACGGGACCATTAAGAGGTTGGGCCGTTCCCCCCCCCTAAGTCCTATGAAGTAGGCAGGCTGGTGCCGTCCAGCCCTGCCTGAAAATAACAAACATATAAAATAAATGCAGAAAACTCTTCAGGAGCTTCTTATAGTGTGACCGGCTCCTCTGGGCACATTTTCTAAACTGAGTCTGGTAGGAGGGGCATAGAGGGAGGAGCCAGCCCACACTATCAAATTCTTAAAGTGCCCATGGCTCCTAGTGGACCCGTCTATACCCCATGGTACTAAATGGACCCCAGTATCCTCTAGGACCCAAGAGAAATAAACCTGTGCATGCGAAGGAGGCATTTTCCCCCTGCACAGCTGGCTCCAGGCCCCAGCCATTCCCTTTAGAGAAACCCATGCCCTGATAAGACTTCACAACAGTGAAAATGTTTTCGACATGGAAACAGTTACTTTTAATTGATTTCAGCATGCAAAGACATTCAGGATGGTATTGAATTCTTTCCACCGCCCCCCTTTGCACCCACAGGCAGCTATTCAATTGTTTCTGTCAACGGGCGAGATCATTATTTCAGCTCACTATACCCGGGGGTGGCGAGCTGAAATAAACAAAAAGTGACTCGTTTGGTGCTCAAACAGGACTTTTTGCGATCGCGCCCATTACTTTAGTAATTATTAATTACAGAACTTTCTCTTTTACGATCAAATAGATTACATTTTTAATCAAATATACTTTGCGCTGACAATGAATAAAAGTCTAGGACAGACACTTGGCAAAGTCGGAATATACCTGCTAGAACCAATCTTCTCACATGCTCTACGTTCCCCTATCTCGAGCATGATTAAAGGATTCTGTTGCATTAAAGATCACTCATGAAGATGCACCTGAATTACCTGTTGCAACTAGATGGACTCATAATCTTGTCTTTACTGAAGTCTGTGAATGAATTTGTAACATGCAAAAAAAACCAAAACACCTAACCGTCAATATTGACGCATTTCCACTAGTTCTATGTTAACAAGACACCTACAAAAACTCTCACATAAAGTAAAACATCATTGCTACAGTTTTTACACCTTTTAATTTTCCCTTTTTGTTTGAACAAGTGGTTTATATCGGTGAAGTAGTTATCGGACTGGTATCAATGATGCAGATGTCAGGCCAAAACCGATGAAGGAACTATTGGGCTGGAACCAATGAAATAGTTATCAGATTGGTAGCGATGATGCAGATATCGGGCTGGAACCAAAGAAGCAGATATAGGACTGGAACGGATGAACAAAACTCATAAATCTTGCTGGAACTGAAAAATGCTTTCTGGCTAAACTGGAATTAGCAGATGTTATCAGAAGGAACTCTCTGACTAAAGGAATCAGGCTAGCAAAAAAGCGGTTCTCGGACAAGCTAACAAACGATCTCTCCACCAATGACCCTGTATCTGCATGGAAAGGAATGCAATCCATAACCAACTATAGGAAAACATCGAAGTCCACCACTATGCACCAAGACCTAGCAGACGAACTGAACCACTTTTATTGCAGGTTCGCAAAAGAAGTCCCCTGTAACCCAAACAATCACCTCTACGATGCGCCGAACACTGAAGGCCAACCCCAGGCACTGCAAGTCGCCCAAGAAGAGGTGGAGGCATTGTTCAAAAGGGCCAAACACAGGAAAGCTCCGGCTCCTGACGGAGTGTCACCATCTGCCCTAAGAGCATGTGCGGGTCAGCTCGCCCCCATATTCACCAAGATCTTCAACAAATCGCTGGAGCTACAGAAAGTCCCTTCCTGCCTCAAAAGGTCTACTATCGTCCCTGTCCCCAAGAAACCCTCTATCACAAACCTGAACGACTACAGGCTGATAGCACTGACGTCTGTGGTCATGAAAACGTTCGAGCGTCTGGTTTTGAATCACCTGAAAACTGTGACTGGACCCCCTGCAGTTCGCCTATCGATCAAATCGGTGTGTCGAGGATGCAGTCAACCTGGGCCTGCACTACATTCTACAGCACCTAGACATTCCCGGTACCTATGCGAGGGTCCTGTTTGTCAATTTCAGCTCGGCCTTCAATACAATCGTCCCCAGCATCCTCCACCCCAAATTACTTCGCCTAGGGGTCCCAGAAGCTACCTGTTCCTGGATAGTAGACTTCCTGACAGATAGGACACAGGTGGTGAAAGCGGGGGAATTCACCTCTCAAGCGCGGTCCATTAGTACAGGGGCCCCTCAGGGCTGTGTCCTCTCACCCCTGCTCTTCTCCCTGTACACAAATGACTGTACCTCAGAGGCGCAATCAGTAAAGATCCTCAAATTCGCCGATGACACCACCGTCATCGGCCTCATCAAGGACGGGGACGAATTGGCCTATAGACGGGAAGTAGACCAGTTAGCCCAGTGGTGCATCTACAACAACCTTGAGCTCAACCCCCATAAAACTGTCGAGATGATAGTGGACTTCAGGAAGAAGTCATCTAGTGCACCTCCGCTAATGATTGCTGACAGTGTGGTATCGCTAGTGGACTCCTTCAAGTTTCTAGGGACCACAATCTCGCGGGACCTTAAATGAGGGTCCAACGCTAAAGCCACTGTTGGGAAAGCGCAGCAGACATAGGTGTGCTCAGGGGGGGGTGCCTGGTGCGCACAGGCACCCCCTAATGTCTGGCACCCCGATCTCACGTGCCTGATGCAGCGATCGCCGAGCAGGCTGATTACTGTCCCCTCTGTCTACCCTGTCAGGACTGCATTACTGACCGGACGCCTGGGTTAATCAAGGATGCTACCGCCCACCCGCCACATGCCCACCTCTCTCCTTCTATGTTATGCCAACGCCAGACACTGATGAGGATCAGCATGCAGCCAGCGTTCCTCTTAGGAAGACAAATTCAAATCTGGCAGGCGGCCGGCAAGCAGCATTGACACGTCACTCGTTTTTCCAGCAGCAGCAGTACTAGTCTGCGACTGTCAGTGTCAGTGAGTGACTGACTTGTAAGTAAGCTGCTGCAGCTTGCAGGGGAAAGAGAGGGGGAGCCAGACCAGGCTGAGGAGGAGCAGTGTAATTGCAGTGAGTGCCATCAGGGGTGTTTGTTTGGTGCACACCACAACATCTGAAAATGTATCTGCTTTATTAGGATTGGCACAAGGGTGGATATTTTATATTGCGTTGACGTCAATAGATGGTGCTAACACGCCCAAAAGGTGGTGCTAGACACACCCCTCCGACGGTGCACCCCCTAATAAAATGTGCTGCGCACGCCTATGGCAGCAGAGGTTGTTTTTCCTCAGGCAACTAAGGAAGTTCAACATCCCACAGAAACTTCTGCTCCTCTTCTACTCCGCAATTGTGGAGTCGGTACTGTGCTCCTCGATACTCGTATGGTACAGCTCCGCCAGCGCGAGGGACAGATGCAGACTCCAAAAGGTGGTCAGAAACGCAGAGAAGATCATCGGGGCCAACCTTCCCTCAGTCCAGGACCTGTACTTTTCCAGAGCTAAAAAGCGGGCAATGAACATAGTAAAAGACCAGCTACACCCCGGCCACAGCATGTTTAACTTGTTTCCTTCAGGCTGGCGTTACAGGGTCGTCCCCGCCAGGTCCACCAGAGGCCTCAAAAGTTTCTTTCCCCAAGCGGTCCGCCTGCTGAACTCCTGAACATTGACTGAGTGACTAGACGTACATGTAACTAACTTGTGTCCCTACCGTATACCTATAGTGTGACTTTACTCTCCCCTCCCCCCCCCACCTGTTTATCTGTTACCTACTTGGCTGTTGTATAGCAAACCGAAGACAAATTCCTAGTATACGCAAGTATACCTGGCCAATAAAGCTGATTCTGAAGTCAGGCTGAAACTAATACTTTTTGGTTGAATTGGAATCAACAGATGTAAGGATGGATCTAACAAATGCTTTCTGTGTTAAACTGGAATCAGCAGATGCAATCAGAAGTCAGGCTGGAACTGACAAATGCTATCTGACTGAACTTGAATCAGCAAATGTAAATATACTGAGGAACATGCTTCTATAATCAGCAGAAACCCAAAGTCTGGAGCACAGGGATGCAGCTCTGTGAAGCAATGTTGTTCAAGGCATCCACCTCTTGTCTGAGCTTCCCTTTTATCCCCCACCTGGGCAGCAGTGATTGGAAGACTGAGTCACCTGACCGCTACAGAGGCCGTAGTTCGGTAATCAGAGGTCAGCTGAACACAAGTGTCATGGTGGCGCCCAGTGTCCAGAGATGGCGGGAGCACAGTGAAGTTTGCACCGAAATGGAATGGGGTACCCTGAGGACAGCAGCCAATCATGGAAGACTGGCAGCAAGCTTGACTACCTGACCTCCACAGATTAGCGCACCATCGCACTGGAAAGAACTGCTGTGCCAGTTACAGATTCCTGACAATTTATAAGCATACCCATGGGCTCCATATTGCTGCTTTCTAAGGTAACAAAATGTTCCTATATAGTTTCCTGTGAAGGAACTAACTACTAAACTAACTGCACTAATGATGTCATTCACAGACATATTGCTTTTGCTCTACTACACAGCCTGATGCACAATATATCTGCCGATAGATTGGTGCATCTAACTGTGGGGGTCATTCCGAGTTGATTGCTAGCTGCCGTTGTTCGCAGCGCAGCGTTCAGGCTAAAAAAACGGCACTTCTGCGCATGCGTATGCGGCTCAATGCGCACACGCAACGTACTTTCACACAAGGTCTAGCGACGCTTTTCAATCGCACTGCTGGCCACAGAGTGATTGACAGGAAGTGGGTGTTTCTGGGTGGTAACTGACCGTTTCCGGGGAGTGTGTGTAAAAACGCAGGCGTGTCAGATACAAACGCGGGTGTGCCTGGAGAAACGCAGGTGTGGCTGGCCGAACGCAGGGCGTGTTTGTGACGTCAAAACAGGAACTAAACAGTCTGAAGTGATCGCAAGCTAGCAGTAAGTCTCGAGCTGCTCAGAAACTGCACAATCTTTTTTTGTAGCAGCGGTGCGATCCTTTCGTTCGCACGTCTGCTAAGCTAAGATACACTCCCAGAGGGCGGCGGCTTAGCGTTTGCACGGCTGCTAAAAAAAGCTTACGAGCGAACAACTCGGAATAAGGGCCAGTATGTGGTAGTCCAGTGACTGGCTGTACGCTTGCTGCAGGGACTGACGTCACTGCTGGGCATTCAAATGCCCACCCAGCTGGATGTCAGGACTGACATATATGTGTATATGCTTACCTGAAGCGACCACTCTCTGCATGACGGTGAGTCTGCTGTCAACTCAGAGCAGTGTGTACGCGGCTTTACATGTGATCATGATACACTTTGCAGACTCTGCTGTTATTAGTTTTACAAGTTTATAGAATTAGTTATGCAACAAAAATAAATTATAAAATAAAGCATCATTAGCATATAAAAAGTACATTTTGGTTTTAGTGTAAAATATTTTTATTAAGGGTCATCATAGGGGTATATTTACTAAGCTCCCGATTTTGACCGATTTGGTGTTTTTTGTTCAAAGTGTCATCTCGGGAATTTACTAAACTCAAATCTCGGCAGTGATGAGGGCATTCATATTTTTTTTACGGCTGTGTTGTAAAAATACGAATGAATACACCATCGGTCAAACGCGGCTGTTTAGGTACAGAACTCGGTCATTTACTATGCATTCGTATTTGAAATCTCTACCGTGAAAGAGCATTTGCGGTTGTAAAAAAATACAATTCGTAAAAAAACACGGGAAAAAAGTAGACCTGCTTTTGAGAAGCGTGTTTACATGTGTTCCGACTTCATCATTAATCACACCTGCATTTTTGGCCCTTTAAAAGGTGGGCCAGCACATTTGCCAAATCAATCACTCTGAAATGGCTGCTGCCGTGTGTAGCAGTGAATTTGGTTTTGCTGTGGGATTCCTGAGACTGCTCCATGAGGCTACAAGAAACCAGGGCCAGGAATCTGAACATGGTCAGCAGGATGTACAGGTGCCGCGGAGGCTGCGCAGGCCTCGGTTTTTTAGGGGGCGTTTGAACTTAAATGCATTGGCCGATGACCAGGTCATACAGATGTTCAGGCTAAATAGGACCAACATTTTCCGTCTGTATGACCTTGTCAAACTGGACCTAGACCCTGAGACAGCACGCTCTCGCTCTGTCTCAGGCCTGCACAAACTCCTGGCTGTGTTGCACTTTATGGCTACTGGCAGCTTTCAGGCTGTGACAGGCGATGTAATAGGAATCTCACAGCCCACCTTTTCAAAATATTTAAATCAGGTGAGGCAAACCATACATACTCCTCTATGCCCCATTTCTGTATTGTGTAATGTGAATTTATAACAGTATATTTGAACAAAGTGCTTAAGACACTCACCTTATTTTTAACTGTACACTCAGGTTTTGGATGCATTTGAACCCCACATAGATGCCTCTATCTGCTTCCCTAACCAGAAGTCTCAGTGGCATGCAGTCAAGTTAGCTTTCTATGAGCTTGCTGGCATGCCAAATGTGCTGGGTGCCATAGATTGCACACATGTTGAGCTGAGACCACCTAGGGGCAGGCAATATATTTATATAAATAGACATTTTGGGCAATCAACTAATGTCCAGGTGGCTTGTGATGCAAATCTCAAAATTATGAGTGTTGTTGCGGGTTACCCTGGCGGCTGCCATGACTCCTTCATCCTCAGTCAGTCATCCCTCTTTGATAAATTTGAGGCTGCAGAAATGCCGGATGGCTGGCTGCTGGGTATGTACCAAGTATTTGTGTTTAATTTTGTGCTTACCTCAACCTGCACATTATGTTAGCACTGTGTTTGTGCATCAATATTTTACAATGCTGCTAATCTCTGTTTTTCAGGTGATGGGGGTTATGGCTGCTACTCTTGGCTTCTGACTCCATTGTCCGCCCCTGATTCCCCTGCTGAACACAATTACAATCATGCACATAAGTCTACGCGGAATATGATAGAACAATGTTTTGGTGTACTGAAATCAAGGTTTCGGTGTCTGGATAAGTCTGCCGGGCTTTTGTTGTATAGTCCCTTAAAGGTGACTAGGATTGTGTTCTGCTGCTGTTTTCTTCATAACATGTGTTTGCAGCAACATCTGCCACATGATGATGATGATGATGAAGAAAACAGTCAGCAAACAGAGGAGTTAGAAACATCTGGCGACACTGAGTACAGATATAGGGAGGCAGGTAAGGCAAGACCTGATTTTGGCACATTTTAGTGGTAAGTAAATTTGCCTGTGTACTTTGTATATGAACAATTAAGGCACACCAATGTATTTTCTGTAGTAATGTGGCTCTTGCTCCCTCTTGAGCTAGTCAGCTGAGTGTTGTTTATTTGCTTGATATGTGTTTATGTCTAACTGTTGGGTATCAGTTACTTAGCTATTTGTATAGCGTTTTTGGATAGTAATTATGTGTTTATAATGTTAAAAGTTTCTTTTTCACATTCAAAGGTAATGTTTGCCACAATACTACATATAAAATTTAGTATGCACTAACAACCATTATTGTTTAGCCTATTGTTTGTGTTTGTTGTGTGTCGACTTTCTTCTAAAGCTGTGTTTGAAATATGTTACCTCATTAGCACAACATAATGAACATTGAGTAATGTGTGCCAATTAGCCAAACATACATTGACTAACACCAACCTTACAAAATTGTTTACACATAATTATGGCTGTGATGTGGTAAACGTTCATGTTAGTAATAATGCTAGAATATTCCCAAAACATGTGAGTGTTAACTCTAAGAATTTTCCTCTTACACTGACAGTTTTTTGCACATAACACATTGCACATCAATCACTTTTCACATTTATTACTGTACAACATGTATTTTCATTACAAATAACTGCTATTGTGTAGTAGGGATGAGCGGGTTCGGTTCCTCGGAATCCGAACCCGCCCGAACTTCATGTTTTTTTACACGGGGCCGAGTGACTCGGATCTTCCCGCCTTGCTCGGTTAACCCGAGCGCGCCCGAACGTCATCATCCCGCTGTCGGATTCTCGCGAGACTCGGATTCTATATAAGGAGCCGCGCGTCGCCGCCATTTTCACACGTGCATTGAGATTCATAGGGAGAGGACGTGGCTAGTGTCCTCTCCGTTTATAGAGAAGAGAGTGAGACAGTAGAGAGAGACACAGTAGTAATTTTGGGGAGCATTAGGAGGAGCACTAGTTACTTGCTGAAGTGATAGATAGTGTGACTGTATATTATCTGACTTGTGGGGGAGACACTGACAGTGGGGAGCAGTTAGAGTCTGAGAGCAGGACTCAGGAGTACATATAACGTACAGTGCACACTTTTGCTGCCAGAGTGCCACACTGCCATTGTGACCACACTGACCACCAGTATAATATATATTGTGATTGTCTGCTTAGGAGTACTACTTGCAAGTTGCTGATAGTGTGACCAGTGACCTGACCACCAGTCACCACCAGTTTAATATATATATATATATATATATATATATATATATAATTGTATATAATATATATATAATATTGTATACCACCTACCCATGGTTTTTTTTTTTCTTCTTCTTTATACATACTACTATAGTAGCTTACTGTAGCAGTCTGCGGTGCTGCTGAGCTGACTGTGTCCAGCAGGTCCGTCATCAGTCATTACATAATAAATATATATACCTGTCCGGCTGCAGTACTAGTGATATTATATATATATATATATTGATTTCATCTCATTATCATCCAGTCTATATTAGCAGCAGACACAGGCCCTCATTCCGAGTTGATCGCTCGCAAGGCGATTTTAGCAGAGTTACACACGCTAAGCCGCCGCCTACTGGGAGTGAATCTTAGCTTCTTAAAATTGCGACCGATGTATTCGCAATATTGCGATTACTAACTACTTAGCAGTTTCAGAGTAGCTTCAGACTTACTCTGCCTGTGCGATCAGTTCAGTGCTTGTCGTTCCTGTTTTGACGTCACAAACACACCCAGCGTTCGCCCAGACACTCCCCCGTTTCCCCGGCCACTCCTGCGTTTTTTCCGGAAACGGTAGCGTTTTTTCCCGCACGCCCATAAAACGGCCTGTTTCCGCCCAGTAACACCCATTTCCTGTCAATCACATTACGATCGCCGGAGCGATGAAAAAGCCGTGAGTAAAAATACTATCTCCATTGTAAAATTACTTGGCGCAGTCGCAGTGCGAATATTGCGCATGCGTACTAAGCGGAATTTCACTGCGATGCGATGAAAAATACCGAGCGATCAACTCGGAATGAGGGCCACAGTACGGTAGTCCACGGCTGTAGCTACCTCTGTGTCGGCAGTCGCTCGTCCATCCATAATTGTATACCACCTACCCGTGTTTTTTTTTTTTCTTCTTTATACATACTACTATAGTAGCTTACTGTAGCAGTCTGCGGTGCTGCTGAGCTGACAGTGTCCAGCAGGTCCGTCATCAGTCATTACATAATAAATATATATACCTGTCCGGCTGCAGTACTAGTGATATTATATATATATATATTGATTTCATCTCATCATCCAGTCTATATTAGCAGCAGACACAGTACGGTAGTCCACGGCTGTAGCTACCTCTGTGTCGGCAGTCGCTCGTCCATCCATAATTGTATACCACCTACCCATGGTTTTTTTTTTCTTTCTTCTTTATACATACTACTATAGTAGCTTACTGTAGCAGTCTGCGGTGCTGCTGAGCTGACAGTGTCCAGCAGGTCCGTCATCAGTCATTACATAATAAATATATATACCTGTCCGGCTGCAGTACTAGTGATATTATATATATATATATATATATATTAATTTCATCTCCTTATCATCCAGTCTATATTAGCAGCAGACACAGTACGGTAGTCCACGGCTGTAGCTACCTCTGTGTCGGCAGTCGCTCATCCATCCATAAGTATACTAGTATCCATCCATCTCCATTGTTTACCTGAGGTGCCTTTTAGTTGTGCCTATTAAAATATGGAGAACAAAAATGTTGAGGTTCCAAAATTAGGGAAAGATCAGGATCCACTTCCACCTCGTGCTGAAGCTGCTGCCACTAGTCATGGCCGAGACGATGAAATGCCAGCAACGTCGTCTGCCAAGGCCGATGCCCAATGTCATAGTACAGAGCATGTAAAATCCAAAACACCAAATATCAGTAAAAAAAGGACTCCAAAACCTAAAATAAAATTGTCGGAGGAGAAGCGTAAACTTGCCAATATGCCATTTACCACACGGAGTGGCAAGGAACGGCTGAGGCCCTGGCCTATGTTCATGGCTAGTGGTTCAGCTTCACATGAGGATGGAAGCACTCAGCCTCTCGCTAGAAAACTGAAAAGACTCAAGCTGGCAAAAGCACCGCAAAGAACTGTGCGTTCTTCGAAATCCCAAATCCACAAGGAGAGTCCAATTGTGTCGGTTGCGATGCCTGACCTTCCCAACACTGGACGTGAAGAGCATGCGCCTTCCACCATTTGCACGCCCCCTGCAAGTGCTGGAAGGAGCACCCGCAGTCCAGTTCCTGATAGTCAGATTGAAGATGTCAGTGTTGAAGTACACCAGGATGAGGAGGATATGGGTGTTGCTGGCGCTGGGGAGGAAATTGACAAGGAGGATTCTGATGGTGAGGTGGTTTGTTTAAGTCAGGCACCCGGGGAGACACCTGTTGTCCGTGGGAGGAATAGGGCCGTTGACATGCCTGGTGAAAATACCAAAAAAATCAGCTCTTCGGTGTGGAAGTATTTCACCAGAAATGCGGACAACATTTGTCAAGCCGTGTGTTGCCTTTGTCAAGCTGTAATAAGTAGGGGTAAGGACGTTAACCACCTCGGAACATCCTCCCTTATACGTCACCTGCAGCGCATTCATAATAAGTCAGTGACAAGTTCAAAAACTTTGGGCGGAAGCAGTCCACTGACCAGTAAATCCCTTCCTCTTGTAACCAAGCTCACGCAAACCTCCCCACCAACTCCCTCAGTGTCAATTTCCTCCTTCCCCAGGAATGCCAATAGTCCTGCATGCCATGTCACTGGCAATTCTGACGAGTCCTCTCCTGCCTGGGATTCCTCCGATGCATCCTTGCGTGTAACGCCTACTGCTGCTGGCGCTGCTGTTGTTGCTGCTGGGAGTCGATGGTCATCCCAGAGGGGAAGTCGTAAGCCCACTTTTACTACTTCCACCAAGCAATTGACTGTCCAACAGTCCTTTGCGAGGAAGATGAAATATCACAGCAGTCATCCTGTTGCAAAGCGGATAACTGAGGCCTTGACAACTATGTTGGTGTTAGACGTGCGTCCGGTATCCGCCGTTAGTTCACAGGGAACTAGACAATTTCTTGAGGCAGTGTGCCCCCGTTACCAAATACCATCTAGGTTCCACTTCTCTAGGCAGGCGATACCGAGAATGTACACGGACGTCAGAAAAAGACTCACCAGTGTCCTAAAAAATGCAGTTGTACCCAATGTCCACTTAACCACGGACATGTGGACAAGTGGAGCAGGGCAGGGTCAGGACTATATGACTGTGACAGCCCACTGGGTAGATGTATGGACTCCCGCCGCAAGAACAGCAGCGGCGGCACCAGTAGCAGCATCTCGCAAACGCCAACTCTTTCCTAGGCAGGCTACGCTTTGTATCACCGGTTTCCAGAATACGCACACAGCTGAAAACCTCTTACGGCAACTGAGGAAGATCATCGCAGAATGGCTTACCCCAATTGGACTCTCCTGTGGATTTGTGGCATCGGACAACGCCAGCAATATTGTGTGTGCATTAAATATGGGCAAATTCCAGCACGTCCCATGTTTTGCACATACCTTGAATTTGGTGGTGCAGAATTTTTTAAAAAACGACAGGGGCGTGCAAGAGATGCTGTCGGTGGCCAGAAGAATTGCGGGACACTTTCGGCGTACAGGCACCACGTACAGAAGACTGGAGCACCACCAAAAACGCCTGAACCTGCCCTGCCATCATCTGAAGCAAGAAGTGGTAACGAGGTGGAATTCAACCCTCTATATGCTTCAGAGGTTGGAGGAGCAGCAAAAGGCCATTCAAGCCTATACAATTGAGCACGATATAGGAGGTGGAATGTACCTGTCTCAAGCGCAGTGGAGAATGATTTCAACGTTGTGCAAGGTTCTGCAACCTTTTGAACTTGCCACACGTGAAGTCAGTTCAGACACTGCCAGCCTGAGTCAGGTCATTCCCCTCATCAGGCTTTTGCAGAAGAAGCTGGAGGCATTGAAGGAGGAGCTAAAAGGGAGCGATTCCGCTAGGCATGTGGGACTTGTGGATGGAGCCCTTAATTCGCTTAACAAGGATTCACGGGTGGTCAATCTGTTGAAATCAGAGCACTACATTTTGGCCACCGTGCTCGATCCTAGATTTAAAACCTACCTTGGATCTCTCTTTCCGGCAGACACAAGTCTGCTGGGGTTCAAAGACCTGCTGGTGACAAAATTGTCAAGTCAAGCGGAACGCGACCTGTCAACATCTCCTCCTTCATTCTCCTGCAACTGGGGGTGCGAGGAAAAGGCTCAGAATTCCGAGCCCACCCGCTGGCGGTGATGCAGGGCAGTCTGGAGCGACTGCTGATGCTGACATCTGGTCCGGACTGAAGGACCTGACAACGATTACGGACATGTCGTCTACTGTCACTGCATATGATTCTCTCCCCATTGAAAGAATGGTGGAGGATTATATGAGTGACCGCATCCAAGTAAGCACGTCAGACAGTCCGTACTTATACTGGCAGGAAAAAGAGGCAATTTGGAGGCCCTTGCACAAACTGGCTTTATTCTACCTAAGTTGCCCTCCCACAAGTGTGTACTCCGAAAGAGTGTTTAGTGCCGCCGCTCACCTTGTCAGCAATCTGCGTACGAGGTTACTTCCAGAAAATGTGGAGAAGATGATGTTCATTAAAATGAATTATAATCAATTCCTCCGCGGAGACATTGACCAGCAGCAATTGCCTCCACAAAGTACACAGGGAGCTGAGATGGTGGATTCCAGTGGGGACGAATTGATAATCTGTGAGGAGCGGGATGTACACGGTGATATATCTGAGGATGATGATGAGGTGGACATCTTGCCTCTGTAGAGCCAGTTTGTGCAAGGAGAGATTAATTGCTTCTTTTTCGGTGGGGGTCCAAACCAACCCGTCATTTCAGTCACAGTCGTGTGGCAGACCCTGTCACTGAAATGATGGGTTGGTTAAAGTGTGCATGTCCTGTTTATACAACATAAGGGTGGGTGGGAGGGCCTAAGGACAATTCCATCTTGCACCTCTTTTTTTCTTTCATTTTTATTTGCGTCATGTGCTGTTTGGGGAGTGTTTTTTGGAAGGGCCATCCTGCGTGACACTGCAGTGCCACTCCTAGATGGGCCAGGTGTTTGTGTCGGCCACTAGGGTCGCTTAGCTTACTCACACAGCTACCTCATTGCGCCTCTTTTTTTCTTCTTTGCGTCATGTGCTGTTTGGGGAGTGTTTTTTGGAAGGGCCATCCTGCGTGACACTGCAGTGCCACTCCTAGATGGGCCAGGTGTTTGTGTCGGCCACTAGGGTCGCTTAGCTTAGTCATCCAGCGACCTCGGTGCAAATTTTAGGACTAAAAATAATATTGTGAGGTGTGAGGTATTCAGAATAGACTGAAAATGAGTGTAAATTATGGTTTTTGAGGTTAATAATACTTTGGGATCAAAATGACCCCCAAATTCTATGATTTAAGCTGTTTTTTAGGGTTTTTTGAAAAAAACACCCGAATCCAAAACACACCCGAATCCGACAAAAAAAATTCGGTGAGGTTTTGCCAAAACGCGGTCGAACCCAAAACACGGCCGCGGAACCGAACCCAAAACCAAAACACAAAACCCGAAAAATTTCAAGTGCACATCCCTATTGTGTAGACCTAGTTTTGTCAACAATGTGTCTCCAGCTGTAGGGTGGCCTATTTCTTAGGCTTTTCTTTGGTGGCTGACGTGGGTTTGGTTTGGGCAGTGGAGTGGGTTCGGCTTGATCTTCGAACTGGTGATGAAATTGGGGTCTGTGTAGGTGTGTTGGTCCCTGAGCTGGAACCTTGTTGGTGTTGTGCCAACAAATTAATATTTTGACTGAGGTTAGCCAGGGTTGCCGTAAGTTGTGTTGTGGCTGTTGTGTTGTTGTCTATGATGCGAGACATGGTTTCTGATATAATTTGATTACTTTGAATTAACTGAATGAGGGCCTGTTGATGGCGGTGTTGCTCATCCATTATGCGCTGAAAGGTAACAATTAGTTGGCTGTTATCTGCTCTCATCTGCTCCATACTGTTTGCGACTCTGCATAGCTGGACATTGAGCCTGCTTGTGTTTCTACACAGTCTCGGGAGATGATGGGGCAGACAGGCTAGGTATTGGGTGTGTGTGCGTAGGCAATCAATATTCTGTGCCTGTTGTTGGTTCCATGTTACCCAAAATGATGGTTCAGGTTGTTGCGGGGGGGTTGTTTGGCTCAATTGTGGGTGTGGTGACATTTGAGGTGGCGGGGTACTTTCCTGAGGCGTGCTTGGTTGGTTAACATCTATTGCTTGCAGATGGAGGATGTATGTTTCCTGTTCAGATTCCTGCTGGGCTTCCGGGGGCATGATGTCTGATTCTGTACGGGGTTTAAGGGGACAACATTTGAGTGTATTCGAAAATTATGCTGGTTTTGATATTTAGTTTAACTTTCAAGACTTGTTTGTCAAACATTTTTCTAAAGCAAATTAGGATGATCACCAAGACTCATATACACAATCAAAAAGGCCAATTATGTTGGTTTTTATGTTGACAAAAAATTACTTCAAAACAAAAGTGGACACATGTTTGACAAATACCACACTTACGAAACAAACACACAGAGGTACAAAGTTTACACCATGAAAAAAAGGGATTTGTCACCCGCCATATCGAACTTGCATTAAAATTTCAAACAGTAAATGACAATATGAATTCTATCACCATTGTGAAAAGGGGTGAATCTACCTGAAGCTCAATATTTTACTATTCAAATAAATAATGACAACACAATACTACTGTAAGGCGCAAGAGAACACTCTAAATTTGCAAATATTTTTTAGTGGTTTTTGGATTTTAACAATTTGCAAGCCATGTGCTTGCTGCTGTGGATAAGTACTAGGATTATTACATTTTTTGGCTGATGTGTAATTTGTGTTTTGTGTTTACTCACCAGACAGCTGAGGGGAATGTGGTCCCGGTGATTGAGTACTCTCCAAAATGTGTTCTGGTGGCAGAGGCAACACAGTTGAAATACGACGTGGGGGTGTGCTTAATGCTGGTGTTGGTGCGACATCAGGATGACGTCTCTTGCTAAGCCTGCTCGTGTGGCTGCCAGACCCCTGTGAAGGACGTCTTTGTGGACTGTGATGCGATGTTGAAGTTCATATGGATTAATGCAAACATTAGATTTGATGTTTTTTTGTGGTGGCCACATTAACAGGTGTCATTTTTGCGTTACCTGTATCACCAGCATCCACAGCTCTTGACAGTGTTGCTTGTGTTCTGGAAGTGGTGGCTTGCTTTCATACTGTAAAAATGATACATTGGTGTTTATGACCTTTAATTACAGTGTGTACTTTTGTAAGCAGCAACATTTAGTGATGTGGACATATGATTACCATTATGGGTACAGTTTCTAACAATAAATGTTGAAACAATGGGTTGCTTCATTTTTTGTAAACAGGCTAATGAGGTTCCATTTCCAAAGACAAATACATAGCCAACTAGTCTAATTTTCCATGGCCAACAGCTGAATATACACACATGTATTACCATATATTTTACATTATTACATTAATGAGTAAATTTGAAAATAAAATTATAAAAACCGAAAAATTAGAAATTTAAAAAAAAATAAAACATACAATACTTAGCCATCTACACTAACATATTGGCCACAAAGACAAGTAAAATACAGCAGACATTAAACAAAAAACAAATAAAAAACCATTACTACCTAACACCTCACTATACAAACACAAAATATTAAAAAAAAACCCACAAATAGATAATCAATTTAGAACATAAAAATATATTAACAATACGATATCATTTTAAAAATACTAATTAGACATAAACACATATGCAGATATAACAGATTTGTAAAAATAAACTCACCTTCAGGCCTAGGACGATCCGAATCCCGCACATTAGTCGCACCAACAACTTCATGCGGAATAAGGGTCCACACAGGTTCCTCCCACTCCCGATAAGACGCTATAAAGGGATGGCCACCCCCTGTTTGCCTGGCTGACTTAGCCTCCTTTGCCATCTTGGCCTTGACACGGCGCTTGATATCGTAGAATCTCTTCTGACACGTGTCCTCGGTCCTCTTCACCACACCCTCACTGTTTACTGCTGCTACTACCTTCCCCCACAGAACAGTTTTCCTGCGTGAAGGCACCTTGGCTGCATCACACCCAAACAGCTGGCGATGATGGCGCATCAACTCATGCACCAAAGCCATATTTTCCGCAAAGCTAAATTTAACATTTCTGCCCGTCTTGGTAGTGGTGCATGGCTGCGGAGCAACACCACCATCACTGTCACTATCACTCGAGGCCACAGCAGCAACCTCACCCTCCACCTCACTAACCTCCTCCCCCTCACTCACCTCCTCCACCTCACTCACCTCCTCCCTCTCACTCACCTCTGACTGGGACATAATAATGACAAACAACAAATAACACTAATAAAAAAAAAACACAAAACACACTCCTCCACTACCACTGCACACCAACCACACACACACACACACACACACACACACACACACACACACTCACACACACACACACACACACACACACACACTCACACTCACAAACAAACAATGACAATAGACTGAAAGTAAAATGCACAAACACTAAAAATGACACAAACTTTTAAGAGACTACACAACAATTACCACAAGACTACTTACACACACAATACAGCACTCAACAATCGCAAGAAACCTCCAAAACCGACCAACAAATCACCAACTCCAAAACACCAACTTCCTCTCACCTCTCCACTAGCTAAACCCACGAGGTGCGGCTGGTTGGGGGCGTTTTTATACTAATGAGCACAGACACTCCTCCATGACAAACACAACCAATCACGGACGAGTGACGAAAACGAAAGTAAGAAAATAACGCGGCCGGGAAGGGTCAAAAACACTGCCGTGGAAATTAAAGATACGAATTCGTAAAAAGACCAACAAAATACGGCCGAAAAAACAAGAGTCGGCCGCGATCACATAAAATATATTACGAATGACATCGACATCGGAAAATACGAAAACACAAATTCCGAACGCTTAGTAAATGAGTTGAAACCCCCCCCAAAAAGTTGCAAATTCACACTACCGATGTCAGTCGTGTTTCAACTTCAAACAAATTCTGAACATTACGAATCTTAGTAAATATACCCCATAGAGAGAAAAATGTGTACTCATATAGTCAGAAATTACACAAGAACAACAACAACAACAACAACAACAACAACAACAGATAGGTCCTCCAAATAAACATCAAAAAGATAAAAATGTAGATACATTAGATTGTGTATGAACCTCCAGAGAGCATCTGGAAAAACATCATCAGCAAGACCAATAAAGACACAAAAGGGCCTGCATTTATAATACAAAACCTAGAAATAGATATGGAAATAAAAACATAATACTGCATAATGTAGAAAAAAAAGAGGGAGAAAGAAGGAAAATGAAAAGGAGAAAGAGAAAAGTAGGAAATGAAAGAGATCCATATATCTGCAGTAAAGTCAATACGAATTACAGTAAATGTTATATGCTAGTGACAGCCAGACATGAGGTGGAGTGAAAGCCGTACTATAGAAGGGGTACAACACTCAGTTTATTCCCTGGGTTAGTATTTTCCTGCAAGTTGTGGCAGGCCAAAGAAACCTTTATTTAGGTTTGATGGCAAACCAACAAGCACACAACTGGGCAAAACCATGTTGCACTGCAGGTGGGGTAGATATAACATGTGCAGAGAAATTTAGAGTTGGGTGGATGTGTCCAAACTGAAATCTAAATTGCAGTGTAAAAATTAAGCAGCCAGTATTTACCCTTCACAGAAACAATATAACCCACCCAAATCTATATCTCTCTGCCCACCTGCAGTGCAACGTGGTTTTGCCCATACACTTGAATAACCCCCTTAGGGTGGATTGGAAGACAGAATGTCCTTAAAAACCCAAAGAATCCTTGACGTCCATCCACCGAAATCAGGTATCTCCAAAGGGCGCATATATGCCACCTGCAGAAGTGAATATATCATACATTTCCATGTAAAAGTTCATTTTATTAAACCAATCCAGTACTGTTGGAAGAGAGGAGGAGCGCCACCGTATAGGAATCACAGATTTAGCAGCATTATTCAAATGTCACAACAGGGATTTCTTATATGTTGAGAAGGGTCTGGATAAAGAGCTAAAACACAGGATCCATCGGGTTACCCTAGAATTTTAGGAGAAAGGGTGAGCACCTCTTTCCAAAAGGGTTGAAGTATTGCCACCAAATGTGAAACCGGTTATCCAGGCCGCCAGAACAATGCCAGCAAATTCACAAACACTGGAGGACCAGGCATGAGTTAAGCGGAATATTTTTTCCAATTCTGAAATTCTGTGTAGAAGGCAGGCCTGAATATTAGGGAGACGCAATCCACCCCTGTGTTTTAGTTGATAGGTCTAACCTCAGACGAGGTCTACTCCCTCCTCAAACAAAGGCTCTAGTTTAGGGCTTGAATTCCCAGAAGCCATTTGAGAGGTAATTTAGCAGGCACAGTTTGCAATAAATATAGAATCTTAGGAAGGGAATTCATTTTAAGAATTCCCATCCTCCCAAACCAAGAAAAGGGTTTGGATTCCCAGGACTGTGAATAAGAGCGCATTTTGTTCTATCTATAATTGAAATAGATCTCTAGTGAGAACCACACCTAAGTATTTTAATTGATAAGTATGCCAGCTAAAGGGAAAGGCAGTTTTAAGGTCCACTACCATATGAGGGGGTGCCATAAGGTTTAAGGCATTGACTTGGAGTAGTTTACTTTGAAATTAGATAGGTTTCCAAAGACTACATATTGATTTTGGTTAAATAAATGCTGATACGCGAGATAACATACCTTCCTACAACGGCGGGACATCACTGTGAGGGCATGCCCAGCACTGTACAAGATGCTGTGTTGACCCCAGACTCTCCCTACACTGTGACTAAAAAATTACTTTATCTGCGTTTAGCTGCTTTTCGACTGCTAAATGCATCTATACACCCACTGCTTACATGCTGCTCTCGTGCAAACCAGCGATTTCTACTCCCCCCAACCGCAAGACAACAGAACAGTCACAGTTGTGAGGTATGAGATAATATCTGTAATGTATACAGCTTGTGTAACCTTTCACTATGTGCACTGTAATACCCCTTTTCCACCTACGAGCACGGGTCGCAGCCGGGAGCCCGACACGGGTGCTGCCCGGCTGCGACCCGTGCTCAGCCCCTTTCCCATCAGCAGTCACCAACCCGGCATATTGCCGGGTTGGTGACGTTGCTAGTGACGCGGCAGGGGCGGCGCTGGGAGATTACATGATCTCCCAGCGCAGCCCTTCCATACAGTGTAAACGAGAGCCGTGTCGCATCGACACGGCTCCCGTTTACACTACAACCCTACCCGGATCATTCCTGTGTCCTACTCAGGAAGATAGCCGGGCAGGACTCACGGGTCACTTGATCCGGGTTTTTGCGGGGGGACCCTTTTCCACTTGCAAAAGACACGGGTAAATGCGCGCCCCCATGCATTTACCCGTGTTTTTTGAGCTAGTGGAAAAGGGGTATAAGTTATACACAATCTTTTAAAGACAAAATTATATTTTAGCATTTAATGCCCATGGGAAAATTCCTATTAAAGGTGTTTTGTTTTAAATCATTGCTCTGCATGAATGAATGTCAGAGTTTACCCCTTTGACAATCCCATGTGATGACTGCAATCATTGGAGGATGACATGAATTGATGAGTTAGTCCCACAACAACTAGAACAAATGTGTATTATGGTATTAGGGATAAAGAGCTAAGAGCAAAAGCAATATTTCCATGTGCCATTCACAACTAAGCCGTTTCTCAGCTGAGAAACTTTTTCACCCTGAAAAATCTATTCATCCTTCTAGGTTATTTCTGAATAACTTAACAGATGTCTGCACCAAATGGTCACTTCACCTGCTATAAATCTGATGACTAAGTGGCTCAAAATAGCAATGTCAGTAATACTTTCCCTCATGTAAAAGCTTAATTTATTAACGAGTGATGCATAGCTTTACGAACTGAACTTTAGAAACGTCTAAATCGATATAAAAGTTGTAAAAAGAAATGGTTATAGGTCTCTTTAAAAACCCCAACATTTTTTTTTTAAAGAGTAAGGAGGAAGGGGTTACTTATCACCTTGTTCAGTGTAGGAATTCATTACTTTGTGCCATTCCTGTAAGCTTTTATTTCCTGTCTGGGAGCTTTACATGCCATTGATTAATGGATTATAAAAAAATATTACCTTCTCTTTTGTTTACAATACTTCTCTAGGCTTACATTTGTTATATTATTTATGCCAGGCATACATTATGTAATTATGGGTCCAATCTGTAGATTATCGGTGGATTGAATTGATAATCACATAGTGAATCAGGGGCAAAACTATGATTCGTGGGGGTGGGTGGGAAAGGTCCTTCTATGCGCATGTGTGTGTATAAATTAGAGATGAGCGGGTTCGGTTCCTCTGAATCCGAACCCGCCCGAACTTCAGTTTTTTTTACACGGGGCCGAGCGACTCGGATCCTCCCGCCTTGCTCGGTTAACCCGAGCGCGCACGAACGTCATCATCACACTGTCGGATTCTCGCGAGGCTCGGATTCTATCGCGAGACTCGGATTCTATATAAGGAGCCGCGCGTCGCCGCCATTTTCACACGTGCATTGAGATTGATAGGGAGAGTACGTGGCTGGCGTCCTCTCCGTTTAGAAATTAAAATAGGAGAGTGAGAGTGAGACACGTTCATTACTATACTTACTGGAGCTTAGGAGGAGTTATTATATTATACTACTAGTGACTGATGACCAGTGACCTGACCACCAGTGCAGTTTTATAATTTATTAATATTTAAATAATAATCCGTTCTGTTCTTGTTCTCTGCCTGAAAAAAACGATACACAGCTTAATTGTGGGGGAGACTGGGGAGCAGTTATAGGTTATAGCAGGAGCCAGGAGTACATATTAAACAGTGCACACTTTTGCTGCCAGAGAGAGACTAGTGCCACTGCCAGTGTGACTGACCACTGTGACCAGTGACCTGACCACACTGACCACCAGTACTATAGTACTATATTTATTGATTGTCTGCCTGAAAAAGTACACTCGTCGTGGACTCGTGTGACTTGTGTGGTGTTTTTTTCTTCTTTAAAAAACTCATTCTGCTGACAGACAGTGTCCAGCAGGTCCGTCATTAATATCTGACTGTGCTCACACAGCTTAATTGTGGGGGAGACTGGGGAGCAGTTATAGGTTATAGCAGGAGCCAGGAGTACATATTAAACAGTGCACACTTTTGCTGCCAGAGAGAGACTAGTGCCACTGCCAGTGTGACTGACCACTGTGACCAGTGACCTGACCACACTGACCACCAGTACTATAGTACTATATTTATTGATTGTCTGCCTGAAAAAGTACACTCGTCGTGGACTCGTGTGACTTGTGTGGTGTTTTTTTCTTCTTTAAAAAACTCATTCTGCTGACAGACAGTGTCCAGCAGGTCCGTCATTAATATCTGACTGTGCTCACACAGCTTAATTGTGGGGGAGACTGGGGAGCAGTTATAGGTTATAGCAGGAGCCAGGAGTACATATTAAACAGTGCACACTTTTGCTGCCAGAGAGAGACTAGTGCCACTGCCAGTGTGACTGACCACTGTGACCAGTGACCTGACCACACTGACCACCAGTACTATAGTACTATATTTATTGATTGTCTGCCTGAAAAAGTACACTCGTCGTGGACTCGTGTGACTTGTGTGGTGTTTTTTTCTTCTTTAAAAAACTCATTCTGCTGACAGACAGTGTCCAGCAGGTCCGTCATTAATATCTGACTGTGCTCACACAGCTTAATTGTGGGGGAGACTGGGGAGCAGTTATAGGTTATAGCAGGAGCCAGGAGTACATATTAAACAGTGCACACTTTTGCTGCCAGAGAGAGACTAGTGCCACTGCCAGTGTGACTGACCACTGTGACCAGTGACCTGAACACACTGACCACCAGTACTATAGTACTATATTTATTGATTGTCTGCCTGAAAAAGTACACTCGTCGTGGACTCGTGTGACTTGTGTGGTGTTTTTTTCTTCTATAAAAAACTAATTCTGCTGACAGACAGTGTCCAGCAGGTCCGTCATTATATAATATTATATACCTGTCCGGCTGCAGTAGTGATATATTTTTTATATCATTATTTATCATCCAGTC
Source organism: Pseudophryne corroboree (assembly GCF_028390025.1). Taxonomy (NCBI): domain Eukaryota; kingdom Metazoa; phylum Chordata; class Amphibia; order Anura; family Myobatrachidae; genus Pseudophryne; species Pseudophryne corroboree. The sequence continues at coordinate 934,266,345 of NC_086444.1, read as the reverse complement.
TATACTAGCAGCAGACACAGTACGGTAGTTCACGGCTGTAGCTACCTCTGTGTCGGCACTCGGCAGTCCATCCATAATTGTATACCACCTACCCGTGGTTTTTTTTTCTTTCTTCTTTATACATACTACATCTCATTATCAACCAGTCTATATTAGCAGCTAGTATCTAGCTAGTATTATTAGCTAGTACTATTATTATTAGCTAGTATTAGTACTAGTATTATTAGCTAGTACTAGTATCCATCCATCTCCATTGTTTACCTGAGGTGCCTTTTAGTTGTGCCTATTAAAATATGGAGAACAAAAATGTTGAGGTTCCAAAATTAGGGAAAGATCAAGATCCACTTCCACCTCGTGCTGAAGCTGCTGCCACTAGTCATGGCCGAGACGATGAAATGCCAGCAACGTCGTCTGCCAAGGCCGATGCCCAATGGCATAGTACAGAGCATGTCAAATCCAAAACACCAAATATCAGTAAAAAAAGGACTCCAAAACCTAAAATAAAATTGTCGGAGGAGAATCGTAAACTTGCCAATATGCCATTTACCACACGGAGTGGCAAGGAACGGCTGAGGCCCTGGCCTATGTTCATGGCTAGTGGTTCAGCTTCACATGAGGATGGAAGCACTCAGCCTCCCGCTAGAAAAATGAAAAGACTCAAGCTGGCAAAAGCAGTAGCACCGCAAAGAACTGTGCGTTCTTCGAAATCCCAAATCCACAAGGAGAGTCCAATTGTGTCGGTTGCGATGCCTGACCTTCCCAACACTGGACGTGAAGAGCATGCGCCTTCCACCATTTGCACGCCCCCTGCAAGTGCTGGAAGGAGCACCCGCAGTCCAGTTCCTGATAGTCAGATTGAAGATGTCAGTGTTGAAGTACACCAGGATGAGGAGGATATGGGTGTTGCTGGCGCTGGGGAGGAAATTGACCAGGAGGATTCTGATGGTGAGGTGGTTTGTTTAAGTCAGGCACCCGGGGAGACACCTGTTGTCCGTGGGAGGAATATGGCCGTTGACATGCCTGGTGAAAATACCAAAAAAATCAGCTCTTCGGTGTGGAGGTATTTCAACAGAAATGCGGACAACAGGTGTCAAGCCGTGTGTTGCCTTTGTCAAGCTGTAATAAGTAGGGGTAAGGACGTTAACCACCTCGGAACATCCTCCCTTATACGTCACCTGCAGCGCATTCATAATAAGTCAGTGAAAAGTTCAAAAACTTTGGGTGACAGCGGAAGCAGTCCACTGACCAGTAAATCCCTTCCTCTTGTAACCAAGCTCCCGCAAACCACCCCACCAACTCCCTCAGTGTCAATTTCCTCCTTCCCCAGGAATGCCAATAGTCCTGCAGGCCATGTCACTGGCAATTCTGACGATTCCTCTCCTGCCTGGGATTCCTCCGATGCATCCTTGCGTGTAACGCCTACTGCTGCTGGCGCTGCTGTTGTTGCTGCTGGGAGTCGATGGTCATCCCAGAGGGGAAGTCGTAAGCCCACTTGTACTACTTCCAGTAAGCAATTGACTGTTCAACAGTCCTTTGCGAGGAAGATGAAATATCACAGCAGTCATCCTACTGCAAAGCGGATAACTGAGACCTTGGCATCCTGGGTGGTGAGAAACGTGGTTCCGGTATCCATCATTACTGCAGAGCCAACTAGAGACTTGTTGGAGGTACTGTGTCCCCGGTACCAAATACCATCTAGGTTCCATTTCTCTAGGCAGGCGATACCGAAAATGTACACAGACCTCAGAAAAAGACTCACCAGTGTCCTAAAAAATGCAGCTGTACCCAATGTCCACTTAACCACGGACATGTGGACAAGTGGAGCAGGGCAGGGTCAGGACTATATGACTGTGACAGCCCACTGGGTAGATGTATGGACTCCCGCCGCAAGAACAGCAGCAGCGGCACCAGTAGCAGGATCTCGCAAACGCCAACTCTTTCCTAGGCAGGCTACGCTTTGTATCACCGGTTTCCAGAATACGCAAACAGCTGAAAACCTCTTACGGCAACTGAGGAAGATCATCGCGGAATGGCTTACCCCAATTGGACTCTCCTGTGGATTTGTGGCATCGGACAACGCCAGCAATATTGTGTGTGCATTAAATATGGGCAAATTCCAGCACGTCCCATGTTTTGCACATACCTTGAATTTGGTGGTGCAGAATTTTTAAAAAAACGACAGGGGCGTGCAAGAGATGCTGTCGGTGGACAGAAGAATTGCGGGACACTTTCGGCGTACAGGCACCACGTACAGAAGACTGGAGCAACACCAAAAACGCCTGAACCTGCCCTGCCATCATCTGAAGCAAGAAGTGGTAACGAGGTGGAATTCAACCCTCTATATGCTTCAGAGGTTGGAGGAGCAGCAAAAGGCCATTCAAGCCTATACATCTGACCACGATATAGGAGGTGGAATGCACCTGTCTCAAGCGCAGTGGAGAATGATTTCAACGTTGTGCAAGGTTCTGATGCCCTTTGAACTTGCCACACGTGAAGTCAGTTCAGACACTGCCAGCCTGAGTCAGGTCATTCCCCTCATCAGGCTTTTGCAGAAGAAGCTGGAGACATTGAAGGAGGAGCTAACACGGAGCGATTCCGCTAGGCATGTGGGACTTGTGGATGGAGCCCTTAATTCGCTTAACCAGGATTCACGGGTGGTCAATCTGTTGAAATCAGAGCACTACATTTTGGCCACCGTGCTCGATCCTAGATTTAAAACCTACCTTGGATCTCTCTTTCCGGCAGACACAAGTCTGCTGGGGTTCAAAGACCTACTGGTGAGAAAATTGTCAAGTCAAGCGGAACGCGACCTGTCAACATCTCCTCCTTCACATTCTCCCGCAACTGGGGGTGCGAGGAAAAGGCTCAGAATTCCGAGCCCACCCGCTGGCGGTGATGCAGGGCAGTCTGGAGCGACTGCTGATGCTGACATCTGGTCCGGACTGAAGGACCTGACAACAATTACGGACATGTCGTCTACTGTCACTGCATATGATTCTCTCACCATTGAAAGAATGGTGGAGGATTATATGAGTGACCGCATCCAAGTAGGCACGTCACACAGTCCGTACTTATACTGGCAGGAAAAAGAGGCAATTTGGAGGCCCTTGCACAAACTGGCTTTATTCTACCTAAGTTGCCCTCCCACAAGTGTGTACTCCGAAAGAGTGTTTAGTGCCGCCGCTCACCTTGTCAGCAATCGGCGTACGAGGTTACATCCAGAAAATGTGGAGAAGATGATGTTCATTAAAATGAATTATAATCAATTCCTCCGCGGAGACATTGACCAGCAGCAATTGCCTCCACAAAGTACACAGGGAGCTGAGATGGTGGATTCCAGTGGGGACGAATTGATAATCTGTGAGGAGGGGGATGTACACGGTGATATATCGGAGGATGATGATGAGGTGGACATCTTGCCTCTGTAGAGCCAGTTTGTGCAAGGAGAGATTAATTGCTTCTTTTTTGGTGGGGGTCCAAACCAACCCGTCATATCAGTCACAGTCGTGTGGCAGACCCTGTCACTGAAATGATGGGTTGGTTAAAGTGTGCATGTCCTGTTTATACAACATAAGGGTGGGTGGGAGGGCCCAAGGACAATTCCATCTTGCACCTCTTTTTTCTTTAATTTTTCTTTGCGTCATGTGCTGTTTGGGGAGGGTTTTTTGGAAGGGACATCCTGCGTGACACTGCAGTGCCACTCCTAGATGGGCCCGGTGTTTGTGTCGGCCACTAGGGTCGCTTATCTTACTCACACAGCTACCTCATTGCGCCTCTTTTTTTCTTTGCGTCATGTGCTGTTTGGGGAGGGTTTTTTGGAAGGGACATCCTGCGTGACACTGCAGTGCCACTCCTAGATGGGCCCGGTGTTTGTGTCGGCCACTAGGGTCGCCCAGCTTAGTCATCCAGCGACCTAGGTGCAAATTGTAGGACTAAAAATAATATTGTGAGGTGTGAGGTATTCAGAATAGACTGAAAATGAGTGTAAATTATGGTTTTTGAGGTTAATAATACTTTGGGATCAAAATGACCCCCAAATTCTATGATTTAAGCTGTTTTTTAGTGTTTTTTTAAAAAAAACACCCGAATCCAAAACACACCCGAATCCGACAAAAAAAATTCGGTGAGGTTTTGCCAAAACGCGTTCGAACCCAAAACACGGCCGCGGAACCGAACCCAAAACCAAAACACAAAACCCGAAAAATTTCCGGCGCTCATCTCTAGTATAAATTAGAGATGCGCGGCTGGCACTTTTCGTGTTTTATGTTTTGGTTCTAATTCCACTTTCATTTTTTGGTTTTGGCTTGGTTTTGACAAAACCACCCTTTCGTGTTTTGGTTTTGGATTTGGATCTGGATGATTTTTGAAAAAAAAACATAAAAACAGCTAAAATCACAGAATTTGGGGGTAATTTTGCTCCTACGGTATTATTAACCTCAATAGCATTCATTTCCACTCATTTCCAGTATATTCTGAACACCTCACACCTCACAATATTGTTTTTAGGCCTAAAAGTTGCACCGAGGTGGCTGTATGACCAAGCTAAGCGACACAAGTGTGCGAAACAAACACCTGACCCATCTAGGAGTAGCTCTGCAGTTGCAGACAAGATGGCACTATTCAAAAGCTAGTCCACAAACAGCACATGATGCAAAGAAGAAAAAGAGGTGCACCGAGGCTGCTTTATGACTAAGCCAAGCGGCACTGCAGTGTCAGAAAGGATGGCACTTTTAAAAACTAGACCCCAAACAGCACCTCATGCAAAGATGTAGAAGAAGTGCAATGAGGTAGCTGTATGACTAAGCCAAGCAACACTAACAATTCCTACTGGAATTATACGTCCAAATCACTGGAATTATACGTCCAAATCACAGGAATTTTACGTCCAAATCACTGGAATTAAATAGCAAAATCACTGGAATTATGCTGCAAAATCACTGAAATTATACGTCCAAATATCTGGAATTATACTGCAAAATCACTGGAATTATACGTCCAAATCACTGGAATTAAATGGCAGTACCACTGGACATATACGGAAGTGTCAGACAGGATGGTCCCCAAACAGCTCATGATGCAAAGAAGAAAAAAAGGTGCACCGAGGTTGCTGTATGACTAAGCTAAGCAACACAACCACCTGGCACATCTAGTAGTGTCACCAGTGACTGAATATCGACAGTGGTCCGCAATTGTTCGGTCCACTGACAGCATCTCCAGCACGCCCCTGTAATTTTTAAAAAATTCCGCAATTGGTGCACTTATATGGCAGTACCCTAGGACTAATACAGCAGTACCCCTGGACTCATACGGCAGTGTCAGACAGGATGGCACTTTTCAAAAACTAGGCCCAAACAGCACCTCAGGCAAAGATGTTTAAGAGGTGCAGTGAGGTAGCTGTATGACTAGGCCAAGCGACACAAACAATTCCAACTATACGTCCAAATCACTGGAATTATACGTCCAAATCACTGGAAATAATTGGCAAGATCAATGTAATTATACGTCCAAATCACTGGAATTTATTAGCAAAATCACTGTAATTATACGTCCAAATCACTGGAATTAATTGGCAAAATCACTGTAATTAATAATTATACGTCCAAATCACTGGAATTAAATGGCAAAAATCACTGTAATTATACATCCAAATCACTGAAATTAATTGGCAAAATCACAGTAATTATACGTCCAAATCACTGGAATTGGCAAAATCACTGTAATTAATAATTATATGTCCAAATCACTGGAATTAATTGGCAAAATCACTGTAATTATACGTCTAAATCACTGGAATTAATTGGCAAAATCACTGGAATTAATAATTATACGTCCAAATCACTGGAATTAATTTGGCAAAATCACTGTAATTATACGTCCAAATCACTGGAATTAATTGGCAAAATCCCTGTAATTAATAATTATATGTCCAAATCACTGGAATTAAATGGCAAAATCTCGGTTTTGCTTGCCTAGTGAAGTGGAATCTAGATGGGATTTGGTACCGGGGACACAATACCTCCATCGATTGTCTAAATCCCACTGCACTAATGGCGGATACCGGACGCACGTCTAACACCAACATAAGTGTCAAGGCCCCAGTTATGAGGGCTTCCATTGTCATGTGAAGCTGAACCACTAGTCATGAACATAGGCCAGGGCCTCAGCCGTTCCTTGCCACTCCGTGTCGTAAATGGCATATTGGCAAGTTTACGTTTCTCCTCAGACCATTTATATTTATTTTTTGGGGTCTTTTTACTGAACTTTGGCTTTTTGGATTTGACATGCCCTCTACTATCACAATGGGCATCGGCCTTGGCAGATGACGTTGATGGCATTTAATCGTCTATGTCATGGCTAGTGGCAGCAGCTTCAGCACTAGGAGGAAGTGGTTCTTGATCTTTCCCTATTTTATCTTCCAAATGTTTGTTCTCCATTATTTTTCTGGAGTTATATAACACAATATGCGGCACAAGAGAGCGTACCCCTACACCTCACAGGGCAAACCCTGTAAAAATTATATGGATGAAATATTAATAACCCCTTTATTCGGAGTAAATAATATACAGCACAGGACAGCACCACTGAACTTATATGGCAGCACCACTGGAATGGATTTATACGGAATTATATGGATTTATTTGGAATTATACGGCAGGATAACTGGAATTATATGCCAGTATCACGGGAATTATACGCCAGTATTCCGAAAATTATATGGCAATATCACAGGAATTATACACCAGTATCACGGGAATTATACGCCAGTATTCCGAGAATTATACCGCAATATCACAGGAATTATACGCCAGTATCACGGGAATTATATGGCAATATCACTGGAATTATACAGCAATATCATAGGAATTATATGCCAGTATTCTGAGAATTATAAGGCAATGTCACAGGAGTTATACACCAGTATTCCGAGAATTATATGGCAATATCACAGGAATTATACGTCAGTATCACAGCAATTAAACTCTATTATCACAGGAATTATACGCCAGTATTCCGAGAATTATATGGCAATATCACAGGAATTATACGCCAGTATCACGGGAATTATACGGCAGTAACACTGGATATATGGTAACAGAGGACACCACCACTGTGACTGATCACTGGACTGATGCTGCACAAGACACTACCCCTGGTCTGTTGCAAGTCAACTCAGCAAAATGCAAGGGACTTATACAGCAGCCAGCAGCACTGGGGACATATAGCAGCAGAGGACACCAACACTGTGACTGGCTGGACTGATGTAGCATAAGACACTGGCTACACTGGACTGGACTGAGCAGCACAACACAGCACTAGACTCACCACCCCACTTTCCCGCCCCCACACAGACACTGAGGACGGAGACACGTCCTCTCACTACACTCTCTGAGACTGGAGTGAAAATGGCTGTGACGCGCGGCTCCTTATATGGAATCCAAATCCCATCGAGAATCCGACAGCGGGATGATGACGTTTTGCCTCGTTCAGGTTTCCGAGTCAGGCGGGAAAATCCGAGCCTGGCTCGGAACCGGACTCGAATGGTGGAGTTCGGTAAGGTTCGGTTCTCTGATATCCGAACCCGCTCATCTAGTATATATATGTACAGTAGAATATATATATATATATATACAGTTTAAAAAAATAAAGGGAACACTAAAATAACACATACTAGATCTGAATGAATGAAATATTCTTATTAAATACTTTGTTCTTTACATAGTTGAATGTGCTGACAACAAAATCACACAAAAATTATCAATGGAAATCAAATTTATTAACCCATGGAGGTCTGGATTTGGAGTCACACTCAAAATTAAAGTGGAAAAACACACTACAGGCTGATCCAACTTTGATGTAATGTCCTTAAAACAAGTCAAAATGAGGCTCAGTAGTGTGTGTGGCCTCCACGTGCCTGTATGACCTCACTACAACACCTGGGCATGCTCCTGATGAGGTGGCGGATGGTCTCCTGAGGGATCTCCTCCCAGACCTGGACTAAAGCATCCGCCAACTCCTGGACAGTCTGTGGTGCAACGTGGCGTTGGTGGATGGAGCGAGACATGATGTCCCAGATGTGCTCAATTGGATTCAGGTCTGGGAAACGGGCGGGCCAGTCCATAGCATCAATGCCTTCGTCTTGCAGGAACTGCTGACACACTCCAGCCACATGAAGTCTAGCATTGTCTTGCATTAGGAGGAACCGAGGGCCAACCGCACCAGCATATGGTCTCACAAGGGGTCTGAGGATCTCATATCGGTACCTAATGGCAGTCAGGCTACCTCTGGTGAGCACATGGAGGGCTGTGCGGCCCCCCAAAGAAATGCCACCCCACAATGCTGGAGGATGTTGCAGGCAGCAGAACGTTCTCCTTGGCGTCTCCAGACTCTGTCACGTCTGTCACGTGCTCAGTGAGAACCTGCTTTCATCTGTGAAGAGCACAGGGCGCCAGTGGCGAATTTGGCAATCTTGGTGTTCTCTGGCAAATGCCAAACGTCCTGCACGGTGCTGGGCTGTAAGCACAACCCCCACCTGTGTACGTCGGGCCCTCATACCACCCTCATGGAGTCTGTTTCTGATCGTTTGAGTAGACACATGCACATTTGTGGCTTGCTGGAGGTCATTTTGCAGGGCTCTGGCAGTGCTCCTCCTGTTCCTCCTTGCACAAAGGTGGAGGTGGCGGTCCTGCTGCTGGGTTGTTGTCCTCCTACGGCCTCCTCCACGTCTCCTGATGTACTGGCCTGTCTCCTGGTAGCGCCTCCATGCTCAGGACACTACGCTGACAGACACAGCAAACCTTCTTGCCACAGCTCGCATTGATGTGCCATCCTGGATGAGCTGCACTACCTGAGCCACTTGTGTGGCTTGTAGACTCCGTCTCATGCTACCAGTAGAGTGAAAGCACCGCCAGCTTTCAAAAGTGACCAAAACATCAGCCAGAAAGCATAGGAGCTGAGAAGTGGTCTGTGGTCACCAGCTGCAGAGCAACTCCTTTATTGGGGGTGTCTTGCTAATTGCCTATAATTTCCACCTGTTGTCTATTCCATTTGCACAACAGCATGTGAAATTGATTGTCAATCAGCGTTGCTTCCTAAGTGGACAGTTTGATTTCACAGAAGTGTGATTGACTTGGAGTTACATTGTGTTGTTTAAGTGTTCCCTTTATTTTTTTGAGCAGTGTATATACATCATTAATACTGTTGTATATAATATATATATACACACACGTTACATAGAACAAATACATATATACACACATAGAACACATACATATAGACACACACGTAGAACACATACACACAAGCAATAACACACACTTAGAACACTACTCACACAGACACATACGCACACATAGAATAAATACATGTACTGTACACACATAGAACACATATACTGTACACACACAGAACACATACATATACACACAGACAAAAACACTCACAACACACACAGAAACACTGCCTTTAGATGGGAAGAGGATGCCTGGTGCAAGAGTACACTGTTAGGCAAAGGTACTTTTCATCATTAGGCCCCTCCCCCTGGCATAATACTGTAATTTGCTGGTCAGTGGGTTGGTGCTGCAGAGCCAAAGTGACGCAATTCTATGATAAACACTTCATGTTTGCTCCGCCCCATCCCCTCAGACCGGCGAATTGCAGCAGTTGTGTGCGGTGGGGTGAGACAGAGCCTTTACTGTCATACTAAATTTTAAACCAGAGTATTGACTATATAAAGTATATGAAAAATACAAAGAAGATATTTATAATATCTTCTTTGTACTATTCTAATGAATTTTATTGTCAAAACTCGGAAGTAAAAAGTCTATGGCAGGTGAAGCAGTGCCTCCCTTGCCTACCTTGTCCATACATCTCTGATCAAAACTCAGCAAATTTCCAGCAGTTTCTACTTTGCGCCTGTGTGTAATGCCCACATGAACCCTTTACCTCACCGCATGTCCCTGAATTGCAGCATGTTGTGGGTGTGGGGCCTAATGAGGGGTGAGGATTCAGTTGTTGACTATGAACCTTCATCCTGAGTCCAAGTGGCTACAGAAAGTATTTTTTTATTGCTTTTCTTACAGTCACCACTGGCAATGTGCACTTACGTAAGTTTAAGAAAACATTTTATTATACACGCTGAGTGGTGGGTCCTCTTCTGTTCTCTTTTTCTGCTTTGCCCACAATTGATTGATTGATTTCTCATGTGATGCAAAGTTGAACTCAAGTTTGTTTTGCAGATGTATCAGGCAAATGCTTACTGAGGTCAATGCTACAATTTCTTAGGTCTTTGGTCTGCTGATTCTACCTTCTTGTCTACACTATCTGTCTGGCTCTCCCACTCAGTATCCTCCCATTAGTAACTGGCACACACAGTGCTGCCATTAGAAATTGTGGGGCCCAGGACTGACACCTACCAAAATACATACACACTGCTCCCATAGTCTCACACACGCTGCCCCTAGCCTTACATGTACAATGCCTTACACATACGCTGCCCTACAGCCTTACACACACTCACTGCCCAACGGTGCCTAACCAGTGTGCACCAAGGGATATTGCTGCCCCTATAGTAGGAGTACTGGGCTGCACTGTAGGCAGTTACAGTACCAGTGTGAGTCGCTGTGCACCAATAAAGGGTTAATCAAATATTGGCAGAATCCTGTATGAAATGGGACCCAAATCACCGCAAGAGGTATTGAATTCAAAACACATGAGAACCGACAACGGGTAGATGAAGTTTTGCCTCAGTTTGGAATATGAGCCAGTCGGGAAAAGCCAAACCAGGGCTCGGATTCCCACGGACCACTCACTTTGATTGTAGATGAAGTTTTGCCTCAGTTTGGAATACGAGCCTGTCGGGAAAAAAAAGCCAAACCAGGGCTCGGATTCCCACGGACCACTCACTTTGATTGGCAGTAGGGCAAATCTTGGTGTACTTTTTATAGAAACGAACCAGATGAACCAAACTGATCCTCTAGTAGACTAGCAAGGTATAAAAAGACCCAGGAGGTGGGGCCCACCAGGGGATTTCCCCTGTACCCCTGTGGGCCTGTCGATGCAGCCAGTGACAACCCTAAACTGACAAACAGAACTTATATTTAACCTCAAGAAATATCAGTCCCAGTATATAAAGTCTAAGACAATTTACTTTTATCAAGATTTTATCCAAGATGTATGTGACAAGAAAACAAACAGCATTGTGCATGAAATAATAACATTGGAGTTCATAAAAATATGTCATGAGGTATACTGTATAGATTAGATTTTATAACCATGTGGGTGGACATCTGAATTCAAACTGTACAATAGGCACCGCCTTTACAGCATAGTGACCAGGGGATGAATCATATGGGGAGAATGATGTGAAACTCTGATTAGGATTTTAAAGCATTGTGGCACTGATTGAAACATTTTGTGACTAAACTGACAGCAAATACAGCTAAAACGTGATTAAATAAATGCTGGAGCAGATTGTTTATACCATTACTAGGATGTGTATTCTCTGACATAAAATATATATTTCATTACAAAACAAAACAAACACATGCACCCAAATAACCTGAACAAAGATTTTACTTGCTGTAAGATTAACATGGGCAGTTACCTACAGTACTGTACCTGCAGTTTTACTACACCATTCAATTAGTAAAGTGCCAATTTAGTGCCTCTATTAATATCATTTATTCATAGTATAAAGATGATTACACGATAATGACAACCAAAATAAGTATATTTTTTAAATATGTTTAATAAAAATAGTCACTCATATCTGTCTGTCACCACCAGTAGTAAATTACTAATTCAACTAGGTTTATGGCTGAGAGGGAGATTTACTAATGCTGGGTATACACTATACAATTATTTGGGCAATCTGCTTGATGTCGATGGATTGCCCAGATAATTGTACAGTGTATGCACGCGACCGATCCAAAAATATCAATTAGTTGGATATTCCGGATCGTCCAGCATGTCCGTCCGATGCAATATTTTTTTTCTTTTTTAAGTTACAAATCAGCACCCAACCGATGGACAAATCCCCTGTTCCGTCACAGCAGAGGAAAGAGGAAATGTCTCCTCCCTAACCAAACATAGGTGTCATGTGGCCATACACGGTGGGATATTTCACAGTATATGCCCATTATATAAGATGGGTATCTGGCTGTCAGATAAAATGTGTTGGTCTGACAGGCATTTTATCTGACCGTGTATGCCCAGAATTAGGAATGATTTTGTATACAGTTTGCGTACATTGGGGGTAATTCTGAGTTGATCGCAGCAGGAACTTTGTTAGCAGTTGGGCAAAACCATGGAGGTCATTCCGAGTTGTTCGCTCGCAAGCGGATTTTAGCAGATTTGCTCATGCTAAGCCGCCGCCTACTGGGAGTGAATCTTAGCATCTTAAAACTGCGAACGATGTATTCGCAATATTGCGATTACACACCTCGTAGCAGTTTCTGAGTAGCTCCAGACTTACTCGGCATCTGCGATCAGTTCAGTGCTTGTCGTTCCTGGTTTGACGTCACAAACACACCCAGCGTTCGCCCAGACACTCCTCCGTTTCTCCGGCCACTCCTGCGTTTTTTCCGGAAACGGTAGCGTTTTTTCCCACACGCCCATAAAACGGCCTGTTTCCGCCCAGTAACACCCATTTCCTGTCAATCACATTACGATCGCCAGAACGATGAAAAAGCCGTGAGTAAAATTACTAAGTGCATAGCAAATTTACTTGGCGCAGTCGCAGTGCGAACATTGCGCATGCGCATTAAGCGGAAAATCGCTGCGATGCGAAGATTTTTACCGAGCGAACAACTCGGAATGAGGGCCCATGTGCATTGCAGGGGAGGCAGATGTAACATGTGCAGAGAGAGATAGATTTAGGTGTGGTGAGTTCAATCTGCAATCTAAATTGCAGTGTAACAATAAAGCAGCCAGTATTTACCCTGCACAGAAACAAAATAACCCACCCAAATCTAACTCTCTCTGCAAATGTTATATCTGCCCCCCCCCCCTGCAGTGCACATGTTTTTGCCCAACTGCTGAAAAATTTCCTGCTGCGATCAACTTGGAATTACCCCCATTGAATGCTATTCTCAGAGCCAAACCGCAGCATAGAGCATACAGTATGTGAACCTGCATTTTAGACACTGAAAACGAAGACCACATTTCATTTGTGTTTGAAATATGAATTTTCAACTTAGATTTAATTTTTATCTCAAAACATGGGATTGTGGCCACTTAACACCTATAAAACCTTGCCACATGTTCATTATCTTTGAATGGAGGCAGAGAAGTGAGAACATAGTAATGGAAAAGATAGTTACTTGTTAATTAGCGATTTCTGAAAGTTGTCGTGTGCTAGTTTTGCTGTCCTGTTACTTTTTTTGTTAGAAGTACTGTTTGAGGTGTTTTGTTACTTATGTGCCAGTGTGGCTGGCACTGTACAGTATTTGGTTTACTTTTTATGAGGAGAGACATGAGAGAGCCTGCCGAAAGTGAAAGTTTAGTGAGAAGTAGGCCAGGAGGTGCAAGAGAGGAGGCGGGGGTTATGAGAATGATCATGTAGCCAAAACCAAGTCTGGTTCTAATATTTGTTCTCACATGGTTCCCCACATGTATAAGATTGTGCTGCAGAATTCTATGGGGCTGCAATGTGCCCATAAGGGTATCTTTCCACAGCTTCTGTTCAATAGGCGACGCCATCTTGATTGTTGTGGGTTTGCAAATGTGCAGAATTGTTTCTGCATTGTCACTTGCAGTTCCCCCATGCTACAGCCATTTTCGGAGCAGAGGGGGTGTGGTGGGCCTGTATCCCCGGAAACAGGGGAGTGTGTGATTACATTTTTTGTTATGTTTATATATTTTGTTGCATGTGTCTGATAAAGTTCAGTTATGTCTGGTGAAAGGAATCCTAATCACCCATAGCCCAATTGGATGGTATTCCTGTCAATCAATTCTGCCTCTTAAAATCAATTAATTTACTTGCTCTTTCAGCAGTCATGCCTGTCTGAGCCCTGTCATTTTTTGGGGAGAGTCTGCAGCGGTTTTAAAAACCTCTGCTTGATACATCGAGAGTTTCTATTCTTTCCAAGGTCTAAAACATGGACTGTGCTTTGATATTCTATTCAACCAGCTCCTATGGGAGGCGCCTACAACAGTGCAGGAAGATGCCACAGTAAAAGGAAGCGTGAAGCTGGAGACACAACAGGGATAGACCCCAAACTACCAGACCCGGTAAATCAGAGCAGCACTTTATTTTCTGACATGCAGAAATAGTAGGACAGTAGCCACATATGATAGACCAGTGGCGTGCGGTGAGGTGAGGCAGGTGAGGCAGAGCCTTTCCTGTCATACTAACGTATAAGCCAGAGTTTTGACTATGGAAAGTATATGAAAAATACAAAGAATATATTTTAAATATCTTCTTTGCATTATTCTAATAAGTTTTGTCTATGGCAGGTGAGGCAGTGCTTCCGTGCTTACCTTTTCTACCCATCTCTAATCAAAACTCACCAAATTTCCAGCAGTCCCTGTGGTAGACTCCATTGCCACACAGACATAGAGTAATGAAAACACATATTTAGCCTCCACCTGGTTAATTTGGATTTTGCACCACCAGTTGCTGCTGAAACTCAACAGGCTCAGCATAAGGACATACTGTAATAATCAATATGATAAATTATATGGATGAAGTCCAATTCAACCAAAAGGGACTTCATTGATGCCCAAAATTGGCAAATTAATTCCTGCAGTAGTTACAAGGACTTTATGATACCAGAGCATTAAAACTAATGCCCTAAAGAGAGTGAATATATATTTTGTAGAAAATACTGGGCCATTGCAAAGTTTAACTGGGTCCAACTGGTAAATTAATACAAATTGTATTGCTGCTTTTTGACATTTGCACTATGATTTGTTGGCAAGGATTCAGTATATGCTGGTTGTCGGGATCCCGGCAGTCAGGATTCCGAAGCCGGTATTACGACAACCGGAATACCGGCAGTGAGCATAGCGTGTTCCCTTGTGGGCTCACTGCGCTCACCATGCTTTGGGCCTGGTGGCAACCATTGTTCGCCACTGGGTTATATTCCCCCTCGGGTGGTGGCGTGGATTACCACCCGAATGGGGATTCTGGCTGGTGGTCGGGATTCCAACCGCCGGTATTTCACCGGGTGTCGGGATTCTGGTGTCGATACCCCGACAGACGGGAAACTGAATGCCTCCCATTGGCAAGCCTACCACTTGTGTTGCCTTCATATAAGGGTAGTGCAGTGCTGGCAGCACACATTAGCATCAGTTACTTCTACTCAACCAAGATGAAGTGACTGCAAAAGGTAGATGCAGTAGAGAACAAACCCTAGTGTAGCATACTGTAAAATAAGAAAACAACAATAGTTTAGTGTGTGATCAAACAAAATAATGTTTCCTTTGTGCATTTCTGTAAAACACTGGCAATAAGCTAAAAACTTTTTGAAGACCACTTATGGTTAAATTATATTTTACCTGTCCTGTCTACACCTCTGTATTATACACACCTGCAGGTAGCAGCCCCTCATTTTCCCCACTGTCTGCTAGTAAATTAATAATACTATGTTGTAGTAAAGTCAGATTGTGCAGTAGACAGCAAACCACAATAATATCAGCCATTTTTGCAGTGGCATATAGAAGCATACCACCATTTTTAGCAAGACACCTGTACTTGGTCTTCAAAAGTTAGGCTTGGTCAAAGAACTAATGCTAATATGTATCTGGTTAAATTTGTTCTAAGCAGTAGTGTTTGGAGTCAGGGCAGGCATCCACACCCTGAATCAAATGACACACACTAAATATACAGTATTACATTTAATATATTGCACTTATTTCATGTAAACCATATGAAATGCATGTACTGTATAATATCAATACACGTACAAACCCATTATTATATTTACAGATCCAGAATCCATCTGTTATTGCAGCAACTTGATGCTTCCATTGTCGGACTAAAGGGCCCCATACACTTATACGACATGACGGTCTGTCATATCGTATAAGATTTCGTCCAACCTCCCGGCAGCCTCCCTGCTGGTAAGATAGTATTAGATATGTGCAGAGTTTTTTGCATACCGATGTATCTTTTACTATCCTATCTATTTACTGCGGGATCCGACATATCATGAGTGCAGCACTCGTGATATGTCGGATCTAGGGGGATCCGATGCCCACGGGAACGCGCATTGGATCGGATCGGGGGAAAAGCACCGCCGAAAATGCCCGATTTCACCCAATATATTGGGCCAAATGCCCGAATTGGGCTGAAATTGGGCATAATCGGCCTAGTGTAGGGGCACTTTAGAGATCTCTGTAAGCACATTGCAGCTTCACTTTTAAGTCAATTGTCCCCTATGTGTTGTGAATTTGGGTGTTATGTGTGACATTTGTATGTCCTCCTAAAGCTCATGTGGACTTTCTTCAGGTGTCCTAGTTTCTCCCCTATATACTGTTAGGTCAATTGTGTCCATCTCTGTGGTATGGAATAAAGATTGTAAGCTTCGCTGGAGCAGGGACTGACATGAATATATACTCTGTTAAGCACTGCATAATACATAGGGGCTAAATATTTAAGTATTACTAAAGAAACTTTAATCATTATTTGACTTATTTTGATGTGTCCTTTTTTTATTTTAAGAAAAAAATGTCCATTATTGCCTTGCATTCCCTTAGGCAGTTTATTCAGTCTGTGTTATTCTAGACAACCGACATGTCATGAACCATTTGCTCTACATTTAAGTGCATTAGTATTTTTTGCATTTACAGGATCGTTGCTGTAGGGCTCAATGGTAAAATAGGTTAAAGTGGTGACATGAGTTGTCATGTAAGCAGTGGAAATATAATGCTATAAAGGTTTGCAATTAATCTCTCCAGCGTACACTCTCATCTCAGTCTATGATTTGAATAAGGTTATCTACAGCTGTGCTCATTGTGCCCCTCTGACAGCACAGCCTGGGTGACAGATAACTAGATAGAGTCAGGGCCACTCTGGGAATGAGCTCTGGCATGTCTTCATCCACCTCTTATTCAGTGGTCTCTATAGATTATCTAGCATCAAGGTATTAATCTAGCTCCTTCCAGTTACATAGGGTGCAAGCAGTTTTCAACATGCCCATAAACAAACTTCTGCTGTCAAATCCACTTTGTGAATTAAGTGTTTTTCTGGAGATTGTACATTTATAACTGTCATATTCTATACACACCTTTAATATCTAGTAGCTGCTGTGGCAATTTATGATTGGAACATGTGCTGTTATTTCCCCCCAAGAAATATGCTGCTTCTCTGTTATACGCAAAGTTCTATATATTGTTATTTTATATTATGTCTGTTTGATGGAAAATTCTCATTGATACATTTCCGCATTTTCCCCTGCCTCTGAAATTTCTTGCCTGGGAAGTAAAATACATTAATAGCAAAGAATAGCTGAGGAGGAGCTTTTGCCTAAGAAACATGTCTAAAGCTAGAATCGTGGTTTATTACAAGAGCTTCACTAGATTTTGAGAAAATGAATAGGTGTTGCAGAAAATGAATGTAATGTAGCTCACTTTCTCTCCCGCATTACAATGAAGCAAATGGCTCACCTTGGACAGCTGAGCCATATTGATGTACCCTTAGGACATAGCAGCCAAGAATCCAATACTTTCAACTTTCAGAGCAAAAGTTAATATACTAGACGAATATAAATCATTTTCAGCCAGAAGCAGCTTTGTTAAATTGCTATAGGCCAGCAATAATTAACAGCACTGAGCTGTGTTAGTCAAAATGTGACCTTCTTGGATTATTGTCTAACCTATCTTCCCGGTCTGACTCATTTGTCTGGAGAGTTTTAAAGGTTTATCATAAAGAAGTTCCTTTAATAAGTTCTGAAATGCACAAACAATTATTGGCTGATGTGTTCAAAAACTAGCCAACACCTATGAAGACTGAAAACATTTTTGTTTGTTTCTTAAAAAAAACCCTCAAAGACACAAACAAACAAAAATCTACATTTTGTGTAATTTCCACAGGGTCTATTTACCAATATTTGTTGTTTAGGGTGATTTCTATAATCACAAATAATCTATCACCATAAAATAAAATATTTGATATTATTAATATTGTACTAGTATTGTTCAGCTGTCTGGAGAGGTAAGGGTTAACAATCTGAGGGATTATGGGCGTAATTCATACCTGATCACAAAAGCTAAATCTTTCTCTAATGGACAAAACAATGTGCATTGCAGGGAGTTGGGTTTGGGTGGGTTATTTTGTTTCTGTGCAGGGTAAATACTGGCTGCTTTAATTTTTCACTGCAATTTAGATTTCAGTTTGAACACACCCCACCCAAATCTAACTCTCTCTGCACACGTGTCTGTTCCATCTGCAGTGCATATGGTTTTTTGCTCATTAAAGGAAAATTTTGCTGTTGCGATCAGGTCTGAATTAGGCCCAATGTGTATGGATGACCTGACTTTAGTGCTGTAAAATTTTATTATTGCACATACCTGTCCAAAGCTTAGCCCATTTAATTGTTGAACCACTATATGAGATGTTTATAATATTTACAATCCAGCAGATAATCAAATTTATACTAGTTAAGTTTACCAATTGCTTTATTTCTATCCCATGGTAACAAGTATACTGGTCAGGTCTTTAGATTCAGCCTTTTTCCTTTTCTGTGTTATACAGTAGCAACCAACTTTTAAATTTCCATACTGCTTCTCTTCTTGTTTTTTTGCAAGATGGTGTGTGTGAACCAAAATTCTTGAGGGCAGATTCAATTGACTGTGGATAATTTTAAAGGTTTTGCCATTCAATCACAGGACTGAAAATGAGCATTCACGCACCCCCAGAGAAAGTACGATTTTAACTAAAATTGTTCTGCCGCAGTGGTGAGTATGTGAGTGCACTGTGAGTGTGTGTGATGAGTGTATGAGTGTGTGAGACCCCCAGTGTATGTGACCCCCCCCCCTCCACCCGTGTAGTGTCATCCCTCCAGGGGCAGTGGCCGGGAGAACTACATCTCCCAGCAGCCCTTGATCCTCCCAGCAGCTATCACAACTCCCAGCAGCACCCTACCCAGTGTAAAGATGGAGGGGAGACCACCGGAGACCCCCAGACAGGTGCGTATCCATTTTCTTTTCACTCACACCTCAGGGTTTTCAGCGCTGAAAACCCTGCAACCATCTATATCTACTGTATATCTATATATAGGTTTTTTTACTCGTTACAATGTATCAATCTTATGCAAGCATACAATGATTTAACATCACAAGTTGCCAAAAAGAAGGAGTCTTTTACCCAAGGTTGTGTACAAACTGTAAGACAGCTCTGGTGTCTTTAATATAACTTCTTTGTTGTGCCACCAACGGTTATAGAAAAAAAAAATTATATTCCTCAGTGAGATCCTTATCAATTTTCTTATCAGTATTATTATCGGACAGTAGTCTCTCTGTTTCATCATTTTTGTTAATGATCACCAAGCCACCTCTTTTTTCCTCCAGTTTAAGAATAATGTCTTTGTTCTTCGATTACTAAAGTGCCTTTCTCCGTAAGTTGTTCTATATCTCTCTCCAGCTTCTGAAAAGTCTCTAATGTTGCTCCTTTGACGACGCTGGGAAAAAAGTTACTAGGAGGTTTCAAATCTGTATCCAATAATCTGCTATTTCCTTGTGATGTTTGTGCACTGTTTCTTATGATTAGATTTTGTGGAAAATGCATTTTTCTCATAAATTTGTTAAGCTCTATGTATATGTCAAATTTATTAGGTAATGAATGTGGAGCAAACTTCATCCCTTTGTTCAGTAAACTTACTTGTTCATACTTTAAAACTGTAGAACTCAAATTAAAAATGCCATCCGCAGAAGTATGTGTTATTTTCTTTCTATTCACTTTCAATCCCCTTCTTTTTCCTCTCTTTCTCCATGTGTTTTTTTTCTCTCTTAATTAATGGTGTTGTTACATGATCGTCTATCTCCTCCATAAACGCTAAATAATCTTCATTAGATCCTAATCTCATTATTTTCCATTATCTGATGTGCTATTTTCTGTCTAAATTGGTACATTATATTTTCATGATCTTTTTTTGCGTCTCTTTTGCCCACTTTGTACAAGTCTCTGGCAAACAGGTGCCTTCTATAGGTGGAAAAATGTGCCTACCTATTCTTTCGAGTACCTTCATTGTTGAAAGTGAAATTCATAGCAATATAAGGTTTATAAACCTTGTGTGAGAGTTGTTTGTTCGAGGTATTTAAAAGAAACTTTCTGTCACTTGGTTCCTTCTGATTGAACTTATATGGTGTAGAAGCATCTTTGTTTTTATTCATTTGCAATATTTTCTGTCTCAATTCATTGGGATACCTAAGTTTACTTTCATGAGATCCCTAATGACTTTTCTCTTCTTTCTCTCCGTAATTTTTTTCTTCTATTTCAAATATTTTATCATTATTAAGCTGTATTAGTTCCTCGTAGTCTTCCAGGCTGGAATTCATGTTCTAACGTATTCATACTCTCTTGTATGTCTACTAATGAATGATTTCCATCCTTTATGATTAACTCCATAAGTTTCTAAAGGGGGGTAAACACGGAGAGATTCGTGCTTAAATTCTAAGCAACCTGAGTAGATTGCTTAGAAATTAAGCATGGATCTCTCAGTGTGTAGGGTGCCCGCAACAGACCGCGCATCGCTATCGCCGTCTCTGGATTTGGCATGCATGCATGCCAAATCTAGTGAGATCGCTCTTTTCACCGCTCATTTTCACAGCATTGAAGTAACGTTTATAGTATGCATGCTTTAAAATTGCACAGAACAGCTGATTGGTTGCCATGGGCAACTTCTCCACTGGTTCACTTCTCCGCACTTTTCAATGCTTCATGAATAGATCCCTTATTGTCCAGTCTGCTGTTTGGAATTAAAATCTGGCAATGTATGGGAGCAAATGACTATTGGTCATTTGCTCCGATATGCTGAAAAACTGTCAAAAACAGTCGTTCGGACAAATTGGTTAAATCAAATGGTTTTAACCAATTTGTCTGATTGACCATTTTGTCTGTTTTTCAGTGTTTGGGAGCAAATGGTCAATTGTCATTTGCTCTCATACATTACCAGATTTTCATTCCAATCTCTAAGTGTATGACCATCTTAAAATGCTACACCATGGGTAGCGATTGGATGGATTCACAATTTTTTTTGTATCAAAACAATTTGTACCAAGTAGCAGATTAAAGTGGCATATTTTAAGAAATATCACAAGGCATGGCTAAGTCGCAGAGTGTATAGCACACCAAATGGGGCCCTGTCAGAAATATGCAGTCACGGTAGGCAGGGGTGGCAGAGGCATACACCCTGTCCAACTCTTGAGATTTTTACAATAACAATTAGAATAATACAAAGAAGATATTTATAACATAAACATCTTCTTTGTGTAACTGATTAAGAGTTTAAACAACACTTATACTGACAAAAATGGAGTATATGCATATATATTACTCATATTAAAGTTAATGGATATTTTTATATGTATGTTTTGAGGTAAGTAATATTGTTCACATATACAGTATGTAATTGTACATTGATGTAAATATACTGTATAGTAAAGATAATAAAGGCTTATTTTATGGTTTCACAATGCATCTAAGGGGTTAATGTCTTTGTGCTCCTAACTATCAATCACCCAGTGGGGTGATTGCCAATGGGCGGGGCATCACCTCAGAGTGGGTCATGTGACTACTACTAGAGTGAAGTTTTATAGGTGCTGTCAGTCTAGCTGACAGAGAGACTGCAGATCCCCTAGTCAGAGCACACACCTCTTTGCTGTCCGGCTGTCAGAGCTGAGCTGTATATATTGAAGTGGACAGAGGTGGCTTAGCGTATTAAGCCAGAGCAGGGCTTCCTGGCTCTCAAGGTGGTGACAATGACATTGAGTCTCAGCGCTGTTCACAGCGCTGATCAACTCACCTAGTAGCTATGGAAGGGAGGCGGACATGGTTCCTTCCTGTGCCCTATAGTTAAGGCAGCACTACCTATTACAGACACAGACCCTGACAGCCATAGCACAAAAGCCTGCAGCAGCAGCAGAACCTCCATCCTGTGTGGCTGTAAGTTTAAGGGAGAAGTTGGGGGGAGTGTCTGCAGGAGGCAGAGACTGAGCAGCAGCGAGGTATTTGTAATGCTGGGTACACACTGCCCGATATATCAGCTGTTTGATCAAACGGCTGATATATTGCAGCCCCATCAGCCAGTGTGTACCAACAATATGTCTGTGAATGCTGTCATTCACAGACATATCGCATCGGCCCTGCAGCACACATGACCAATATATCTGCGGATACATTGGTGCATCGTTGTGTGTGTACGGGCGGTCAGCCGATCGCCCGTACACATGCTGCACCCACTGGCAGTGATTGACGGCTCAACTGGGAGGGCGCATGTAAGTGCCCGCCCAGTTCGTGATGTCAGTCATGACAGATCGGGCAGTGTGTATGCACAACACCCTGCCCGATCCGACTCTAGATATATCTGCAGATCCATTGATATGCAGATATATCTTCCAGTGTGTACCCAGCTTAAGTGGATTCCTACACTCACCCCACCTACACTGCAGCATTTTTAGTATCACCAAGGTAAAGTGACAGCCCCTGCCCTGCAGCTAATATTACAAGCACTTGTAACTTCAAAAGAGTAAATATCTTAGACTAATTCTTTATAGCTGTTATAGCAGCAAAGTGACAGTTAATCCAAAAAATAGGATTTTAATACCTACCGGTAAATCCTTTTCTTTTAGTCTGTAGAGGATGCTAGGGACACCATAAGAACCATGGTGTATAGACGGGATCCGCAGGAGACATGGGCACTTTAAGACTTTGAAAGGGTGTGAACTGGCTCCTCCCTCTATGCCCCTCCTCCAGGCTCCAGTTATAGGAACTGTGCCCAGGGAGACGGACATTTCGAGGACAAGTATTTATTGTTAAACTAAGGTGAGATACATACCAGCTCACACCTCCAACACGCCGTACAACATGGCATTTAACAGAACTCCAATCAACGGCATGAACAACGTCAGCAACAGGCTGACTATAACATAACACAACCTGTGTGTAAACATAACTAAGAACTGCAGATAGAGTCTGCACTGGGACGGGTGCCCAGCATCCTCTACGGACTAAGAAAAAAGGATTTACCGGTAGGTATTAAAATCCTATTTTCTCATACGTCCCAGAGGATGCTGGGGACACCATAAGAACCATGGGGTTTATACCAAAGCTCCAGAACGGGCGGGAGAGTGCGGATGACTCTGCAGCACTGATTGACCAAACATGAGGTCCTCATCAACCAGGGTATCAAACTTATAAAATTTAGCAAAAGTGTTTGAACCCGACCAAGTAGCTGCTCGGCAGAGTTGTAATGCCGAGACCCCCCGGGCAGCCGCCCAGGATGAGCCCACCTTTCTGGTAGAGTGGGTCTTCACTGATTTCGGTAACGGCAATCCAGCCATAGAATGAGCATGCTGAATCGTATTACAGATCCAGCACACAATAGTCTGCTTGGATGCAGGAGTCCCAATCTTGTTGGCCGCATACAGGACAAACAGAGCTTCCGTTTTCCTAAGTTGAGCCGTTCTGGTGACATAAATCTTTAAAGCCCTGACAACATCGAGAAATTTTGACTCAGCGAAGGCGTCAGTAGCCACCGGTACCACAATAGGCTGGTTCATGTGGAACGATGAAACCACCTTCAGCAGAAATTGTTGACGAGTCCTCAACTCTACTCTATCTTCATGGAAGATTAAATAAGGACTCTTGTGAGACAAAGCCGCTAACTCAGACACCCGCCTCGCGGATGCTAAGGCCAATAGCATGACCACTTTCCAAGTGAGAAATTTCAACTCTACCTTCTGTAAAGGTTCAAACCAATGTGATTGAAGGAAATGCAACACCACGTTAAGATCCCATGGTGCCACTGGGGGCACAAATGGAGGTTTGATGTGCAAAACACCCTTCACGAAAGTCTGAACTTCTGGAATGGAGGCCAATTGTTTTTGAAAGAAAACCGATAAGGCCGAAATTTGTACTTTAATCGAGCCTATCTTTAGGCCCGCATCCACACCTGCTGGCAGAAAATGGAGAAAACGCCCTAGCTGAAATTCTTCAGTAGGAGCCTTCTTGGATTCACACCAAGACACATATTTTTGCCAAATACAGTGATAATGTTTTGCCGTTACTCCTTTTCTAGCCTGAAGAAGAGTGGGAATTACTTCACCGAGAATACCCTTTCGGGCTAGGATCCGGCGTTCAACCGCCAAGCCGTCAAACGTAGCCACGGTAAGTCGTGATATACGCATGGCCCCTACTGTAACAGAGGCCAAGGATTTCTTATGAGTAATTCCTGAAGAACTGGATACCAAGCCCTCCTTGGCCAGTCCGGAACAATGAGGATCGCCTGAACCTTTGTTCTTCTTATGATCTTTAGCACTTTTGGAATGAGTGGAAGCGGAGGGAACTCATACACCGACTGAAACACCCATGGTGTCACCAGTGCGTCCACTGCTATTGCTTGAGGGTCCCTTGACCTGGAACAATATCTCTGAAGTATCTTGTTGAAGCAAGACGCCATCATGTCTATTTGAGGAATTCCCCAAAGACTTGTCACTTCTGTGAAGACCTCTTGATGAAGACCCCACTCCCCTGGATGGAGATCGTGTCTGCTGAGGAAGTCTGCTTCCCAGTTGTCCACTCCTGGAATGAAGATCGCTGACAGAGCGCTTGTATGTTTTTCCGCCCAGTGGAGCACCTTTGTGGCCTCTGCCATTGCCGCTCTGCTCTTTGTTCCGCCCTGGCGGTTTATGTGCGCTACTGCTGTTATATTGTCCGACTGGATTAGGACGGGCAGATTGCGAAGAAGACGTTCCGCTTGAAGAATGCCGTTGTAAATGGCCCATAACTCTAGAACGTTTATGTGTAGACAAACTTCCTGGCTTGACCATTTTCCCTGTAAGGTTTCCCCCTGTGTGACTGCTCCCCAGCCTCGGAGACTCACATCCGTGGTTACTAGGATCCAGTCCTGGATCCCGAACCTGCGTCCCTCTAGGAGGTGAGAGCTGTTCAGCCACCACAGGAGTGAGATTCTGGTCTTGTAGGACAGGATTATTTTCCGGTGCATGTGCAGATGGGATCCGGACCACTTGTCCAATAGGTTCCACTGAAATACTCTAGCATG
Source organism: Pseudophryne corroboree (assembly GCF_028390025.1). Taxonomy (NCBI): domain Eukaryota; kingdom Metazoa; phylum Chordata; class Amphibia; order Anura; family Myobatrachidae; genus Pseudophryne; species Pseudophryne corroboree. The sequence goes on along the minus strand of NC_086444.1, from coordinate 934,241,125 downwards.
GAATCTGCCAAATTGAATGACCTCGTAGGCCGCCACTATCTTCCCCAGCAATCGAGTGCATTGATGGATTGATACTCTCGGTGGTTTCAGAATTTGTTTGACCAAACCCTGAATTTCCAGAGCCTTCTCTTCTGGAAGAAAAACTCTCTGTAATTCTGTGTCCAGAATCATTCCCAAAAACGACAGCTGTTTCGTCGGATTCAACTGCGACTTTGGCAAGTTTAGGAGCCAACCATGTTGTTGCAGAACTGTCAGGGAGAGCGCAATGTCCTGCACCAGCTTGTCTTTGGATCTCGCCTTTATCAGGAGATCGTCCAAGTAAGGGATAATTGTGACTCCTTGCTTGCGAAGGAGAACCATCATTTCCGCCATTACCTTGGTGAAAATCCTCGGAGCCGTGTACAGACCAAACGGCAACGTCTGAAATTGGTAATGACAATCCTGAATAGCAAACCTCAGGTAAGCCTGATGCGGAAGATATATGGGGACGTGTAAGTAGGCATCCTTAACGTCGACTGACACCATGAAATCCCCATCCTCCAGACTGGAGATCACTGTTCGGAGAGATTCCATCTTGAATTTGAATTTTCTTAGGTAAAGATTGAGGGACTTTAGGTTCAAAATTGGTCTGACCGAGCCGTCTGGCATCGGGACCACAAACCGGCTTGCATAAAAGCCTTCTCCCTGTTGTGACGGGGGAACCCTGATAATGACTTGATTTAGACACAACTTTTGTATTGCATCGCATACTACCTCCCTGTTCGGAAGAGAAGCTGGTAAGGCCGATTTGAAAAATCGTCGAGGGGGAACGTCTTGAATCTCCAGTTTCTACCCCTGGGACACTATTTCTAAAACCCATGGGTCCAGGGTCGAATGAGCCCAGAATTGACTGAAGAGCTTGAGACGTGCCCCCACCGGTGCGGACTCCCGCAGAAGAGCCCCAGCATCATGCGTGGATATGGCAGAAGCCGGGGAGGTGACAAGTGACAAGTCTTTGGGGAATTCCTCAAATAGACATGATGGCGTCTCATACTAGTGATGTGCACCGGAAATTTTTCGGGTTTTGTGTTTTGGTTTTGGATTCGGTTCCGCGGCCGTGTTTTGGATTCGGACGCGTTTTGGCAAAACCTCCCTGAAATTGTTTTGTCGGATTCGGGTGTGTTTTGGATTCGGGTGTTTTTTTTTTACAAAAAACCCTCAAAAACAGCTTAAATCTTAGAATTTGGGGGTCATTTTGATCCCATAGTATTATTAACCTCAATAACCATAATTTCCACTCATTTTCAGTCTATTCTGAACACCTCACACCTCACAATATTATTTTTAGTCCTAAAATTTGCACCAAGGTCGCTGGATGACTAAGCTAAGCGACCCAAGTGGCTGACACAAACACCTGGCCCATCTAGGAGTGGCACTGCAGTGTCAGACAGGATGGTACTTCCAAAAAATAGTCCCCAAACAGCACATGATGCAAAGAAAAAAGAGGCGCAATGAGGTAGCTGTGTGACTAAGCTAAGCGACCCAAGTGGCCGACACAAACACCTGGTCCATCTAGGAGTGGCACTGCAGTTTCAGACAGGATGGCAGATTTAAAAAATAGTCCCCAGACAGCACATGATGCAAAGAAAAAAAGAGGCGCAATGAGGTAGCTGTGTGACTAAGCTAAGCAACGCAAGTGGCCGACACAAACACCTGGCCCATCTAGGAGTGGCACTGCAGTGTCAGACAGGTTGGCACTTCCAAAAAATAGTCCCCAAACAGCACATGATGCAAAGAAAAAAAGAGGCGCAATGAGGTAGATATGTGACTAAGCTAAGCAACGCAAATGGCCGACACAAACACCTGGCCCATCTAGGAGTGGCACTGCAGTGTCAGACAGGATGGCACTTCCAAAAAATAGTCCCTAAACAGCACATGATTCAAAGAAAAAAAGAGGCGGAATGAGGTAGCTGTGTGACTAAGCTAAGCGACCCAAGTGGCCGACACAAACACCTGGCCCATCGAGGAGTGGCACTGCAGTTTCAGACAGGATGGCAGATTTAAAAAATAGTCCCCAGACAGCACATGATGCAAAGAAAAAAAGAGGCGCAATGAGGTAGCTGTGTGACTAAGCTAAGCGACACAAGTGGCCGACACAAACACCTGGCCCATCTAGGAGTGGCACTGCAGTGTCAGACAGGATGGCACTTCAAAAAAATAGTCCCTAAACAGCACATGATGCAAAGAAAAAAAGAGGCGCAATGAGGTAGCTGTGTGACTAAGCTAAGCAACACAAGTGGCCGACACAATCACCTGGCCCATCTAGGAGTGGCACTGCAGTGTCAGACAGGATGGCACTTCCAAAAATAGTCCCCAAACAGCACATGATGCAAAGAAAAATGAAAGAAAAAAGAGGTGCAGGCATCGCAACCGACACAATTGGACTCTCCTTGGGGATTTGTGATTTAGAAGAATGCACAGTTCTTTGCTGTGCTTTTGCCATCTTAACTCTTTTAAGTTTTCTAGCAGGAGGATGAGTGCTTCCATCCTCATGTGAAGCTGAACAACTAGCCTTGAACATAGGCCAGGCCCTCAGCCGTTCCTAGCCACTCCGTGTCGTAAATGGCACATTGGCAAGTTTACGCTTCTCCTCAGACGATTTTGATTTAGATTTTTGGGTCATTTTACTGAGCTTTATTTTTTTGGATTTTACATGCTCTCTACTATGACATTGGGCATCGGCCTTGGCAGACGACGTTGATGGCATTTCATCGTCTCGGCCATGACTAGTGGCAGCAGCTTCAGCACGAGGTGGAAGTGGATCTTGATCTTTCCCTATTTTACCCTCCACATTTTTGTTCTCTATTTTTTAATGTGTGGAATTATATGCCAGTAATATATCAATAGCAATGGCCTACTACTATATATACTGCGCACAACTGAAATGCACCACAGGTATGGATGGATAGTATACTTGACGACACAGAGGTAGGTAGAGCAGTGGCCTTCTGTACCGTACTGCTATATAGTATATACTGTTGGTCAGCAAACTGTGCAAAACTGAAATGCACCACAGGTATGGATGGATAGTATACTTGACGACACAGAGGTAGGTAGAGCACTCACTGCTTGACCCATTCCAGTTTGGCTTCCGTCCTCTCCACTCCACTGAAACTGCCCTTACAAAAGTATGCAATGACCTCCATGCTGCTAAATCTAAGGGACACTACTCTATGCTTATTCTACTTGATATCTCTGCTGCTTTTGACACTGTGGACCATCCTCTCTTACTGCAAATTCTTCACTCCATTGGTCTGCGTGACACTGCCCTCTCTTGGCTGTCATCCTACCTTTCTGACCGTTCTTTCTCTGTCTCCTTTCATGACTCCACCTCCCCCTCACTTCCACTAACTGTAGGGGTACCCCAAGGTTCTGTCCTTGGTCCTCTTCTCTTCTCTCTCTATACGTCCTCACTAGGTGAGCTCATTAGTTCTTTTGGTTTCCAATATCATCTCTATGCTGATGACACCCAAATCTATCTTTTCTCTCCAGACCTCTCCCCTGCTCTCCTCACTCATATCTCCAACTGTCTCTCTGCTACCTCTTCCTGGATGTCCCAGCACTTTCTTAAACAAAACATGTCTAAGACCGAGCTGATCATCTTCCCTCCCTCCCGCATAACCTCACCACCTACAATCTCATTATCTATTGATGGCACTACTATCTCCTCTAGCCCCCAAGTGCGCTGTCTTGGAGTAATCCTTGACTCCTCCCTCTTCTTCAAACCACACATTCAGCACCTCTCACAAACCTGCCATTTTCATCTAAAAAATATTTCCAGGATCATACCCTTTCTGACCCAGGATGCTACTAAGACTCTTATCCACTCACTGGTCATCTCCAGACTGGACTACTGTAATCTGCTTCTGACTGGCATTCCTGACAATTACCTCTCTCCACTCCAATCTATCCTCAATACTGCTGCCCGGCTCATCTTCCTCACCAAACGCACTACGTCCACCTCTCCTCTCTTACTAGACCTTCACTGGCTCCCCTTCCCTTTCAGAATCCATTTCAAGCTTCTCACACTCGCTTACAAAGCCCTCACCCACTCCTCTCCCATCTACATCTCTGATCTTATCTCGCTTTACACTCCCACCCGTCCTCTTCGCTCTGCTAATGCTCGCCGACTCTCCTGTCTACGGATTACTTCCTCCCACTGCTACCTCCAAGATTTTTCACGCGCTGCACCACTTCTCTGGAATTCCCTACCTCTCCCCCTCAGACTCTCCACCTCTCTACAAAACTTCAAACGGGCTCTCAAGACCCACTTCTTCACCAAACCCAGCCAAATCTCATCCTAACCCTCTGTTCTGCGCTCTCTATGTACCCCATCTGTGTCACCCCTGTCTTTCTACCCCTCCCCTTTAGAATGTAAGCATTCACGAGCAGGGCCCTCTTCCCTCATGTGCTTATCCTTTCTTACTTTAATAATCTTCAACTGCACCAAATCCATCAGTCTTCTGCCACCTGATACTTATTCCAGTGTCATCTACTGATGTAACTATGTTTATTTACCCTGTACTTGTCCTATACTGTCATCAACTGTAAGTTGCTGTTTTCCTGTTTGATTATTTGTTTATGTACTCTGTAATTGGGCGCTGCGGAACCCTTGTGGCGCCATATAAATAAAGGATAATAATAATAATAATAATAATACTGTACCGTACTGCTATATAGTATATACTGGTGGCCAGCAAACTGTGCAAAACTGAAATGCACCACAGGTATGGATGGATAGTATACTTGACGACACAGAGGTAGGTAGAGCAGTGGCCTACTGTACCGTACTGCTATATATTATATACTGGTGGTCAACAAACTGTGCAAAACTGAAATGCACCACGGGTATGGATGGATAGTATACTTGACGACACAGAGGTAGGTACAGCAGTGGCGTACTGTACCGTACTGCTATATATTATATACTGGTGGTCAGCAAACTGTGCAAAACTGAAATGCACCACAGGTATGGATGGAGATTATACTTGACGACACAGAGGTAGGTAGAGCAGTGGACTACTGTACCGTACTGCTATATATATAGTTATACTGGTGGTCAGCAAAATTCTGCACTGTCCTCCTACTATATACTACAATGCAGCACAGATATGGAGCGTTTTTCAGGCAGAGAACGTATAATACTGGTGGTCACTGGTAGTGATGAGCGGGTTCGGTTTTCTGAGAAACCGAACCCACCCGAGCTTTACCTTTTTTTACACGGGTCCGAGCAGACTCGGATCCTCCCGCCTTGCTCGGCTAACCCGAGCGCGCCCGAACGTCTTCATCTCGCTGTCGGATTCTCGCGAGATTCGGATTCTATATAAGCAGCCGCGCGTCGCCGCAATTTTCACACGTGCATTGAGATTGATAGGGAGAGGACGTGGCTGGCGTCCTCTCCGTTTATATACGAGACAGTTGATCTGATTGCTTTGCTTGTTTATTTTACTATTGTGGGGAGGATTGGGGAGCAGCTGTTAGGAGGAGTACAGTGCAGAGTTTTGCTGATAGTGACCACCAGTTTTTTTTTATCCGTTCTCTTCTCTGCCTGAAAAAAACGCTCCATACCATATCTGTGCTCAGTGTGCTGCATGATATATCTGTGCTGAGTGCTCACACTGCTTAATTGTGGGGACTGGGGAGCAGCTATAGCAGGAGTACAGTGCAGAGTTTTGCTGACAGTGACCACCAGTATACGTTTGTCTGCCTGAAAAACACTCCTGTGGCTTTTTTTTATACTAGTAGTTTAGCAGTTTGCTGACAGTGTCCACCAGGTCCATTATACTGTATATAGCAGTACGGTAGGCCACTGCTGTACCTACCTCTGTGTCGTCACTCATCATCCATAAAGTATACTATCCATCCATCTACATTGTATACCTGTGGTGGCTTTTTTTTTTATACTAGTAGTTTAGCAGTCTGCTGACAGTGTCCACCAGGTCCATTATACTGTATATAGCAGTACGGTAGGCCACTGCTGTACCTACCTCTGTGTCGTCACTCGTCATTCATTAAGTATACTATCCATCCATCTACATTGTATTCCTGTGGTGTCTTTTTTATTTATACTAGTAGTTTAGCAGTCTGCTGACAGTGTCCACCAGGTCCATTATACTGTATATAGCAGTACGGTAGGCCACTGCTGTACCTACCTCTGTGTCGTCACTCGTCATCCATTAAGTATACTATCCATCCATCTACATTGTATACCTGTGGTGGCTTTTTTTTTTTTATACTAGTAGTTTAGCAGTCTGCTGACAGTGTCCACCAGGTCCATTATACTGTATATAGCAGTACGGTAGGCCACTGCTGTACCTACCTCTGTGTCGTCACTCGTCATCCATAAAGTATACTATCCATCCATCTAAATTGTATACCTGTGGTGGCTTTTTTTTTTAGACTAGTAGTTTAGCAGTCTGCTGACAGTGTCCACCAGGTCCATTATACTGTATATAGCAGTACGGTAGGCCACTGCTGTACCTACCTCTGTGTCGTCACTCGTCATCCATAAAGTATACTATCCATCCATCTACATTGTATACCTGTGGTGGCTTTTTTTTTTATACTAGTAGTTTAGCAGTCTGCTGACAGTGTCCACCAGGTCCATTATACTGTATATAGCAGTACGGTAGGCCACTGCTGTACCTACCTCTGTGTCGTCACTCATCATCCATAAAGTATACTATCCATCCATCTACATTGTATACCTGTGGTGGCTTTTTTTGTTTATACTAGTAGTTTAGCAGTCTGCTGACAGTGTCTACCAGGTCCATTATACTGTATATAGCAGTACGGTAGGCCACTGCTGTACCTACCTCTGTGTCATCACTCGTCATCCATAAAGTATACTATCCATCCATCTACATTGTATACCTGTGGTTGTTTTTTATAATACTAGTAGTTTAGAAGTCTGCTGACAGTGTCCACCAGGTCCATTATACTGTATATAGCAGTACGGTAGGCCACTGCTGTACCTAACTCTGTGTCGTCACTCGTCATCCATAAAGTAATGGTATACTATCCATCCATCTACATTGTATACCTGTGTTGGCTTTTTTTTTTAATACTAGTAGTTTAGCAGTCTGCTGACACTGTGTCTACCAGGTCCATTATACTGTATATAGCAGTACGGTAGGCCACTGCTGTACCTACCTCTGTGTCGTCACTCGTCATCCATAAAGTATACTATCCATCCATCTACATTGTATACCTGTGGTGGCTTTTTTTTTTATACTAGTAGTTTAGCAGTCTGCTGACAGTGTCCACCAGGTCCATTATACTGTATATAGCAGTACGGTAGGCCACTGCTGTACCTACCTCTGTGTCGTCACTCGTCATCCATAAAGTATACTATCCATCCATCGACATTGTATACCTGTGGTGGCTTTTTTTTTATACTAGTAGTTTAGCAGTCTGCTGACAGTGTCCACCAGGTCCATTATACTGTATATAGCAGTACGGTAGGCCACTGCTGTACCTACCTCTGTGTCGTCACTCGTCATCCATAAAGTATACTATCCATCCATCTACATTGTATACCTGTGGTGGCTTTTTTTTATACTAGTAGTTTAGCAGTCTGCTGACACTGTGTCCACCAGGTCCATTATACTGTATATAGCAGTACGGTAGGCCACTGCTGTACCTACCTCTGTATCGTCACTCATCATCCATAAAGTATACTATCCATCCATCTACATTGTATACCTGTGGTGGCTTTTATTTGTGCGCATTATAATATGGAGAACAAAAATGTGGAGGTTAAAAAAATAGGGAAAGATCAAGATCCACTTCCACCTCCTGCTGAAGCTGCTGCCACTAGTCATGGCCGAGACGATGAAATGCCATCAACGTCGTCTGCCAAGGCCGATGCCCAATGTCATAGTACAGAGCATGTAAAATCCAAAACACAAAAGATCAGTAAAATGCCTCAAAAATTAAAATTAAAAGCGTCTGAGGAGAAGCGTAAACTTGCCAATATGCCATTTACGACATGGAGTGGCAAGGAACGGCTGAGGCCCTGGCCTATGTTCATGGCTAGTGGTTCAGCTTCACATGAGGATGGAAGCACTCATCCTCTCGCTAGAAAAAAGAAAAGACTTAAGCTGGCAAAAGCACAGCAAAGAACTGTGCGTTCTTCGAAATCACAAATCCCCAAGGAGAGTCCAATTGTGTCGGTTGCGATGCCTGACCTTCCCGACACTGGACGGGAAGAGCTTGCGCCTTCCACCATTTGCACGCCCCCTGCAAGTGCTGGAAGGAGCACCCGCAGTCCAGTTCCTGATAGTCAAATTGACGATGTCACTGTTGAAGTTCACCAGGATGAGGATATGGGTGTTGCTGGCGCTGGGGAGGAAATTGACAAGGAGGATTCTGATGGTGAGGTGGTTTGTTTAAGTCAGGCACCCGGGGAGACACCTGTTGTCCGTGGGAGGAATATGGCCCTTGACATGCCTGGTCAAAATACAAAAAAAATCAGCTCTTCGGTGTGGAATTATTTCAACACAAATGCGGACAACAGGTGTCAAGCCGTGTGTTGCCTTTGTCAAGCTGTAATAAGTAGGGGTAAGGACGTTAACCACCTCGGAACATCCTCCCTTATACGTCACCTGCAGCGCATTCATCATAAGTCAGTGACAAGTTCAAAAACTTTGGGTGACAGCGGAAGCAGTCCACTGACCACTAAATCCCTTCCTCTTGTAACCAAGCTCCTGCAAACCACACCACCAACTCCCTCAGTGTCAATTTCCTCCTTACCCAGGAAAGCCAATAGTCCTGCAGGCCAAGTCACTGTCAAGTCTGACGAGTCCTCTCCTGCCTGGGATTCCTCCGATGCATCCTTGAGTGTAACGCCTACTGCTGCTGGCGCTGCTGTTGTTGCTGCTGGGAGTCGATCGTCATCCCAGAGGGGAAGTCGGAAGACCACTTGTACTACTTCCAGTAAGCAATTGACTGTCCAACAGTCCTTTGTGAGGAAGATGAAATATCACAGCAGTCATCCTGCTGCAAAGCGGATAACTGAGGCCTTGGCAGCCTGGGCGGTGAGAAACGTGGTTCCGGTATCCATTGTTAATTCAGAGCCAACTAGAGACTAGATTGAGGTACTGTGTCCCCGGTACCAAATACCATCTAGGTTCCATTTCTCTAGGCAGGCGATACCGAAAATGTACACAGACCTCAGAAAAAGACTCACCAGTGTCCTAAAAAATGCAGTTGTACCCAATGTCCACTTAACCACGGACATGTGGACAAGTGGAGCAGGGCAGACTCAGGACTATATGACTGTGACAGCCCACTGGGTAGATGTATTGCCTCCTGCAGCAAGAACAGCAGCGGCGGCACCAGTAGCAGCATCTCGCAAACGCCAACTCGTTCCTAGGCAGGCTACGCTTTGTATCACCGCTTTCCAGAATACGCACACAGCTGAAAACCTCTTACGGCAACTGAGGAAGATCCTCGCAGAATGGCTTACCCCAATTGGACTCTCCTGGGGATTTGTGACATCGGACAACGCCAGCAATATTGTGCGTGCATTACATCTGGGCAAATTCCAGCACGTCGCATGTTTTGCACATACCTTGAATTTGGTGGTGCAGAATTATTTAAAAAACGACAGGGGTGTGCAAGAGATGCTGTCGGTGGCCCGAAGAATTGCTGGCCACTTTCGGCGTTCAGGCACCGCGTACAGAAGACTGGAGCACCACCAAAAATACCTGAACCTGCCCTGCCATCATCTGAAGCAAGAGGTGATAACGAGGTGGAATTCAACCCTCTATATGCTTCAGAGGATGGAGGATCAGCAAAAGGCCATTCAAGCCTATACATCTGGCCACGATATAGGCAAAGGAAGTGGAATGCACCTGTCTCAAGCGCAGTGGAGAATGATTTCAACGTTGTGCAACCCTTTGAACTTGCCACACGTGAAGTCAGTTCAGACACTGCCAGCCTGAGTCAGGTCATTCCCCTCATCAGGCTTTTGCAGAAGAAGCTGGAGACATTGAAGGAGGAGCTAAAACAGAGCGATTCCGCTAGGCATGTGGGACTTGTGGATGGAGCCCTTCATTCGCTTAACCAGGATTCACGGGTGGTCAATCTGTTGAAATCAGAGCACTACATTTTGGCCACCGTGCTCGATCCTAGATTTAAAACCTACGTTGTATCTCTCTTTCCGGCAGACACAAGTCTGCAGAGGTTCAAAGACCTGCTGGTGAGAAAATTGTCAAGTTAAGCGGAACGTGACCCGTCAACAGCTCCTCCTTCACATTCTCCCGCAACTGGGGATGCGAGGAAAAGGCTAAGAATTCCGAGCCCACCCGCTGGCAGTGATGCAGGGCACTGGAGCGAGTGCTGACATCTGGTCCGGACTGAAGGACCTGCCAACGATTACTGACATGTCGTCTACTGTCACTGCATATGATTCTCTCACCATTGAAAGAATGGTGGAGGATTATATGAGTGACCGCATCCAAGTAGGCACGTCAGACAGTCCGTACGTATACCGGCAGGAAAAAGAGGCAATTTGGAGGCCCTTGCAGAAACTGGCTTTATTCAACCTAAGTTGCCCTCCCTCCAGTGTGTACTCCGAAAGAGTGCTTAGTGCAGCAGCTCACCTTGTCAGCAATCGGCGTACGAGGTTACTTCCAGAAAATGTGGAGAAGATGATGTTCATTAAAATTAATTATAATCAATTCCTCCGTGGAGACATTCACCAGCAGCAATTGCCTCCAGAAAGTACACGGGGACCTGAGATGGTGGATTCCAGTGGGGACGAATTAATAATCTGTGAGGAGGGGGATGTACACAGTGAAAGGGGTGATGAATCGGACGATGATGATGAGGTGGACATCTTGCCTCTGTAGAGCCAGTTTGTGCAAGGAGAGATTGATTGCTTCTTTTTTGGTGGGGGCCCAAAACAACCAGCTATTTCAGTCACAGTCGTGTGGCAGACCCTGTCGCTGAAATGATGGGTTCGTTAAAGTGTGCATGTCCTGTTTATACAACATAAGGGTGGGTGGGAGGGCCCAAGGACAATTCCATCTTGCACCTCTTTTTTCTTTCATTTTTCTTTGCATCATGTGCTGTTTGGGGAGTATTTTTTTGAAGGGCCATCCTGCTTGACACTGCAGTGTCACTCCTAGATGGGCCAGGTGTTTGTGTCGGCCACTTGGGTCGCTGAGCTTAGTCACACAGCTACCTCATTGCGCCTCTTTTTTTCTTTGCATCATGTGCTGTTTGGGGACTATTTTTTTCAAGTGCCATCCTGTCTGACACTGCAGTGCCACTCCCAGATGGGCCAGGTGTTTGTGTCGGCCACTAGGGTCGCTTAGCTTAGTCACACAGCTACCTCATTGCGCCTCTTTTTTTCTTTGCATCATGTGCTGTTTGGGAACTATTTTTTCAAGTGCCTTCCTGTCTGACACTGCAGTGCCACTCCTAGATGGGCCAGGTGTTTTTGTCGGCCACTTGGGTCGCTGAGCTTAGTCACACAGCTACCTCATTGCGCCTCTTTTTTTCTTTGCATCATGTGCTGTTTGGGGACTATTTTTTTGAAGTGCCATCCTGTCTGACACTGCAGTGCCACTCCTAGATGGGCCAGGTGTTTGTGTCGGCCTCTAGGGTCGCTTAGCTTAGTCACACAGCTACCTCATTGCGCCTCTTTTTTTCTTTGCATCATGTGCTGTTTGGGGACTATTTTTTTCAAGTGCCATCCTGCCTGACACTGCAGTGCCACTCCTAGATGGGCCAGGTGTTTGTGTCGGCCACTTGTGTCGCTTAGCTTAGCCATCCAGCAACCTTGGTGCAAATTTTAGGACTAAAAATAATATTGTGAGGTGTGAGGTGTTCAGAATAGACTGAAAATGAGTGGAAATTATGGTTATTGAGGTTAATAATACTATGGGATCAAAATGACCCCCAAATTCTATGATTTAAGCTGTTTTTTAGTGTTTTTTGAAAAAAACACCCGAATCCAAAACACACCAGAATCCGACAAAAAATTTCCGGTGAGGTTTTGCCAAAACGCGTCCGAACCCAAAACACGGCCGCGGAACCGAACCCAAAACCAAAACACAAAACCCGAAAAATTTCCGGTGCACATCACTAGTCACTGGTCACTGGTCAGCAAAACTCTGCACTGTCCTCCTACTATATAATACTGCTGGTCCCCAGTCCCCACAATAAAGCAATTAGCACACTGAGCACAGATATTTGCAGCAAACTGAGCACAGTCAGATATGGAGCGTTTTTCAGGCAGAGAACGTAGATATTTGCACTTGCAGCACACTGAGCACAGATATTGCAGCACATTGAGCACAGATATTTGCAGCACAATTTGCAGCCCACTGAACATAGAAACTGAGAGGACGCCAGCCACGTCCTCTCACGATCATCTCCAATGCACGAGTGAAAAATGGCGGCGACGCGCGGCTCCTTATATAGAATACGAAACTCGCGAGAATACGATCGCGGGATGATGACGTTCAGGCGCGCTCGGGTTAACCGAGCAAGGCGGGAGGATCCGAGTCTGCTTCGGACCCGTGTAAAATAGGTGAAGTTCGGGGGGGTTCGGATCCCGAGGATCCGAACCCGCTCATCTCTATCTCGTACGTCCTAGAGGATGCTGGGGACGACATCAAGACCATGGGGTATAGTCGGGATCCGCAGGAGACATGGGCACTCTAAAGACTTTTCATTGGGTGTGAACTGGCTCCTCCCACTATGCCCCTCCTCCAGACCTCAGTTTTAGAAATGTGCCCAGGTCGACTGGATGCACTCTGAGGAGCTCTACTGAGTTTCTCTGAAAAGACTTATGTTAGGTTTTTTATTTTCAGGGAGATCTGCTGGCATCAGACTCCCTGCTTCGTGGGACTGAGGGGGCAGAAGCAGAACCAACTTCCTCAGAGTTTAATGGCTCTGCTTCTGGCTGACAGGACACCATTAGCTCCTGAAGGGAACTGAACGCTAGCCGTGTCTAGATGCTCACTCCCACAGCACGCCGTCACCCCCTCACAGAGCCAGAAGTCAGAAGACAGGTGAGTATGAGAAGATTGAACTTCAATCAAGTAAGTGATGGCTGAGGTACGATGTGGCTGGCGGGAGTGCAGCGCGCCATTGCTGCCCGCACGCACTGCAGGGTGCAGGGCGCGGGGGGGCGCCCTGGGCAGCAAAATACCTCTATAAACTGGCTAATAGGGGGCATAAGATGCCCAGACACAGCCCTACCCCCGCCAGTATAAATATTACAAACAGTATCTGAGGTAAAAAAGGCGGAGCTTCTTCCTCAGGCAGCCAGCACACTGCTCAGCACCATTTTCTCTCTCTCTCCTCAGGCTGCAGAGATATAGCTGGTCCTCCTCCACTTCTGACTACAAGTATTCAGGGTGTGAATAAGGGGGGCACAAAGTGATTTGGGTGCTTTGCAAATGTGTTTTACTGTGTAAAGAGTGCTGCATGTCAGTGGGTATTCTGTGTACACAGACATTAAATACAGGCGCTGGGGTTGTGAGCTGGCTGCTCCTATATTGTGTCCCTCTGACAGATTTTACTGTGGGTCTGTCCCCAAATAAGTCCCAGTGTGTCTGTGAGTGCTGTACAAGTGTGAGGCATGTCTGAGGCAGGGAGTTCCTCCCCGGAGGAAGCCATTTTAAAAACACAGAGTTGAAATGTGGTGGCGCTACCTGCACACCAAGAGCCTGCACAGGTGAAAGAGCTATGTGACAGTATGCATCTGATTAACCATAGATTGGATAAGTCTAAATCTAAGGCTGCATGCTGGAGAAAATCTGTGGAAGATGTGATTTTTGTGTTGGCTTGTGTGGCCAGAATGGCTAACTCCCTCTTAGTGATAATATCAATTTCTGTTTTGATATATTGTAGCCTGTGAGCTTTTTTTCCTGTACACCAGAGCCATCTTCCTCTTCCTAGCGTGCTGTGTATTGTTGTGTTTGTGTGCTGGCTCCTGAATCTAACTCAGTTCCCCAAAAATATTTGTCTGGCTGGGTGTTTACACCATATTATTTATTTACATTAAAATTATTATTTTGTCAGAAGATGGAGTTTCCCTAGTACTGAGTTCTGCTATGTGATTTGTGTCAGTGGCATCTGCTTGCTGCTTGGTCCATCTTTGCATGTGATACTCACCTGTAGCCATGTTGTTTGGCCCACTGAATATATTTCTGCTGTAATAAAAAAATAAAAAATAAAAATGTTTGTGTACTTTATTAAAGTTAATGCATTATGTTAATCTTAGACCAGTAAAGTTTATCAAGGCATATAGACACTTGGGGAACAAGGGAACAATCCGAAAAAACATACAAGCATTGCATCTTTAAAAATGCAACAGGTATGCCTTGCACAACACTTTAATGTCCATATTTTAAAAAAAAACACAACTCGGTTTTTGATAAACTATGGGCAACATGACATAATATTAAACATTGTCAGATATTCTAACCAAAGTTAAAGGTTTATTTTAATCAAAAAATTAAGTGTATGCTGCATTATGTTGGTCATGATATTTGGGATATACAAAGGGAACATTTTATGTAGTTTAGATGTTGCTGATGTAGTTTTGACTTTTGGTTAATTTCACTTGTTTGCATTTGGTAGTATTTAACACATTAAAACATGCACTAAACATCAATGTTTAGGCAAAAACTTGACCCAAAATAAAAACCTTATTTGGCAGCGTGACAGATTTATAGGTGCTTAGAATAAACATGTAATGTGTCCACACAATTGCTGTTTGCAGTACTTCAGCAGAGCAGTGTTTAGCAAGTAATTGGACAACAGATGAATGGGCTCTCCAATTAACTGCTAATTATTGCATACACACTTGTAACGCTACTTCGCAAATGCAGAGTAACTGCAGACCTACTCGGCTGCTGCGTCAAGATTGCGAGGAATTGCTATGTTAAGTTTCACAGCGAAAATGCATTTCTGCAAAAAACACGCCTACTGCTAGTTGCATACTCCCACACTAGACGCCCACTTTCACGCCCATGTTGTCAGATTGCGAAGCCGCGCCTCTGTCACGCCTTCGGCACTCCCCGTTTTCGTTTCTGTGTAACGAGCAGTTTTCTTTGTCGTATTTCTGCACAAGTGTTGTTTCGCTATACTCGCGCATGCGTATTTCCACTTTTGCGCATGCGCATTTACTCGTTTTCTGGCCATTTGCGATGCGATGATCCGCTGCGATCAACTCGGAATGAGGGCCCCTGTCTCATTACACATCTCATTCTGAACAGTATTACAATAATTAATCACATTCTGTGATGTTATTACCATTCCCTATAACAAACTGGGGATCCCACAAACGCAGCAAATGTGCCTCATTATACACAATCAAAATGATTTCCAGCAAGGATTAATGTTTAACTTTGCTGGTGAAAAGGTTTATGAGTTCACAAGAGAGGGTGGGGTACTCGGGGTGCTGACACCCAGGCCTCCAGACATCAGTATCTGAGCATGCAGCCTTTATGTATATATCTTCTCTGTAGGGCTACCACCTTTTCATTTTCAGATACCCGGACAGGCATGTGACCAGGGGTTATGGCCAAAACTAGGTTTACAACCAGTTTGTCAGATTTCAGGACGTATTACCACTTTAATAAAGAGCCCCATCATACCCAGTTCATGCTTCTTCATACGCCTCAGAGTACCACCATGCCCTTTCATATGCCTCAGAGCCCCTGTCTAGGATTAGAAAGCCCCTGGAATCCAGGCTGAGATGCTGATTTCAAGACATTCTGGAGGAATCGTGGAAGGGTGGCAACCCTGGGCATGTAACAGTTAACCATAACTGCAAGACAGAATAAGTGATAGAAACAGCAGAATGCCAAAAGACATGGAGCAGGATGGGCGTGATCAGGTACAGGACTGTGAACTATTCACTCATTCAAGTGAGGGTTAATGAAGTCATTTCACAACAGCAGTTGTGAGCGCTCTATACTGACTGCATGTAGAACATTTAGCTTAGGTTTTAACTAGTGATGAGCGGGTTCGGATCCTCTGTATCCAAACCCCCCCGAACTTCACCCTTTTTTGCACGGGTTCGAGCAGACTCGGATCCTCCCGCCTTGCTCGGTTAACCCGAGCGCGCCCGAACGTCATCATCCCGCGGTCGGATTCTCGCGAGATTCGTATTCTATATAAGGAGCCGCGCGTCGCCGCCATTTTTCACTCGTGCATTGGAGATGATCGTGAAAGGACGTGGCTGGTGTCCTCTCAGTTTCTATGTTCAGTGGGCTGCAAATATCTGTGCTCAGTGTGCTGCAAATATCTGTGCTCAGTGTGCTGCAAATATCTGTGCTCAGTGTGCTGCAAGTGCAAATATCTACGTTCTCTGCCTGAAAAACGCTCCATGGGGGTCATTCCGAGTTGTTCGCTCGTTATTTTTTTGTCGCAACGGAGCAATTAGTCGCTAATGCGCATGCGCAATGTCCGCAGTGCGACTGCGCCAAGTAAATTTGCTATGCAGTTAGGAATTTTACTCACGTCATTACGAGGTTTTTTCTTCGTTATGGTGATCGTAATGTGATTGACAGGAAGTGGGTGTTTCTGGGCGGAAAATGGCCGTTTTATGGGAATGTGTGAAAAAACGCTACCGTTTCTGGGAAAAACGCGGGAGTGGCTGGAGAAACGGAGGAGTGTCTGGGCGAACGCTGGGTGTGTTTGTGACGTCAAACCAGGAACGACAAGCACTGAACTGATCGCACTGGCAGAGTAAGTCTCGAGCTACTCAGAAACTGCACAGAGAAGTCTTTTCGCAATATTGCGAATCTTTCGTTCGCAATTTTGATAAGCTAAGATTCACTCCCAGTAGGCGGTGGCTTAGCGTGTGCAAAGCTGCTAAAAGCAGCTTGCGAGCGAACAACTCGGAATGACCCCCCATATCTGTGCTCAGTGTGCTGCAAATATCTGTGCTCAGTGTGCTAATTGCTTTATTGTAGGGACTGGGGACCAGCAGTATTATATAGTAGGAGGAAAGTGCAGAGTTTTGCTGACCAGTGACCACCAGTATTATACGTTCTCTGCCTGAAAAACGCTCCATATCTGTGCTGCATTGTAGTATATAGTAGGAGGACAGTGCATAATTTTGCTGACCAGTGACCACCAGTATATATATAATATATAGCAGTACGGTACAGTAGGCCACTGCTCTACCTACCTCTGTGTCGTCAAGTATACTATCCATCCATACCTGTGGTGCATTTCAGTTTTGCACAGTTTGCTGACCACCAGTATATAATATATAGCAGTACGGTACAGAAGGCCACTGCTCCACCTACCTCTGTGTCGTCAAGTATACTATCCATCCATACCCGTGGTGCATTTCAGTTTTGCACAGTTTGCTGACCACCAGTATATAATATATAGCAGTACGGTACAGAAGGCCACTGCTCTACCTACCTCTGTGTCGTCAAGTATACTATCCATCCATACCTGTGGTGCATTTCACTTTTGCACAGTTTGCTGACCACCAGTATATAATATATAGCAGTACGGTACAGAAGGCCACTGCTCTACCTACCTCTGTGTCGTCAAGTATACTATCCATCCATACCTGTGGTGCATTTCAGTTTTGCACAGTTTGCTGACCACCAGTATATAATATATAGCAGTACGGTACAGTAGGCCACTGCTCTACCTACCTCTGTGTCGTCAAGTATACTATCCATCCATACCTGTGGTGCATTTCAGTTTTGCACAGTTTGCTGACCACCAGTATATAATATATAGCAGTACATACAGTAGGCCACTACTCTACCTACTTCTGTGTCGTCAAGTATACTATCCATCCGTACCTGTGGTGCATTTCAGTTTTGCACAGTTTGCTGACCACCAGTATATAATATATAGCAGTACGGTACAGTAGGCCACTGCTCTACCTACCTCTGTGTCGTCAAGTATACTATCCATCCATACCTGTGGTGCATTTCAGTTGTGCGCAGTATATATAGTAGTAGGCCATTGCTATTGATATATTACTGGCATATAATTCCACACATTAAAAAATGGAGAACAAAAATGTGGAGGGTAAAATAGGGAAAGATCAAGATCCACTTCCACCTCGTGCTGAAGCTGCTGCCACTAGTCATGGCCGAGACGATGAAATGCCATCAACGTCGTCTGCCAAGGCCGATGCCCAATGTCATAGTAGAGAGCATGTAAAATCCAAAAAAATAAAGCTCAGTAAAATGACCCAAACATCTAAATCAAAATCTTCTGAGGAGAAGAGTAAACTTGCCAATGTACCATTTACAACACGGAGTGGCAAGGAACGGCTGAGGGCCTGGCCTATGTTCATGGCTAGTGGTTCAGCTACACATGAGGATGGAAGCACTCATCCTCCTGCTAGAAAACTTAAAAGAGTTAAGATGGCAAAAGCACAGCAAAGAACTGTGCGTTCTTCTAAATCACAAATCCCCAAGGAGAGTCCAATTGTGTCGGTTGCGATGCCTGACCTTCCCAACACTGGATGGGAAGAGGTTGCGCCTTCCACCATTTGCACGCCCCCTGCAAGTGCCGGAAGGAGCACCCGCAGTCCAGTTCCTGATAGTCAAATTGAAGATGTCACTGTTGAAGTACACCAGGATGAGGATATGGGTGTTGCTGGCACTGGGGAGGAAATTGACAAGGAGGATTCTGATGGTGAGGTGGTTTGTTTAAGTCAGGCACCCGGGGAGAGACCTGTTGTCCGTGGGACGAAAATGGCCATTGACATGCCTGGTCAAAATACAAAAAAAAATCACCTCTTCGGTGTGGAATTATTTCAACGGAATTGCGGACAACTGGTGTCAAGCCGTGTGTTGCCTTTGTCAAGCTGTAATAACTAGGGGTAAGGACGTTAACCACCTAGGAACATCCTCCCTTATACGTCACCTGGACCGCATTAATCAGAAGTCAGTGACAAGTTCAAAAACTTTGGATGACAGCGGAAGCAGTCCACTGACCACTAAATCCCTTCCTCTTGTAACCAAGCTCCTGCAAACCACACCACCAACTCCCTCAGTGTCAATTTCCTCCTTACACAGGAAAGCCAATAGTCCTGCAGGCCATGTCACTGTCAAGTCTGACGAGTCCTCTCCTGCCTGGGATTCCTCCGATGCATCCTTGAGTGTAACGCCTACTGCTGCTGGCGCTGCTGTTGTTGCTGCTGGGAGTCGATCGTCATCCCAGAGGGGAAGACGGAAGACCACTTGTACTACTTCCAGTAAGCAATTGACTGTCCAACAGTCCTTTGCGAGGAAGATGAAATATCACAGCAGTCATCCTGCTGCAAAGCGGATAACTCAGGCCTTGGCAGCCTGGGTGGTGAGAAACGTGTTTCCGGTATCCACCGTTAATTCACAGGGAACTAGAGACTTGATTGAGGTACTGTGTCCCCGGTACCAAATACCATCTAGGTTCCATTTCTCTAGGAAGGTGATACCGAAAATATACACATACGTCAGAAAAAGAGTCACCAGTGTCCTAAAAAATGCAGTTGTACCCAATGTCCACTTAACCACGGACATGTGGACAAGTGGAGCAGGGCAGACTCAGGACTATATGACTGTGACAGCCCACTGGGTAGATGTATTTCCTCCCGCAACAAGAACAGCAGCGGCGGCACCAGTAGCAGCATCTCGCAAACGCCAACTCGTTCCTAGGCAGGCTATGCTTTGTATCACCGCTTTCCATAAGAGGCACACAGCTGACAACCTCTTACGGAAACTGAGGAACATCATCGCAGAATGGCTTACCCCAATTGGACTCTCCTGGGGATTTGTGACATCGGACAACGCGACCAATATTGTGCGTGCATTACATCTGGGCAAATTCCAGCACGTTCCCCATGTTTTGCACATACATTGAATCTGGTGGTGCAGAATTATTTAAAAAACGACAGGGGCGTGCAAGAGATGCTGTCGGTGGCCAGAAGAATTGCGGGACACTTTCGGCGTACAGGCACCACGTACAGAAGACTGGATCACCAGCAAACACTCCTGAACCTGCCCTGCCATCATCTGAAGCAAGAGGTGGTAACGAGGTGGAATTCAACCCTCTATATGCTTCAGAGGATGGAGGAGCAGCAAAAGGCCATTCAAGCCTATACATCTGCCTACGATATAGGCAAAGGAGGGGGAATGCACCTGACTCAAGCGCAGTGGAGAATGATTTCAACGTTGTGCAAGGTTCTGCAACCCTTTGAACTTGCCACACGTGAAGTCAGTTCAGACACTGCCAGCCTGAGTCAGGTCATTCCCCTCATCAGGCTTTTGCAGAAGAAGCTGGAGACATTGAATGAGGAGCTAAAACAGAGCGATTCCGCTAGGCTTGTGGGACTTGTGGATGGAACCCTTAATTCGCTTAACCAGGATTCACGGGTGGTCAATATGTTTAAATCAGAGCACTACATTTTGGCCACCGTGCTCGATCCTAGATTTAAAACCTACGTTGTATCTCTCTTTCCGGCAGTCACAAGTCTGCAGAGGTTCAAAGACCTGCTGGTGAGAAAATTGTCAAGTCAAGGGGAACGTGACCCATCAACAGCTCCTCCTTCATATTCTCCCGCAACTGGGGGTGCGAGGAAAAGGCTAAGAATTCCGAGCCCACCCGCTGGCGGTGATGCAGGGCAGTCTGGAGCGAGTGCTGACATCTGATCAGGACTGAAGGACCTGCCAACGATTACTGACATGTCGTCTACTGTCACTGCATATGATTCTGTCACCATTGAAAGAATGGTGGAGGATTATATGAGTGACCGCATCCAAGTAGGCACGTGAGACAGTCCGTACGTTTACTGGCAGGAAAAAGAGGCAATTTGGAGGCCCTTGCACAAACTGGCTTTATTTTACCTAAGTTGCCCCCCCTCCAGTGTGTACTCCGAAAGAGTGTTTAGTGCAGCCGCTCACCTTGTCAGCAATCGGCGTACAAGGTTACTTCCAGAAAATGTGGAGAAGATGATGTTCATCAAAATGAATTATAATCAATTCCTCCGTGGAGACATTCACTAGCAATTGCCTCCTGAAAGTACACAGGGACCTGAGATGGTGGATTCCAGTGGGGACAAATTAATAATCTGTGAGGAGGGGGATGTACACAGTGAAAGGGGTGAGGAATCGGAGAAAGAGGAGGAGGTGGACATCTTGCCTCTGTAGAGCCAGTTTGTGCAAGGGGAGATTGATTGCTTCTTTTTTTGGTGGGGCCCCAAACCAACCAATCATTTCAGTCACAGTCTTGTGGCAGACCCTGTCGCTAAAATGATGGGTTTGTTAAATTGTGCATGTCCTGTTTATACAACATAAAGGTGGGTGGGAGGGCCCAAGGACAATTCCATCTTGCACCTCTTTTTTCTTTCATTTTTCTTTGCATCATGTGCTGTTTGGGGACTATTTTTGGAAGTGCCATCCTGTCTGACACTGCAGTACCACTCCTAGATGGGCCAGCTGTTTGTGTCGGCCACTTGTGTCGCTTAGCTTAGCCATCCAGCGACCTTGGTGCACCTCTTTTTTTCTTTGCATCATGTGCTGTTTGGGGACTATTTTTTAAATCTGCCATCCTGTCTGACACTGCAGTGCCACTCCTAGATGGGCCAGGTGTTTGTGTCGGCCACTAGGGTCGCTTAGCTTAGTCACACAGCTACCTCATTGCGCCTCTTTTTTTCTTTGCATCATGTGCTGTTTGGGGACTATTTTTTTTAAGTGCCATCCTGTCTGACACTGCAGTGCCACTCCTAGATGGGCCAGGTGTTTGTGTCGGCCACTTGTGTCGCTTAGCTTAGTCACACAGCTACCTCATTGCGCCTCTTTTTTTCTTTGCATCATGTGCTGTTTGGGGACTATTTTTTTTAAGTGCCATCCTGTCTGACACTGCAGTGCCACTCCTAGATGGGCCAGGTGTTTGTGTCGGCCACTTGGGTCGCTTAGCTTAGTCATCCAGCGACCTCGGTGCAAATTTTAGGACTAAAAATAATATTGTGAGGTGTGAGGTGTTCAGAATAGACGGAAAATGAGTGGAAATTATGGTTATTGAGGTTAATAATACTATGGGATCAAAATGACCCCAAAATTCTATGATTTAAGCTGTTTTTGAGGTTTTTTTGTAAAAAAACACCGAATCCAAAACACACCCGAATCCGACAAAAAATTTTCAGGGAGGTTTTGCCAAAACGTGCCCGAATACAAAACACTGCCGCGGAAACGAATCCAAAACCATAACACAAAACCCAAAAAATTACCGGTGCACATCACCAGTTTTAACTGTAAACCCTGAAATGCTCAAACTTCAGACTCAGGTATGGAGTGAACAATGATGATTGAGTTACATGTGGAGCACAAGAGACACATAAATATTGCACATATTGCACATGGGAAGCTGAGGAGACGCTAATGACTGTGAGACTGGTGTGCTGAGGGGTGGTCTTCAGGTTGTCGAATGTCGGGAACCCGGCACACAGTATACCGGCGCCGGAATCCCGACACCCGGCATAACGACAGGAAAAAGAGGCAATTTGGAGGCCCTTGCTCATTTGCGCTCGCCACGCTGTCGGTATGCCGGCGGTCGGGCTCCCGGCGCTGCTATGCTGGTCGCCGGGAGCCCGGCAGCCGGCATACCATACTACACCCGTGCTGAGGGTATGCTAATGTCTCTAGCACTGGTGTGCTGTGGGAACGGTAATGTCTGTGACACTGAGTGCTGAGGGGACACTAATGACTGTGACACTGGTATGATGAGGGGATGCTTGTGTCTCTGGTACTGGTGTGCTGAGGGGACACTAATGACTGTGAGACTGGTGTGCTGAGGGGACACTAAATACTGTGACACTGGTGTGCTGAGGGGATGCTCATGACAATGAGATTGGTGTGCTGATGGGATGCTAGTGTCTGTGACACTGGTGTGCTGATGGGATGCTAATGACTGTGAGACTGGTGTGCTGAGGGGATGCTAATGTCTGTGAGACTAGTGTGCTGATGGGATGCTAGTGTCTGTGAGACTGGTTTGACTGTGACACTGGTATGCTGAGGGGATGCCAATGTCTGTAACACTGGTGTGATGAGGGGATGCTTGTGTCTCTGGTACTGGTGTGCTGAGGGGACACTAATGACTGTGAGACTGGTGTGCTGGGGGGTTGCTAATGACTGTGAGACTGGTGTGCTGAGGGGATGCTAATGTCTGTGAGACTAGTGTGCTGATGGGATGCTAGTGTCTGTGAGACTGGTGTGCTGATGGGATGCTAATGACTGTGACACTGGTGTGCTGAGGGGATGCTAATGTCTGTAACACTGGTGTGATGAGGGGATGCTTGTGTCTCTGGTACTGGTGTGCTAAGGGGACACTAATGACTGTGAGACTGGTGTGCTGAGGGGATGCTCATGACAATGAGACTGGTGTGCTGATGGGATGCTAGTGTCTGTGACACTGGTGTGCTGATGGGATGCTAATGGCTGTGAGACTGGTGTGCTGAGGGGATGCTAATGTCTGTGAGACTAGTGTGCTGATGGGATGCTAGTGTCTGTGAGACTGGTGTGCTGAGGGGATGCTGATGACTGTGAGACTGGTGTGCTGATGGGATGCTAGTGTCTGTGACACTGGTGTGCTGATGGGATGCTAATGGCTGTGAGACTGGTGTGCTGAGGGGATGCTAAT
The DNA here is from genome assembly GCF_028390025.1 of Pseudophryne corroboree. Classification (NCBI taxonomy): domain Eukaryota; kingdom Metazoa; phylum Chordata; class Amphibia; order Anura; family Myobatrachidae; genus Pseudophryne; species Pseudophryne corroboree. Next base: position 934,217,458 of record NC_086444.1, on the reverse strand, counting down.
GACTGTGAGACTGGTGTGCTGAGGGGATGCTAATGTCTGTAACACTGGTGTGCTGAGGAGATACTAACAGTGGGAGATTTAAATGGGGGCGGAAAGGGCCCCACACATTTAAAGTAATCCTGCGCGTGCAGAAGCATCATGCAGCCGCCGGATCCCATACATCCACCGTGGCTGCGATGATCCTTCTGCCGGGCCCAGCTGAGCACTAACCGTGAGGCCGCCAGCCCGCTGATGTGCCTCCGAGGCATAGGGGGTCATTCCGAGTTGTTCGCTCGCAAGCTGCTTTTAGCAGCTTTGCACACGCTAAGCCGCCGCCTACTGGGAGTGAATCTTAGCTTATCAAAATTGCGAACGAAAGATTCGCAATATTGCGAAAAGACTTCTCTGTGCAGTTTCTGAGTAGCTCGAGACTTACTCTACCAGTGCGATCAGTTCAGTGCTTGTCGTTCCTGGTTTGACGTCACAAATACACCCAGCGTTCGCCCAGACACTCCTCCGTTTCTCCAGCCACTCCCGCGTTTTTCCCAGAAACGGTAGCGTTTTTTCACACACTCCGATAAAACGGACAGTTTCCGCCCAGAAACACCCACTTCCTGTCAATCACATTACGATCACCAGAGTCCAGAACGAAGAAAAAATCTCGTAATGCCGTGAGTAAAATTCCTAACTGCATAGCAAATTTACTTGGCGCAGTCGCACTGCGGACATTGCGCATGCGCATTAGCGACTATTCGCTCCGTTGCGAAAAAAAATACAGAGCGAACAACTCGGAATGACCCCCCCTGTCCTGGTCCTGTCCTCCTACACCTTCAACTCAGTTTCAGTGTCCTTATGCTGCTGTGCAATGACAGCGAATTTCACATGCGCAGCAGGTATTTGAGGAGGCTGAGAGAGGTCAGTCTCTGGGCGCCATTTGTTACAGGTGCGGAGCAGGACAGCAGTGAAGTGCCTCCCTTTGAGCCTGTGCCTGTCCAGAGAGGGACGGAGTCTGACCGTCCTGGACTGTCGGCGCACTGCCGTCTGTGTCCTCCCCGAGCCTGAGGTGTGCGGACTGCGGATGCTGTGAATGACTCTGTGAGAATATTATTCTTACCATTTATGGGGTGTGGGGACTGCAACCTGTGTGTCCTGAGCCTAAGCCATCCCTGATCCTGAGGTGTGCGTTATTATAACAGCCATATGCCATATTATTGGGGGAGAGGGGGCTGACTGAACCTGAACCAGGTGCATATTATTTGCTAATTTTTATTTATTTTGATCTGTTACTTGTTAATTAATATTCTGTGTTGTTGTTTTAAAAATAAGAATTTACTCACCGGTAATTCTATTTCTCGTAGTCCGTAGTGGATGCTGGGTACTCCGTAAGGACCATGGGGTATAGACGGGCTCCGCAGGAGACTGGGCACTCTTAAAAGAAAGATTAGGTACTATATCTGGTGTGCACTGGCTCCTCCCTCTACGCCCCTCCTCCAGACCTCAGTTAGGGAAACTGTGCCCGGAAGAGCTGACATTACTAGGAAAGGATTTGGAATCCAGGGTAAGACTCATACCAGCCACACCAATCACACTGTACAACTCGTGATAACTATACCCAGTTAACAGTATGAATAATAACTGAGCCTCTCTCAACAGATGGCTCATACAATAACCCTTTAGTTAAGCAACAACTATATACATGTATTGCAGAGAGTCCGCACTTGGGACGGGCTCCCAGCATCCACTACGGACTACGAGAAATAGAATTACCGGTGAGTAAATTCTTATTTTCTCTGACGTCCTAGTGGATGCTGGGTACTCCGTAAGTACCATGGGGATTATACCAAAGCTCCCAAACGGGCGGGAGAGTGCGGATGACTCTGCAGCACCGAATGAGCAAACTCAAGGTCCTCCTCAGCCAGGGTATCAAACTTGTAGAATTTTGCAAAAGTGTTTGAACCCGACCAAGTAGCAGCTCGGCAAAGTTGTAAAGCCGAGACCCCTCGGGCAGCCGCCCAAGAAGAGCCCACCTTCCTCGTGGAATGGGCTTTTACTGATTTAGGATGCGGCAGTCCAGCCGCAGAATGTGCAAGCTGAATGGTGCTACAGATCCAGCGAGAAATAGTCTGCTTTGAAGCAGGAGCACCCAGCTTGTTTGGTGCATGCAGGATAAATAGCGAGTCAGTTTTTCTGACTCTAGCCGTCCTGGAAACATAAAGTTTCAGGGCCCGGACTACGTCCAGCAACTTGGAATCCTCCAAGTCCCTAGTAGCCGCAGGCACCACAATAGGTTGGTTCAAATAAAACGATGATACCTCCTTAGGGAGAAATTGGGGACGAGTCCTCCATTCTGCCCTTTCCATATGGAAGATCAGATATGGGCTTTTACATAACAAAGCCGCCAATTCTGACACACGCCTAGTCCAAGCTAAGGCCAAAAGCATGACCACTTTCCACGTGAGATATTTTAGCTCCACGGTCTTAAGTGGCTCAAACCAGTGGGATTTTAGGAATCCAACACACGTTAAGATCCCAAGGTGCCACCGGAGGCACAAAAGGGGCTGAATATGCAGCACCCCTGTAACAACGTCCGAACTTCAGGCAGTGAAGCCAGTTCTTTTTGAGAGAAAAAGGGATAGGGCCGAAATCTTGGCCTTTATGGATCCTAATTTTAGGCCCATAGTCACTCCTGACTGTAGGAAGTGCAGGAATCGACCCCCCTGGAATTCCTCTGTAGGGCCTTCCCGGCCACACACCAAGCAACCTATTTTCGCCATATACAGTGAAAAAGTCTTGCTGTCACGTCTTTCCTAGCCTTTATCAGCGTAGGAATAACTGCATCCGGAATGCCCTTTTCCGCTAGGATCCGGCGTTCAACCGCCGTGCCGTCCAACGCAGCCGCGGTAAGTCTTGGATAAGACAGGGTCCCTGTTGCAACATGTCCTGACTGAGAGGCAGAGGCCATGGGTCCTCTGAGAGCATTTCTTGCAGTTACGGGTACCGAGTCCTTCTTGGCCAATCCGGAGCAAAGAATATTGTTCACACTCCTCTGTTTATTACAATTCTCAGCCCTTGGGTCTGAGAGGAAGAGGAGGGAATATATAGACCGACTGGAACACCCACGGTGTTACTAGTGCGACCACAGCTATCGCCTGAGAGTCCCTTGACCCAGCGTAAAACCTTTTTTATCTTTTTATTGAGGTGGGACGCCATGTAGTCCACCTGAGGCAGTTTCCATCAATTTGCAAAACTGCGTGAAGACTTCCTGATGAAGTCACCACTTTCCCGGGTGGAGGTCGTGTCCACTCCCGGAATGAACACTGCTGACAGTGCGCTTACTTGATTCTCCGCCCAGCGAAGAATTCTGGTGGCTACTACCCTCGCCACCCTGCTCCTTGTGCCGCCCTGGCAGTTTACATGAGCCCCTGCGGTCTGACTGGATCAGAACCGGTTGGTCGCGAAGCAGGAACTCCGCTTGACTTAGGGCGTTGTATATGGCCCTTAGTTCCAGGATATTGATGTGAAGGCAAGTCTGTTGGCTTGACCACAAACCTTGGAATTTTCTTACAGGGAGTGAACCCACTTGTGGCTGAACTTACGAAGGCGTGTCCCCACCGGGCCTAGCTCCGCCTGTGGAGCCCCAGCGACATGTGGTGGATTTTTGTAGAGGCCGGGGAGGACTTCTGTTCCTGGGGACTAGCTGTGTTGTACAGCTTCTTTCCTCTGCCCCCAGCTCTGACAAGAAAGGACGCACCTCAGACTTTCTTGTTTCTTTATTCGAAAAGCTTCATTTAATAATGTCATGCTTTCCTAGGCTGTGCAGGAATATAAGGCAAAATATCAGAATTGCCAGCTATAACTGTGGAGACCAGGCCCGAGAACCTTTCTCCACACAATCCTCAGCCTTCCATATGCCTCTTAAGTCGGCATCATCTGTCCAATGTATATTCTACAGGACACGTCAAGCAGAAATCGACATAGTTTTTGTCTCTAGGACCCAGTATACTCATGTCCCTTTGGGCATGCTTTATAATTATATATCTATCACTTAAGACAGCATATTAAAATATTTATATGCATACTAGGGTCTCAATCTCTGCTGATAAGGTACCTGTCCACGCTGCCACAGCGCTATAAACCCATGCCGACACAATCGCCGGTCTGGGTAGTATACTAGAATGCGCACGCTATCTGCAGGATCCCTGAGAATAGCTAGTGCAAACAGGAGACCCAAGGGGAAGATTCTCAACATATCCTGGCCCTAGTGGGAAGCTGCCGTCTCTTGTCTGGAGATTCCCGCTCTTTTTCCTCATGAGAGGAGGAAAATTTACCTCAGCATTCTTCCCCTTAACATGTGTACTCTCATGTCAGGGACAGATGAGTCATCAGTGATATGCAAATCATCTTTTATTCCAATAATCATATATTGAATATCTTTTAGCCCTCTTGGCTGTAACTTTTGTCGAAGTCAGAAAAATGTCTCTATGCACGTTGCCATATTTGCACCTCATTCATGTCCGCGCTGCGCAGGCGTACGCTCTCCCGTACGTACACATACTCACAGCCGCGGGCACCCGCAGGCGCACGGTATGCGTATTTACGGTAGAGTTTATGTAGTCATAGCGTGCGATTCATACGTTACATATGTTCACAATTAATGTAGTTTATAGATCATGGTCCCTTTGATAGATTCTGAAAGTTTGGTTAAAATAGAATGTCCCTGAGCTGAGGAATCCCTCTTTGCATCGTACGAAGGGTCTAACAGGAATCATACAGCAGTGTTTGGTACCCATCGGAAGAGTATTTAATTAGCAATATTCCGGTGTTGGTTTGGAGCGTATTAATTGCTCGTGCGAATAGTTATGGACATAAGAAGTTATGTCCATTTATTTATTATTATTTGTTCTTACTTAGTCATGCATCTGAACAGTTGGAGACAGGCATCAGTAGGTCTCAAATGTCTCTTTGACCTCAGAGATCCCCCAAACAATAGTTTGCATGTTAAGAGGGCCTCATATCTACACATGCATAAGGTAAACACAGGAATAGTAATTGAAGATCAATTGTACTCCAAATCAGTATCTTTCCCGCAGACGGAGTACAATAGCCTTTAATTACACTGAGCTTTTGAGACTCAATAAGGAGGGCCAACACCTGTGTTTACAAATGGGGCTGGATTTGTATACAGGAGAATGAGAGCTGAGATGTCATTGTCTCAACTGAAAGTGGACATCATGAATATAGAACAAAACCCAGACAGGATTCTGTTTTGTATTCGCCAAACAATAGCTTCTCACTAGACAGGAATGTGTTGGTCATCACCCATTGTGTTACATAACCAAGGCCACTGATGCAGCTGGCTCACATGCTGGGAGGGACACACACTTCCTGTGGTTGACACACCCCCACAGCTGGAATGCAGGTATGATATACCCACTGGAGATCACAGGGCTGACTGACACTCAGAACTAAGCTAGCATCAAGCAGCATGGCGGCTACATCCCCAGGACAGAATTCCTTCCCAAAGGCTAAGTATAGAATCACATGGCTATAGAAGGAAATATAGACATATTGCTTTCTGGTTTAAATAGGATATTGTAACTTGGCTGTGATGATTGTTGGGTGTTAGTGTTGGTGCCCTGTGGAATCTGTGATGGTAGCTGGGATCTTGTTAATCATAAATACCACCATGCAGTTACGTTTGTGTTAATTACATTGTGATCTGGTCTTGTGATGAATATGCTCTGGTTAGTGAGAGACTGAAGTTGTTTGGGATGTGAAATTATGAGATGGTTCTAGGAAGTTGGATTACATTGTGAAAGGTGATTTAGATGGTTTGGAATTGTAAAATCAGAACATATGCATTGTTTTGAGGCTTGGACATTTTGGAATAAAATGGAGTCTTGTGTTTTCTGCTATGTGATTGTGGTGCCATGTGTTTGGACCTGCAAATCTAAAATGGCTGCTGCTGGATGTCTTCCCCTCCCCCTTTCAGGCATGTGGTGTGGTCTTTGGAATCAAGTGGAGGTTTCTCAAAATGGAGTCTAGCTTCCATCCCATGCTGTATTCAGCATTGACTAACTGCGCAGCGATTGTCTCTCACATGTGTAGTTTTATCTGCAACCATGTTGTCTCTTATTTAATGTAATCATTGTCTTTCTGTGAGCCAATTTCTCTCTCTCTCTCTCTCTCTCTCTCTCTCTCTCTCTCTCTCTTCTTTTCTCTCATATCTCCCCTAGACTAGGCTAGTATTGTATTGTAGTGTGTTTCCTGTATAGTTATCTGGTTAGGTGGTTTATGTTATACTGTAGTGTATCATTTGTACTGTTATCCCCTTTTACAAGTATATTAGATAAAATACAGTTAATAGGCTTTGGAACCTAAACCAGTATCTGTGTATTTTCTATAGTGTTGAGTGTTCACTTGAGCGTCGGTGACGCTCAAGCAGCTTTGCAGTTAGTCAGGTTACACAAGGTTGCATTTACACCCTGTACTCACATTAAGGTATTCAGTGTATTTCATTGGTATAAGGTTTTAACATAAAGGTATAGCGTTGTGAGCGTCTGCATCGCTGGTGACCTCCTCGTGGTCTCGAGCGTATGCTACGCCATAGCGATTCATTCCCCTAGACATAACCAATAACGTGTCCTGTGATCACTGGGCCGTGAGCGAACGTGACGCTTGAGCGTCTCGCCTACGGCTGAGCGATCGTTACGCAACTAGCGTACCATTACGGTACTTCTTAAGTAAACAGCGTACAGTGTTCTTAGCTTCATAAAGGGTTGTTTATACGACAAGGAATTTAGCATTGTCAATTGGGAACTCGTCCAATACTTCTCACATCTGCACTAGGTAGATCAGCAGACATTATCCCCCAGCAAAGGGTGGGAGATTGTCTCATAGTGCTGGCGGGATAAGCGTCTGCTTCGCTTAGATAAAGAGTGCTGAAGGAACCCGGTAACCGGAAGTAAGAACAAAACGCTTGTGTCCTTTTAAAACTGTTTATTTTTCTTTTGTCTTGCGTACGCACGCATATATCTGCATTTCTGTTTCATTTTCGTATATCACTATTCCTGTTTGCCAATTTTATAGTTGATAGAAAGTGCTAAAAAGAGATTTGCTGTTATTTCATAGTAGAGGTAATAGTTAAAGTATAGAACAACACACGGTTTGTCTGAGATACAAGGCAGTCAGTGTGGATTGCGGTAGATGATCAGGGATCATTTACATTGATAAAAATATATTGTGTTACGGTGGATCTTTGCATTGCGTACACGTGTCGCTAACAAAGACTAGCGTACGCAATCCAAAGGCAGACGCACGCAGCGTTCATTACGCAACGTAGCGTCCGGTAACGCCCACGTAGCTCAAGTTGTGATAAAGTGAAGTAACGCAAAGGCGATAAGTAACGCACAGCGGTAGATAACGCGACGCGGAAAATAACGCAAGTCTATTTTTGGAGAATCTGAAATTTAGTTTAACAGATCCTGCTCCTAATTGGTAACACTGTTGGGCTAAAGACAAATTTCTGCGCAGAAATAGATATAGAAACAAAAGTGTACATGTGTTGAGTGAGTGTGTTTTGTATACAAAAGTTTATATAACTGTAAGGTGGAACCGAAAGGAAAGCCGGGTACTCGTCAAGGGACATACGTGTAAGTGACATATACGGTGGCTAGGGAGGCATCCCTGGTTAAATAATATTTGAGCATTAGAGTATAGCGGACCATAAGGTAACAAGACCAGGAGGTCATAAGGTAACAAGACCAGGAGGTCATAAGGAACAAGACCAGGAGGTCATAAGGTACCAGACCAGGAGGTCATAAGGTAACAGGTAAAATAGACAAAGAGGTCCGCTATAAAAGTCCAGTGGCACAACGCCTGGGGTGTTGGTGCAGAACCCATATAGGCCATAAGCTCTTGCTGAAGGAATCGCGGCCGGAAACATCGATTCCATTGATCTTTCAGTACATGACAAGTAGTGCTCGTGTACTGAACGATTGGACCGCACGTAATTGTGTGCAGTAGTTAGTAATCTGACCTAATACCATTAGAGTAAAGTGGTCACAAACGCTATTTGTACATTCTGACGTGATTTGTGTAATTTTTTATTTTTGGAAGGGAAGTTCGCTGGTCACTCAGGAACTATCCAACAACCGATACTTGCTGGGGAACGCGCCCCAGTAAATAAAGGTTCACAGGGGCCCTAGGTTGGGTACAGCAGCTCTGGTTACAGTGATTGCAGTACTGGCCAACGTGGGCGAGAAGTAAGTGGGGTACTTGATAAACCACCACCGCCGGCCTGCCCAAGGACATCTTGGTTTGTTTGTAAGGGTTCGCTGAAAACCTTGAGATAAAGATCCAAGGAGGAATAAGCAACGCCTGCAGATTATGGGGGCCATTTGTTCAGGTAGGGGGCGATCAACCTCGGTTCGGGTTGATTCAGAGAACCGACCAGTTGGGTCGGCACGATATGTAATGTGTGAAAAATACGGTAGTCACACAGAGGTTTTATGTGATGAATGGGAGAGAATGACTGTACAAGACAGGGACAAATTCCCAAGAATAGGTAGCTTCAGTCCAGTAGTGTTACAAAATTTAAGGAGGAGGATAAGTCTCATTGAACCAACGAAGAGACAAAATAAACATTATGAATATTTACAGTTATGGCAACAGGAAAGTGAATTACAAAAAGAGTCTATTGACTTTTCTGACTCTTATCTTGAGAGGAGAGACAGTGGCATCAGGAGAGGGGTTGATTGCGGAGAGAAAGACACAAGGGTGAACAATAAAAACGCTCTTAGCAACTGTAATATAGATTATAAGAATAAGTGTAATAAATGTAACAATGATTATTGTAATACTGTTGAATGTACAACTATTAACCTGTGCAAGCTGCACCCCATGTCAAACCTCCCTCAGGAATACAAACAAGAAAGTGAGCCCAGAACGATGTCGGCACCTCTTCCAGAAGCCATCCTACAAGACATCCAGGTGGACACGACCAAATTGGTAAAGGCAATAATCAAACCCCCTAACGGAGGGTCAGGTGAGGTCGTGTCCACAGGTACGTACAATGTTTTATATCACGCACAAACAAATGTACCCCATATTATAAGACCAAAACAAGGTGATGTAATTGAGTTTAGTCCTGTCAGGGTGATCACAGTCCCCAATGGGAAGACTGACGATCAGGGAACCATTCCCGTCAAGGACAGTGCAATGCGCCATCCCTGGTCCCGGACAGAATTGAGATCAATCATGTCTGATTACCCAGATCCTAGGAAAGATCTAACTGTATGATCAAAGATTCACAGAAGGTATATCAACTCCCTAGACAACGGCATAATCATGGTATCCAAGGAATCAGGTAGGTACAGGGAAAGCGGTTGATGTTGATGAGCATCCAAGCGTTTGAGGAGGCATCAAATCAACCAAAACCCCAGGCCATTGGCACATGGAGGAAGCCCAGGATTTGTGATCTGTGCAAAAGAGAAGGGCATTGTGCTAGCAACTGTAATAACCCACATAAAGTTAGACCCCCTAGACCAAGAAATGAGCAAAATTACAATACACACCATTATAATCAAGGATCACATAGGCAGGAAAGGTGATTATTAGGAATGGAGGCAAGCCTGAAGTAACGGTTAATGAAGTGGGAGGTCATTCACTAAAGACACAGGAATGACCAGGTGAAAAGTTGTAAATGTATTTGTGAAAAATGTTTTTCTCTCCCTCTCTCTATCCCCATCTCTGACTAGTAGTGGTAAGAATTCACACATTGCATATCCACTTGGTCCTTGCAGAAGTCTACCAAACCCCAACATGACCTCCGCCACAATGTATTTCTGGCCAGATACAGACAGTGGAGTAATGCAGGTGCTGGTGGGGAGGGACTGCTCAAGGAGACCAGTAGACACATAGATATGACAGCCTAATAAGTCTGACAATGTTTTTCTAATGCTAACAATGTTTTCTTACAATGTTTAAAAATGCTTTGTTTCTCTTTTCTTATTGATGGTTATTGTCGAGTTATGTAATGTATATATGCACATGAATTGTTCTCTATCTCTTTTGTTTTTTTTTATTTTCTCTCTCTTCTCACTCATGTTTCCATGGTTTAAAGATGCTATGTCACCCCTCAGTTGGACCAATGGTAATGCCAAATTTTTGCTCCTTACAGAAAGATCGTCGGTTAGGAAGGAATATTGCATCACCAGAATGATCGTTTTTGAAGACTGAGAGACAACACCTTTGAGAGGACAGCAGAACAAGAAGAACAACAAGACGAGAGAACTTATTATCGTAACGAGTTCTCTCCCCCTCAAACTGATTTTCTTATACCCCATTTACAAATTTCTTCTTTTCTCCTCCTGTAAGATGGACTTGCCCCAAGAGACTGTGATATGGATTTTTCCCGTTAACCATGATGTTGACCAGAGCAGTCTGTTTCGGTGAGAGTACCAGTGAGGTCGAGAAAGGATCCAGAAAGGTCCTGATGACTGAGACGGAGGTGTAAATTTCCAATAGCAACCCAATCACCAAGCAAAGGCGAGTACCGGGCACGATCTAACAACCATGTTATTTGTAAACAACTGTGAAGGAATGTTAGTTCAAAAAGAAAGTTGTATCTGTAGGCTCTGTAACAAAGAAATGCCAATCCAGTTTTAATATCCATATGGACCGGCATCCATTGAGTGACTATCACTCTCTAGTGGGTAACGTGTTAAACCAAACAGATTGTTGGGTATGCTCTCAAGTACCTCAGGGTCACAGCAAATCAGGGCTAGTACCATTTCCTTTAACGTTAGGGGAGGTACTTGAGCTAAGTGGTGGGAGACCGGTGGACCGGAGGTTTAATATCTCCAGCCCTCCTAGTTTGAAGCTCCACCAATACCATGTGGATAGGTCCCTCATATGTTTTAACATCTCCAATCCAAGAAAACCGGGAAATTGGGAAGTGTCATGGAGCAACCTTACCATGACCTTTTCACACAGAGCAGATAGAATGCCTACAGATACAGAGCTGGTACGCCACATAGCCAGTAGAGAAAAATCTTTCCGGTATCGATATACCTTAGGAAATAGGATTACTAGAGTTGGAGAGGTATCACCAGGATACTGTGCACATATCATACAAACTGATACGTGCATTAAGCAGATGGAAGAATTAGGGTCAGGAGATTTCACCTGGAAGGTTTGTAACATGGTCATGTCCTTCTCCGTCCCATATGTTCTCCCCGATGACGCATATTTCATATGTGGGAGAAAGGCGTACAAGTGGCTTGCCCCAAACTCTGAAGGATTGTGTTATATTGGAAAAGTATTGCCTGAAGTGATGACTGTTACACATGACAAAATGAAGGACATACACCGTGGTGCCCAAGCTCCTTATACTCACACTCATTACGAGCACCGAGTTAAAAGACAACTGTCAGAAAGGTTAGAGCATCCGGCCTCCGATCTTATCCATGAATCCACCGGGATTCAGGTTCTGGTAGCGTTAGATTTCACTCGTACCGCTCAAGGAGTGATGAATTATAGATACATTTCCGCACTCGCCAATTTGTTAGATAATATCACTGAAATGTATGATGACACGTTTAGATACACTGGAAGAGAACTTCAAGCTTACAAAACAGAACTAGTTCAGCATAGGATGGTTCTTAATTATCTTACAGCAGTAACAGGCGGATATTGTGTTACCTTGGCAACACAGTACGGCATAAAGTGTTGCACGTATATCACGAATAGCACCGAGGATCCGGTAGAGGTCATAGACCAAAAGATGGACGATATTCTCCAATTGAAGTGGGAATTTCGTCGAAAACACAATCTCACCCTTGCTGCTGTAGGTAATGAGCTGACTAGTTGGGTGTCATGGTTGAACCCGCGAAATTGGTTCTCCGGTTTGGGAGAATGGGCTCAAGGAGTCATAAAGGATGTTGGAAAGTTTCTACTATGTATCTTGGGTGTCGTTATATCAATTGGATTGATATTTAGATGCGGGCAGGCTTTAATGAGGTGCAAGCAAAGTACAAAAGTGATGAGTCTAAGGAGTGAGGAAACTGTAATTAACCTGGATTTGGTATATGACCCAATGATAGAAACCATGATGTGATGAAAATGCGATTATACGGTCCGTTTCTTTCACCTGTTTTTCTGCTTTTCTCCAAGATACAAAGACCCCTTGGACGAGGAAGTTAACGAGACGCTATACAGACAACAGACAAGAACCAAAGATGAAGTTTTGACGACCTATGATATGGACACTTGATGAACTTTGCCATGGATCCCCAGTTTCCCTAGTATTTTAAACTCACGCTAGCCCAACATTTTTTGTAAATCTGATGGCACTGACAAAGCTATTTGCTCATGCCCAAGGAGCAATACAGCGCAAAGAAGACGACTCTCAACAGATACCGAACAAAACTTCAACAACAGATGTACATTTCCCTGACATAGAATATCATTGCATTTTCGTAAGTGTTCTTTATCTTCATCTCTACAACCCCCAGGTAACGACACACATAGACGATAGGGAATACAGGCACAGATAGCAGCAACCACATACCTCCCCCATTCATGTATCATCAACTAAAATGTGCATCCCCATTTTGTTACAACCACAGCCGAAATGAGCTCGGTAGAGTTTGACAGCCCATCCACAGACCCTTAGTACGGGATAAGAAGGAATTCAAATGTATACTTCGCAATACCTCGAAGCTTGATTTACCACACGTACGGCACGATGATACATGACCCTCCAAACATGGACTCATACACACATGCTTCTACTCTCTCACTAGGTCATACCCTTTTCACACCTACTCCTCTCTTCTTCCTTACCCCACCATGGAAATCAATTAACCCCTGACTTACATTTTTCTCCTTAAACGTTTTGTGGCAGTTATTATTGACTGCCAAAGGGTGGACTGTCGAAGTCAGAAAAATGTCTCTATGCACGTTGCCATATTTGCACCTCATTCATGTCCGCGCTGCGCAGGCGTACGCTCTCCCGTACGTACACATACTCACAGCCGCGGGCACCCGCAGGCGCACGGTATGCGTATTTACGGTAGAGTTTATGTAGTCATAGCGTGCGATTCATACGTTACATATGTTCACAATTAATGTAGTTTATAGATCATGGTCCCTTTGATAGATTCTGAAAGTTTGGTTAAAATAGAATGTCCCTGAGCTGAGGAATCCCTCTTTGCATCGTACGAAGGGTCTAACAGGAATCATACAGCAGTGTTTGGTACCCATCGGAAGAGTATTTAATTAGCAATATTCCGGTGTTGGTTTGGAGCGTATTAATTGCTCGTGCGAATAGTTATGGACATAAGAAGTTATGTCCATTTATTTATTATTATTTGTTCTTACTTAGTCATGCATCTGAACAGTTGGAGACAGGCATCAGTAGGTCTCAAATGTCTCTTTGACCTCAGAGATCCCCCAAACAATAGTTTGCATGTTAAGAGGGCCTCATATCTACACATGCATAAGGTAAACACAGGAATAGTAATTGAAGATCAATTGTACTCCAAATCAGTATCTTTCCCGCAGACGGAGTACAATAGCCTTTAATTACACTGAGCTTTTGAGACTCAATAAGGAGGGCCAACACCTGTGTTTACAAATGGGGCTGGATTTGTATACAGGAGAATGAGGGCTGAGATGTCATTGTCTCAACTGAAAGTGGACATCATGAATATAGAACAAAACCCAGACAGGATTCTGTTTTGTATTCACCAAACAATAGCTTCTCACTAGACAGGAATGTGTTGGTCATCACCCATTGTGTTACATAACCAAGGCCACTGATGCAGCTGGCTCACATGCTGGGAGGGACACACACTTCCTGTGGTTGACACACCCCCACAGCTGGAATGCAGGTATGATATACCCACTGGAGATCACAGGGCTGACTGACACTCAGAACTAAGCTAGCATCAAGCAGCATGGCGGCTACATCCCCAGGACAGAATTCCTTCCCAAAGGCTAAGTATAGAATCACATGGCTATAGAAGGAAATATAGACATATTGCTTTCTGGTTTAAATAGGATATTGTAACTTGGCTGTGATGATTGTTGGGTGTTAGTGTTGGTGCCCTGTGGAATCTGTGATGGTAGCTGGGATCTTGTTAATCATAAATACCACCATGCAGTTACGTTTGTGTTAATTACATTGTGATCTGGTCTTGTGATGAATATGCTCTGGTTAGTGAGAGACTGAAGTTGTTTGGGATGTGAAATTATGAGATGGTTCTAGGAAGTTGGATTACATTGTGAAAGGTGATTTAGATGGTTTGGAATTGTAAAATCAGAACATATGCATTGTTTTGAGGCTTGGACATTTTGGAATAAAATGGAGTCTTGTGTTTTCTGCTATGTGATTGTGGTGCCATGTGTTTGGACCTGCAAATCTAAAACGGCTGCTGCTGGATGTCTTCCCCTCCCCCTTTCAGGCATGTGGTGTGGTCTTTGGAATCAAGTGGAGGTTTCTCAAAATGGAGTCTAGCTTCCATCCCATGCTGTATTCAGCATTGACTAACTGCGCAGCGATTGTCTCTCACATGTGTAGTTTTATCTGCAACCATGTTGTCTCTTATTTAATGTAATCATTGTCTTTCTGTGAGCCAATTTCTCTCTCTCTCTCTCTCTCTCTCTCTCTCTCTCTCTCTCTCTCTCTCTCTCTTCTTTTCTCTCATATCTCCCCTAGACTAGGCTAGTATTGTATTGTAGTGTGTTTCCTGTATAGTTATCTGGTTAGGTGGTTTATGTTATACTGTAGTGTATCATTTGTACTGTTATCCCCTTTTACAAGTATATTAGATAAAATACAGTTAATAGGCTTTGGAACCTAAACCAGTATCTGTGTATTTTCTATAGTGTTGAGTGTTCACTTGAGCGTCGGTGACGCTCAAGCAGCTTTGCAGTTAGTCAGGTTACACAAGGTTGCATTTACACCCTGTACTCACATTAAGGTATTCAGTGTATTTCATTGGTATAAGGTTTTAACATAAAGGTATAGCGTTGTGAGCGTCTGCATCGCTGGTGACCTCCTCGTGGTCTCGAGCGTATGCTACGCCATAGCGATTCATTCCCCTAGACATAACCAATAACGTGTCCTGTGATCACTGGGCCGTGAGCGAACGTGACGCTTGAGCGTCTCGCCTACGGCTGAGCGATCGTTACGCAACTAGCGTACCATTACGGTACTTCTTAAGTAAACAGCGTACAGTGTTCTTAGCTTCATAAAGGGTTGTTTATACGACAAGGAATTTAGCATTGTCACTTTGCATTATCGTAGTCGACAATGGAGTTAAACTCCGTGTCGATACTTTGTTATTTTGGATAGTGAACATAGAGAGACTCTGAAGGACTCTGTGACATAGGGACAGACCAGGGTAGATTTCCTTTCTGTTCCCTAACCTTTTGTGCAATAATTTTACCTCAGCACTTACACATATCCAAACAGGTGTCGGCGTTGTTGACGGCGTTGTTGACGGCGTTGTTGACGGAGATAAGTGTGTGGGAGGGTGCTCCCACACACTTATCCGCTCTATCACCTCCTTAGAGGAGCCTTTTACCTCAGACATGTCGACACACGCGTACCGACACACCACACACACAGGGGATGCTCTATTTGAAGACAGTTCCCCCACCAGGCCCTTTGGAGAGACAGAGAGAGAGTATGCCAGCACACACCACAGCGCTATATAATACAGGGATGTACATTATACTGAGTGATTTTTCCCCTATAGCAGCTTATATACACAGTTTTGCGCCTAAATTTATGTGCCCCCCCCCTCTCTTTTTTACCCTTTGTGTACCAGGATACTGCAGGGGAGAGCCTGGGGAGCTTCCTTCCAGCTGAGTTGTGAAGAGAAAATGGCTCCGGTGTGCTGAGGAAGAAGGCCCGGCCCCCTCAGCGGCGGGCTTCTGTCCTTTTATGTACTTTAATGGCGGGGGTTAATGCACATATACAGTTTATCAGACTGTATTATGTGCTTTTCGCCAAGTAAGGTAATCTAATTGCTGCCCAGGGCGCCCCCCAGCGCCCTGCACCCATCAGTGACCGGAGTGTGTGGTGTGCTAAGGGAGCAATGGCGCACAGCTGCAGTGCTGTGCGCTACCTTAATGAAGACTGGAGTCTTCAGCCGCCGATTTTCAACTTCTCTTCGTTCTTCTGGCTCTGCAAGGGGGACGGCGGCGCGGCTCCGGGACCGGACGACCGAGGACTGGGCCTGTGTTCGATCCCTCTGGAGCTAATGGTGTCCAGTAGCCTTAGAAGCCCAAGCTAGCTGCAAGCAGGTAGGTTCGCTTCTCTCCCCTCAGTCCCACGTAGCAGTGAGTCTGTTGCCAGCAGATCTCACTGAAAATAAAAAACCTAACAAATACTTTATTTTCTTGGAAGCTCAGGAGAGCCCCTAGGTGCATCCAGCTCTGGCCGGGCACAGATACTAACTGAGGTCTGGAGGAGGGGCATAGAGGGAGGAGCCAGTGCACACCAGATATAGTACCTAATCTTTCTTTTAAGAGTGCCCAGTCTCCTGCGGAGCCCGTCTATACCCCATGGTCCTTACGGAGTACCCAGCATCCACTAGGACGTCAGAGAAAATTTGTTGAAAATGGGAAGGGCAGAATTAAGTGGGATGAGGTATGAGTAGAGGGGAGGAGTCAGTATTCTTAAACTGCCCCCCCCTTCCCTAAAACTAAAGTCTAGATCCGCCACTGGACAGTAATGACTGTGACACTTGCGTACTGAGGGGACACCAATGACTGTGACACTGGTGTGCTCGCTGAGGGGACACTAATGACTGTGAGACTGGTGTGCTGAGGGGATGCTAATGACTGTGAGACTGGTGTGCTGAGGGGATGCTAATGACTGTGAGACTGGTGTGCTGAGGGGATGCTAATGACTGTGAGACTGGTGTGCTGAGGGGACACTAATGACTGTGAGACTAGTGTGCTGAGGGGACGCTAATGTCTGTGACACTGGCATGCTGAGGGGACGATAATGACTGGGGTACTTAATCTATAGCATGCCCCTTTTTTAACAACTTTTTTCTTAAATGTTATAAAAGACTTTTGATTAAGAGCAGATTACATTTTGGTAGTTTACTATTTGGAATTTATCTTTAAATATACTCAAGAACTGTATGATCACTATATAAAAAACAAATACTGTACTCACCCATACCCTCCAACTGTACCTTTTTACCAGGTACAGTACCTTTTTTTTTATGGCCTGTACCGATTTTTGGCACTCCAAACTTCCATTGAAAGTATAGGAAAAGGAGCGTGGCCACGCCCACTTTACCAGTGGCCACTTCCCCTTTCCTAATTTGTACCTATTTTTCTGTGTAAAATGTTTGAGGGTATGCTTACCTCCATTTCAGAATTTGGAAAGCAACTCTGGAAAGGGAGACTATAACAGTTCTGGACAGGCTGAGAACATGACTCCAGGGACATAACTTTACGTTAAAGTTGATAAATATTGCTGCAGATCTCAGAAAATGCACGCACTGTGTACTGTGCACTTACTGATGCCGTATGTTAGGGTACTGCTGCATTAGGAGGATGCAGGCACTTGCAATGTCTCACTGGGTCAGGGGATGCTGTGCCCCCCTTAATCCAGCTTTGTCCGTGAATGAGCAGAAGGCGGCAGACTGTGGGTGGGGTGAATCAGTATGTCTTGGCTGCGAGGTGAATTAGAATGTGGTGGCTGGTGGAGAACTGTGGGCAGACAGAGCCTCTGAGAGCCTCATGAAATGCAGACACTGATTGTCCGAGATTGCCAGGCCTCTGGATAGTTCTTGCATTTTCCGGACTGTCCAGAGAAATCCCGGACAGATGGTAACCCTAGAAAATGGCAATAAACAGATAAGTGAACCCCTGCGCTGGATAATGTAGGCAGCAAATGGATATCTACCAGTGTTATCAAAACTGGAATAGACAACAATAACAAAACAGAGATTAGATATCTTATGCGCCCAACATTTGATAAGGTAAACAGATACTTAATCGTATGAGAGTTCTCGTGTAGCAAGTCCAAAAGGTTCTCCTTTATCACTCCTTTGGGTTTGAAGACCCAAGTTTTTTCCTCCAAACGAATGCCGTAGATGGCAACAGGGGAAAGGCGAAAAACAAACAGAAAAAAATCCAATGTGTAGTTAGTACAGTCTTTCCCACAGTCAGAAATGTATATCAATTCGGGAAGAACGGGTTCCTCAGAAGTAAATTCCCACTCCGTGTATGGTCTATGTTATGGGACCACCCAAATCAACGTGATGATGTATACTAATTCGTGCTCACTTTGTCAGCTTACATAAAACAAGTATTCTCATGCACATAAAGGTATCTTTTTCTTTGTCTTTTACTTCTCACAATCAATTCCCATGTACTACCAAATGGTCAGAAAGAGTTTCAGCCTACACGTGGCTTACTTGTAACAAGCAGATGTAATCATATAACGGTTTCTTTAATCGTTTTCACACAGACGGGGTGACGTTTTCACATGCTCCCGTCGTTTTCGGGGCGTGGAGATCCGAATGCAGGCGTTTCGAGACGTTTGGAGGGCGGATGTCTGACGTCAATTCCGGGACCTGCAACGCTGTGGTCTAGATCAGGTATTTTATGTGGCTGATTCTGTGGTGCAGAAAACACAGTCTCTCCTTAGAACCTACAAGTAATCAGTAGGATTGGTGAGAAGGTTCTGTGTGCACCATCAGCCTGGACTATTGCGATCCAGCATCTTCTTTCCCTCCTAGGATTTGTCAGACTGACCTCCTGTAGACTTGCAGATCATAAACGAGATCTGTTACCATAAATACCTGATCTAGACCACAGATGTGAAAACGTCACCCCTTCTGTGTGAAAACGATTAAAGAAACCGTTATATGATTACATCTGCTTGTTACAAGTAAGCCACGTGTAAGCTGAAACTCTTTCTGACCATTTGGTAGTACATGGGAATTGATTGTGAGAAGTAAAAGACAAAGAAAAAGATACCTTTATGTGCATGAGAATACAGTGTACTTGTTTTATGTAAGCTGACAAAGTGAGCACGAATTAGTATACATCATCACGTTGATTTGGGTGGTCCCATAACATAGACCATACACGGAGTGGGAATTTACTTCTGAGGAACCGGTTCTTCCCGAATTGATATACATTTTTGACCGTGGGAAAGACTGTACTACACATTGGATTTTTTTCTGTTTGTTTTTCGCCTTTCCCCTGTTGCCATCTACGGCATTCGTTTGGAGGAAAAAACTTGGGTTTTCCAACCCAAAGGAGTAATAAAGGAGAACCTTTTGGACTTGCTACACGAGAACTCTCATACGATTAAGTATCTGTTTACCTTATCAAATGTTGGGCGCATAAGATATCTAATCTCTGTTTTGTTATATGGTAACCCTAGATATGTGTGTGTATGTATGTTTCTTAGCTTTCCAATGATTTTTAGACTAAAATAGATCTAACAAAGCCAATATACAGTAACTGAGAACATTGAGATAGCTGTGTGTAGGAAAATGATGTATCCTCAACATACTGTAGCTCTTATATTGTATTTGCAGTGATTCCCAAGCTCCTTCCTCAATGTAACATATCTTTCTCTATCGTCCTAGTGGATGCTGGGGTTCCTGAAAGGACCATGGGGAATAGCGGCTCCGCAGGAGACAGGGCACAAAAAGTAAAGCTTTTTCCGATCAGGTGGTGTGCACTGGCTCCTCCCCCTATGACCCTCCTCCAGACTCCAGTTAGATTTTTGTGCCCGGCCGAGAAGGGTGCAATCTAGGTGGCTCTCCTAAAGAGCTGCTTAGAAAAAGTTTAGCTAGGTTTTTTATTTTACAGTGATTCCTGCTGGCAACAGGATCACTGCAGCGAGGGACTGAGGGGAGAAGGAGTCAACTCACCTGCGTGCAGGATGGATTGGTTTCTTGGCTACTGGACATCAAGCTCCAGAGGGACGATCACAGGTACAGCCTGGATGGTCACCGGAGCCACGCCGCCGGCCCCCTTGCAGATGCTGAAATCAGAAGAGGTCCAGAATCGGCGGCTGAAGACTCCTGCAGTCTTCTAAAGGTAGCGCACAGCACTGCAGCTGTGCGCCATTTTCCTCTCAGCACACTTCACACGGCAGTCACTGAGGGTGCAGGGCGCTGGGAGGGGGGCGCCCTGGGAGGCAAATGATTACCTATAAAGGCTAAAAATACCTCACATATAGCCCTAGAGGCTATATGGAGATATTTAACCCCTGCCTAATTTTTCTAAATAGCGGGAGACGAGCCCGCCAGAAAAGGGGCGGGGCCTATCTCCTCAGCACACGGCGCCATTTCCTCTCACAGCTCCGCTGGTCAGGACGGCTCCCAAGTCTCTCCCCTGCACTGCACTACAGAAACAGGGTAAAACAGAGAGGGGGGGGCACATTTATGGCGATATTTTGATATAACAAAGCAGCTATAAGGGAGCACTTATTATAAGGCTATCCCTGATATATATATAGCGCTTTTGGTGTGTGCTGGCAAACTCTCCCTCTGTCTCCCCAAAGGGCTAGTGGGTCCTGTCTTCGTTAGGAGCATTCCCTGTGTGTCTGCTGTGTGTCGGTACGTGTGTGTCGACATGTATGAGGACGATATTGGTGTGGAGGCGGAGCAATTGCCAAATATGAGGATGTCACCCCCTAGGGAGTCGACACCAGAATGGATGCCTTTATTTATGGAACTACGGGATAGTGTCAACACGCTAAAGCAGTCGTTTGACGACATGAGACGGCCGGACAATCAATTAGTGCCTGTCCAGGCGACTCAAACACCGTCAGGGGCTGTGAAACGCCCTTTGCCTCAGTCGGTCGACACAGACCCAGACACAGGCGATGACTCCAGTGGTGACGGTGACGAATCAACCGTATTTTCCAGTAGGGCCACACGTTATATGATTTTGGCAATGAAGGAGGCGTTACATTTAGCTGATACTACAGGTACCACTAAACAGGGTATTATGTGGGGTATGAAAAAACTACCTATAGTTTTTCCTGAATCAGAAGAACTAAATGACGTGTGTAATGAAGCGTGGGTTGCCCCTGATAAAAAGCTGATAATTTCAAAGAAATTATTGGCATTATACCCTTTCCCGCCAGAGGTTAGGGAGCGCTGGGAAACACCTCCTAGGGTGGACAAGGCGCTAACACGCTTATCTAATCAAGTGGCGTTACCCTCTCCTGAGACGGCCGCACTTAAAGATCCATCAGATAGGAGGATGGAAAATATCCAAAAAAGTATATACACACATGCAGGTGTTATACTACGACCAGCTGTAGCGACTGCCTGGATGGGCAGTGCGGGGGTAGTTTGGTCAGAGTCCCTGATTGAAAATATTGATACCCTGGACAGGGACAATATTTTACTGTCGTTAGAACAAATAAAGGATGCATTTCTTTATATGCGTGATGCACAGAGGGATATATGCACACTGGCATCACGGGTAAGTGCTATGTCCATTTCGGCCAGAAGAGCTTTATGGACGCGACAGTGGACAGGCGATGTGGATTCAAAACGGCATATGGAAGTTTTGCCGTATAAAGGGGAGGAGTTATTTGGAGTCGGTCTATCAGATTTGGTGGCCATGGCTACAGCCGGGAAATCCACCTTTCTACCTCAAGTCACTCCCCAACAGAAAAAGGCACCGACTTTTCAACCGCAGCCCTTTCGTTCCTTTAAAAATAAGAGAGCAAAGGGCTATTCATATCTGCCACGAGGCAAAGGTCGAGGGAAGAGACAGCAACACGCAGCTCCTTCCCAGGAACAGAAGCCCTCCCCGGCTTCTACAAAAGCCTCAGCATGACGCTGGGGCTTCTCAAGCGGACTCGGGGACGGTGGGCGGTCGTCTCAAAAATTACAGCGCGCAGTGGGCTCACTCGCAGGTAGATCCCTGGATCCTGCAGATAATATCTCAAGGGTACAGGTTGGAATTAGAGACAGATCCACCTCGCCGTTTCCTGAAGTCTGCTTTACCAACGTCCCCCTCCGAAAGGGGGACGGTTTTGGAAGCCATTCACAAGCTGTACTCTCAGCAGGTGATAGTCAAGGTACCTCTTCTACAACAAGGGAAGGGGTATTATTCCACTCTTTTTGTGGTACCGAAGCCGGATGGCTCGGTAAGGCCTATTCTAAATCTGAAGTCCTTGAACCTGTACATAAAGAAGTTCAAGTTCAAAATGGAGTCACTCAGAGCAGTGATAGCGAACCTGGAAGAGGGGGACTTTATGGTATCCTTGGACATCAAGGATGCGTATCTCCACGTTCCAATTTACCCCTCACACCAGGGGTACCTCAGGTTCGTTGTACAAAACTGTCACTATCAGTTTCAGACGCTGCCGTTCGGATTGTCCACGGCACCTCGGATCTTTACAAAGGTAATGGCCGAGATGATGATTCTTCTTCGAAGAAAAGGCGTATTAATTATCCCATACTTGGACGATCTCCTAATAAGGGCGAGGTCCAGAGAACAGCTAGAGATGGGATTAGCACTGTCTCAAGAAGTGCTAAAACAGCACGGGTGGATTCTGAATATTCCAAAATCCCAGTTAATGCCGACAACTCGTCTGCTGTTCCTAGGGATGATTCTGGACACGGTTCAGAAAAAGGTTTTTCTCCCGGAGGAAAAAGCCAAGGAGTTATCCGAGCTTGTCAGGAACCTCCTAAAACCAGGAAAGGTGTCTGTACATCAATGCACAAGAGTCCTGGGAAAAATGGTGGCTTCTTACGAAGCAATTCCATTCGGCAGATTCCACGCAAGAATTTTCCAAAGGGATCTGTTGGACAAATGGTCAGGGTCGCATCTTCAGATGCACCTGCGGATAACCCTGTCTCCAAGGACAAGGGTGTCTCTTCTGTGGTGGTTGCAGAGTGCTCATCTATTGGAGGGCCGCAGATTCGGCATACAGGATTGGATCCTGGTGACCACGGACGCCAGCCTGAGAGGCTGGGGAGCAGTCACACAAGGAAGAAACTTCCAGGGAGTATGGACGAGCCTGGAAACGTCTCTTCACATAAACATTCTGGAACTAAGAGCAATATACAATGCTCTAAGCCAGGCAGAACCTCTGCTTCAGGGAAAACCGGTGTTGATCCAGTCGGACAACATCACGGCAGTCGCCCATGTGAACAGACAGGGCGGCACAAGAAGCAGGAGTGCAATGGCAGAAGCTGCAAGGATTCTTCGCTGGGCAGAGAATCATGTGATAGCACTGTCAGCAGTGTTCATCCCGGGAGTGGACAACTGGGAAGCAGACTTCCTCAGCAGACACGATCTTCACCCGGGAGAGTGGGGACTTCATCCAGAAGTCTTCCACATGCTGGTAACCCGTTGGGAAAGACCAATGGTGGACATGATGGCGTCTCGCCTCAACAAAAAACTGGACAGGTATTGCGCCAGGTCAAGAGATCCGCAGGCAATAGCTGTGGACGCGCTGGTAACGCCTTGGGTGTACCAGTCGGTGTATGTGTTTCCTCCTCTGCCTCTCATACCAAAAGTATTGAGAATTATACGGCAAAGAGGCGTAAGAACGATACTAGTGGTTCCGGATTGGCCAAGAAGGACTTGGTACCCGGAACTTCAAGAGATGATCACGGAAGATCCGTGGCCTCTACCTCTAAGGAGGGACTTGCTTCAGCAGGGTCCCTGTCTGTTTCAAGACTTACCGCAGCTGCGTTTGACGGCATGGCGGTTGAACGCCGGATCCTAAAGGAAAAAGGCATGCCGGAAGAAGTCATTCCTACTTTGATTAAAGCAAGGAAGGAAGTAACCGTGCAACATTATCACCGAATTTGGCGAAAATATGTTGCGTGGTGCGAAGATCGGAGTGCTCCGACGGAGGAATTTCAACTGGGTCGATTCCTACATTTCCTGCAATCAGGATTGTCTATGGGTCTCAAATTGGGATCTATTAAGGTTCAAATTTCGGCCCTGTCGATTTTCTTTCAAAAAGAATTGGCTTCAGTCCCTGAAGTCCAGACCTTTGTTAAGGGAGTGCTGCATATACAGCCTCCTGTGGTGCCTCCAGTGGCACCGTGGGATCTCAATGTGGTTTTGGACTTCCTAAAATCTCATTGGTTTGAACCACTAAAAAAGGTGGATTTGAAATATCTCACATGGAAAGTGACCATGCTTCTAACCCTGGCTTCTGCCAGGAGAGTGTCAGAATTGGCAGCTTTATCTTACAAAAGCCCATATCTGATTTTCCATTCGGACAGGGCAGAACTGCGGACTCGTCCGCATTTTCTCCCTAAGGTGGTGTCAGCATTTCATCTGAACCAGCCTATTGTAGTGCCTGCGGCTACAAGTGACTTGGAGGACTCCAAGTTACTGGACGTTGTCAGAGCATTAAAAATATATATTGCAAGGACAGCTGGAGTCAGAAAATCTGACTCGTTGTTTATATTATATGCACCCAACAAGATGGGTGCTCCTGCATCTAAGCAGACGATTGCTCGTTGGATCTGTAGCACAATCCAACTTGCACATTCTGTGGCAGGCCTGCCACAGCCTAAATCTGTAAAGGCCCACTCCACAAGGAAGGTGGGCTCATCTTGGGCGGCTGCCCGAGGGGTCTCGGCATTACAACTTTGCCGAGCAGCTACGTGGTCAGGGGAGAACACGTTTGTAAAATTTTACAAATTTGATACTCTGGCTAAGGAGGACCTGGAGTTCTCTCATTCGGTGCTGCAGAGTCATCCGCACTCTCCCGCCCGTTTGGGAGCTTTGGTATAATCCCCATGGTCCTTTCAGGAACCCCAGCATCCACTAGGACGATAGAGAAAATAAGATTTTACTTACCGATAAATCTATTTCTCGGAGTCCGTAGTGGATGCTGGGCGCCCATCCCAAGTGCGGATTATCTGCATAAATTGTACATAGTTATTGTTAACTAATTCGGGTTATTGTTGAAGGAAGCCATCTTTCAGAGGCTCCGCTGTTATCATACTGTTAACTGGGTTTAGATCACAAGTTGTACGGTGTGATTGGTGTGGCTGGTATGAGTCTTACCCGGGATTCAAAATCCTCCCTTATTGTGTACGCTCGTCCGGGCACAGTACCTAACTGGAGTCTGGAGGAGGGTCATAGGGGGAGGAGCCAGTGCACACCACCTGATCGGAAAAAGCTTTACTTTTTGTGCCCTGTCTCCTGCGGAGCCGCTATTCCCCATGGTCCTTTCAGGAACCCCAGCATCCACTACGGACTCCGAGAAATAGATTTATCGGTAAGTAAAATCTTATTTTAGTCATTTTGATTTGTCTATCTGTTCTCAAGTACAGTCTGGATATCTTAAAACCTGGACTGTGAAGGTACCTCGAGGAAAAACTGTATTAGTGGATACACTTTTTTGCATACTGTTTAAAAATACCCTATAAAATGAATTCATCAAAATTTTATTTGGTCAGGTAGCAAATTTCTTAATGCACGGCATACATTTGGCCAAATAAATTGCAATAAAAATTCATCAAAGTGCACGAGGAGAGTGTTAATTATTAACTATATGCCTCATTCTTCCCTCTTATATTAAGGTCCAGTGTTTCTACATGTTCATTACATTACGTAATCTCAATGGGTTGTTCATTGTCACTAGATCTTAGTGATAGGGATTAATGTGATACCATTCCCTGGTAATGATTACTAATGGCTGTCACACTTTGATAAAAAGCCTACTGATTCTGAACTGTTAAAATAATTATCAGCTGCTTGACCCACACATAGGAATGCAGGCAATCCAAGTAAGTGTTCTGTTTGATTTTTAGAAAATGCGGCAACTACACACTTGTGGTTATAAGAATACATAATATTAATGAAACAAAGATGAATATTACAGGAGTATTAAGAATGCACTATTATCCACTTATATATCCAAGGGATGATAATTACCAAGGGATGATATTTTTAAGATACAAACATAAAAATTAGGATTTTAAATACCTACCGGTAAATCCTTTTCTCGTAGTCCATAAGGGATGTTGGGGACAGATTAGTACGATGGGGTATAGAGGGTCCAAAGGAGCCAGTGCACTTTAAATTTCTTCAACTGGGTGTGCTGGCTCCTCCCCTCTATGCCTCCTCCTACAGGTCAGTTATAGGTAAAACAGTGCCCGAAGGAGAATGACATACTTGAGAGAAGGAATATAACAACAATAAGTGTGGTGAGATTTACACACCAGCACACCATAACATAACCGGGCCAGCAACAGCTGAACAGGAAACAGAACCTGCAGAAAGTCACCGCACAGAGGCGGGCGCCCAATATCCCTTATGGACTACGAGAAAAGGATTTACCGGTAGGTATTTAAAATCATATTTTCTCTAGCATCCATAAGGGATATTGGGAACAGATTAGTACGATGGGGATGTCCCAAAGCTTTAAGAATGGGCGGGAACGTGCGGAGACATCTGCAATGCCTGCCCAAACTGGGTATCCTCTTCGGCCAGGGTATCAAACTTGTAGAACTTTACAAAGGTGTTTGTCCCCGACCAGGAAGCAGCTCAGCATAGTTGCAGGGCTGAGACTCCACGGGCAGCCGCCCAGGAATATCCCACTGATCTCGTAGAGTGTGCCTTCAGAGACTGTGGAACAGGTAAGGCTGCCGACACGTAGGCCTGTTGGATAGTAAGCCGAATCCAATGAGCAATAGACTGCTTTGAAGCAAGTCAATCCTCTTTCTGCGCATCATACAGCATGAACAAGGAATCCATCTTTCTGATCTGAGCCGTCCTCTTGACATAGATTTTCAAGGCTCGCACTGCATCCAATGCCTCTGGAGGAGCAGAATGCCAGAACTGGACGGAATCACAATAGGTTGATTCAAATGAAACGCGGAGACCAGGAACTGCTGTCTAGTCCGCTCTGTTCTCATAAAAGACCAAGTAGGGACTCTTACCTGATAAGTCCCCCAATTCTGAGACACGTCTAGCAGAAGCCAGGGCCAGTAACATCACCGTCCTCCACAAGAGGTACTTGTCTTCTACCGTCATCAGAGGTTCAAACCAGGAGGACTGTAGAAAGCGTAACATCACATCCAAATCCCAAGGTGCCGTAGGCGGCACAAACAGAGGTTGTATGTGAAGCACCCCTTGCAAGAAGGTCTGAACTTCTGGCAGGATAGCCAACTTCTTCTGGAAGAAGACGGAAAGAGCTGAAATCTGGACCTTAATGGATCCAAGACGTAAGCCTTTATCCACTCCAGTCTGCAGGAAACGAAGGAATCTTGCCAAGTGGAATTCTGCAGACAGATATGTGCGTTCTTCGCACCAAGAGACATATCTCCTCCAGATATGATGATAGTGTTTTGACGTCACAGGTTTTCTGGCTTGCACCATAGTGGCAATGATCTTTTTGGAAAGCCCTTTGTGAGCTAGGATGTTCTGCTCAACTTCCATGCTGTCAAATGAAGCCACCGTATGTCCGGGTAGACAAACGGTCCTTGCTGAAGAAGATCTCTTCTTAGTGGTAGAGGCCAAGGGTCCTCTGCGGACATGTCCAGTAGAGCCGTGTACCACGCTCTTCAGGGCCAATCTGGGGCAATCAAAATTGCTTGTACTCCTTGATGCCTGATCCGCTTGAGCACCCTAGGGATCAACGGAAT
Source organism: Pseudophryne corroboree (assembly GCF_028390025.1). Lineage (NCBI taxonomy): Eukaryota > Metazoa > Chordata > Amphibia > Anura > Myobatrachidae > Pseudophryne > Pseudophryne corroboree. The sequence continues at coordinate 934,189,838 of NC_086444.1, read as the reverse complement.
CGGAGGAAATAAGTAGACCAGCTGGTAATGCCAAGGCAACGTCAGTGCATCCACTGCGCTTGCCTGAGGGTCCCTGGTTCATGAGCAATAGCAGTGAAGCTTCTTGTTGAGGCGAGAGGCCATCATGTAGATCTGTGGGCAGCCCCACCTGTCGATCACCTGTGTAGCCCCCATTCCCCTGGATGGAGAAGTCTGCTTCTCAGTTGTCCACTTCCGGAATGCAGATTGCGGACAGTGTTCTTACATGTCTTTCTGCCCAGAAGAGTATTCTTGACATTTCTCGCATGCAGGCTCTGCTTTTTGTCCCCCCCTTGTCGAATGATGTACACTACAGCCGTGGCGTTGTCTGACTGAACCTGGATCGCCCGATCCCAGGGCATAGGGGAGGCCTGAATCAGAGCATTGTAGATGGCTCGAAGTTCCAGGATGTTGATCACAAGTAGGGCCTCCTGGGCAGACCACCTACCCTGGAACTGCGCCCCCTGGGTGACAGCTCCCCATCCTCTCAAACTCGCCTCTGTCGTGAGGAGGATCCAATCCTGAATCCCAAAGCGACGACCTTCCAGCAGGTTGGAAGACTGTAGCCACCACAGGAGTGAAATCCTGGCCTGGGGTGACAGCTGAATCGTCCGGTGCATCTGAAGATAGGAACTGGACCACTTGTTCAGGATGTCCAATTGGAAAGGTCTGGCATTAAACCTTCCAAACTATATCGCCTCGTACGGGGCCACCATCTTTCCCAACAATTTTATGCAAAGACAAATGGATACTCGAGCATGTCGGAGAACCATGCAAACCATTTCTTGTAGTGTTCTTACTTTGTCCTCTGGGAGGAACACTTTCTGTGCTACCGTATCCAATAGCATCCCCAGAAACAGGAACCGTTGAGACAATTCCAGTTGGGACTTCTGCAAATTGAGGATCCCTCCGTGGTGAGTCAGAAGTTGGATAGTGCGATCTATGTGGAGCAATAAAAGCTCCCCGGAACCCGATTTTATCAGGAGGTCGTCCAGGTATGGAATTACGTTGACCCTGAGCTGAAACATCATTTCCGCCATCACCTTCATGAACACCCTCGGAGCTGTAGACAGGCCGAAGGGTAACGCCTGAAACTGGTAGTGATCGTTCAGTAGGGCGAACCGCAGATAGGCCTGATGAGGAAGCCAAATGTGGATATGGAGGTAAGCGTCCTTGATATCCAGGGACACTAGGAATGTTTCAGGCCTGCGATCACTGCTCTCAAAGATTCCATCTTGAATTTGAAAACCTTTAGGTAAGGATTCAAGGACTACAGATTCAGAATGGGTCTGACAGACCCGTCTGGTTTTGGTACCACGAAGAGACTGGAGTAGTAACCTTGTCCTTGTTGTTGCAGGGGTACTGGGACAATGACCTGGGACTGGACCAACTTGTTTATGGCCAGTAGTAGCGTAACACGCATATTTTCCAAAGCTGGTAAGCCTGATTTGAAAACTCGTTGGGGAGGAGCACCGTCGAACTCCAGCTTGTAACCCTGAGAGATAAGGGCCCTTACCCAAGCATCTTGGCAGGAACCATCCCAGATGTGACTGTAGTGATGTAACCAAGCTCCCACCACGAGATCCCCTCAGGGTGGGTGGGCACCTTCATGCTGAAGTCTTTGTGGAAGCTGAACTGTTGCTCTGTTCCTTGGAGCCGGTTACGGCTGTTTTCTTAGGCTTACCTCTTGTGCCTCTACGTGTGTTGGACGCCCCACTGGCCCTAGATCGAAATCTGGAGGACCAAAAGGACTGAGTAGACAGGCCCGGGTAGGGACTTCTAGCAGGCGGAGGCCCCGAAGGGAGAAACGTGGATTTCCCAGCAGTAGCTTTGGAGATCCATGCGTCCAATTCACCTCCAAAGAGCCAGTCACCTGTGAATGGAAGAGTACCACATTACGTTTGGCGTCAGTGACAGCAATCCACTGATGCAACCATATGGCTCTGCTCGCCGACACAGCCATAGCCGTGGTCCTAACATTAATAATGCCAATCTCTTTAAGGGAGTCACAGAGGACCCTAGCCGTGTCCTGAATGTGTTTTAGGAACTAAGGACATATCATCCGAAAGACCTTCCTGAATTTGAGGCCCCCAGGAATGAATGGCATGTGTCATCCAGCAACCTGCAATGACCGGTCTTTGAGCTACACCTGCAGCAGTGTATATAGATTTCAGAGTGGTCTCAATTTTCCTATCTGCTGGGTCCTTTACCGTAAAGGAGCCTGGAGCAGGAAGTACCGCCTTTTAGAAAGGCGAGAGACTGAGACATCTACTGCTGGAGATTCTTCCCAGAATTTCCTGTCTTCAGGGGCAAAGGGGAATGTATGTAATAAAACCGTTTGGACACCTGATTTTTTTTATCTGGATTTGTCCCGGCAATTTTAAATAAATCATCCAACTCCTTGGAGTCAGGAAATGTGACTGTCAGTTTGTCTTGTGGGAGGAAAAATTACTGCTGATTATTAGCATCCTTCAGGGGGAGCTTTAACACATCCCGAATAGCCAATATGAGAGTTTCAACACCCTGTGTAGGGGAGGAGTCCCCGCTTATGGGGTCCACATCATCCCCATCATCCTGTATATCATCATCAGTATCTGATAGAGTGCAGGTAAAGCACATTTTTGTGCACCTGTAGTGGACAGGGGGGATGTTTAGCAGCTAGATTTGCCACTGCTTGTTGCAGTTCCTGAGTTTTATTGGCATTTGCAGTGAGTTGAGATGACATATCAGACATCATAGTTTTGAGAGCCCCCAGCCAGGAGGGCTCTGTACTCTCCCCTACATTGTTATCAGCATTTTGTGATGACTAACTACACTGTTCACATGATATTGAGCCAGATGAGCTAGGGTAAAATCTAGCATTACATACACTGCATAACTTCTCTTCTGTTTTACCATTGTGAAGAAGAAAAACAGGTGTAATACACATACAACACAGCCTGAAATACAGTACAAGCCTGCCCTATTGCATGTGAGAGGAGACACAGGAGAGATGAAACCAGCTCACCCAACGCTGCACAGCCCCAGTGAGGCTGTTAGCATTTCACATATACATATAAACAGTGAGACTGTCCAATGAAAAATCCCTGAGGGATGATATTTGCGCACAATATAGCAGCTCTCCCCCTCTACACCCGATACTAGTGATCCAGCGTGTGACCGTTATGGAGGAGCTGTGTGCGGCGGCTGCTGCTGCTTATGCAGAGGAAGGCGCCAAAAAGCCGCTGAGCGCACTTTGATGTAACTCCACCCCCCGCTATGGCGCCGGAGCTACTGTGTAATCTTTATACTGGCCATGTCTCCTAAGTGTTTGTAGCCTCACATAAATGCTTGGTACAAGGTACTTAGCCAGTCTCATGCAGGGGCGACAGCGGGTCCACCCCAGGAGGGACCCATTCTCCTAACCCGTGCTTCTGCCGCACAGTGAACTGGGGGCAGCGTTAGGGGTGTGCGGCATGCTGCGTCTATGACAGCCAAGGCTCCATGCCCCGCTGAACAAACAGCCCCTCAGGACGATGGTCCTGCAGCGGGGAAGCGACTCTGCACCTCAAGAGGCCGGTGACCGCCCCCCCTAACTCCCCCGTTGCAGGTATGCTGTTGCCCAAACAGCATACCAAAAGAAATAAAAGTTTAAAAGAAATTGAAGAAAAAAAAAACCTGAAGGCACTTTTTTCTAAACTGACCTGTAGGAGGAGGCATAGAGGGGAGGAGCCAGCACACCCAGTTGAAGAAATGTAAAGTGCACTGGCTCCTTTGGCCCCATCTATACCCCATTGTACTAATCTGTCCCCAATATCCCTTATGGATGCTAGAGAAAAACAGATGCCATTAATTCATTTGAATCCAATAAGTAATGTTATATTTATATTTATTAGACTTCATATTTTCTTTCATTGATCATTGTCATTGCAATACTTTTACATTAATTTGCATATTTACTATGAGTTATACATTGACTGTAGTACTGCATAGAAAATGTAATTAAATTAATCTCATCTAGAAGGCATGCAAAGGCATTGAATAAGGTACATCCTATAGGGAAAAAAAAATACTATTTCTGCAGCGGGGTACACTGTGTTACACAGGGAATACATCAGGGTGTAGAGATGGATCTTGATCCAGAGGCACCAACAGGCTAAAGCTTTAGACTGTCCTAGAATGCATTGCGGGGCCTCCTCTTTTACCCCGCCTCCAGGCACTGTGAGCTCAGTTTTAGAGTTGGTGCCTGCATGAAGCAGGTCACTTAACAGGGGGGCTGCGCTAGGCAGCCCTGAAAAAGCTTTTTAGAAGACTTCAAGTACTGCAGCACTTCATACTGTATTTCAGTGTGACATACTGTGCTGCGGATCCATCACCTCCCCAGCGGCGTTGCATTCTCCCGCTGGCTCTGTTCCCGGTTACTTGCGGCGGAGGCGCTCTGGTTCCTAGACACACCACCGCAGATGCTCTCCTGGTTCGCGTGGCTTCTACTAAGGGAGGAGGTAAGAGGGTCCCTCAGACGGGATCTGCCATTAAATCGCGTTCAGGTTGCGGTTTAAGGAGACGAACCGCAATGCTGGTGTAGACACAGTGACATCCGGGACCCCACTATATCCACCAGAGCATGGGAGCACAGGTCGGATAGTAAAATATCCACTTTAATAAGATTCCATAGTACCTGGTGGTGAGGACCAGCATAGGGGTAAAGGCACTTGACCTGTAGCCCTTCCCAGTGCCAGATTAAGGTCCACATGGGCCTGGAGCTGAAACTTATGAAGGGCCTATTGTGTGCCTCGGAAGGAGGTGTGACAAGCGCTGCGGTGGTGTGACTAGTGATGTGACCAGTTTGGTATAAATAGGGGGTGTGGTCTGTGCCATGAGTGTGGCTATCGCCGTGGAGGTCATACAGTAGCTAGTGCTTACCTTGAACTACTTAATAGTTAACTATAACAAGAAAAAGTTTGTGACCACCATATAATACAGAGCATCAGTGATCACCATATCATACAGGGAACATCGCAGTGACTGCCATATAATACAGAGAGCTGTATCAACATGGAAATAAGGTGGAAAGGGGAGCAAAGATGGGGCAATACAGAGCATATGTGGAAAGATTAGAAAAGATAGGGGCAATACAGAGCAGACTGGCAACTGAGGGCTCCTGGGACACACTTAGCGACACAGACACCACTTACTGACAGACACACTAAAACAGGCACACACACACACACACACACACACACACACACACACACCACTTATTGACAAATACCACTGTCAAAGACTTACTGACACATACACACTGACACACCTTACTGACAAACACTTACTGATACACACATTTATAGACACAGACACCACTTACTGACAGATACCTCTTATGGACACAGACATCACTTACTGGCACATACATACTTAATGACAGACACCCATTACTGACAAAGATACAATTTACTGACACAAACATACAGGCACAAACACCCCTTACTGTCAGATACCACTTACTGACACAGACACCCCTTACTAACACAGATCCCCCTTACTAAAACAAATGCACTAACCAAGGCACACTTACTGACACAGACACACTTACTGATACAAACACACTGACACAAACAGCCCTTATGGACACAGACACCCTTACTGACACAGACACACTTACATAAACAGACACCCCTTACTGACATAAACGCACTTACACAAATAAACTTACTGACAGACACCACTTAAATATGGGAGAGGAGACCCCAGGGCCTGGTGTATGCTGCAACTCGCTGGGTTTTGCACACCTGCCCTGCTGTGACATTCATGGAGGCAGGGGCGGATTGGGATGGAAAACCAGCTAAGGACATTTCTGAAGTAGCGCCTAAATAGGGGGTTGAGTCCATGGGCCTAATTCAGACCTGATCAATTTCACATACATGAGGGGGGGACGCCCAGCATGTCTGGCCCTACCCCCCCCCCCCCCCCGCGCGCAAGTACAAAAGCATCGCACGGTGCAATGCTTTTGTACTTGATGAGTAGTTCCCTACCTCCTGCTTGCTGACAGGGAGCTACCCGTCGCTGTCCGGGTTGCAGCGGCTGCGTGTGATGTCACGCAGCCACCGTGGATCTCCCCCCGCATGGTCCGGGCACGCCTGCGTTGCATCACCTGTTCCTTCCCTCACACTCCGACTCCCCCTCTCCTCCATCACTCATACTCCGGCACCTCCTCTCCTTCATCCCTCATACTCTGGCACCGCCTCTCCTCCATTACCTGTTCCTTCTCTCACATTCCGGCTCCCCCTCTCCTCCATCACTCATACTCCGGCACCTACTCTCCTCCATCACCTGTTCCTTCTCTCACATTCCAGCTCCCCCTCTCCTCCATCACTCATACTCCGGCATCTCCTCTCATTCATCACTCATACTCCGGCACCTCCTCAACCCCATCACCTGTTCCTTCTCTCACATTCCGGCTCCCCCTCTCCTCAATCCCTCATACTCCGGCACCTCCTCTCCTCCATCACCTTTTCCTTCTCTCACATTCCAGCTCCCCCTCTCCTCCATCACTTATACTCCGGCACCTACTCTCCTCCATCACCTGTTCCTTCTCTCACATTTCGGCTCCCCCTCTCCTCCATCACTTATACTTCGGCACCTACTCTCCTCCATCACCTGTTCCTTCTCTCACACAGTCCGGCTCCTCCTCTCCTCCATCACTCATACTCCGGCTCCCCCTCTCCTTCATCCCTCATACTCCGGCACCTCCTCTCCTCCATCACCTGTTCCTTCCCTCATATTCCGGCTCCCCCTCTCCTCCATCACTCATACTCCGGCACCTCCTCTCCTCCATCACCTGTTTCTTCTCTCACACTCCGCCTCCCCCTCTCCTCCATCACTCATACTCCGGCACCTCCTCTCCTCCATCACCTGTTTCTTCTCTCACACTCCGCCTCCCCCTCTCCTCCATCACTCATACTCTGGCATCTCTGCTCCTCCATCACCTGTTCCTTCTCTCACACTCCGGCTCCCCCTCTCCTCCATCACTCATACCTTGGCACCTCCTCTGCTTCGTCCCTCATACTCTGGCACTTCCTCTCCTCCATCACCTGTTTCTTCTCTCACACTCCAGCTCCCCCTCTCCTCCATCACTCATACTCTGGCACTTCCTCTCCTCCATCACCTGTTCCTTCCCCCATACTCCGGCTCCCCCTCTCCTCCATCACTCATACTCCGGCCCCCTATCTCCTTCATCCCTCATACTCCTGCACCTCCTCTCCTCCATCACCTGTTCCTTCCCTCATACTCCAGCTCCCCCTCTCCTCCATCACTCATACTCCGGCACCCCCTCTCCTCCATCACTTATACTCCAGCACCTCCTCTCCTCTGGCTCCCCCTCTCCTCCATCACTTATACTCCAGCACCTCCTTTCCTCCATCACCTGTTCCTTCTCTAACACTCCGGCTCCCCCTCTCCTCCATCACTTATACTCCTGCACCTCCTCTACTCCATCACCTGTTCCTTCTCTCACACTCCGGCTCCCCCTCTCCTCCATCACTTATACTCCGGCACCTCCTCTCCTCCATCACCTGTTCCTTCTCTCACACTCCGGCTCCCCCTCTCCCCCATCACTTATACTCCGGCACCTCCTCTCCTCCATCACCTACTCGTTCCCTCACATTCTGGCTCTCCCTCTCCCCCATAACTCTGCTTTATCCCTCACATTCTGGCTCTCCCTCTCCTCCATAACTCTGCTTCATCCCTCACATTCTGGCCCGTCCTCTTCTCCATTACCCTCCTTACTTTACAGCCGCAGCGCTCAGTAAAAGCCAGACAGAGAAGGTCTACAATACTGCAGCCACTTCTCCTCACGTTTCCATGCCTGACCTCTACTCCCCTGCAGGTTGCGCAGCCAGTGTGAAAAATAAGGGAAATAAGAAAACGGTGCTCCTTGAAAACTATTCTTTCAAAGGGCCTAATCAGACCTGTCGCAAGCAGGCATTTTTTGCACGAGGTAGTCGCCGCCTACATGGGGAGGGGGTAACCGCTGTGCAAGGGTGCGAATGCATGTGCAGAGAGCTGCACAAACAAAAGTTTTTGCAGTCTTTGCACAGCTCAGGATTTACTCTTCCAGTGCGATGATCTGGCCCGGAGCTGACGTCAGGAACCCTCCCTTCAAACGGCTGGACAAGCCTGCGTTTCTCCGGACACTCCTAGGAAACGGTCAGTTGACACCCACAAACGGCCTCTTCCTGTCAATCTTCTTGCGATCGCCAATGCGATCACTTTCTTCGGTCATCCCGTTGCTACCTATCAACGCACTTCAACAATAACAATGGCTCTACATTGTATTATTAATATACAGTATGTCACATTCACCTTACTGTTATTACTTAGATCACAGAATAAAGGTATTTTAGTGTCTCACTGTATAAAATCACCACTGAACTGCATTATCTGGCCAAGAAAAATTATTATCATTATTACCAGTTATTTATATAGCGCACACATATCCCGCTGCACATTACAGAGAACATTTGGCCTTTCACATCAGTTCTGGCTCCAGTGGAGCTTACAATCTATGTTCGCTACCTCATTTACTGTACACACACACACTTACATACTAAGGTTAATTTATGTCGGGAAACAACCTGTGGGAGGAAACCCACACAAGGGGAGAATATACAAACTCCACACAGACCCATGGTGGGAATCAAACCCACAACCTCAGTGCTGTGAATAAATGTATTCAACTATAATTTTATGACACATAAATGACCTTTAATAGGAGAGAACTCCGCCCCTCTATAATATACTTTCAGATTATTGACACGTGAGGACAATACCAGGCACACCCTACATTAACCAACAACAATCACCATAAAACTTGTGGAGGAAACACAGGGGGTGATTCAGAGCTGATTGTAGATGTGCTAAATTTAGCACACCTACAATCAGTTTCTCTGACAAGCGGGTGGACGCCCGGCACAGGGCTAGTCCGCCCCACATGTCAGGCCCTGCCTATTCTCCCCCCCCCCTGCCAAGTAGCTCCCCACCTGCGCAACCTAGATGTGCTGGCAGGCGGCTACCCGCCACGTTCCGGGTCGCAGTGGCTGCGTGTGACATCAAGCAGCCGCCACAGCCCACTCCCACAACGGACCGGAGATGCCTGCATTGTCCGTACTGCGCCCCACCAACGGCGTTCTAACACTGTTGGCAGGACCCCTCCTGCCCCGCCTCAGTCTGTCAATCAGGCAAAGGCAATCGCACCAGTGAGATGCATCTCACTGGGACTTCCTTCAGAGTGCAGCGATTGCCCCTGAATCATCTCCACAGTCCATGAGGCTTATACATGATGTAAGCCCCACATACTGCCCCCCCCCCCTGATAATATTGTTCAGCTACCTGCACCCCCATTTATATTTAAGTTGAGCATCCTCTCCCCCTTTATAGATTAACTTGTGCCATACCCCCTTATATATTAATTTAAGCTGTACCTGTCCCCCTTATATATTTATTTACTTTGTGACACTGCCTCCCCATATATTAATTTAACTTGTATCTTCCCCCCCTTATGTTTTAATTTACCTTGTGTCTGCCCCCCCCCCCCCCGCCCCCCTAACTTATGCTGCTATCGCATGTTAAATAATATATTATGTGCTGCGCCACCAGACAGGGAAAAAGCAAAGATGAATAAGCTTACTGTTCACAGCCAGCCAGTGCCACATCAGATGAGGGGGCGGAGCTTCAGGCCGGGTGGGGGCGGAGCCACGGGCGGGCCCGGGGCGTGGCCTCGGGCAGATTCAGGCAGGGACAGTTTCGTGGTCTGAACGCTGATCTGTGCCCAGCCAGCTGGTTCGGTGTGGAGATTACTGAGCAGCCGGGAGGTGAGGGAGCTGTGCTGCTGGTGATGACAGGAATATTTTTTCCTGTCATCACTGGCTGCGTTGCATTGGAGCCTGTGGGCCTATTTTCAATGGGGGGCCTGGAGCTGCAGCTCCATCCGCCCCATTGTTAATCCGGCCCTGGCCCTTCCCCCAGCTCCAGGCGCCATCTACTGCTGGTGTTCCTGCCCTGGAGCTGCCTCACACTCTCCCTCACTCCCTGACTGAGACGATGGGTGCCATTTTCTAAAATAGATGCGACTGGTCTCCGGGACTGCAGGACAAGGTTTTCTTTGTAAACCCGCCTGTACATCAGCGCTGTGGTTTTACAAACACTTAAGTATTCTACATGTCGATAATAAGACAGCGTTAGTTAAGAACAATAGTACCTGTTCCAGAATATATTGTACGAGTATTGTACATCCGGTCTCAGACTGCGCATTGTTGGATATATATATATACAGGTTGAGTGTCCCATATCCAAATATTCCGAAATACGGAATATTCCGAAATACGGACTTTTTTGAGTGAGAGTGAAATAGTGAAACCTTTGTTTTTTGATGGCTTGGTGTTCACAACCTTTGTTTAATACACAAAGTTATTAGAAATATTGTTTTAAATGACCTTTAGGCTGTGTGTATAAGGTGTATGAGAAACATAAATGAATTGTGTGAATGTAGACACACTTTGTTTAATGCACAAAGTTATAAAAACTATTATTACCTTCAGGCTATGTGTATAAGGTGTATATGTAACATAAATGCATTCTGTGCTTAGATTTAGGTTTCATCACCATGATATTTCATTATGGTATGCAATTATTCCAAAATACGGAAAAATCCGATATCCAAAATACCTCTGGTCCCAAGCATTTTGGATAAGGGATACTCAACCTGTATATATATATATATATATATATATATATATATATATATATGTTCATATAATAATCCAATGCAATTTTATTGTCATGAAATAATTATCTGCATTGCAAACGTGACTGTGTGTGCCTGTATCTGCTATGTGGTTTCACTGTGGTGTATTCCAGATATATCTATCACTGTATACTGTACCCTAGGGGACTGGGTGCGTCTGGGTCCATACATAGTGCGTCACAGTATTTACCTATTACATGTATTCTACTGTGTACTCGGTCACATAATACCGGATTTATTCGCAGTTGTGTACTGGGTACTCAGTCATATGCTAACGGATTTATTTGCAGGTATTGTACTCAGTCTGGATTCATCGTACCAAACCGCTCTCTGTTGAAATTGTGTTTTATGTTTAACATGTAGGGCAGTAAATCTGGGGACGCTCCTGTTTCCTGCAGATCATGCGCTATGGATTTACCTGAGGGGGAAGTTTTGTGTGATGGTCTGTGTGCTATGTCTCATACATCTGCCAGTCAGTCCGCAGCTCCTGTAATCAATCAGAAGCCAACCTGAGCTGCATTCTGAAACCTACTGGGTTCTCTAGTTGAATGCTTTATGCCCCCTATGGGACCACCTGTAACATTACAGTCTCTGATGTCCCCATGGTTACTCCGCTTTGGGCGGGAAAATTTAGCCTCACGGATTGTAACATATAACTTATTCCCTGGTCAGGCAAAACCCTATTTCAGTTCACTCTCGTGTCTCTGGGTCCTCTGAGCGGGCTGCTTCTTCCTCCCTATCCAATAATCTCTCTGATATTTTATCTGAAGAGAGGGGATCATGCTGTCCTGTTAGTCCCTATATTAGGCGTTCCTGACAAGGATTTTCCATTGCTAAATGATACCACTGCCCTTGTGGTTACTGGGTAATAAATCCTACAAATCACTGATGATAAGAGGATTCCCCTACTGTGGTTAAGAAAACTGATATGTTCACACGTCAAAGGGTAATTAAAACTGACCACAATCTGACCATTAAGTGTACATCAGACAAGACCCCTGGTCTAATCCTAGAAAGACATTCCCCCTGTCTACAGCGGTCATTAGCTCAATATCCTCCCCCTGCAGAGTTATATAACGAGTAGGTAATTCACTGCTAGTGAACTCATATGTCACCCTTCGGGTGTCGTCCACTCTGCCTCTCACCACTGTCCCCTCACTGTAAGAACCGACAGGTAAGCGTGTGGACGGATGCCTGAAGTTTATTACTCACTTACGGGTGTTGTACATAGACCACGATTACGTCCTCTTGGGGCTGCAAAATAGATTGACGACTGGATCAGGCATTAGAGGTAGAGCTGCCCGAGGGTATATCTGACAATGCCAGACATTCCCTGTCTCACAATACCACCTCCACCTTTTTCTTCACCAAGAGGCGTCCCCTGAGGTGGGCGTGTTGGCTGCCAAGGCATCAAATACGTCTGTCCTGACTCGCTGTATTCTGTGGTTGAGGTCGTGGATGGAGGACCTGGACTCCAAAAGTCCTTGGAGGTATTCCCCTTTTACTGGGGGGCATCTTATTTGTGGAAGACCTAATTAAAAATGGGGTCTGAATCGGCAGCTACTATGACTGCCTTTCTCCCAAATGCTACTCCTTCTGCACAGAAAGCAAAAGGTACCACTTTTCTCTGCTTTCGGCCTTAAGGGAAAGCGAAGGTCAGGCATACCCGAGATTGTTTCGTGCTCCCAACAACCACTAAGCCCAAGGCCTACTGTTCCTGGGCTGCTCGTCAGCCTGCTTCTCATGACAAGCCTACTGCCTCCCCCTGGGGGATCCCAGGGTGGGGGCCGACGTCTATGATTCATCCAGGTCTGGTTAATGACCACTTCAGACGCATGGGTGCGAGAAGTTGTTTCTCACGGGTACGCAGTTTCTTCCCAGAGACGTCCCCCTCGCCAGTTATGCACATCAGTTATCCCTTCAGATCCGTTAAATGCACAAACTCTACTGATGGTTGTGTGTTCCCTTCTGGATACAGGAGTGGTAGTGCCGGTACCTCTGTCCCAGAGTTGCAGAGTATACTACTCGACCCTGTTTCTAGTCCCGAAACTTGATGGGTCTTTCCGGCTTATTCTCAACCTCAAATCACTTTGTGAGAGTGTCCAAGTTCTGTATGGAAACACTGCACTCAATTGTACTGGCCATGTACCCAGAGACTATATGGTATCCCTGGTTATACAAGATGCTTACCTGCATATGCCTATTGCCATATCACATCAGCAATGTCTGCCATTTGCTATTGGCAACCTTCACTATCAATTCCAGGCTCTGCCATTTGGACTGGCCCCAGCCCCTCGGGTCTTCACCAAGGTTATGGCCGTGATGATGGCTGATCTCCATCGCCAGGGAGTCAGGTTCCTGCCGTATCTGGACATTATGCTGATTCTGGCAAACTCCCATGATGTCCTCCTCAGTCATCTACAACTGACGGTAAACTTCTTACAAGCCCACGGGTGGCTCATCAGCTGGAAGTAGTGTTCGCTGGTCCCTGCTCGGAGCATGGTGCACCTGCAGGCACTACTGGACATACACAGTCAACGGCTGTTTCTGTCTCCAAAGAAGGTCCTGAAACTGCAGGACAGGATTAGATCCTTCCTTTCATTAGATACTTCCTTCCAAGAGTGTCGGCACACTCAGTGATGCAAGTACTAGGCCTCATGGTGTCGGCTTTTGACATGGTAGAGTACACTCAATTCCATTCCTGCTCTCTACAGAGGTTAATCCTTTCCAAGTGGGATGGCCTGCCTCATTGGATCATGTCTCACGTGATCTCCTTGACTCCGGAGATTCGCCTGTCGCTGACCCTCAACTGGATCCTACTGACTACGGACGCCAGCCTGAAGGGTTGGGGACGCGGTGTTGGAGCAACACTCTTTCCAGGGTTGGTGGACCATGGAGGAATCACTCCACCCGATAAACATTCTGGAATTGCGGTCAGTGTTCAATACTTTGTCTCTCGCCCTGGCCCTGTTCAAGTACGGTCAGGCCACACCATCACGGTGGCATACATAAACCATCAGGGCGACATTCGAAACCGCATGGCAATGATGGAAGTGTCAAAAATCCTGCGTTGGGCGGAACGCCTTCTGCCGGCAATATCGGCAGTGTTCATTCCGGGAGTCCTCAACTGGGAAGGTGATTTCCTCAGTCTTCACGACGTGCACGCCGGAGAGTGAAGTCTTCATCAGGAAGTCTTTCAACTCCTAGTGAACAAATGGGGCCTACCAGATGTAGACCTGATGACGTCTCGACACTATCACAAAGTTCCGGTCTTCGGATCAAGAACCAGGAATCCTCAAGCAGAGTTCGTGGACACTATGGCAATTCCATGGAACTTTCGGCTGCCCTGCGTGTTCCCTCCAGTGTCACTCCTGCCCAGGGCACTACGGAAGTTCAAACAAGAAGGAAGAATACTACTTCTGGTCGCTCCAGCATGGCCCAGCCGACATTGGTTCTCAGACCTGCAGGGTCTATCGATAGAGCGTCCTCTGGTACTTCCTCAATGCCCAGACCTCCTCATTCAGGGCCCTTGTGTCTATCCAGACCTAGCCAGACAGGCTTTGACGGCGTGGCTCTTGAAGCTTTACTTCCGAGGGCCAAATGATTCTCTGAGGCGGTCATCCAAAATATGCTGAAGGCCTGCAAACCGGCATCTGCACGGATTTATTATAGGGTCTAGAATTCTTTCTTCACCTGGTGTGCTGCTAGGAATTACGATGCTTACAAATTCAGTACTTCCAGACTTCTGTCTTTTTTGCAACAAGGCCTGGATTTAGGATTTCGTCTGGCCTCCCTCAGGGTTCACATATCTGCCTTGTTGGTGTGGTTTCAAAGAAAAATTGCATCTATACCTGACGTTCATACATTCACTTAGGGCGTACTGTGTAATCAACCTCCCTATGTCCCTCCTGTGGCTACATGGGATTTGTCTGTTGTCCTGAATGCCCTGCAAGAGTCTCCATTTGAACCTCTTGAGTCAGTGGACCTTAAATGGCTTACAGCCAAGGTCCTGTTTCTGATGGCTATTGCCTCTACTAGAAGGGTGTCAAACTTCGGTACTTTGTCCTGTCGTCCACCCTTTTTGATATTTCATTGTGACCTAGCAGTTCTTAGAACTCACCCTGGTTATTTACCTAAGGTGATGTCATCTTTTCACCTTAATCAAGAGATTGTGGTTCCAGCCTTCATCTCTTCCGAATTGTCCTCCAAAGAATGGTCTTTGGATGTGGTATGGGCTCTCCGTATATACAGTTGTGCTCATAAGTTTATATACCCTAGCAGAATTTGTGATTTTCTGGCCATTTGTCAGAGAATATGAATGATAACTCACAAACTTTTCTTTCACTCATGGTTAGTGGTTGGGTGAAGTCAAACAACTATGTTTACTCTTTTTAAATCATAATGACAACAGAAACTACCCAAATGACCCTGATCAAAAGTTTACATACCCCAGTTCTTAATACCGTGTATTGCCCCCTTTAACATCAATGACAGCTTAAAGTCTTTTGTGGTAGTTGTGGATGAGGCTCTTTATTTTCTCAAATGGGAAAGCTACCCATTCTTCTTGGCAAAAAGCCTCCAGTTCCTGTAAATTCTTGAGCTGTCTTGCATGAACTGCACGTTTGATATCTCCCCAGAGTGGCTCAATTATATTGAGGTCAGGAGACTGAGATGGTCACTCCAGAACCTTCACTTTATTCTGCTGTAGCCAATGACAGGTCGACTTGGCCTTATGTTTTGAATCATTGTCATGTTGGAACGTCCAAGTACGTCCCATGCGCAGCTTCCGGGCTGATGAGTGCAAATTTTCCTCCAGTATTTTCTGATAACATGCTGCATTCATCTTGCCATCAATTTTGACCAAGTTTCCAGTGCCTTTGTAGCTCACACATCCCCAAAACATCAGCGATCCACCTCCGTGTTTCACAGTAGGAATGGTGTACCTTTCATCATAGGCCTTGTTGTGGCCAAAAAGTTCAATTTTGGTCTCATCACTCCAAATAAATTTGTTCCACAAGTTTTAAGGCTTGTCTCTGTGTTAGGTTCCTGGTGCTCAGAACAAGAGAGATGTTATGAAGCGAGTCCAGAGCACCAGGACGTAATGCTGGGAAAGGGGAATGGAAAGGGAATAGCCCCTGGCGCCCTATCTCCGTTGTCTCGCCCGTGCTGTCAGTACACTCTTGCGAGACTATGGTTGCTTGAGCCCATGGCAGCCGCGTTTGAAGGGCGGATTACGTCTGCCCAACTTCGATGCCCCCTCAGGTCTTAATGAGAGACAAAGAGTGAACCGAGACAGGGTGATAACAAGGGACCCTCTAACTAAACAACAAGGCCAGGGGCTACTAACAAACCTAAAACCAAAGTATGTGCGGCTTGCCGCCAAAGGAAAAGAACAACAAAGGAAATGCTGACCACACGCCGACACAATACTTTTGTGTACCGGCGGTGACAGCATAAGCAGAACCCTCTGCAAAACACCAGTGACAGAAATAATAACGGAATACAGCGGCCTAGGCCGACGGACGCGGCCGAGCCGCTACTCACGGAACCGGTACGGATACTGGCAAACGGACAGGAACCCCCAATACTGCCGACACAGACTCTCAGAACTGGAGGACAGGCAGAATCCCAAACGACAGACCGGTGGACACCAAGAAGCCAGAAACTCGACCAGGCATAGGCAAAGCCACCAGACTTCTGGACAGGAACGCTTCACGGCAGGACACGGGATCAGACACAGGAATCGACACATGAATCGACACAGGAATCGACACAGGAATCGACACAGGAAGCAGCTCGACAGACACTGCTACACAGGAACTCAGGAACTGGCAGGTACAAGCTCAGAACTCAAGCAGACAGGAAACCTAGAAATATCACCAGCGTCTGTGAATTGCACTGAGCCAGCATATAACAGAGAGGCCTAATTAATAATGTCATGCAGCTGCCCTGTTGCATGACTCCAAACTGACAAGATGCAATTAGCAGCCAGGTGAGGCTGAACACATGGGAACAATCTGCAATTACACAGACTCACCAGCGGCAGCAACCAAGAGTATTCTTAAACAGAGCAACGGGAAATCCTGGCCTGCAAGACAACTTATAAACATAAAATAGGAATGAACCACTACCTGTGGTTCATAACAGTATCGCCTCCTTAAGGGTGAGCTCCAAGCACCCCATGACACCCATGGGGAACATAAACAGAAGTATAACATAAAATACCTAACCGACATGCAAAACAGGAATGAGCCACAGCCGTGGCCCATAACAGTACCCCCCCCCCTTGAGGAGGGGTCAAAGGACCCCAAAATACAGACTATCCAAAACAAGGGATACAAAAAAAAACCTGACACACTGGTCTAACAGACAAGAAAACAGAAACAAGCTGTAACAACAGCTTGTAACAGTGCCCTCCCCTTGACGGTGGCCACTGGACACAAGACAAGGAATAAAATCTCTTTATTTTTTTTAATTTTTTTATCAAGGCAAGAGTCAAAAATTATTTCTTTTTCTTCTTCTTCTTTTTACAAAGCTCTTTAGGTCTGACCAAGGTAATTCCCCAAACATTGGCCCTCATTCCGAGTTGATCGGTCGCAAGGCGAATTTAGCAGAGTTACACACGCTAAGCCGCCGCCTACTGGGAGTGAATCTTAGCTTCTTAAAATTGCAACCGATGTATTCGCAATATTGCGATTACTAACTACTTAGCAGTTTCAGAGTAGCTCCAGACTTACTCTGCCTGTGCGATCATTTCAGTGCTTGTCGTTCCTGGTTGACGTCACAAACACACCCAGCGTTCGCCCAGGCACTCCCACCGTTTCTCCGGCCACTCCTGCGTTTTTTCCGGAAACGGTAGCGTTTTCTGCCACACGCCCCTGAAACGCCGTGTTTACGCCCAGTAACACCCATTTCCTGTCAATCACATTACGTTCGCCGGAGCGATGAAAAAGCCGTGAGGAAAAATACTTTCTACATAGCAAAGTTACTTGGCGCAGTCGCAGTGCGAACATTGCGCATGCGTACTAAGCGGATTTTCATTGCGATGCGATGAAAAATACCGTGCGAACAACTCGGAATGAGGGCCCTTGTCTGAACTGATGGTACCACCCAGCAAGGCTGCGTTCAAATCAGAGATAGGTTTCTTACCCTTGGGAGCTGAACTTTCAGGCAAAGTACTCCTATTAGAAGAAGAAGTCAGAAAAGCACATCCTGCAGTCAAAACAACGGGCTGAGACTCTTGTGCCGAGTTTACAGTATTTGGTGGACTCTCAGCAGACAAGACGGGTGACTTAGAGGAACCTGAACAAATTTCTTTGGAACCATATCTTTTAATAATTGCATCACTGAATGCTGGGGGATCCTGAAGAATGGGATCTTCAGCTTTCATTAGGCTGGTCGCCCACTCAAAAGGCTCTCCTCTAAAAGAATAAATCAGATAGAGCACAAGGTTTTCTGAAGTGATGCCCAGAAATGGTCTAGACAACATAATAATGTAATAGTGTTTGTAAAGCGCCAGAAATTGGGCTAAGTCCCCATCAAAGATTATGGATGTTGAGATATCAACAGAGTCAGGATCTGTTGCCTTCCCATCTGACTGACTGGAGTGCTTTGCTAGGACCTTGTCACTATTGACCTTACTCGAGGCTGAGACTCTCTGAACCCCACCCGGGGCAGTGACTTTCTGAACCCCACCCGGGGCAGTGACTTTCTGAACCCCACCCGGGGCAGTGACTTTCTGAACCCCACCCGGGGCAGTGACTTTCTGAACTCCACCCGGGGCAGTGACTTTCTGAACCCCACCCGGGGCAGTGACTTTCTGAACCCCACCCGGGGCAGTGACTTTCTGAACCCCACCCGGGGCAGAGACTTTCTGAACCCCACCCGGGGCAGTGACTTTCTGAACCCCACCCGGGGCAGTGGCCTCCGGGAACCCTGCTGGGGAAGTGGCCTCCAGGAACCCCGCTGGGGCAGTGGCCTCCGGGAACCCCGCTGGGGTCAGCACCTCGGATTCTTACTGGGACCGAGCCGTCGGCCTCCCCCACTGGGACCAAGCCATCGGCCTCCCTCTCTGAGTCGATAATTATCGAAACTTCTCCCGGGACTATGACTTCCGTGACTTTTGCTGAAGCTATACCTTCAGCACCTCCACAAATGCTATGCCTCTTAAGTTCTTTTCTGGGGAAGCGACCTCTAGACCCTTCTTTGAGGCTGCATCTCTCGAGACCCCACTTGGGGTTATTACTTCAAATATCCCTTTTGGGGTTTTGCTTCTCGAGTTCCCTTCTAGAACTATGGTTTTAGATACCCTTTCTGGGGTTGCGCTTTTCAAGTCCCTACCTGGGGTAACAGCTTCTGAGACCCCTTCTGGTATGGACACCTGAACTATAATATTTGATGTCCCTCTATAAGCTAGGGCATCGGGTACCGCTCCAGCACTCTGGGCATCGGGTACCGCTCCAGCACTCTGGGCATCGGGCACCGCTCCAGCACTCTGGGCATCGGGCACCGCTCCAGCACTCTGGGCATCGGGCACCGCTCCAGCACTCTGGGCATCGGGCACCGCTCCAGCAATCTGGGCATCGGGCACCGCTCCAGCACTCTGGGCATTGGGTACCGCACCAAGATCCTGGGCAACGGGCACCACTCCAGGACCCTGGGCAACGGGCACCACTCCAGGACCCTGGGCAACGGGCACCACTCCAGGACCCTGGGCAACGGGCACAACTCCAGGGGCTTGCAACTCTGCTTCAACAGGAACCTCAAGAGAGGAGAGAAACATTCTCTTTTGATTCCTGAATCTATAATGGGGCTCCCTTGCCCAAGGACCCCAATTATAGGACAGAGAGCTTTTTAGTGTGGGTTGTGTGACAAGTACCTCTGCCACAGTAGAGACAGGAGTAGGTCTTGTATCCTGACTCAACTTGGCCAGAGGGCAAGACTCGTCACCACACTTTGGCTTGCGCAACTCACAGGTCTGCAGATAGTGGCCTAAACCCCCACAATATAGGCATAAGTTTAAGTTTCTGCGATGCAGACGCTCCTCTTCTGAGAGCCTGGGCCGCAGAGAACTTTTAAACCTTTTCTCTTCAATTAAACCAGAGGATTCTCTTGTCACCATACTGTGAACAAGAGTCTCTTCAGAGATAGATGTACTCTCAACGACTTCTGGCAAGATGAGCAAGATTTTAGTCAGAAGGTTTTGCAGTTGCTTTAAGGATTGCTGCAAAACTTCTAGTCGCTCTGGTCTCAAAGCACTGAAAGCAGAGTTCAGGGCTGAGAGAGATGCCTGCAGGGCTTGCATAGTAGACATAGGAGGATTTAAAACTAGACAAGACAAGGCAAGACTAGACAAGGCAAGACTACATTTTTAAGCTAAACAAAACAAGACTATTTTTTTTTGTTTTTTTAAACACCGGACTGAATTCTAAACACCGGACTGGATTCTAAACGCCGGACTGGATTCTAAAAACCGGATTCTAGACAGGACTGGTTTCTAAACACCGGATTGGATTCTGCACACTGAATTCTAGACAGGACTGGATTCTAGACTAGACACTGGACTGGGCCAAAAAAGAAAAAAAAGTTTTATTTCTTTTTCTCTAACGTCCTAAGTGGATGCTGGGGACTCCGTCAGGACAATGGGGTTTAGCGGCTCCGCAGGAGACAGGGCACAATAATAAAAGCTTTAGGATCAGGTGGTGTGCACTGGCTCCTCCCCCTATGACCCTCCTCCAAGCCTCAGTTAGATTTTTGTGCCCGGCCGAGAAGGGTGCAATCTAGGTGGCTCTCCTGAGCTGCTTAGAATAAAAGTTTAAGTTAGGTTTTTTATTTTCAGTGAGTCCTGCTGGCAACAGGCTCACTGCTACGAGGGACTTAGGGGAGAGACGTAAACTAACCTGCGTGCAGGATGGATTTGCTTCTTAGGCTACTGGACACCATTAGCTCCAGAGGGAGTCGGAACACAGGTCTCACCCTGGGGTTCGTCCCGGAGCCGTGCCGCCGACCCCCCTTGCAGATGCCGAAGTTGAAGAGGTCCAGAAACAGGCGGCAGAAGACTTTCAGTCTTCATAAGGTAGCGCACAGCACTGCAGCTGTGCGCCATTGTTGTCAGCACACTTCATACCAGCGGTCACTGAGGGTGCAGGGCGCTGGGGGGGGCGCCCTGGGCAGCAATGTATTATACCTTTTTTATGGCTAAAATACATCACATATAGCCCTTGAGGCTATATGGATGTATTTAACCCCTGCCAGATCTCACAAACTCCGGGAGAAGAGCCCGCCGTTTTAGGGGGCGGGGCCTATTCTCCTCAGCACACGGCGCCATTTTCCTGCTCAGCTCTGCTGTGAGGAAGGCTCCCAGGCTCTCCCCTGCACTGCACTACAGAAACAGGGTTAAAACAGAGAGGGGGGGCACTTATTTGGCGATATGATTACATATGTGAAAATGCTATAAGGGAAAACACTTGTATAAGGGGTTGTCCCTGTATAATTATAGCGTTTTTGGTGTGTGCTGGCAAACTCTCCCTCTGTCTCCCCAAAGGGCTAGTGGGGTCCTGTCCTCTATCAGAGCATTCCCTGTGTGTGTGCTGTGTGTCGGTACGTGTGTGTCGACATGTAGGAGGACGATGTTGGTGATGAGGCGGAGCAAATTGCCTGTATTGGTGATGTCACTCTCTAGGGAGTCGACACCGGAATGGATGGCTTAATTAGGAATTACGTGATAATGTCAACACGATGCAAGGTCGGTTGACGACATGAGACGGCCGGCAAACAAATTAGTACCTGTCCAGGCGTCTCAGACACCGTCAGGGGCTTGTAAAAACGCCCATTTACCTCAGTTGGTCGACACAGACACAGACACGGACACTGACTTCAGTGTCGACGGTGAAGAAACAAACGTATTTTCCTTTAGGGCCACACGTTACATGTTAAGGGCAATGAAGGAGGTGTTACATATTTCTGATACTACAAGTACCACAAATAAGGGTATTATGTAGGGTGGGAATAATCTACTTGTAGTTTTTCCTGAATCAGATAAATTAAAGTGTGTGATGATACGTGGGTTTCCTCCGATAGAAAATTATTGGAGGTATACCTTTTCCCGCCAGAAGTGAGGGCGAGTTGGGAAACACACCTTAGGGTGGATAAGGCGCTCACACGCTTATAAAAAACAAGTGGCGTTACCGTCTCCAGATACGGCCGCCCTCAAAGAGCCAGCTGATAGGAAGCTGAAAAATATCCTAAAAAGTATATACACACATACTGGTGTTATACTACGACCAGCAATCGCCTCAGCCTGGATGTGCTGCGCTGGGGGGGCTTGGTCGGATTTCCTGACTGAAAATATTGATACCCTTGACAGGAACAATATTTTATTGACTATAGAGCATTTTAAGGATGCATTTCTATATATGCGAGATGCGCAGAGGGATATTTGCATTCTGGCATCAAGAGTAGATGTGATGTCCATATCTGCCAGACGATGTTTATAGACATGACAGTGGTCAGGTGATGCAGATTCCAGACGGCACATGGAAGTATTGCCGTATAAAGGGGCGGTCCATCGGACCTGGTGGCCATGGCAACAGCTGGAAAATCCACTTTTGTTACCCCAAGTCACATCTCAGCAGAAAAGGACACAGTCTTTTCAGTCTCAGTCCTTTCGTACCCATAAAGGCAGGCGGGCAAAAGGCCAGTCATATCTGCCCAGGGTTAGAGGAAAGGGAAGAAGACTGCAGCAGGCAGCCCATTCCCAGGAACAGAAGTCCTCCACAGCTTCTGCCAAGTCCGCAGCATGACGCTGGGGCCATACAAGCGGACTCAGGTGCGGTGGGGGGTCATCTCAAGAGTTTCAGCACGCAGTGGGCTCACTCGCAAGTGGACTCCTGGATCCTACACGTAGTATCCCAGGTGTACATTGGAAATTCGAGACGTCTTCCCCTCACAAGTTCCTGAAGTCTGCTTTACCAATGTCTCCCTCCGACAGGGAGGCAGTATTGGGAAAAAATTCACAGGCTGTATTCCCAGCAGGTGATAATCAAAGTACCCCTCCTACAACAAGGGAAGGGGTATTATTCCACACTATATTGTGGTACTGAAGCCAAACGGCTCGGTGAGATCTAAAAGATTTGAACAATTACATACAAGGGTTCAAATCAAGATGGAGTCACTCAGAGCAGTGATAGCGAACCAGGACGATATGGTGTCACTGGATATCAGGGACGCTTACCTACATGTCCAAATTTTGCCCTTCTCACCAAGGGTATCTCAGGTTCGTGGTACAGAACTGTCACTATCAGTTCAGACGCTGCCGTTTGGATTGTCCACGGCACCCCGGGTCTTTACCATGGTAATGGCCGAAATGATGATTCTTCCTAAAAGAAATATGGACGCTTTCCTGATAAGGGCAAGGTCCAGAGAACAGTTGGCGGTCGGAGTAGCACTATCTCAAGTAGTTCTACGACAGCACGAGTGGATTCTAAATATTCCAAAATCGCAGCTTTTTCCGACGACACGTCTAATGTTCCTAGGAATGATTCTGGACACAGTCCAGAAAAGGATGTTTTCTCCCGGAGAAGAAGGCCAGGGAGTTATCCGAGCTAGTCAGGAACCTCCTAAAACCAGGAAAAGTATCAGTGCATCATTGCACAAGGGTCCTGTGAAAAATGGTGGTTTCTTACAAAGCGATCCCATTCGGTAGATTTCACGCAAGTACCTTTCAGTGGAATCTGCTGGGAAAATGGTCCGGATCGCATCTTCAGATGCATCAGCGGATAACCCTGTCTCCAAGGACAAGGGTGTTTTCTTCTGCGGTGGCTGCAGAGTGCTCATCTATGAAAGGGCCGCAGATTCGACATTCAGGACTGGGTCCTGGTGACCACGGATGCCAGCCTGAGTGGCTGGGGAGCAGTCACACAAGGAAAAAATTTCCAGGGAGTGTGATCAAGTCTGGAGACTTCTCTCCACATAAATATACTGGAGCTAAGGGCAATTTACAAGGCTCTAAGCTTAGCAAGACCTCTGCTTCAAGGTCAGCCGGTATTGATCCAGTGGGACAACATCACGGCAGTCGCCCACGTAAACAGACAGGGCGGCACATGAAGCAGGAGGGAAATGGCAGAAACTGCAAGGATTCTTCGCTGGGCGAAAAATCATGTGATAACACTCTCAGCAGTGTTAATTCCGGGAGTGGAAAACTGGGAAGCAGACTTCCTCAGCAGGCATAACCTCCACCCGGGAGAGTGGGGACTTCAGCGGGAAGTCTTCCACATGATTGTAAACCGTTGGGAAAAACCAAAGGTGGACATGATGGCGTCCCGCCTGAACAAAAAACTAGACAAATATTGCGCCAGGTCAAGGGACCCTCAGGCAATAGCGGTGGACGTTCTGGTAACACTGTGGGTGTACCAGTCAGGGTATGTGTTCCCTCCTATGCATCTCATACCAAAAGTACTGAGAATCATAAGAAGGAGATGAGTAAGAACGATACTCGTGGTTCCGGATGGGTCAAGAAGGACTTGGTACCCGGAACTTCAAGAGATGCTCACGGAAGAACCGTGGCCTCTACCTTTAAGAAAGGACCTGCTCCAGCAGGGGCCTTGTCTGTTCCAAGACTTACCGCGGCTGCGTTTGACGGCATGGCAGTTGAACGCCGGATCCTGAAAGGGCATTCCAGATGAAGTCATCCCTACCCTGGTCGAAGCCAGGAAGGATGTAACCGCAAAACATTTTCACCGCATTTGGCGAAAATATGTTGCGTGGTGTGAGGCCAAGAAGGTCCCTACAGAGGAATTCCAACTGGGTCGTTCCTACATTTCCTGAAAACAGGACTGTCTATGGGCCTAAAATTAGGGTCCATTAAGGTTCAAATTTCGACCCTGTCGAATTTCTTCCAGAAAGAACTGGCTTCAGTGCCTGAAGTTCAGACGTTTGTAAAAGGGGTACTGCATATACAGCCTCCTTTTGTGACCCCAGTGGCACCTTGGGATCTCAATGTTGTTTTGAGTTTCCTAAAGTCACATTGGTTTGATCCACTCACCACTGTGGAATTAAAATATTTCACATGGAAGGTGAAGATTCTATTAGCCATGGCTTCAGCCAGGCGTGTGTCAGAATGGGCGGCTTTATCATATAAAAGCCCTTACTTAATTTTTCATTCTGACGGGGCAGAATTGAGGACTCGTCCTCAATTTCTCCTTAAGGTGTTTTCTGTTTTTCACATGAACCAACCTATGGTGGTACCTGCGGCTACTAGGGACTTGGAGGACTCCAAGTTACTTGACGTTGTCAGGGCCCTGAAAATATATGTTTCCAGGACGACTGGAGTCAGAAAATCTGACTCGCTGTTTAGCCTGTATGCACCCAACAAGATGGGTGTTCCTGCTTCTAAGCAGACGATTGCTCGCTGGATTTGTAGTACAATTCAGCTTGCACATTCTGTGGCAGGCTTGCCACAGCCAAAATCAGTAAAAGCCCATTCCACAAGGAAGTGGGCTCATCTTGGGCGGCTGCCCGAGGGGTCTCGGCTTTACAACTTTGCCGAGCTGCTACTTGGTCAGGGGCACACCCTGACTGAGGAGGACCTGGAGTTCTCTCATTCGGTGCTGCAGAGTCATCCGCACTCTCCCGCCCGTTTGGGAGCTTTGGTATAATCCCCATGGTCCTGACGGAGTCCCCAGCATCCACTTAGGACGTTAGAGAAAATAAGAATTTACTTACCGATAATTCTATTTCTCATAGTCCGTAGTGGATGCTGGGCGCCCATCCCAAGTGCGGATTGTCTGCAATACTTGTACATAGTTATTGTTACAAAAATCGGGTTATTCTTGTTGTGAGCCATCTTTTCAGAGGCTCCTTCGTTGTTATCATACTGTTAACTGGGTTCAGATCACAGGTTGTACGGTGTGATTGGTGTGGCTGGTATGAGTCTTACCCGGGATTCAATATCCTTCCTTATTATGCACGCTCGTCCGGGCACAGTATCCTAACTGAGGCTTGGAGGAGGGTCATAGGGGGAGGAGCCAGTGCACACCACCTGATCCTAAAGCTTTTATTATTGTGCCCTGTCTCCTGCGGAGCCGCTAAACCCCATGGTCCTGACGGAGTCCCCAGCATCCACTACGGACTACGAGAAATAGAATTATCGGTAAGTAAATTCTTATTTTTGTGGTATGGCTGGTGATAATGTTAGGTTCCTGGTGCTCAGAACAAGGGAGATGTTATGAAGCGAGTCCAGAGCACCAGGACGTAATGCTGGGAAAGGGGAATGGAAAGGGAATAGCCCCTGGCGCCCTATCTCCGTTGTCTCGCCCGTGCTGTCAGTACACTCTTGCGAGACTATGGTTGCTTGAGCCCATGGCAGCCGCGTTTGAAGGGCGGATTACGTCTGCCCAACTTCGATGCCCCCTCAGGTCTTAATGAGAGACAAAGAGTGAACCGAGACAGGGTGATAACAAGAGACCCTCTAACTAAACAACAAGGCCAGGGGCTACTAACAAACCTAAAACCAAAGTATGTGCGGCTTGCCGCCAAAGGAAAAGAACAACAAAGGAAATGCTGACCACACGCCGACACAATACTTTTGTGTACCGGCGGTGACAGCATAAGCAGAACCCTCTGCAAAACACCAGTGACAGAAATAATAACGGAATACAGCGGCCTAGGCCGACGGACGCGGCAGAGCCGCTACTCCCGGAACCGGTACGGATACTGGCAAACGGACAGGAACCCCCAATGCTGCCGACACAGACTCTCAGAACTGGAGGACAGGCAGAATCCCAAACGACAGACCGGTGGACACCAAGAAGCCAGAAACTCGACCAGGTATATGCAAAGCCACCAGACTTCTGGACAGGAACGCTTCACGGCAGGACACGGGATCAGAAACAGGAATCGACACAGGAATCGACACAGGAAGCAGCTCGACAGACACTGCTACACAGGAGCTCAGGAACTGGCAGGTACAAGCTCAGAACTCAAGCAGACTGGAAACCTAGAAATATCACCAGCGTCTGTGAATTGCACTGAGCCAGCATATAACAGAGAGGCCTAATTAATAATGTCATGCAGCTGTCCTGTTGCATGACTCCAAACTGACAAGATGCAATTAGCAGCCAGGTGAGGCTGAACACATGGGAACAAGCTGCAATTACACAGACTCACCAGCGGCAGCAACCAAGAGTATTCTTAAACAGAGCAACAGGAAATCCTGGCCTGCAAGACAACTTATAAACATAAAATAGGAATGAACCACTACCTGTGGTTCATAACAGTATCCCCTCCTTAAGGGTGAGCTCCAAGCACCCCATGACACCCACGGGGAACATAAACAGAAGTATAACATAAAATACCTAACCGACATGCAAAACAGGAATGAGCCACAGCCGTGGCTCATAACACTCTGTGCTGTTTGGAGTATTGTAAGCGGGATGCTTTGTGGCATGTGCATAGTAATGGCTTTCTTCTGGTGACTCGACCATGCAGCCCATTTTTCTTCAAATGCCTCCTTATTGTGCATCTTGAAACAACCACACCACTTTTTTTCAGAGAGTCCTGTATTTCAGCTAAAGTTATTTGTGGATTTTTCTTTGCATCCTGAACAATTTTCCTGGCAGTTGTGGCTGAAATTGTTGTTGGTCTACCTGACCGTGATTTGGTTTCCACACAATCCCTCATTTTCCACTTCTTAATTAGAGTTTGAACACTGCTGATTGGCATTTTCAATTACTTGGATATCTTGTTATATCCCTTTCCTGTTTTATACAGTTCAATTACCTCTTCCCGCAGATCCTTTGACAATTCTTTTGCTTTCCCCATGACTCAGAATCCAGACACGTCAGTGCAGCACTGGCTTAAAGATGCAAGGGTCTTTCAGGAGTCCAGAAACTCACTGACCTTTTATACACACATACTAATTATAAGCAAACAGATCACAGGTGAGGATGGTTACCTTTAGCAGCCATTCAAACCCGTTTGTGTCAACTTGTGTGCATGTTATAAGGCCAAAATCTCCAGGGTATGTAAACTTTCGATCGGGGCCATTTGGGTAGTTTCTGTTATCATTATGATTTAAAAAGAGTAAACACAGTTGTTTGACAATAAATGGCTTCCCACAAACACTAACCATGAGTGAAAGAAAAGTTTGTGAGTTATCATTCATATTCTCTGACAAATGGCCAGAAAATCAAAAATTCTGCTAGGGTATGTAAACTTATGAGCACAACTGTATGTGGAGAGGACTGCCTCTATCAGGAGGTCAGATACCCTCTTTGTACTGTTTGGTTTCCACAAACGTGGCTGTCCTGTGAATAAGTAAACCTTGGCCAGATGGATTAGAATGGTGATTGCACAAGCTTATGCGCAGGCTGGACTCCCAGCTCCTGCTGCTATTAAATCCCATTCTACTCGGTCTGTTGGACCCTCATGGGCGGCCCGTCGTGGCACATCCGCAGAACAATTGTGCAAGGTGGCTACATGGTCCTCAGTGAACACATTTATTAGGTTCTATGCCTTTGATACTTCTGCCTCCCAGGATGCTTCCTTTGGACTCCGGGTTCTCATACCCGCTAAGGTGCATCCCCTCCCTTGAGTAACTGCTTTAGGACATTCCTGATGTATTCCCTGTGGAACACAGTGTACCCCGCTGCAGAAAAGGAGATTTATGGTAGACTTACCATGGTTAAATCTCTTTCTGCGAGGTACACTGAGTTCCACAGGGCGCCCACCCTGACGCACATACTGTAGCTTCTTTGGGTTTGTATGGCATTAGCCACTGGTCCCGTCTCCTGACACATGAGAACGTGGTTCTATGTGGCTAACATCTGCCTTCTCTTTTACCTGCTTCTGCATTGGACTGGTTAACAAAACTGAGCCCACAGTGCCTGGAGGTGGGGTTATAGAGGAGGTGGTGCAATGCATTCTGGGACAGTCTAAAGCTTTAGCCTGTTGGTGACTCTGGATCAAGATCCATCTCTACACCCCGATGTATTCCCTGTGGAACCCAGTGTACCTCGCAGAAAGAGATTTAACCATGGTAAGTCTACCATAAATCTCCTTTTTTTTATATTAATGATCATAGAGTGCCAATTATTTTGATCGCAAACTGTTTCCTACACATGTGAGAACATTGAATGGCTGTGGGCCCCCCTCTGAGTTTTGGCCCAGTACATTTGTACTGGCTGTACCCCCTGCTGGTGGCCCTGATTGTAGCTTGAACCTATTTGTCTATTATCATCTAATCTCTCTCATTAACAAGACATTTTCAGCAACAGAACTGACACTCACTGTATGTATTGTGTTTTGTGCACCATTCTCTGTATCTCCAGAGAATATTCAGCTGTTTTTGAGATACTCAAACCATCCCATCTACCTCCCCCAGTTATTCCACAGTCAATGTCACTTAGGTCACATTTCTTTCCATACTGGTGTTTGGACTGACCAACAAATGAACCTCTCAATCTGAAACCTTTTGTTACTGCCACTTGATTGGCTGAATGGATATTTGCATTAACCAAGCAGGTGTGCAGTAAATGTGTGTATAGTGGTCACTTGGCGTATATATTTCATAACGCTTATCAGATTTGTCCACCTACTCTTATATTAAGGGGTATCCAATTAGAGGTGAAGAAACATCGGTTGTGAAAAATGTTTATTTTTCCCGATGTTTCACCAGTATTTTTTTACAGTCTATCCAATTGGTCGCCTGTAAAAAAAATGCATTTTCTCCCGAAAACAAACAGGTTCAGTAAAACGGCAGATGAAACAAAATCCCAGATAAGCCACGGCTCGCGACAGCTTATTAGAGCTAATTGGATAGCCCCCGGCGGGCCAATTAGCCGTGGTAACTAACTGCGGCTAATTGGATACCCCCCTATGTAATGTATTATCAAAACAAATGTACTCAGACTACGCACCTATAAAAGGGCCTAACAATTACAAATCCCCTTCCTCTGCAGCACCAGAGCTGGCTCCCGAGCCCACCTGGAGCAAGCACCGTCCCCTCTCCTGGGACCAGGGACCTGTAATGGCCCCAGCTTCCAGGCACAGTTAAGAGCCCCTTTTAGCAGAATGCATGTCCCTATAGTCTTCCGATTCATCTTTCACACTGTGTCCTATCACTTCCCTGCACTTCCCTGCCACATGAGAGCAAGGGGAAGAGAAAGCTCCTCAGCTCACCCGCACCAATGGGAGGTTGGAGAGAGGGCACAGGGCACTGCCGCAGATCCTTGCACACTAGTGGCAATGACAGGTACCAGCT
Source organism: Pseudophryne corroboree (assembly GCF_028390025.1). Lineage (NCBI taxonomy): Eukaryota > Metazoa > Chordata > Amphibia > Anura > Myobatrachidae > Pseudophryne > Pseudophryne corroboree. The sequence goes on along the minus strand of NC_086444.1, from coordinate 934,159,782 downwards.
GGATGGACAGGCTGGAAGGATGCTTAGTTCTAGCCACCAGCGCCATAGTGGGTCATTCAGACTTGATCGCATGCTAGGTTTTTTCACTGCGCTACGATCAGATCAGAACTGTGCATGCGTATGCACCGCAATGCGCAGACGCGTCGTACCAGACAAAGCGGCTCATTGCCCAGCGATGGATTGTACGAAGAATACATTCGCATTGCCGATCGCAAGGAGATTGACAGGAAGAAGGCGTTTGTGGGTGGCAACTGACCGTTTTCCGGGAGTGGTGGGAAAAAAATGCAGGCGGGTGTCTGACGTCAATTCCGGCCCCGGACAGGCTGAAGTGATCGCAGCGCCTGAGTAAGTTCTGGGCAACTCAGAAACTGCACAAAACTTTTCGTACCGCCCGGCTGCACATGCGTTTGCGCACTTGCAAAGCGAAAATACACTCCCCTATGGGCGGCGACTATCTGCTCATAGCAGTGCAAAAAAACCCTAGTGTGCGATCAGGTCTGAATTAGGCCCATAGTGAGAGCTGGAGGGTCAGGACTTCCTGGGCATTTGCCTACACACACCTACTACTGTGGTGTGTGTATGTGTGCAGCTGTCAGTCTGTCGGTAAAGACCACACACTGCACAATGCCAGCGCTGATCGAATCAGTCGGGCATGTTGGAAGATTTCAGCATGCCCGACCGAAAGATCAGCACTGAGTGGTAACGGCAATGCACAGTACAATTATCTGGTAGGTAAGCTGATAAATTGTAGCATGTATGCCCACTATAGTGGCCAATCCCGGGATCGGGATTGGCGGGATCCCGGGATTTAGGCCCAAAAATGGCCGGGATTCAATCCTGGGATTGGAAGCTCCAATCCTGGAGATTGAGGGATCAGCGTTGAGCGTCCACAGGACGCTCAAACGCTGCCCGGCTTCCTCCTTCCGGGTCCCCGCGCAGCTTGAGAGGTCACGCTGCGCTGTCAGCTGCTGCTGGGAGCTGCCAGCAGCGATCAAAGGATGTTCCCCTCCCGCCTGCCCTCTGTATATGGTAAATTATATGGGTGGGGCGAGGGGGCGGCCACCTCTCTAAAAGCCAATCCCGGGTATCCCGGGAATCCCGTGATTGGCCATTTTTTCAATCCCGATACCCGGGATTGAAAAAATGGCCCGGGATTGGCCTCCCTAATGCCCACCTTTAGCTGCGTGCGCATTTAGCTGCGTGCGTTAATAATCGCTCAACTGCAAAGAAATCGGGTTTGCATTCATGTCTGCATGCGGTTCAAGAAAACACTAGTGTATGAAAGTCCAATTCTAGCTATCTGTGGAACAGTGTCTAAGCTACGGCATGTGTCTCACAGCATATACCACAAAAACGCAAGGTGAATAAAGACATATCTGTACAGTGAACTTGTTATATCCACAGAGCTGATGTAAACCAGACATCAGGCACACTTATTTAAGTTCATTTTTATTATAATTTCGGTCAGTGCAGTAAAAACATTCCCACACATGAAAGTAACTGACATTTCAAATATTTTCTCACTCTCATTCATAATTTAAGACATAAATAACTCTATTCTCAGACCTCCCAATTGTTCTGCTTTTCGATACCTGTACTGCCGTCCCACCTGACCGCCACTTTGTTCAAAAGGAGAGCAATGGTTGGGAGGGCATTTTCTGTCAGAGCTGAGGTGAATGGATGCGCATGTCATTCAAACACTGTAGAGAGAGGCTGTGGGGCAGGCCAGCAGCTTGGAAGTGCTGTGCCAGTGCACAGAACAACATTCACAGATGTGAGTCACGCCACACCCCCAACAAGACCTGACATGTGGCCACACCCCTTTACATATGATGTTGAAATGTTTGTATCCCACAAATACGGTACAGGTTGAGTATCCCACATCCAAATAGTCCAAAATATGGAATATTCCGAAATACGGACTTTTTTGAGTGAGACTGAGATAGTGAAACCTTTGTTTTTTGGTGGCTCAATGTACACAAACTTTGTTTAATACTCAAAGTTATTACAAATATTGTATTAAATCACCTTCAGGCTGTGTGTATAAGGTGTATATGAAACATAAATTAATTGTGTGAATGTACACACACTTTGTTTAATGCACAAAGTTATAAAAAATATTGGCTAAAATGACCTTCAGGCTGTGTGTATAAGGTGTATTTGTAACATAAATGCATTCTATGCTTAGATTTAGGTCCCATCACCATAATATCTCATTATGGTATGCAATTATTCCAAAATACGGAAAAATCCAATATCCAAAATGCCTCTGGTCCCAAGCATTTTGGATAAGGGATACTCAACCTGTATTTAGTGAAAATTTTTAATCTATTAAGGTTTAATCTTTTAAAATCCAGAATAAAGAAGTTCAGTGGATGTACTGTGTTTGATGATGCATGCAAATGTATTGCACATCTACATATTTTGCATTTCATAAGTGACCTTTAATGTTTTGCATTTTTGCTAATAATATTAATTATACCCTTGTCCAGAGGATGTACAGTAGCTCAGTTCTTTGCTAGTGTTGATGTGTTTATGCACAGTGCAATTCCAGTCCATGCTCTTAGGTTCTCTCTGTTATAGAAGAAGTGCTCTGTTCTATTAGTGGGATTTATTATTTTCATTTCTCTATCGTCCTAGTGGATGCTGGGGTTCCTGAAAGGACCATGGGGAATAGCGGCTCCGCAGGAGACAGGGCACAAAAGTAAAGCTTTCCGATCAGGTGGTGTGCACTGGCTCCTCCCCCTATGACCCTCCTCCAAGCCAGTTAGATTTTTGTGCCCGGCCGAGAAGGGTGCAATCTAGGTGGCTCTCCTAAAGAGCTGCTTAGAAAAGTTTAGCTTAGGTTTTTTATTTTACAGTGAGTCCTGCTGGCAACAGGATCACTGCAACGAGGGACTTAGGGGAGAAGAAGTGAACTCACCTGCGTGCAGGATGGATTGGCTTCTTGGCTACTGGACATCAGCTCCAGAGGGACGATCACAGGTACAGCCTGGATGGTCACCGGAGCCTTGCCGCCGGCCCCCTTGCAGATGCTGAAGTAAGAAGAGGTCCAGAATCGGCGGCAGAAGACTCCTCAGTCTTCTAAAGGTAGCGCACAGCACTGCAGCTGTGCGCCATTTTCCTCTCAGCACACTTCACACGGCAGTCACTGAGGGTGCAGGGCGCTGGGAGGGGGGCGCCCTGGGAGGCAAATGAATACCTATTTTGGCTAAAAATACCTCACATATAGCCTCCGGAGGCTATATGGAGATATTTAACCCCTGCCAGAATCCGTTAAGAGCGGGAGACGAGGCCGCCGAAAAAGGGGCGGGGCCTATCTCCTCAGCACACAGCGCCATTTTCCCTCACAGAAAGGCTGGAGGGAAGGCTCCCAGGCTCTCCCCTGCACTGCACTACAGAAACAGGGTTAAAACAGAGAGGGGGAGCACTAATTTGGCGTTAGAAATATATAAAAAAGATGCTATAAGGGAAAACACTTATATAAGGTTGTCCCTATATAATTATAGCGTTTTTGGTGTGTGCTGGTAAACTCTCCCTCTGTCTCTCCAAAGGGCTAGTGGGTCCTGTCCTCTATCAGAGCATTCCCTGTGTGTGTGCTGTGTGTCGGTACGTGTGTGTCGACATGTATGAGGACGATGTTGGTGAGGAGGTGGAGCAATTGCCTGTAATGGTGATGTCACTCTCTAGGGAGTCGACACCGGAATGGATGGCTTATTTAGGGAATTACGTGATAATGTCAACACGCTGCAAGGTCGGTTGACGACATGAGACGGCCGAAAAACAATTAGTACCGGTCCAGACGTCTCAAAAACACCGTCAGGGGTTTTAAAACGCCCGTTTACTTTAGTCGGTCGACACAGACACAGACAGGGACACTGAATCCAGTGTCGACGGTGAATAAACAAACGTATTCCTTATTAGGGCCACACGTTAAAGGCAATGAAGGAGGTGTTTCATATTTCTGATACTACAAGTACCACAAAAGAGGGTATTATGTGGGATGTGAAAAAACTACCGTAGTTTTTCCTGAATCAGATAAATTAAATAAAGTGTGTGATGATGCGTGGGTTCCCCCCGATAGAAAATTATGGGCGGTATACCCTTTCCCGCCAGAAGTTAGGGCGCGTTGGGAAACACCCCTTAAGGTGGATAAGGCGCTCACACGCTTATCAAAACAAGTGACGGTACCGTCTATAGATAGGGCCGTCCTCAAGGACCAGCTGACAGGAGGCTGGAAAATATCATAAAAAGTATATACACACATACTGGTGTTATACTGCGACCAGCGATCGCCTCAGCCTGGATGTGCAGAGCTGGGGTGGCTTGGTCGGATTCCCTGACTAAAAATATTGATACCCTTGACAGGGACAGTATTTTATTGACTATAGAGCATTTAAAGGATGCATTTCTATATATGCGAGATGCACAGAGGGATATTTGCACTCTGGCATCAAGAGTAAATGCGATGTCCATATCTGCCAGAAGATGTTATGGACACGACAGTGGTCAGGTGATGCAGATTCCAAACGGCACAAAGGTGTATTGCCGTATAAAGGAAGAGGAGTTATTTGGGGTCGGTCCATCGGACCTGGTGGCCACGGCAACTGCTGGAAAATCCGCCGTTTTTACCCTAAGTCACATCTCTGCAGAAAAAGACACCGTCTTTTCAGCCTCAGTCCTTTCGTCCCTATAAGATCATATCTGCCCAGGGATAGAGGAAAGGGAAGAAGACTGCAGCAGGCAGCCCATTCCCAGGAACAGAAGCTTTCCACCGATTCTGACAAGTTCTCAGCATGGCGCTGAGACCGTACAGGACCCCTGGATCCTACAAGTAGTATCCCAGGGGTACAGATTGGAATGTCGAGACGTTTCCCCTTCGCAGGCTCCTGAAGTCTGCTTTACCAAGGTCTCCCTCCGACAAGGAGGCAGTATGGGAAAAAATTCACAAGCTGTATTCCCAGCAGGTGATAATTAAATTACCCCTCCTACTACAAGAAAAGGGGTATTATTCCACACTATATTGTGGTACTGAAGCCAGAAGGCTAGGTGAGACTTATTCTAAAAAAAAAAAAAAAAAAAAAATTTTTGAACACTTACAAAGGTTCAAATCAAGATGGAGTCACTCAGAGCAGTGATAACGAACCAGGAAGAAGGGGACTATATAGTGTCCCGGGACATCAGGGATGCTTACCTCTATGTCCCAAATTTGCCCTTCTCACTAAGGGTACCTCAGGTTCGTGGTGCAGAACTGTCACTATCAGTTTCAGACGCTGCCGTTTGGATTGTCCACGGCACCCCGGGTCTTTACCAAGGTAATGGCCGAAATGATGATTCTTCTTCGAAGAAAAGGCGTCTTAATTATCCCTTACTTGGACGATCTCCTGATAAGGGCATAGTCCAGGGAACAGTTGGAGGTCGGAGTAGCACTATCTCGGATACTGCTACAACAGCACGGGTGGATTCTAAATATTCCAAAATCGCAGCTGATCCCGACGACACGTCTGCTGTGCCTAGGGATGATTCTGGACACAGTCCAGAAAAAGGTGTTTCTCCCGGAAGAGAAAGCCAGGGAGTTATCCGAGCTAGTCAGGAACCTCCTAAAAACAGTGCATCATTGCACAAGGGTCCTGGTAAAAATGGTGGCTTCCTACGAAGCAATTCCATTCGGCAGATTTCACGCAAGAACTTTTCAGTGGGATCTGCTGGACAAATGGTCCGGATCGCATCTTCAGATGCATCAGCGGATAACCCTATATCCAAGGACAAGGGTGTCTCTCCTGTGGTGGTTATAGAGTGCTCATCTTCTAGAGGGCCGCAGATTCGGCATTCAGGATTGGATGCTGGTGACCACGGAGCCCAGCCCGAGAGGCTGGGGAGCAGTCACACAAGGAAAAAATTTCCAGGGAGTGTGATCAAGTCTGGAGACTTTTCTCCACATAAATATACTGGAGCTAAGGGTAAATTTATAATGCTCTAAGCTTAGCAAGACCTCTGCTTCAAGGTCAGCCGGTATTGATCCAGTGGGAAAAACATCACGGCAGTCGCCCACGTAAACAGACAGGGCGACACAAGAAGCAGGAGGGCAATGGCAAAAACTGCAAGGACTTTTCGCTGGGCGGAAAATCATGTGATAGCACTGTCAGCAGTGTTTCATCCCGGGAATGGAAACTGGGAAGCAGACTTCCTCAGCAGGCACGACCTCCACCCGGGAGAGTGGAAACTTCATCGGGAAGTTTTTTCCACATGATTGTAAACCGTTGGAAAATACCAAAGGTGGACATGATGGCGTCCCGTCTGAACAAAAAACAGGACAGGTATTGCGCCAGGTCAAGAGACCCTCAGGCAATAGCTGTGGACGTTCTGGTAACACCGTGGGTGTACCAGTCGGTGTATGTGTTCCCTCCTCTGCTTCTCATACCTAAGGTGCTGAGAATTATAAGACGTAGAGGAGTAAGAACTATACTCATGGCTCCGGATTGGCCAAGAAGGACTTGGTACCCGGAACTTCAAGAGATGCTTACAGAGGTCTTATGGCCTCTGCCGCTAAGAAGGGACTTGCTTCAGCAAGTACCATGTCTGTTCCAAGACTTACCGCAGCTGCGTTTGTCGGCATGGCGGTGGAAAGCCGGATCCTAAGGGAAAAAGGCATTCCGGAAGAGGTCATTCCTACCCTGGTCAAAGCCAGAAAGGAGGTGACCGCACAACATTATCACCACATGTGGCGAAAATATGTTGCGTGGTGTGAGGCCAGGAAGGCCCCACAAAGAAATTTCAACTCGGTCGTTTCCTCCATTTCCTGCAAACAGGAGTGTCTATGGGCCTCAAATTGGGGTCCATTAAGGTTCAAATTTCGGCCCTGTCGATTTTCTTCCAGAAAGAATTGGCTTCAGTTCCTGAAGTCCAGAAGTTTGTCAAGGGAGTATTGCATATACAACCCCCTTTTGTGCCTCCAGTGGCACTGTGGGATCTCAACGTAGTTCTGGGATTCCTCAAATCACATTGGTTTAAAACCAGTCAAATCTGTGGATTTGAAGCATCTCACATGAAAAGTGACCATGCTCTTGGCCCTGGCCTGGACCAGGCGAGTGTCAAATTGGTGGTTTTTTCTCAAAAAAGCCCATATCTGTTTGTCCATTCGGACAGGGCAGAGCTGCGGACTCGTCCCCAGTTCTCTCCCTAAGGTGGTGTCAGTGTTTCACCTGAACCAGCTTATTGTGGTGCCTTGCACCTACTAGGGACTCGGAGGACTCCAAGTTGCTAGATGTTGTCAGGGCCCTGAAAATATGTTCCAGGACGGCTGGAGTCAGGAAAACTGACTTGCTGTTATCCTGTATGCACCCAACAAACTGGGTGCTCTTGCTTCTAAGCAGACTATTGCTAGTTGGATGTGTAATACAATTCAGCTTGCACATTCTGTGGCAGGCCTGCCACAGCCAAAATATGTAAATGCCCATTCCACAAGGAAGGTGGGCTCATCTTGGGCGGCTGCCCGAGGGGTCTCGGCTTTACAACTTTGCCGAGCAGCTACTTGGTCAGGGGCAAACACGTTTGCTAAATTCTACAAATTTGATACCCTGGCTAAGGAGGACCTGGAGTTCTCTCATTCGGTGCTGCAGAGTCATCCGCACTCTCCCGCCCGTTTGGGAGCTTTGGTATAATCCCCATGGTCCTTTCAGGAACCCCAGCATCCACTAGGACGATAGAGAAAATAAGAATTTACTTAACGATAATTCTATTTCTCGGAGTCCGTAGTGGATGCTGGGCGCCCATCCCAAGTGCGGATTATCTGCAATACTTGTACATAGTTACAAAAATCGGGTTTTTATTGTTGTGAGCCATCTTTTCAGAGGCTCCGCTGTTATCATACTGTTAACTGGGTTTAGATCACAAGTTGTACGGTGTGATTGGTGTGGCTGGTATGAGTCTTACCCGGGATTCAAAATTCCTCCCTTATTGTGTACGCTCGTCCGGGCACAGTACCTAACTGGCTTGGAGGAGGGTCATAGGGGGAGGAGCCAGTGCACACCACCTGATCGGAAAGCTTTACTTTTGTGCCCTGTCTCCTGCGGAGCCGCTATTCCCCATGGTCCTTTCAGGAACCCCAGCATCCACTACGGACTCCGAGAAATAGAATTATCGTTAAGTAAATTCTTATTATTACATTAATGTTCCATTCTATGTATGAGCTTTCATTTCTATATAGTTTAACTATGCAGAACGAATGATTCACTGTACCTACTGTAAGAGCTAACAGTTTAATTTGTAAACTCTTGAGCTAGGATATGAACAGACCAGCTCAAGGTCATGTACTGTGTAGTTTTCTATGTTACAATCAAAATGCTCATAATGGGCCTAATACTGAGATGAATGCAAATAGGTTATATATGCTACCGCTGCGATGACGCACCATGACTGAATTTATTCTACTGTATGTGCAGAAACCCAGTGACGTGCGGTGGGGTGAGGCAGGTGAGACAGAGCCTTTCCTGTCATACTAACGTCTGTGCTAGAGTTTATACTGTATAAAGTATATGAAAAATACAAAGAATATGTTAAAAATATCTTCTTTGTATTATTCTAATCATTTTTATAGTCAAATCTCTGGAGTAAATAGTCTATGGCAGGTGAGGCAGTGCCTCACCTGCTTATCTTTTCAGGCCATCTCTGATCAAAACCCACCAAATTTCCAGGAGTTTATACTTCTGCCCTGGTGTATAATGTCCACATTCACCATTTGGCCCATATATTGTGTGTAAATCTGGCTCTGGTACTAACCAGTGCCTCCAGAGAAATTTACCTCACTGCACGTTCCTGAAGAAACCTAAGTTATGTAAACACAGCATCAGGCCACATATATGCATTCTGCATTTATGCCATAAATTCCACAATACAGGGTACAGTACTAACTAGAGATGTGCGAGTTTTTTGAAAAACGAGCCCATCTGAACATCAGGGATCCGATGTGATCTGAGTGACTGGGGATTTCCACCAGGCTCAGATTCAAACAATGCAAAATGTCACCATTCAGGTGTCGGATATCGCAGGTTTTGGATTTAATATAAGTTCCTGATTCATGCGCCATTTCACAGCAGACACCAGAGAGCTGTGTGCTGCTAAAGGTCCATGCTGACCTACCTGTCCATCCACTCCAGTGCTGCTGAGCTGACCTATCTTTCCAGTGTCCACCATCCAGTGCTCATATTGGCCATGCTAGATTACAGTACAGGCAGCTAGCAAGTCATTGTTTATTATTTTCTATAGTGCAGCAGCGTATAGTGCAGGAACATCTATTGTCTAAGTGTGCCACACTGGTGCTGCTGCTTAACCCTAAGTGTAACACTTGTGTTGTATTCTTTTTTTTTTGTCTCTGCCCGAAGTGCGGCTGTAGCCCAGTGCCAATATATTTTTTCTACAACTGGTGTGTGGTGTAGGTGCTGGGCCCCCTCGTATTTACAGAAATATAAGCACTGTGACTCTGCAGGCCATACCCCATTGCATTCACATAAATATAAGCACTGTAACTCTGAGTTGTCATTTGTGAAGAAATATTAAACAAAAATATTATTATTTTTTGTGCACAACTTGTAGGTGCTGTAACCCACTGCATTCACATAAATATAAGCACTAAGTCAATATGGTTAACAACCAGTTGATAGAAGAGCAAGAGCAGCAACCAAGTATCCAAGTACTAGTACCGTGGCTGCTGCAAGTCATGATAGTACTACAACATCTAGTAAAGATGGTTCAGTGGGCAGAGAGTTTAAAAAAAGGGGTTGAGGTGTCACATTAAAAACTGACAAATCAGTGCCCCCCCCCCCCCCCCCCCAAAAAAAAAAAAAAGAACACTAAGGCTGAAGAAAAAAACTTTTTTTTTCACAAATCCCTGAGGAGAGTCTAGAGGTGTTCATATTATGTGTGAGTCTGACATTTCTCAGACTGTACTCATAGAGTACACCACCCTCAACACCTTCCACCATTTCTTCACCATCTGCAAATGTGGGGATGGGCAGTGCAAGTAAAGATGGTAATAACATAATAGAAATAGAGGATGCTACTGTGGAAGTGGAACAGAATTAGGGGGATATTTGTGATTTTTTTTGAGGGTATTTGTGATATTTGTTATATCTGACACTAGTGAGTATGATGAGGATGTTGATGATGTTTAACCAAAAAAACCACCTCTTGGGTGTGGGATTATTTTTACCCAAATCCTGACAAGGTTTGTTAAGGAATCTGCTCCATTTGTGAAGTCAAAGTTAGTAGGGGTAGGGATGTTATCCATCTAGGCACTTTCTCCATGTTATGTCATTTGCAGAGTGGAAAATTGTATAGTTTGTTGCGCTGTGAAAAAAGCTGCTCAGGTTATTTTGGAACAAAATATTGGGAATTTTCTTAGACCGAGCGCTGTATGTGCTAGTGAATGGGTGATAAACAATATGGTGTTCTGTATGAAAATAAAAATAAATATAAAAATGAAAAATAATGAAAAAAAATAATGAAAACACACAGCGTGTCAGCCCATTTCCTCACAAAACACAACCAAGACCCCACTGGGTTAAAATTTATTGGGATTCAAAACGTTCTAACCCATTGGAGAGGAGAAGATATTGTAAAAACATTAAAGAAAAAAGAAACTGAATGGATATACAAAATAAAGACCTTAGAACCACACGGTCTAAATAACGACATAGAGCTGAACGTCTTCCTGTAACTCTCATTATATACATACATTTACTTTTATTTTATTTTTCATTTTTCATTTTATTTATTTTTATTTTTATATTATTATTTTTTATTATTTTTACTTTCATGTATTAATTTTTTCCTATCTTTATCTTTCTTTACAAGTGCAATTGATTTTAAACTCTGGGAATACTTTGGTATATATATTACCTCTTTTTTACCATGAGGATGCAGCCGGTAACCTCACTTCCGGTTCCGGTCACAGTGGCGCACGCAGGGGGGGTTTCCGAGTACCTGGAAACCCCCCCTGATGACCGCAAAACATTGTTTGAGACGGAGACACAGCTGTCTCCGTCTCAGCAAAAGCCGCGACCGCGATCGCGGACGCGGAACTTCAGCAAGAGCAGAGAGCTATGCAGCTCTCTGTTTACAGAATGTCCAGGGTGACGGGGGAGCTGCTGGTTGCACATGCGCAGCCACAGCAGTTCCCTCCGTCCTCACTCTCCCTCATGCTGCCGCGGCTGCCTCTCTGCTCCCAGCCCTGGTGTAGTGCAACGCTGTATACTATATGTAAGTTTTTAATCTTTGTTCATGTGTGTATTTGTATGGAATGTATGTATGTATGTATGTATGTATGTATGTATGTATGTGGGTTTGTGTGTGTGCTTGTGTATGTGCAGTATGTATGTGTGTGTGTTTACATGTGTGTGTTTGTGTATGTATATATAAATGCGTGTTATTTATGTATATATTATGGTGACGGACAGCGCCGGGACCGGAAGTGCGGTGACGGAAGCCGACCCTGGCAGTGAGATGCTCGTGGAGCTTCACGGGTGATGGCGCCAATCCACTGGGGGTATTTATGTGGGTAAGTTCCTTGTCACATTGTGTACCTATTGTATTTTTTGGTCCTGACGACGGGGCTTTAAGCCCCGAAACGTTGACTGTCATATTACACAGACTGTTGGATTCGGGCACCTGAGCAGGCTGTGTGTTTTTGTGAGTGCTGGCTGCTGCTGTACTGATATACATATATATATATACACACACACACACACACACATATATACCAGCATGCCCGACTCTCCCAATACTGAATTAAATGCACCGGGTGCCCTCACAGGTAGGTCCATGCAACATCGAGGGTGCGGCATTCCTGGCGACTTGGAGAAAAAAATTGTTAAACCTGATGAAAATGACGGAGTAAAAGTCATTGAAACGTTGCTTCTACACGCTGTTTAACAAGTTTTTTCTCCAAGTCGCCAAGAGTGCCGCACCCTCGATGTTGTGTGTGTCTGTATATATATATATATATATATATCTGCAAATGATGAATGGCATTCCTTACTAGTACCGCACAACATGCTCCGGTGCCCGTCAGAGTTAGATAATATGTACGGAGGCAGGACGGCACTCAGAGACTGGTAAACCATAGAAAATCAGCACAGGATGCTGTAGCTGTTTGTCAACGTTTCAGAGTTAGACTCTTTTAAAGGATTCTAACTCTGAAACATTGACAAACAGCTTCAGCGTCCTCTGCTGATTTTCTATGGTTTACCAGTCTCTAGGAGTGCCGTCCTGTCTCCGTACATATATATGTACTGTATGTATGTATGTATGTATGTGTGTGTGTATGTACAGTATGTATGTATGTATGTATGTATGTATGTATGTATGTGTATATATATATATATACACACAAATATATATACACACATATATATACACACATATATTTATTACACATACATGCGCATATACATACACACCCACCCACGGAAACCCCCCTCACTAAATCCTGCGTTTGCCCCTGGGTCACTTCCTGTTTTTAAAAAAAATAAAGTTACCATATAGAAAGGAGAACAATCGCAATAACTCTAACACTTCCTTGAGAAAGAATCCGGATCTGGATTCGAAACGCGTTTGAGCTAAACTGGATGAAAACAATATTGTGAGCTGTGCGGTGGTAAAAATTGACTGGCAATGACTGGAAAGGGATGCTGTTGAGGTTAATAATACTGTATGAACAAAAAAATGGCCCAAATTATATGATTTTAGCTGTTTTAATCATTTATTTTTGGAAAAAATACAGAACCAAAACCAGTGAGGGCAGTTTTGAAGCAAAAACCTGACAATGAATTGAATCAAATCTTAAACTTGGTGGCTGGTGCACATCTCTAGCACTAACATACTGTATTGTAGGTTTGTGTACATCTCCAATGTCCTCAGATCTGTGCATGTGCAGGATCTGTACTGTGCAAGTGTAAATCTCTGTCTGCAAAATCGTTTGCAATGCCCCCTAAGCTGACGTCTGATTGACAGGCTTTGGGGGCGTGTCTGCCCAATTTTCTGTGAGTGCTGAATACAATGCAGTGGTTGCAATGGCTGATTGGTCATCTGGATTATTCAGATAACCGAAGAGAAAAAAATTCCCTCAGCACTCTATAATGGGTCAGCAAAAGAGACATGCATAGAAAATGCAAACCTATAGTGGGGATATTATCTAGCATAGGATCGGTTGAGTAGAGTTGTCTTTATATGGTGGGTGGCTTATCATACATTTACAAGTGTGTCCTTTTTCTAATCACAAAAAAGTGTCTTGTGCTGCTTGATTGTAACAGGTTGTTTTTTTTGCTTTTTAAAAAAAAAAATATATCTAGCATTTGGACACCCCCTGCCTCTATAAATGCTGTATTTGTCCCTCGGGAACAGAGGAGCCAGGACAGCCTTTATCAGCCAGCCAGGAGCAGGTGTTATTGTTTTTACTATACAAAAGTTCTGAGAATCAGGTAATGGGCGGAGGAGGGGGGTAGGTTTGCCATCATGAAAACTTCAAGAAATACTTTCATCCAGCAACACGACCAATTGCCAAAGACCTGTACACTTTCTTGTAGTTCACTGTGATTGTATGCGCACTGTGCATTCATAGTGAGTGCTTGGCCACATTCCTTCACACACTTCTCTATACTAATCTACACCTACTGTATGCACCACCTTCTCCCCACCAAACAGGTATGGTGACTTTCCGTCCTTTTGTTTCTGGATTCTACATAGAATTTGATGGCAGATAAGAACAACTTGAACATCTAGTCTGCCCCTTTTTTTTTTTTAGCAATATTGTTACCTCAAACCCTATTTGATCCTTATGTCTATCCCATGCATGTTTAAATTGTTCTACTGTCTTAGCCTCTACCATCTCTAATGGGAGGCTATTTCACTTGTCCACTACTCTTTCTGTGAAGTAATTTTTCCTCAAATTTCCTCTCAACCTACCTCCCTCCAGTTTCATTGCATGTCTTTGTGTTCTAATCTTTCTCTTCCTTTGAAGAATGTCTCCCTCCTGTACCTTAAAACCCTTTATATACTGTATTTGAACATTTCCATCATGTCCCCTTCCCCTTCTCTACTCTAAACTAGTGATGAGCACCGGAAATTTTTCGGGTTTTGTGTTTTGGTTTTGGGTTCGGTTCCGCGGCCGTGTTTTGGGTTCGAAAGCGTTTTGGCAAAACCTCACCGATTTTTTTTTGTCGGATTCGGGTGTGTTTTGGATTCGGGTGTTTTTTTCAAAAAACCCTAAAAAACAGCTTAAATCATAGAATTTGGGGGTCATTTTGATCCCAAAGTATTATTACCCTCAATAACCATAATTTCCACTCATTTTCAGTCTATTCTGAACACCTCACACCTCACAATATTATTTTTAGTCCTAAAATTTGCACCGAGGTCGCTGGATGGCTAAGCTCAGCGACCCAAGTGGCCGACACAAACACCTGGCCCATCTAGGAGTGGCACTGCAGTGTCACGCAGGATGGCCCTTCCAAAAAACACTCCCCAAACAGCACATGACGCAAAGAAAAAAAGAGGCGCAATGAGGTAGCTATGTGAGTAAGCTAAGCGACCCTAGTGGCCGACACAAACACCTGGCCCATCTAGGAGTGGCACTGCAGTGTCACGCAGGATGGCCCTTCAAAAAAACACCCCCCAAACAGCACATGACGCAAAGAAAAATGAAAGAAAAAAGAGGTGCAAGATGGAATTGTCCTTGGGCCCTCCCACCCACCCTTATGTTGTATAAACAGGACATGCACACTTTAACCAACCCATCATTTCAGTGACAGGGTCTGCCACACGACTGTGACTGAAATGACGGGTTGGTTTGGACCCCCACCAAAAAAGAAGCAATTAATCTCTCCTTGCACAAACTGGCTCTACAGAGGCAAGATGTCCACCTCATCATCATCCTCCGATATATCACCGTGTACATCCTCCTCCTCACAGATTATCAATTCGTCCCCACTGGAATCCACCATCTCAGCTCCCTGTGTACTACTTTGTGGAGGCAATTGCTGATGGTCAATGTCTCCACGGAGGAATTGATTATAATTCATTTTAATGAACATCATCTTCTCCACATTTTCTGGATGTAACCTCGTACGCCGATTGCTGACAAGGTGAGCGGCGGCACTAAACACTCTTTCGGAGTACACACTTGTGGGAGGGCAACTTAGGTAGAATAAAGCCAGTTTGTGCAAGGGCCTCCAAATTGCCTCTTTTTCCTGCCAGTATAAGTACGGACTGTCTGACGTGCCTACTTGGATGCGGTCACTCATATAATCCTCCACCATTCTTTCAATGGGGAGAGAATCATATGCAGTGACAGTAGACGACATGTCCGTAATCGTTGTCAGGTCCTTCAGTCCGGACCAGATGTCAGCATCAGCAGTCGCTCCAGACTGCCCTGCATCACCGCCAGCGGGTGGGCTCGGAATTCTGAGCCTTTTCCTCGCACCCCCAGTTGCGGGAGAATGTGAAGGAGGAGATGTTGACAGGTCGCGTTCCGCTTGACTTGACAATTTTGTCACCAGCAGTTCTTTGAACCCCAGCAGACTTGTGTCTGCAGGAAAGAGAGATCCAAGGTAGGTTTTAAATCTAGGATCGAGCACGGTGGCCAAAATGTAGTGCTCTGATTTCAACAGATTGACCACCCGTGAATCCTTGTTAAGCGAATTTAGGGCTCCATCCACAAGTCCCACATGCCTAGCGGAATCGCTCTGTGTTAGCTCCTCCTTCAATGTCTCCAGCTTCTTCTGCAAAAGCCTGATGAGGGGAATGACCTGACTCAGGCTGGCAGTGTCTGAACTGACTTCATGTGTGGCAAGTTCAAAAGGTTGCAGAACCTTGCACAACGTTGAAATCATTCTCCACTGTGCTTGAGACAGGTGCATTCCACCTCCTATATCGTGCTCAGTTGTATAGGCTTGAATGGCCTTTTGCTGCTCCTCCAACCTCTGAAGCATATAGAGGGTTGAATTCCACCTCGTTACCACTTCTTGCTTCAGATGATGGCAGGGCAGGTTCAGGCGTTTTTGGTGGTGCTCCAGTCTTCTGTACGTGGTGCCTGTACGCCGAAAGTGTCCCGCAATTCTTCTGGCCACCGACAGCATCTCTTGCACGCCCCTCTCGTTTTTTAAATAATTCTGCACCACCAAATTCAAGGTATGTGCAAAACATGGGACGTGCTGGAATTTGCCCATATTTAATGCACACACAATATTGCTGGCGTTGTCCGATGCCACAAATCCACAGGAGAGTCCAATTGGGGTAAGCCATTCTGCGATGATCTTCCTCAGTTGCCGTAAGAGGTTTTTAGCTGTGTGCGTATTCTGGAAAGCGGTGATACAAAGCGTAGCCTGCCTAGGAAAGAGTTGGCGTTTGCGAGATGCTGCTACTGGTGCCGCCGCTGCTGTTCTTGCGGCGGGAGTCCATACATCTACCCAGTGGGCTGTCACAGTCATATAGTCCTGAGCCTTCCCTGCTCCACTTGTCCACATGTCCGTGGTTAAGTGGACATTGGGTACAACTGCATTTTTTAGGACACTGGTGAGTCTTTTTCTGAGGTCTGTGTACATTTTCGGTATCGCCTGCCTAGAGAAATGGAACCTAGATGGTATTTGGTACCGGGGACACAGTACCTCCAACAAGTCTCTAGTTGCCTCTGCAGTAATGATGGATACCGGAACCACGTTTCTCACCGCCCAGGATGCCAAGGCCTCAGTTATCCGCTTTGCAGCAGGATGACTGCTGTGATATTTCATCTTCCTCGCAAAGGACTGTTGAACAGTCAATTGCTTGGTGGAAGTAGTAAAAGTGGGCTTACGAGTACGACTTCCCCTCTGGGATGACCATCGACTCCCAGCAGCAACAACAGCAGCGCCAGCAGCAGTAGGCGTTACACGCAAGGATGCATCGGAGGAATCCCAGGCAGGAGAGGACTCGTCAGAATTGCCAGTGACATGGCCTGCAGGACTATTGGCATTCCTGGGGAAGGAGGAAATTGACACTGAGGGAGTTGGTGGGGTGGTTTGCGTGAGCTTGGTTACAAGAGGAAGGGATTTACTGGTCAGTGGACTGCTTCCGCTGTCGCCCAAAGTTTTTGAACTTGTCACTGACTTATGATGAATGCGCTGCAGGTGACGTATAAGGGAGGATGTTCCGAGGTGGTTAACGTCCTTACCCCTACTTATTACAGCTTGACAAAGGCAACACACGGCTTGACAAATGTTGTCCGCATTTGTGTTGAAATACTTCCACACCGAAGAGCTGATTTTTTTGGTATTTTCACCAGGCATGTCAATGGCCCTATTCCTCCCACGGACAACAGGTGTCTCCCTGGGTGCCTGACTTAAACAAACCACCTCACCATCAGAATCCTCCTGGTCAATTTCCTCCCCAGCGCCAGCAACACCCATATCCTCCTCATCCTGGTGTACTTCAACACTGACATCTTCAATCTGACTATCAGGAACTGGACTGCGGGTGCTCCTTCCAGCACTTGCAGGGGGCGTGCAAATGGTGGAAGGCGCATGCTCTTCACGTCCAGTGTTGGGAAGGTCAGGCATCGCAAACGACACAATTGGACTCTCCTTGTGGATTTGTGATTTCGAAGAACGCACAGTTCTTTGCTGTGCTTTTGCCAGCTTGAGTCTTTTAATTTTTCTAGCGAGAGGCTGAGTGCTTCCATCCTCATGTGAAGCTGAACCACTAGCCATGAACATAGGCCAGGGCCTCAGCCGTTCCTTGCCACTCCGTGTGGTAAATGGCATATTGGCAAGTTTACGCTTCTCCTCCGACAATTTTATTTTAGATTTTTGAGTCCTTTTTTTACTGATATTTGGTGTTTTGGATTTTACATGCTCTGTACTATGACATTGGGCATCGGCCTTGGCAGACGACGTTGCTGGCATTTCATCGTCTCGGCCATGACTAGTGGCAGCAGCTTCAGCACGAGGTGGAAGTCGATCTTGATCTTTCCCTATTTTTGGAACCTCAACATTTTTGTTCTCCATATTTTAATAGGCACAACTAAAAGGCACCTCAGGTAAACAATGGAGATAGATGGATACTAGTATACTTATGGATTGACGAGCGACTGCCGACACAGAGGTAGCTACAGCCGTGGACTACCGTACTGCGTCTGCTGCTAATATAGACTGGATGATAATGATATAAAAAAAAAATATATATATATCACTACTGCAGCTGGACAGGTATATATTATATAATGACGGACCTGCTGGACACTGTCAGCTCAGCACTGCAGACTCCTAAAGTAAGCTACTAGTATCAAGAAGATAGAAAAAAAAAAAAACACCACGGGTAGGTGGTATACAATTATGGATGGACGAGCGACTGCCGACACAGAGGTAGCTACAGCCGTGGACTACCGTACTGCATCTGCTGCTAATATAGACTGGATGATAATGATCTAAAAAATATATATATATATATATCACTACTGCAGCCGGACAGGTATATATTATATAATGACGGACCTGCTGGACACTGTCAGCAGAATGCGTTTATAGAATAAAAACACCACACGACGAGTGTTTAACTTTTTCAGGCAGACAATCACAATATACTGGTGGTCAGTGGTCACTGGTCAGTCACACTGGCACTGGCAGTGGCACTCTGGCAGCAAAAGTGTGCACTGTTAAAATATGTACTCCTGCTATATCTGCTCCCCAGTCTCCCCCACAATTAAGCTGTGTGAGCAGTGAGCACTCAGCACAGTCAGATATACAGTATTACATAGATGATGCAGCACACTGAGGGCACACTGAGGCTGAGCACAGATATGGTATGTGACTGTGTCACACTGTGTATCGTTTTTTTTTTCAGGCAGAGAACGGATTAATTAAACTGGTGGTCACTGGTCACACTATCAGCAAGTAGTAGTGGTCACTGGTCAGTCACACTGGCACTGGCAGTGGCACTCTGGCAGCAAAAGTGTGCACTGTTAAAATATGTACTCCTGCTATAACTGCTCCCCAGTCTCCCCCACAATTAAGCTGTGTGAGCAGTGAGCACTCAGCATAGTCAGATATACAGTATTACATAGATGATGCAGCACACTGAGGGCACACTGAGGCTGAGCACAGATATGGTATGTGACTGTGTCACACTGTGTATCGTTTTTTTTCAGGCAGAGAACGGATTAATTAAACTGGTGGTCACTGGTCACACTATCAGCAAGTAGTAGTGGTCACTGGTCAGTCACACTGGCACTGGCAGTGGCACTCTGGCAGCAAAAGTGTGCACTGTTAAAATATGTACTCCTGCTATAACTGCTCCCCAGTCTCCCCCACAATTAAGCTGTGTGAGCAGTGAGCACTCAGCATAGTCAGATATACAGTATTACATAGATGATGCAGCACACTGAGGGCACACTGAGGCTGAGCACAGATATGGTATGTGACTGTGTCACACTGTGTATCGTTTTTTTTCAGGCAGAGAACGGATTAAACTGGTGGTCACTGGTCACACTATCAGCAAGTAGTACTCCGTCCTAATATGCTCCCCAAAATTAGTAAATCAAGTGTCACTCTCTACTCTCTCTCTAGTCTACAGTCTAAACGGAGAGGACGCCAGCCACGTCCTCTCCCTATCAATCTCAATGCACGTGTGAAAATGGCGGCGACGCGCGGCTCCTTATATAGAATCCGAGTCTTGCGATAGAATACGAGCCTCGCGAGAATCCGACAGCGGGATGATGACGTTCGGGGCGCGCTCGGGTTAGCCGAGCAAGGCGGGAAGATCCGAGTCTGCCTCGGACCCGTGTAAAAAGGCTGAAGTTCGGGGGGGTTCGGATTCCGAGGAACCGAACCCGCTCATCTCTACTCTAAACTATACATATTAAAATCTTTTAGTCTTTCCTGGTAAGTTTTGTGGTGTAGGCCATGCTCCATTTTAGTTGTCATTCTTTATAGTTTCAGTATCCTTCTGTAGATTTGATGTGGGATGTAATGAAGTCTAAATACGGCTGCTGATCAAGATGCTGGCTGAACTGTGACCTTTTTTTAAAAGGGCAATAATTTACAAGGCATGGTTTAGCCTAGTAAGTGATTACCCCTTTAAAAAAATTCAGCTGCTGATCAAGATGCTGGCTGAACTGTGACCTTTTTTTTTAAAAGCGCAATAATTTACAAGGCATGGTTTAGCCTAGTAAGTGATTACCCCTTTAAAAAAATGTCCAGCCAGCATTCCGCACGGACTTCATTACATCCCGGCTATGGCCTCACAGTATTCTAGATGAGACCGTACCAATGACTTATACAGTGGCATTGTTACTTTCTTTATGCTGTGATTCCTCTCTCTATGCAACTACGCATCTGACTTGCCTTTCTCTTTGCTTTGTTATATTGCTTATTTGCCTTTAAGTTGAGTGAAATAGTGATGCCTAGATCCCTTTCCTCCTCAGCAGTTTCCAGGATAGTGCCATTAATACTATATTTAGCTTTAGTCCCAAGTGCATGATTTAGCATTTTGGGGGGCATTAAACTGTAATTGCCACACTCTTGACCATTCCTCTATTCTACAAAAAAGATCATCAGTCATTTGTTTTACCCCTCTTGGTGTGTCTATCCTGTTGCATACTTTTGTGTCATCTCCAAAAAGGCATACTTTCCCTTTTATACCATCTGCAATGTCACCAATAAAGATATTAGAAAGCACTGGTCCAAGTACAGATCCCTGGGGTACTCCGCTGGTAACATTTCCCTCCTGTTAAAGCGCTCCATTTACTACAACTCTCTGTTTTTTTTGTAACAAGTCTATAGTCAGCAGCTCAGCAGTATATCCATGACAGGTATTATTGCATATGGTCCCTCTTACTCTCTCTTCCTCCTTCTAAATTGCTCCCTCTTACTCTGTCTCCCCCCTCCCTCTCTCTCTCCCTCACTGTCTCCCACTATATCTCTCTTTCCCTTACACACACTCTATACGTACACTTATTAAAGATATGTAAATGTGTTTGTACAGTATGTTGCCTCACATCCATGTATACGAATCTTTATGACAGTAATAAACACAACATGACATAAATGGGTGTCAGGCCTGAAGGAAAGTAGCCCACACTGTGTACAGTTGTAATGCCACCATCTGTGCTATTTCATAAATCATGGCTTCATAGTAAAAGTGACACTGCTTACAAAATGACTTCTCTAGTACAGTAAATTGTCATATCTGATAAAATCGGATCAGCTTTAACACCATTTTTCCAACAGTACAAAATAGCCATCTGCTATGCTGGAACAGCAGCACAATAAATGGTCTCCATGGCCATGGCAGAACAAGGACAGTACAGTGAAACTATGATATGAGCTAGATTGAGCTGGTCTGACCATGCTTATGTCTGCTTGTGCACAAATATGTTGTTTCATACAAAGTTGAACTAACAATCATGAACATGTTAAGCTAAAATATATGTATGTTGGCAGTTTATCTTTGTAAATTGTGAATGGCAAACCTTAAATGTAGTGATGAGCGGGTTCGGTTTCTCGGAAACCGAACCCCCCCCCGAACTTCACCCTTTTTACATGGGTCCGAGCCATACTCGGATTCTCCCGTATGGCTCGGTTAACCCGAGCGCGCCCGAACGTCATCATCCCGCTATCGGATTCTCGCGAGATTCGGATTCTATATAAGCAGCCACGCGTCGCCGCCATTTTCACTCGTGCATTGGAAATGTTAGGGAGAGGACGTGGCTGGCGTCCTCTCCGTTTATTCATTGTTGAGTTGATGCAAATATTTGTGCTTGCTTATATCATTGTGAGGACTGGGGAGCAGCTTTATATTAATATAGGAGGAGTACAGTGCAGAGTTTTGCTGATCAGTGACCACCAGTTTTATCCGTTCTCTGCCTGAAAAAAACACTCCATATCTGTGCTCAGTGTGCTGCATATATCTGTGCTCATACTGCTTAATTGTGGGAACTGGGGAGCAGCTGTATTATATAGCAGGAGTACAGTGCAGAGTTTTGCTGACAGTGACCACCAGTATACGTTGTCTGCCTGAAAAATACTCCATATCTGTGCTCAGTGTGCTGCTTTATTGTGGGGACTGGGGAGTCGGGACCACCAGTATAATATTATATAGGAGGAGTACAGTGCAGAGTTTTGCTGACACAGTGACCACCAGTATATATAGCAGTACGGTACGGAAGGCCACTGCTGTACCTATCTCTGTGTCGTCAATAAGTATGCTATCAATCTACATTCTAATTCTATACCTGTGGTGCATTTTAGTTTTGCAGTTTGCTGACACAGTGACCACCAGTATATATAGCAGTACGGTACGGAAGGCCACTGCTGTACCTACCTCTGTGTCGTCATTAAGTATACTATCCATCTACATTCTATACCTGTGGTGCATTTCAGTTGCACAGTTTGCTGACACAGTGACCACCAGTATATACAGCAGTATGGTACGGAAGGCCACTGCTGTACCTACCTCTGTGTCGTCATTAAGTATACTATCCATCTACATTCTATACCTGTGGTGCATTTTAGTTTTGCAGTTTGCTGACACAGTGACCACCAGTATATATAGCAGTACGGTACGGAAGGCCACTGCTGTACCTACCTCTGTGTCGTCATTAAGTATACTATCCATCTACATTCTATACCTGTGGTGCATTTTAGTTTTGCAGTTTGCTGACACAGTGACCACCAGTATATATAGCAGTACGGTACGGAAGGCCACTGCTGTACCTACCTCTGTGTCGTCATTAAGTATACTATCCATCTACATTCTATACCTGTGGTGCATTTTAGTTTTGCAGTTTGCTGACACAGTGACCACCAGTATATATAGCAGTACGGTACGGAAGGCCACTGCTGTACCTACCTCTGTGTTGTCAAGTATACTATCCATCTACAGTCTATACCTGTGGTGCATTTTAGTTGTGCGCAGTATATATAGTAGTAGGCCATTGCTATTGATACTGGCATATAATTCCACACTTTAAAAAATGGAGAACAAAAATGTGGAGGTTAAAATAGGGAAAGATCAAGATCCACTTCCACCTCGTGCTGAAGCTGCTGCCACTAGTCATGGCTGAGACGATGAAATGCCATCAACATCGTCTGCCAAGGCTGATGCCCAATGTCATAGTAGAGATCATGTAAAATCCAAAAAACAAAAGTTCAGTAAAATGACCCAAAAATCAAAATTGAAAGCGTCTGATGAGAAGCGTAAACTTGCCAATATGCCATTGACGACACGGAGTGGCAAGGAACGGCTGAGGCCCTGGCCTATGTTCATGGCTAGTGGTTCAGATTCACATGAGGATGGAAGCACTAATCCTCTCGCTAGAAAAATGAAAAGACTTAAGCTGGCAAAAGCACAGCAAAGAACTGTGCGTTCTTCTAAATCACAAATCCCCAAGGAGAGTCCAATTGTGTCGGTTGTGATGCCTGACCTTCCCAACACTGGATGGGAAGAGCTTGCGCCTTCCACCATTTGCACGCCCCCTGCAAGTGCTGGAAGGAGCACCCACAGTCCAGTTCCTGATAGTCAAATTGAAGATGTCACTGTTGAAGTACACCAGGATGAGGATATGGGTGTTGCTGGCGCTGGGGAGGAAATTGACAAGGAGGATTTTGATGGTGAGGTGGTTTGTTTAAGTCAGGCACCCGGGGAGACACCTGTTGTCCGTGGGACGAATATGGCCATTGACATGCCTGGTCAAAATACAAAAAAAATCAGCTCTTCGGTGTGGAATTATTTCAACACAAATGCGGACAACAGGTGTCAAGCCGTGTGTTGCCTTTGTCAAGCTGTAATAAGTAGGGGTAAGGACGTTAACCACCTCGGAACATCCTCCCTTATACGTCACCTGCAGCGCATTCATCAGAAGTCAGTGACAAGTTCAAAAACTTTGGATGACAGCGGAAGCAGTCCACTGACCACTAAATCCCTTCCTCTTGTAACCAAGCTCCTGCAAACCACACCACCAACTCCCTCAGTGTCAATTTCCTTCTTACACAGGAATGCCAATAGTCCTGCAGGCCATGTCACTGGCAAGTCTGACGAGTCCTCTCCTGCCTGGGATTCCTCCGATGCATCCTTGAGTGTAACGCCTACTGCTGCTGGCGCTGCTGTTGTAGCTGCTGGGAGTCGATCGTCATCCCAGAGAGGAAGTCGGAAGACCACTTGTAATACTTCCAGTAAGCAATTGACTGTCCAACAGTCCTTTGCGAGGAAGATTAAATATCGCAGCAGTAATCCTGCTGCAAAGCAGATAACTCAGGCCTTGGCAGCCTGGGCGGTGAGAAACGTGGTTCCGGTATCCACCATTAATTCAGAGGCAACTAGAGACTTGATTGAGGTACTGTGTCCCCGGTACCAAATACCATCTAGGTTCCATTTCTCTAGGCAGGCGATACCGAAAATGTACACAAACGTCAGAAAAAGAGTCACCAGTGTCCTAAAAAATGCAGTTGTACCCAATGTCCACTTAACCACGGACATGTGGACAAGTGGAGCAGGGCAGACTCAGGACTGTATGACTGTGACAGCCCACTGGGTAGATGTATTGCCTCCCGCAGCAAGAACAGCAGCGGCGGCACCAGTAGCAGCATCTCGCAAACGCCAACTCGTTCCTAGGCAGGCTACGCTTTGTATCACCGCTTTCCATAAGAGGCACACAGCTGACAACCTCTTACGGAAACTGAGGAACATCATCGCAGAATGGCTTACCCCAATTGGACTCTCCTGGGGATTTGTGACATCGGACAACGCCAGCAATATTGTGCGTGCATTACATCTGGGCAAATTTCAGCACGTCCCATGTTTTGCACATACATTTAATTTGGTGGTGCAGAATTATTTAAAAAACGACAGGGGCGTGCAAGAGATGCTGTCGGTGGCCCGAAGAATTGCGGGCCACTTTCGGCATTCAGCCACCGCGTACAGAAGACTGGAGCACCACCAAACAATCCTGAACCTGCCCTGTTATCATCTGAAGCAAGAGGTGGTAACGAGGTGGAATTCAACCCTCTATATGCTTCAGAGGATGGAGGAGCAGCAAAAGGCCATTCAAGCCTATACATCTGCCCACGATATAGGCAAAGGAGGGGGAATGCACCTGACTCAAGCGCAGTGGAGAATGATTTCAACGTTGTGCAAGGTTCTGCAACCCTTTGAACTTGCCACACGTGAAGTCAGTTCAGACACTGCCAGCCTGAGTCAGGTCATTCCCCTCATCAGGCTTTTGCAGAAGAAGCTGGAGGCATTGAAGGAGGAGCTAACACGGAGCGATTCCGCTAGGCATGTGGGACTTGTGGATGCAGCCCTTAATTCGCTTAACAAGGATTCACGGGTGGTCAATCTGTTGAAATCAGAGCACTACATTTTGGCCACCGTGCTCAATCCTAGATTTAAAACCTACGTTGTATCTCTCTTTCCGGCAGACACAAGTCTGCAGAGGTTCAAAGACCTGCTGGTGAGAAATTGTCAAGTCAAGCGGAACGTGACCCGTCAACATCTCCTCCTTCACATTCTCCCGCAACTGGGGGTGTGAGGAAAAGGCTAAGAATTCCGAGCCCACCCGCTGGCGGTGATGCAGGGCAGTCTGGAGCGAGTGCTGACATCTGGTCCGGACTGAAGGACCTGCCAACGATTACTGACATGTCGTCTACTGTCACTGCATATGATTCTGTCACCATTGAAAGAATGGTGGAGGATTATATGAGTGACCGCATCCAAGTAGGCACGTCAGACAGTCCGTACGTATACTGGCAGGAAAAAGAGGCAATTTGGAGGCACTTGCACAAACTGGCTTTATTCTACCTAACTTGCCCTCCCTCCAGTGTGTACTCCGAAAGAGTGTTTAGTGCAGCCGCTCACCTTGTCAGCAATCGGTGTACGAGGTTACTTCCAGAAAATGTGGAGAAGATGATGTCCATCAAAATGAATTATAATCAGTTCCTCCGTGGAGACATTCACCAGCAATTGCCTCCAGAAAGTAAACAGGGATCTGAGATGGTGGATTCCAGTGAGGACGAATTAATAATCTGTGAGGAGGGGGATGTACACAGTGAAAGGGGTGAGGAATCGGAGGATGATGATGAGGTGGACATATTGCCTCTGTAGAGCCAGTTTGTGCAAGGAGAGATTGATTGCTTCTTTTTTGGTGGGGGCCCAAACCAACCAGTCATTTCAGTCACAGTCGTGTGGCAGACCCTGTTGCTGAAATGATGGGTTCGTTAAAGTGTGCATGTCCTGTTTATACAACATAAGGGTGGGTGGGAGGGCCCAAGGACAATTCCATCTTGCACCTCTTTTTTCTTTCATTTTTCTTTGCATCATGTGCTGTTTGGGGACAATTTTTTTGAAGTGCCATCCTGTCTGACACTGCAGTGCCACTCCTAGATGGGTCAGGTGTTTGTGTCGGCCACTTGTGTCGCTTAGCTTAGTCACACAGCGACCTTGGTGCGCCTCTTTTTTTCTTTGATCATGTGCTGTTTGGGGACAATTTTTTTGAAGTGCCATCCTGTCTGACACTGCAGTGCCACTCCTAGATGGGCCAGGTATTTGTGCCGGCCACTTGTGTCGCTTAGCTTAGTCACACAGCGACCTTGGTGCGCCACTTTTTTTCTTTGCATCATGTGCTGTTTGGGGACTATTTTTTTGAAGTGCCATCCTGTCTGACACTGCAGTGCCACTCCTAGATGGGCCAGGTGTTTGTGTCGGCCACTTGTGTCGCTTAGCTTAGTCACACAGCGACCTTGGTGCGCCTCTTTTTTTCTTTGATCATGTGCTGTTTGGGGACAATTTTTTTGAAGTGCCATCCTGTCTGACACTGCAGTGCCACTCCTAGATGGGCCAGGTATTTGTGCCGGCCACTTGTGTCGCTTAGCTTAGTCACACAGCGACCTTGGTGCGCCACTTTTTTTCTTTGCATCATGTGCTGTTTGGGGACTATTTTTTTGAAGTGCCATCCTGTCTGACACTGCAGTGCCACTCCTAGATGGGCCAGGTGTTTGTGTCGGCCACTTGTGTCGCTTAGCTTAGCCATCCAGCGACCTCGGTGCAAATTTTAGGACTAAAAATAATATTGTGAGGTGTTCAGAATAGACTGGAAATGAGTGGAAATTATGGTTATTGAGGTTAATAATACTATGGGATCAAAATGACCCCCAAATTCTATGATTTAAGCTGTTTTTTAGGTTTTTTTGAAAAAAACACCCGAATCCAAAACACACCCGAATCCGACAAAAAAAATTTCGGTGAGGTTTTGCCAAAACGCGTCCGAATCCAAAACACGGCCGCGGAACCGAATCCAAAACCAAAACACAAAACTGTGTGTTATGGACGCGACAGTGGTCAGGGGATGCGGATTCCAAACGGCACATGGAAGTATTGCCGTATAAAGTTATTTGGGGCTGGTCTATCGGACCTGGTGGCCACGGCAACGGCTGGAAAATCCACCTTTTTACCCCAGGTCACTTCACATCAGCAGAAAAAGACACCGTCTTTTCAAACTCAGTCCTTTCGTTCCCATAAGTACAAGCGAGCAAAAGGCCACTCCTTTCTGCCCCGGGGCAGAGGAAGAGGAAAAAGACTGCACCATGCAGCCGCTTCCCAGGAGCAGAAGCCCTCCCCTGCTTCTGCCAAGTCTTCAGCATGACGCTGGGGCTTTACAAGCAGACTCAGATATGGTGGGGGCCCGTCTCAAGAATTTCAACGCGCAGTGGGCTCACTCGCAAGTGGATCCCTGGATTCTACAGGTAGTATCGCAGGGGTACAAACTGGAATTCGAGGCGTTTCCCCCTCGTCGGTTCCTGAAGTCTGCTTTACCAAAGTCTCCCTCCGACAGGGAGGCAGTTTTGGAAGCCATTCACAAGCTGTATTCCCAGCAGGTGATAATCAAGGTACCCCTCCTGCAACAGGGAAAGGGGTATTATTCCACGCTGTTGGTGGTACCGAAGCCGGACGGCTCGGTGAGACCAATTTTAAATCTGAAATCCTTGAACACTTACATAAAAAGGTTCAAATTCAAGATGGAGTCACTCAGAGCAGTGATAGCGAACCTGGAAGAAGGGGACTATATGGTGTCTCTGGACATCAAAGATACTTATCTCCACGTCCCAATATACCCTTCTCACCAAGGGTACCTCAGGTTTGTAGTACAAAACTGTCATTATCAGTTTCAGACGCTGCCGTTTGGATTGTCCACGGCACCTCGGGTCTTTACCAAGGTAATGGCCGAAATGATGATTCTTCTACGAAGAAAAGGCATTTTAATTATCCCTTACTTGGACGATCTCCTGATAAGGGCAAGATCCAGGGAACAGTTAGAAGTCGGAGTAGCACTATCTCAGGTAGTGTTACGTCAGCACGGGTGGATTCTAAATATTCCAAAATCGCAGCTGATTCCAACGACACGTCTACTGTTCCTAGGAATGATTCTGGACACAGTCCAGAAGAAGGTGTTTCTCCCGGAGGAGAAGGCCAGGGAGTTATCCGAGCTAGTCAGGAACCTCCTAAAACCAGGCCAGGTCTCAGTGCATCAGTGCACGAGGGTCCTGGGAAAAATGGTGGCTTCTTACGAAGCGATTCCATTCGGAAGTTTCCATGCAAGAACGTTTCAGTGGGATCTACTGGACAAATGGTCCGGATCGCATCTGCAGATGCATCAGCGGATAACCCTGTCGCCAAGGACAAGGGTGTCTCTCCTGTGGTGGCTGCAGAGTGCTCATCTACTAGAGGGCCGCAGATTTGGCATTCAGGATTGGATCCTGGTAACCACGGATGCCAGCCTGAGAGGCTGGGGAGCAGTCACACAGGGAAGGAATTTCCAGGGCTTGTGGTCAAGCATGGAAACATCTCTTCATATAAACATTCTGGAACTAAGGGCCATTTACAATGCCCTAAGTCAAGCAAAACCTCTGCTTCAGGGTCAGGCGGTGTTGATCCAATCGGACAACATCACGTCAGTCGCCCACGTAAACAGACAGGGCGGCACGAGAAGCAGGAGGGCAATGGCAGAAGCTGCAAGGATTCTTCGCTGGGCGGAAAATCATGTGATAGCACTGTCAGCAGTGTTCATTCCGGGAGTGGACAACTGGGAAGCAGACTTCCTCAGCAGACACGACCTTCACCCGGGAGAGTGGGGACTTCACCCAGAAGTCTTCCACCTGATTGTAAACCGTTGGGAAAAACCAAAGGTGGACATGATGGCGTCACGTCTAAACAAAAAACTGGACAGATATTGCGCCAGGTCAAGGGACCCTCAGGCAATAGCAGTGGACGCTCTGGTAACGCCGTGGGTGTACCAGTCAGTGTATGTGTTCCCTCCTCTGCCTCTCATACCAAAAGTACTGAGAATCATAAGAAGGAGAGGAGTAAGAACTATACTCGTGGTTCCGGATTGGCCAAGAAGGACTTGGTACCCGGAACTTCAAGAGATGCTCACGGACGAACCGTGGCCTCTACCTTTAAGAAAGGACCTGCTACTGCAGGGGCCTTGTCTGTTCCAAGACTTACCGCGGCTGCGTTTGACGGCATGGCGGTTGAACGCTGGATCCTGAGGGAAAAAGGCATTCCAGAAGAAGTCATTCCTACTCTGGTCAAAGCCAGGAAGGACGTAACCGCAAAACATTATCACCGCATTTGGCGTAAATATGTTGCGTGGTGTGAGGCCAAGAAGGCCCCTACAGAGGAATTTCAACTGGGTCGTTTCCTTCATTTCCTGCAAACAGGACTGTCTATGGGCCTAAAATTAGGGTGCATTAAGGTTCAAATTTCGGCCCTGTCGATTTTCTTCCAGAAAGAACTGGCTTCAGTACCTGAAGTTCAGACATTTGTAAAAGGGGTGCTGCACATACAGCCTCCTTTTGTGCCTCCAGTGGCACCTTGGGATCTCAATGTGGTGTTGAGTTTTCTAAAGTCACATTGGTTTGAACCACTTTCCACTGTGGACTTAAAATATCTCACATGGAAGGTGTCGATGCTGTTAGCCTTGGCTTCAGCCAGGCGTGTGTCAGAATTGGCGGCTTTATCATATAAAAGCCCTTACTTAATTTTTCATTCTGACAGGGCGGAATTGAGGACTCGTCCTCAATTTCTACCTAAGGTGGTTTCTGCATTTCACATGAACCAACCTATTGTGGTACCTGCGGCTACCAGGGACTTAGAGGACTCTAAGTTGCTTGACGTTGTCAGGGCCTTGAAAATATATGTTTCCAGGACGGCTGGAGTCAGAAAATCTGACTCGCTGTTTATCCTGTATGCACCCAACAAGCTGGATGCTCCTGCTTCTAAGCAGACGATTGCTCGTTGGATTTGTAGTACAATTCAGCTTGCACATTCTGTGGCAGGATTGCCACAGCCAAAATCAGTAAAAGCCCATTCCACAAGGAAAGTGGGCTCATCTTGGGCGGCTGCCCGAGGGGTCTCGGCTTTACAACTTTGCCGAGCAGCTACTTGGTCAGGGGCAAACACGTTTGCTAAATTCTACAAATTTGATACCCTGGCTGAGGAGGACCTGGAGTTCTCTCATTCGGTGCTGCAGAGTCATCCGCACTCTCCCGCCCGTTTGGGAGCTTTGGTATAATCTAGAGATGAGCGCCGGAAATTTTTCGGGTTTTGTGTTTTGGTTTTGGGTTCGGTTCCGCGGCCGTGTTTTGGGTTCGACCGCGTTTTGGCAAAACCTCACCGAATTTTTTTTGTCGGATTCGGGTGTGTTTTGGATTCGGGTGTTTTTTTAAAAAAACCCTAAAAAACAGCTTAAATCATAGAATTTGGGGGTAATTTTGATCCCAAAGTATTATTAACCTCAAAAAACATAATTTACACTCATTTTCAGCCTATTCTGAACACATCACACCTCACAATATTATTTTTAGTCCTAAAATTTGCACCGAGGTCGCTGTGTGAGTAAGATAAGCGACCCTAGTGGCCGACACAAACACCGGGCCCATCTAGGAGTGGCACTGCAGTGTCACGCAGGATGGCCCTTCCAAAAAACCCTCCCCAAACAGCACATGACGCAAAGAAAAAAAGAGGCGCAATGAGGTAGCTGACTGTGTGAGTAAGATTAGCGACCCTAGTGGCCGACACAAACACCGGGCACATCTAGGAGTGGCACTGCAGTGTCACGCAGGATGTCCCTTCCAAAAAACCCTCCCCAAACAGCACATGACGCAAAGAAAAAAAGAGGCGCAATGAGGTAGCTGTGTGAGTAAGATTAGCGACCCTAGTGGCCGACACAAACACCGGGCCCATCTAGGAGTGGCACTGCAGTGTCACGCAGGATGTCCCTTCCAAAAAACCCTCCCCAATCAGCACATGATGCAAAGAAAAAGAAAAGAAAAAAGAGGTGCAAGATGGAATTATCCTTGGGCCCTCCCACCCACCCTTATGTTGTATAAACAAAACAGGACATGCACACTTTAACCAACCCATCATTTCAGTGACAGGGTCTGCCACACGACTGTGACTGATATGACGGGTTGGTTTGGACCCCCCCCAAAAAAGAAGCAATTAATCTCTCCTTGCACAAACTGGCTCTACAGAGGCAAGATGTCCACCTCATCTTCACCCTCCGATATATCACCGTGTACATCCCCCTCCTCACAGATTATCAATTCGTCCCCACTGGAATCCACCATCTCAGCTCCCTGTGTACTTTGTGGAGGCAATTGCTGCTGGTCAATGTCTCCGCGGAGGAATTGATTATAATTCATTTTAATGAACATCATCTTCTCCACATTTTCTGGATGTAACCTCGTACGCCGATTGCTGACAAGGTGAGCGGCGGCACTAAACACTCTTTCGGAGTACACACTTGTGGGAGGGCAACTTAGGTAGAATAAAGCCAGTTTGTGCAAGGGCCTCCAAATTGCCTCTTTTTCCTGCCAGTATAAGTACGGACTGTGTGACGTGCCTACTTGGATGCGGTCACTCATATAATCCTCCACCATTCTATCAATGTTGAGAGAATCATATGCAGTGACAGTAGACGACATGTCCGTAATCGTTGTCAGGTCCTTCAGTCCGGACCAGATGTCAGCATCAGCAGTCGCTCCAGACTGCCCTGCATCACCGCCAGCGGGTGGGCTCGGAATTCTGAGCCTTTTCCTCGCACCCCCAGTTGCGGGAGAATGTGAAGGAGGAGATGTTGACAGGTCGCGTTCCGCTTGACTTGACAATTTTGTCACCAGCAGGTCTTTCAACCCCAGCAGACCTGTGTCTGCCGGAAAGAGAGATCCAAGGTAGGCTTTAAATCTAGGATCGAGCATGGTGGCCAAAATGTAGTGCTCTGATTTCAACAGATTGACCACCCGTGAATCCTTGTTAAGCGAATTAAGGGCTGCATCCACAAGTCCCACATGCCTAGCGGAATCGCTCCGTGTTAGCTCCTCCTTCAATGCCTCCAGCTTCTTCTGCAAAAGCCTGATGAGGGGAATGACCTGACTCAGGCTGGCAGTGTCTGAACTGACTTCACGTGTGGCAAGTTCAAAGGGCATCAGAACCTTGCACAACGTTGAAATCATTCTCCACTGCACTTGAGACAGGTGCATTCCACCTACTATATCGTGCTCAATTGTATAGGCTTGAATGGCCTTTTGCTGCTCCTCCAACCTCTGAAGCATATAGAGGGTTGAATTCCACCTCGTTACCACTTCTTGCTTCAGATGATGGCAGGGCAGGTTCAGTAGTTTTTGGTGGTGCTCCAGTTTTCTGTACGTGGTGCCTGTACGCCGAAAGTGTCCCGCAATTCTTCTGGCCACCGACAGCATCTCTTGCACGCCCCTGTCGTTTTTTAAAAAATTCTGCACCACCAAATTCAAGGTATGTGCAAAACATGGGACGTGCTGGAATTGGCCCAGATTTAATGCACACACAATATTGCTGGCGTTGTCCGATGCCACAAATCCACAGGAGAGTCCAATTGGGGTAAGCCATTCCGCGATGATCTTCCTCAGTTGCCGTAAGAGGTTTTCAGCTGTGTGCGTATTCTGGAAAGCGGTGATACAAAGCGTAGCCTGCCTAGGAAAGAGTTGGCGTTTGCGAGATGCTGCTACTGGTGCCGCCGCTGCTGTTCTTGCGGCGGGAGTCCATACATCTACCCAGTGGGCTGTCACAGTCATATAGTCCTGACCCTGCCCTGCTCCACTTGTCCACATGTCCGTGGTTAAGTGGACATTGGGTACAGCTGCATTTTTTAGGACACTGGTGACTCTTTTTCTGAGGTCTGTGTACATTTTCGGTATCGCCTGCCTAGAGAAATGGAACCTAGATGGTATTTGGTACCGGGGACACAGTACCTCCAACAAGTCTCTAGTTGGCTCTGCAGTAATGATGGATACCGGAACCACGTTTCTCACCACCCAGGATGCCAAGGCCTCAGTTATCCGCTTTGCAGTAGGATGACTGCTGTGATATTTCATCTTCCTCGCAAAGGACTGTTGAACAGTCAATTGCTTACTGGAAGTAGTACAAGTGGGCTTACGACTTCCCCTCTGGGATGACCATCGACTCCCAGCGGCAACAACAGCAGCGCCAGCAGCAGTAGGCGTTACACGCAAGGATGCATCGGAGGAATCCCAGGCAGGAGAGGACTCGTCAGACTTGCCAGTGACATGGCCTGCAGGACTATTGGCATTCCTGGGGAAGGAGGAAATTGACACTGAGGGAGTTGGTGGGGTGGTTTGCGTGAGCTTGGTTACAAGAGGAAGGGATTTACTGGTCAGTGGACTGCTTCCGCTGTCACCCAAAGTTTTTGAACTTGTCACTGACTTATTATGAATGCGCTGCAGGTGACGTATAAGGGAGGATGTTCCGAGGTGGTTAACGTCCTTACCCCTACTTATTACAGCTTGACAAAGGGAACACACGGCTTGACACCTGTTGTCCGCATTTCTGGTGAAATACCTCCACACCGAAGAGCTGATTTTTTTGGTATTTTCACCTGGCATGTCAACGGCCATATTCCTCCCACGGACAACAGGTGTCTCCCCGGGTGCCTGACTTAAACAAACCACCTCACCATCAGAATCCTCCTGGTCAATTTCCTCCCCAGCGCCAGCAACACCCATATCCTCCTCATCCTGGTGTACTTCAACACTGACATCTTCAATCTGACTATCAGGAACTGGACTGCGGGTGCTCCTTCCAGCACTTGCAGGGGGCATGCAAATAGTGGAAGGCGCATGCTCTTCACGTCCAGTGTTGGGAAGGTCAGGCATCGCAAACGACACAATTGGACTCTCCTTGTGGATTTGGGATTTCAAAGAACGCACAGTTCTTTGCGGTGCTTTTGCCAGCTTGAGTCTTTTCAGTTTTCTAGCGAGAGGCTGAGTGCTTCCATCCTCATGTGAAGCTGAACCACTAGCCATGAACATAGGCCAGGGCCTCAGCCGTTCCTTGCCACTCCGTGTGGTAAATGGCATATTGGCAAGTTTACGCTTCTCCTCCGACAATTTTATTTTAGGTTTTGGAGTCCTTTTTTTTCTGATATTTGGTGTTTTGGATTTGACATGCTCTGTACTATGACATTGGGCATCGGCCTTGGCAGACGACGTTGCTGGCATTTCATCGTCTCGGCCATGACTAGTGGCAGCAGCTTCAGCACGAGGTGGAAGTGGATCTTGATCTTTCCCTAATTTTGGAACCTCAACTTTTTTGTTCTCCATATTTTATAGGCAGAACTAAAAGGCACCTCAGGTAAACAATGGAGATGGATGGATTGGATACTAGTATACAATTATGGACGGACTGCCACGGTTAGGTGGTATAAAAAAACCACGGTTAGGTGGTATATATTATAATAATAATACAATTATGGATGGACGGACTGCCTGCCGACTGCCGACACAGAGGTAGCCACAGCCGTGAACTACCGCACTGTACACTGGTTGATAAAGAGATAGTAGTATACTCGTAACAACTAGTATGACACTATGACGACGGTATAAAGAATGAAAAAAAAACCACGGTTAGGTGGTATATATTATAATAATAATACAATTATGGATGGACGGACTGCCTGCCGACTGCCGACACAGAGGTAGCCACAGCCGTGAACTACCGCACTGTACACTGGTTGATAAAGAGATAGTAGTATACTCGTAACAACTAGTATGACACTATGACGACGGTATAAAGAATGAAAAAAAAACCACGGTTAGGTGGTATATATTATAATAATAATACAATTATGGATGGACGGACTGCCTGCCGACTGCCGACACAGAGGTAGCCACAGCCGTGAACTACCGCACTGTACACTGGTTGATAAAGAGATAGTAGTATACTCGTAACAACTAGTATGACACTATGACGACGGTATAAAGAATGAAAAAAAAACCACGGTTAGGTGGTATATATTATAATAATAATACAATTATGGATGGACGGACTGCCTGCCGACTGCCGACACAGAGGTAGCCACAGCCGTGAACTACCGCACTGTACACTGGTTGATAAAGAGATAGTAGTATACTCGTAACAACTAGTATGACACTATGACGACGGTATAAAGAATGAAAAAAAAACCACGGTTAGGTGGTATATATTATAATAATAATACAATTATGGATGGACGGACTGCCTGCCGACTGCCGACACAGAGGTAGCCACAGCCGTGAACTACCGCACTGTACACTGGTTGATAAAGAGATAGTAGTATACTCGTAACAACTAGTATGACACTATGACGACGGTATAAAGAATGAAAAAAAAACCACGGTTAGGTGGTATATATTATAATAATAATACAATTATGGATGGACGGACTGCCTGCCGACTGCCGACACAGAGGTAGCCACAGCCGTGAACTACCGCACTGTACACTGGTTGATAAAGAGATAGTAGTATACTCGTAACAACTAGTATGACACTATGACGACGGTATAAAGAATGAAAAAAAAACCACGGTTAGGTGGTATATATTATAATAATAATACAATTATGGATGGACGGACTGCCTGCCGACTGCCGACACAGAGGTAGCCACAGCCGTGAACTACCGCACTGTACACTGGTTGATAAAGAGATAGTAGTATACTCGTAACAATTAGGATGACACTATGACGGTATAAAGAATGAAAAAAAAACCACGGTTAGGTGGTAGGTATATAATAATAAATAATACAATTCTGGTCGGACGGACTGCCTGCCGTGTGCCGACACAGAGGTAGCCACAGCCGTGAACTACCGCACTGTACACTGGTTGATAAAGAGATAGTAGTATACTCGTAACAATTAGGATGACACTATGACGGTATAAAGAATGAAAAAAAAACCACGGTTAGGTGGTAGGTATATAATAATAAATAATACAATTCTGGTCGGACGGACTGCCTGCCGTGTGCCGACACAGAGGTAGCCACAGCCGTGAACTACCGCACTGTACACTGGTTGATAAAGAGATAGTAGTATACTCGTAACAATTAGGATGACACTATGACGGTATAAAGAATGAAAAAAAAACCACGGTTAGGTGGTAGGTATATAATAATAAATAATACAATTCTGGTCGGACGGACTGCCTGCCGTGTGCCGACACAGAGGTAGCCACAGCCGTGAACTACCGCACTGTACACTGGTTGATAAAGAGATAGTAGTATACTCGTAACAATTAGGATGACACTATGACGGTATAAAGAATGAAAAAAAAACCACGGTTAGGTGGTAGGTATATAATAATAAATAATACAATTCTGGTCGGACGGACTGCCTGCCGTGTGCCGACACAGAGGTAGCCACAGCCGTGAACTACCGCACTGTACACTGGTTGATAAAGAGATAGTAGTATACTCGTAACAATTAGGATGACACTATGACGGTATAAAGAATGAAAAAAAAACCACGGTTAGGTGGTAGGTATATAATAATAAATAATACAATTCTGGTCGGACGGACTGCCTGCCGTGTGCCGACACAGAGGTAGCCACAGCCGTGAACTACCGCACTTTACACTGGTTGATAAAGAGATAGTAGTATACTCGTAACAATTAGGATGACACTATGACGGTATAAAGAATGAAAAAAAAAACCACGGTTAGGTGGTAGGTATATAATAATAAATAATACAATTCTGGTCGGACGGACTGCCTGCCGTGTGCCGACACAGAGGTAGCCACAGCCGTGAACTACCGCACTGTACTGTGTCTGCTGCTAATATAGACTGGTTGATATTTAAAGAGATATTAGTAGTATACAACAATACTATACTGGTGGTCAGGCACTGGTCACCACTCCTGCAGCAAAAGTGTGCACTGTTAATTAATATAATTGTACTCCTGGCTCCTGCTAACAACCTGCAGTGCTCCCCAGTCTCCCCCACAATTAATTATAAGCTTTTAATTTATACATTGATGACTGTGCAGCACACTGGGCTGAGCTGAGTGCACACAGACTGAGTCACACTGTGTGACTGACTGTGCTGTGTATCGTTTTTATTTTCAGGCAGAGAACGGATATAGCAGAGAGAAGTGAACGGATATATTATATTAAATAAAAGTTAACTAGCAACTGCACTGGTCACTGACTGTGGTAAACTAACTCTGTCTGCGACTCTGCACAATCTCTCTCTATCTAATCTATCTATCTCTATTCTAATGGAGAGGACGCCAGACACGTCCTCTCCCTATCAATCTCAATGCACGAGTGAAAATGGCGGCGACGCGCGGCTCCTTATATAGAATCCGAGTCTCGCGATAGAATCCGAGCCTCGCGAGAATCCGACAGCGTCATGATGACGTTCGGGCGCGCTCGGGTTAACCGAGCAAGGCGGGAAGATCCGAGTCGCTCGGACCCGTGGAAAAAAAAGTGAAGTTCGTGCGGGTTCGGATTCAAAGAAACCGAACCCGCTCATCTCTAGTATAATCCCCATGGTCCTTACGGAGTCCCAGCATCCACTAGGACGTCAGAGAAAATAAGATTTTACTTACCGATAAATCTATTTCTCGTAGTCCGTAGTGGATGCTGGGCGCCCATCCCAAGTGCGGATTGTCTGCAATACTTGTATATAGTTATTGTTACAAAAATTCGGGTTATTATTGTTGTGAGCCATCTTTTCAGAGGCTCCTTTGCGTTTATCATACTGTTAACTGGGTTCAGATCACAAGATGTACGGTGTGATTGGTGTGGCTGGTATGAGTCTTACCCGGGATTCAATATCCTTCCTTATTATGTACGCTCGTCCGGGCACAGTATCCTAACTGAGGCTTGGAGGAGGGTCATAGGGGGAGGAGCCAGTGCACACCACCTGATCCTTAAGCTTTTATTTTGTGCCCTGTCTCCTGCGGAGCCGCTATTCCCCA
The DNA here is from genome assembly GCF_028390025.1 of Pseudophryne corroboree. Classification (NCBI taxonomy): domain Eukaryota; kingdom Metazoa; phylum Chordata; class Amphibia; order Anura; family Myobatrachidae; genus Pseudophryne; species Pseudophryne corroboree. The sequence continues at coordinate 934,121,479 of NC_086444.1, read as the reverse complement.
TGGTCCTTACGGAGTCCCAGCATCCACTACGGACTACGAGAAATAGATTTATCGGTAAGTAAAATCTTATTTTTTTTGGATTTTACATGCTCTTTACTATGACATTGGGCATCGGCCTTGGCAGACGACGTTGATGGCATTTCATCGTCTCGGCCATGACTAGTGGCAACAGCTTCAGCACGTGGTGGAAGTGGATCTTGATCTTTCCCTATTTTACCCTCCACATTTTTGTTCTCCATTTTTTAATGTGTGGAATTATATGCCAGTAATATATCAATAGCAATGGCCTACTACTATATATACTGCGCACAACTGAAATGCACCACAGGTATGGATGGATAGTATACTTGACGACACAGAGGTAGGTAGAGCAGTGGCCTACTGTACCGTACTGCTATATAGTATATACTGGTGGTCAGCAAACTGTGCAAAACTGAAATGCACCACAGTATGGATGGATAGTATACTTGACGACACAGAGGTAGGTAGAGCAGTGGACTACTGTACCGTACTGCTATATATATAGTTATACTGGTGGTCAGCAAAATTCTGCACTGTCCTCCTACTATATACTACAATGCAGCACAAATATGGAGCGTTTTTCAGGCAGAGAACGTATAATACTGGTGGTCACTGGTCAGCAAAACTCTGCACTGTCTTCCTACTATATAATACTGCTGGTCCCCAGTCCCCACAATAAAGCAATTAGCACACTGAGCACAGATATTTGCAGCACACTGAGCACAGTCAGATATGGAGCGTTTTTCAGGCAGAGAACGTAGATATTTGCACTTGCAGCACACTGAGCACAGATATTTGCAGCACAATTTGCAGCCCACTGAACATAGAAACTGAGAGGACGCCAGCCACGTCCTCTCACAATCATCTCCAATGCACGAGTGAAAAATGGCAGCGACGCGCAGCTCCTTATATAGAATACGAATCTCGCGAGAATCCGACCGCGGGATGACGACGTTCGGGCGCGCTCGGGTTAACCGAGCAAGGCGGGAGGATCCGAGTCTGCCTCGGACCCATGTAAAATGGGTGAAGTTGGGGGGGGTTCGGATCCCGAGTATCCGAACCCGCTCATCACTATTGACGACCAAGCGTTTTTCGAGGCGGCGTTCTGGAAATGGGAGCGTTTTAGGCACAGCCACTCCAATCGAGAAAATGACGGCGGGACTCCTGCCATCGCAGCCAGGCTGTACCGGCAGGAGGCATCCACAATTTCTGTGACCACGCTGTAATTGCGGTGCGATTGTAATTACAGCGTGATCGCAATGGGTGGGCGGCAGGTCGCATACTGCAATGGGGGAGTGGCGAGGCCAAGGACTGCGTCTCAGATGCAGTTTCCTTGGCCTCACAAGCTGCTCTGTGACTGCTTCTCTGAGTAACCCCAGGCTAACTGCAGTCACAGATGGTCTCGATGTTCAGCAGTTTAGAGATTGAAAATGCAGGCAGGAGTTGGTACGCACCTCCTGCATTTGCATTGCTAAGGATTGCATTTGTATTGCTTATCATGCTTGTCATGCCCAAAAGCACCAGGTCAAGTCGCGTAAAGTGGTTAATCCTAACACACTGGTTAGGATGCCCACACCATTTCGACAATTTCTGCTCAACTTCTCAGGAGAAGCATTATGGGTGCCACATCCCTGTGGGCTGTGGCAGTTGGTCCAATAGGAGCAACAACTGAATTGCTCCATCATATGCACATTAGTTACAGTTGTTAATAAAAAACAATTGAATTTGCCCTAAAATGAATTTAAGAGAGGGAAGAGAATTCACTTGATGAGGTCTCCTCATAGGTGTGCGCAGGGGGGGTGCCTGGTGCGCACAGGCACCCCCTAATGTCTGGCACCCTGATCTCACATGCCTGATGCAGTGATCGCCAAGCAGGCTGATTACTGTCCCCTCTGCGTTGCACCCTGTCAGGACTGCATTACTGACCGGACGCCTGGGTTAATCAAGGGTGCCACTGACACCGGCTTTCAAATTCCCAGCTCCAGCTCCATGTACAAAAACAGTGTGATGTGACGTGATTACGTCATGCTGCTTGCATGCCCACCCGCCACATACACAGTTCTCTCCTTCTATGCTATGCCAACGCCAACCACTGATGAGGATCAGCATGCAGCCAGCGTTCCTCTTAGGAAGACAAATTCAATACTGGCAGACAGCCGGCAGCAGCATTGACACGTCACTCATTTTTCCAGCAGCAGCAGTACTAGTCTGCGACTGTGAGTGTCAGTGAGTGAGTGAGTAAGCTGCTGCAGCTTGCAGGGGAAAGAGAGGGGGAGCCAGACCAGGCTGAGGAGGAGCAGTGTAATTGCAGTGAGTGCCATCAGGGGTGTTTGTTTGGTGCACACCACAACATCTGACAATGTATCTGCTTTATTAGAATTGGTACAAATGTGGATATTTTATATGTGTTGACCATCAGTAGATGGTGCTAGACACGCCCAAAAGGCGGTGCTAGACACACCCCTCCGACGGTGCACCCCCTAATAAAATGTGCTGCGCACGCCAGTGGGTCTCCTGCATGATAAAGATGCAAGGACGTTTACATTGACAAAGGAAATCCCCTTACACCTCTACAGCATTTCTAATTTTTGTAAGTTTGCAGTGAGAAGTGGGTGGAGGTTTATCACGCCATATAACTTGAAGTAAATCTGAGTTTAGGACTTTAACAAAGAGATTCTGAAAGAGATAGAACTTAGGACCTAATTTAGGGCCTAATTCAGACCTGATTGCTCCTCTGAGATTTTGCAGATGGCTGCGATCTGATAGCCACCGCCCATAGAGAATGCATGCGTACGTCGTGCGAAAACTTCGCCAGACAGCGGACATCTGCAAATCTGTTAGCAACTCACTCACCATCGAACAATTTTTCCAATCAGCAGTCTGTGCGCAGCCCAGCACTTACTCTTACAGTGCGATACAAACAGGCTGATCGGGCCGGAGCTGGTGTCACACACCCGCCCTGAAAACGCTTGGCCACGCCTGCGTTTTTTCTGACACTCCTAGTTACCACCCCCAAACGTCTGCTTCCTGTGAATCACCTTGCGTACGCCTAGCGATTGAAAAAATTGCAGGATTCTTTTGCAGTTTGGCCTTGCGCATGCGCACTACGATGCATGCGCAGTCAATTATTGGCCACTGTGTGAATTCGCACAACAGCGATAAGGTCTGATTTAGGCCCTTAGTAATGATAGCAATTGCAAAGTTGCTTGCAGCAGCTTTGCAAATGCAATCCTTTGCAATGCAAATGCAGGAGGAGGTGCATACCACTTCCTTCCTGCATTTTGTGATGTGATCGCATCTATGATGAACATAGCGACGGCAGTCTAATAGGCCCTACACACTGGGCAATAATAGTCAAAGATATGAACGACATTCATATCTTTGAGTGTGGAGGCACCAGCGATGAACGATGCGCGGCCCCGCGCTCGTTCATCGCTGGTGCCCAGTCGCCTGTGCATGCAGGCCAATATGGACGATCTCGTCCATATTTGCCTGCACTTCTATGGAGTCAGGTGATGGGGGGAGTGAAGAAACTTCACTCCCCCCGTCACTGCCCCCCCCACCGCCGGGTCGCCCGTCCACGTATCCGCCATCGGGCAGCTCGGCGGCGTATCGCTCAATGTGTAGGGCCCATAAGTGAACCTGAGCTTACTCAGGTTTGCTGTCAGTAAGCCTTACTGAATTAGGCCCTAATATCATCTTAAGTGCAATGATCCTGCCCAGCTACTAGATAATGACATAACATTTTTTTCAGCAAGTTTGATTTCAATTTTGTAACTACAAGGAGAAAATTCCCATATGAAGAGGTAATAAAGACTCCCAAGGACTTTGTCCTCAACCCCAAAACTGTTATCATCGCAAAAGTTGCAATATCAGGGCAATTGTGTAATACTGATGCTAACATTGCCTTGATACAGGTGATATATTATATAGAGATGTGTGTGGCCAGTTTAATCCAGAGCTTGCAGTAAAATCCAGTGTCAAAATTCCTATTAATATCTTTTAGCTTCTAACATGTATTGCTGTTAATGTGAAATTATTTTAATATGTAATCAGTTTCACTTGTAGCCAAAAACATAAATTGGGTTACATGGAAATTAACAGGAATAAATCAAACGAAGGTGATTTAAATAAAATTAGGTTTAGGTTGACATAAAATCCTTCACTACCATTTTCAGATAATTAATGGAAAATCATTAAGCGCTGTAATAAAAGAAAATTCTTTATGAATGGCACTTTAATCCATTAGGTTATTTTTTTTTAGCTCTCCTTTTTACTGCACACTTTTTATTTTTATTCTACCTGGAACATTAAACATTTTTCCATTTTAGAGCTTTCAGGCCAATCACCTCATAAGCATATTTCTACAGATTGTCTGCCAGCCCTGTGATCCAGGAAGAGCTGCAAGAGAAATGCTAACTGTAATATGGAAGGGCACTTATTTAACTTGTCTGGCTCCTGCAGTGACTTGTTAAATGAGCAGCTCTGTTTAAACCAGCTGCCACTATGATGAAGCTTTAAATAGGAAGATTGAAATAATCAAGACAAATGGCATGCTTATTATGTGTTGTGATACATCTCTGAAGCCAGTATGGAGCCAGCTACTTGTGTGATTTGGAATAGCTGTTGGCCCCCCCAAACCCCCCCATACCTCATTGACACTTTAGCCTTTATTTCTTGGCAACAACATTTTTAGCACAGAGCTATGGTTTCATTATTACTGTGTTCCCTGATTTTCCAATACACAACATTTAATTTACCGCTAGTTAAATTACACTGACCCACATTTTTAATATCTGCAATGTAGCCAAGGATGAAAGCAAAAATAAAATAAAAAACAAACAAAGCACACAAAAAAATAGACAAAACAAAGAAAAAAAAAAGAGTTGAATCAAAGCAGTCAGTAGCGTGTAAGGGAATTATTGTATGCTCAAGGTCATGCTGGTAATTCCAGCGTAACTTATCAGCAGTAATGTGGCATTAGGAATCTTACTTGACAGGGTATGTTTTAGAATCAAATGGTGGAAGCGACATTATGACATTAGGGTAAATTCTTTGTTGCTGAGTGACCCTGACAAGAATTGCTCAGTGCTCAGGAAGCAATAATTCATGCCTCTTATAAAGTTAATTTCTTTCTTTAGTTTTTTAAGGGCTGATTTATTGCAAAGGGCTTTAGCGCTCATCATTCTACTAACGTTCTTCTACTCTATTTCATCTGAGCTGCATGGCTATGTCTAAATTCACTTCACCATATTAGATATTTTCTTTCTGTTTCTCCTACCTGCAGCTAGTCATAGTTAAACTGCAGTTGTAGACTGAGTTAATGTACCAAGAGATCCAGTAAAATTGTATAATATGAATAACACTCCGATTAGACAGACATTTGTTTATCTATGGTAATGGTTCTGTTCAATTATATGGGTGTGACCAGGGTCTGTGCTAGAGTGTTAGGCGCCCCCCTGCAAACTATAAATTTGCGCCCTCCAATATTTCACAATGGGTCAGCATACGCCTTTGGCGCGCGTTGGGAAAAGGGTGTGGTATCACAAGGGAGGGGCGTGGTCACACCGCACCCCCATTTCAAATTACGCCACACAGTAACACAATCTTATTCAATTACACCATATGTAGTAGTGCTGCTCATTCACATAATGCCCCCAGTAGTAATGCCGCTTATACGTAATGCCCCCCCCAATAGTAGTAGCGTCCTTATACGTAATACCCCCCCAGTAGTATAGCATCCTTATACGTAATGCTCCCACAGTTGTGGTACCATCCTTATACGTCATGCCCCACATGTAGTAGTAGCGTCCTTATAAGTAATGCCCCCCCCAGTAGTAGTAGCGTCCTTATACATAATGCCCCCCCAGTAGTAGTAGCATCCTTATACGTAATGCACCCCCACTAGTGGAAGCATCCTTACACGTAATGCCCCCCAAGTAGTGGTACCGTCCTTATACGTAATGCCCCCCCAGTAGTGGTAGCGTCCTTATATGTAATGCCCCCCCTGTAGTAGTAGCGTCCTTAAATGTAATGCCCCCCAGTAAAAGTAACATCCTTATATGTAATGCCCCCCAATAGTAGTAGCGTCCTTATAGGTAATGCCCCCCCAGTAGTATAGCATCCATATACGTAATGACCCCACAGCAGTGGTACCATCCTTATACGTCATGCCCCACATGTAGTAATAGCGTCCTTATAAGTAATGCCCCCCAGTAGTAGTAGCGTCCTTATACATAATGCCCCCCCAGTAGCAGTAGCATCCTTATACGTAAAGCACCCCCACTAGTGGAAGCATCCTTACACATAATGCCCCCCAAGTAGTGGTAGCATCCTTATATGTAATGCCCTCGCAGTAGTAGTAGCGTCCTTATATGTAATGCCCCCCTGTAGTAGTAGCATCCTTAAATGTAATGCCCCCCAGTAAAAGTAACATCCTTATATGTAATGCCCCCCCAGTAGCATCCTTATACGTGTTGCCCCCCCAGTAGTAGTAGCGTCCTTATACGTAATGCCCCCCCAGTAGTATAGCATCTTTAAACGTAATGCCCCCACAGTAGTGGTACCATCCTTATACGTCATGCCCCACATGTAGTAGTAGCGTCCTTATAAGTAATGCCCCCCAGTAGTAGTAGCGTCCTTATACATAATGCCCCCCCCCCAGTAGTAGTAGCATCCTTATACATAAAGCACCCCCACTAGTGGAAGCATCCTTACACATAATGCCCCCCAAGTAGTGGTAGCGTCCTTATACACAATGCCTCCCTAGTAGTGGTAGCGTCCTTATATGTAATGCCCCCCCCTGTAGTAGTAGCATCCTTAAATATAATGCCCCCCAGTAAAAGTAACATCCTTATATGTAATGCCCCCCCAGTAGCAGTAGTGTCCTTATACGTAATGCCCCCCCAGTAGTAGTAGCAGCATCATTATACGTAATGCCCCCCCAGTAGTTGTGTCCTTATACATAATGCCCCCCCCCCCTCCAGTAGTAGTAGTGTTGTTATACGTAATGCCACCCCAGTAGTGGTAGCACCCTTATACGTAATGCCCTCCCCCAGTAATAGTAGCGTGCTTATACGTAATGCCCCCAGTAGTAGTAGCATTGTTATACGTAATGCCCCCCCAGTAGTAGTAGCAGCATTGTTATAAGTAATGCCCTCCCCAGCAGTAGTGTCCTTATACCAAATGCCCCCCCAGTATTAGCAGCGTTGTTATACGTAAACCCCCCCCAGTAGTAGCATTGTTATATGTAATGCCCCCCCAGTATTAGCGTTGTTATACATAATGCCGCCCCCACAGTTGTAGTAGCGTATTTACATGTAATAGCCCCCCAGTAGTAGCGTCCATAATGCGCGCACACGGTCACACCTTATACACCCCCCCACCATACACTCACACACATACACACCCCACACCATACACACACACCCACCATACACACACACATTTCTCTCTCACCCTCTACTTACCTCATACTGGTTGGCCACCACTGTAATTACTCTTCCTCTGTACAGCAGCCTGGTCCATGTAGCTTCGCCCCCTCCATCCCGTGTAGCCCCGCCCCCTCATCGGATCTGTACACAACTGCTGTCACACAGGTGAGGGGAGTGGGCTTTTCATGTTGCCGGCGCCGCTGCCTGTCATACAATGACAGCACAACAGCCGGCAGCAGCAGGGGGGACAGGGCATCGCAGCAGCGGGGATGTAGAGCAGACAGAGTGCCTCTCCTGCCTGGAGCCTACCTGCTTTGCATCCCTTCGCTGAGCGGGTAGCGCCGTGCCTGGGTGTGACATTACCATTTCTTCAGTTGTTTTGCTCATATAGCCATACTGTATGACTCAATTACAATTTTATTTTATATTTATTTTATTTTTACCCAAAATGTTTACTTTTTTATCAGCCAATATCTGCTCTCACTGCTACGTCTGTACCATGCGGGCTGACAAATTATAATTAAACCATTTCTCAAAATGGCCCTGATTTACATAATGTCCTAATCTGACACATTTGTCCCTTGTTGAGAAAGTTGGGAGGTCCTCAATTGGATTGGAAATGATGGAGGTAATTCAGACCCGATCGCTCCTGTGCAATTTCGCACAGCGTGCGATCAGATCTGAACTGCGTATGCACCACAATGTGCAGGTGCGACGGACCGCAGCAACGGGGATCGCTGGTCAGTGACAGGATGGTGAGATAAATCCGATCGCATGGGCGTTTGCAAGGTGATTGACAGGAGGAGGCCGTTTCCAGGGAGTGTCCGGACAAACGCAGGTGTGTCACAGCGTTTGAAGGGAGGGTGTCTGACGTCAGCACTGGCTCCGATCGGCAAGAAGCAATCACAGCGACTAAGTCCTGGCTTAGCAGAGACTGCATTAGCGCCCTGCGACAGGAATGTGCAAAGGATCCACTCGCACAGGTGTTCACAAGGTGATTGACATGAAGAGGCTGTTTGTGGATGGCAACTGACCGTTTTCAGGGAGAGTCCAGAAGAATGCAGGCAGGATCAAGCATTTTCAGGGAGGGTGTCTGGCGTGAAATCTGGTCCACAAAATCCTGATGTGATTGCAGCAGCTGAGTAAGTCCTGGGCTGCGCTACACATTCGAACGCACACTTGCACAGCGAATTCACCCTCCCCCTGTACGTGGCTACTTTCTGATCACAAGGCAGCAAAAAATGCAGCCCAGCGATCAGGTCTGAATTACCCCCAATGGGAGGCGATTGAAGGTTACCTGCACACAGTGAAATTAGCCATATTGGTTAATTGACCAATATCATACCTCACAGGGCCAGGACCCATTTGAGGGTTATGTTTCAATGTCATTATTAGAATTGAATTGTTCCGATCACTGGGCAGTTGGGAGGTATTTTCGTCTACAGTGTTTAATGGCTGCCACATGCGCTAGTCACTGGTGTGTGTGTGAAGGAATGGTAAGAGGGCCATTGTAGAGGGATAAGGGTCAGCCTAGTACTTTTTAGCACTTACTTCTTCCTCTTTGTGATGTAGTGATACCATCTGGGAAATCTTGGGGAGTATATAATATGGGGATTGGGTAAAAACTGGAATGGTCTCAATTCTGGAACTCCGGACCGGACCAACTCCTAGCAGGAACCTCTGAAACTTTGGAGCTCGTATTGTAAGTCCCCTCTGTTTCGTCCGTGGGGTGTCCCATCTGAGGGAAGGGTGGGGGGTGTTAGCCTGTGACAGCTGTCACCAGGGAGATGGGGATGGAGATATTGTAGTCTCCACCTAATGGTCCGGGGATGGGGTAAAAGCCGGAAAGGTCCAGGCCATACATGGAGGCTGCAATCTCTCACTATCTCCTCGTTGACAGCCCCCACAGGTAACAGCCCACAGATGGGGACGCACACTACAAGCTTCAGAGTGGCAGAATTTGTTGCAGGGAGCCAGTAAGTGGTGGGCCCATGTGCAAAAATATAATTTGGGCCCCCCTCCCCAATCCAAATTTACAATATAACACATGGCAATGAGTGATAGGGAGATGCAGATGGTGACAGCAGAAGGCAGGTGGAGGCAGAGGGTGACAGCAGATGGCAGGGGTGTTGGAGTATAGTACACTCAGTACCTTGTCTCCTGTGTATACATTACACTGGGTGCACATCCTCTAGTTTTTACCCTCTAGTGCTGGAGCATCAGGGAGGTGGAGACTGATGACACAGTTCCTCCTGCAGTGTATAGAGAAAGACGGTTCCTCCTGTAGCGTGTGTCGCACTGCCTGAGCTGGACGGAGAGCAGTGGGCGGTGTGTGTTCCTTCCAACAGGAGTCAGTCTGCACGGATGTGCAGCCTTCCATTTCATACTGTCAGAGTCACTACCTTACCACAGCCGCATGACGTATAGCGATAAGTACCGCAATTTCACTGTACCAGCCTGTTATATGTATGAGTGAGTTACTGCTGCTGCAGAACATCTTCCGCATTAACAAGTGTTGTCTTTGTATGTTAAGAAACCAGCCTTCTGGTTAACTATCAATTGTGTGGATTAACATCACTATCAAACACCGCAACACTCTGCCAACAAGGGGGAGGCAGAGAGTGACAGGGAGAGGCAGCGGGTGACAGGTATAAGCCCAATGTCCTGTGTGGTGCTGGAGAATAGGGGGCATGTACCTTGGTGGGGGCAGGAACACTGTGCCCTCTGCTCTGTGACAGGGGTTCCCGTCCGTTGTGCTTTTTTCAGTTTGTCGCTCGGTCAGGAAGACTCTGACAGTGCCAGTTACACCACTAGTGGGCTTCCTTTAATTCACAGATAGCAGTGAATTAGAAATCATGTACAGCTGTCTGTTAATTAGAGGCAGCATGCGGCTGTGATCATCAGTGCTGTCATAGGCGTGCGCAGCACATTTTATAAGGGGGTGCACAACTGGAGTGGTATGCCTTGCACTGCCTACCGGACATGCCTAGCACCATATATTAGCAGTCAGAGAGAAGGAGGGAGAAAAAGAGAGAGGCGAGACAGAGGATAGAGAGAGAGGGCCAGGGTAGAGAGAGAGGGGGTACAGGTGGCACTGTGTAGCTCATTCTGTCCACGTACCCCTAGTACAAGCATCACTGTGTGTGTTCCTTCAGTACAAGACGCACTGGGTACCTGAGGCAGCGGCAGTTCACCCTTTCAGCACCGGCAGCAGCGGTAACCTCTTCTGGTTACTGTTGGATTGTGACGTCGGCAACAGCATCAGAGAGGAGAAGAAACGGTGAGAGGAGGGACTGGATCACCTCCTCCCGCTAGTACTGCGTTGACAGTGCTGCTGTATATGCCCCTTCAATGCACCACATTGCCGCAGGTACTTGCTTAAAAATATATATATATAAAAAAGTGGCACAAACCACATGGGGTGGGAAAGAGCCAGTCTGCTTCCTCCCCCTTCCTGGATCATACAGTGCTCCCAGTCACCCCACACACATATTGTCCCCTCCAGTCACCACTCTGCCCCACCATACATACACACACACACACACACACACACACACACACACACACACACACACACTGGTCAAAGTGGAAATTTTGAAGTGGGGGTATGGAAAAGTGAAGGTGGAAATTCTCCAGAAAAGGGGGTGTGGCCACTCAAAAGGGGGGGGGGTGTCCTTCAGTGCAGTTTACCACCCCATATAACCCTTATACACATTATGCATCACAATAGTAGGACCCCTTATACTATAGAGTACTGTTGCACCTTTCACATTATAGCACAAGGTATGAGCCAAAATTCACATTATAGCACACGGTATGAGCTGAAATTCACATTATACCCCATGTTATGAGCCGAAATTCACATTATACCCCATGGTATGAGCCGAAATTCACATTATAGCACACGGTATGAGCCGAAATTCACATTATAGCACACGGTATGAGCCGCAATTTACATTATAGCACATGGTATGAGCCGAAATTCACATTATAGCACATGGTATGAGCTGAAATTCACATTATAGCACACGGTATGAGCCAAAATTCACATTATAGCACACAGTATGAGCCGCAATTCACATTATAGCACACGGTAGGAGCCGAAATTCACATTATAGCACATGGTAAGAGCCAAAATTCACATTATAGCAGACGGAATGAGCCGCAATTCACATTATAGCAGACGGTATGAGCCGAAATTCACATTATAGCAGACGGAATTAGACGCAATTCCCATTATAGCATACGGTATGAGCAGCAATTCACATTATAGCACATGGTATGAGCTGTTATTCACATTATAGCACATGGTATGAGCCAAATTTCACATTATAGCAGACCGAATGAGCCGCAATTCACATTATAGCCCACGGTATGAGCCGAAATTCACATTATAGCAGACGGAATGAGCCGCAATTCCCATTATAGCATACGGTATGAGCCGCAATTCCCATTATAGCACATGGTATGAGCCGTTATTCACATTATAGCACATGGTATGAGCCAAAATTCACATTATAGCAGACTGTATGAGCCGAAATTCACATTATAGCAGACGGAATGAGCCGCAATTCCCATTATAGCATACGGTATGAGCCGCAATTCACATTATACCCCATGGTATGAGCCGAAATTCACATTATAGCACACGGTATGAGCCGAAATTCACATTATAGCAGACGGAATGAGCCGCAATTCACATTATAGCACACGGTATGAGACAAAATTCAGGGAGAGTGACAGCAGGGACATAGTGACAGGGAGAGTGACAGAGGGACAGCAAGAGCATACAGTAGGGACTAGGGAGAGAAAAAGGCAGCAGGGTAAAATTACCTATTGAGCTGTGGCGGAGGCTGTGGACTGCGGTGCAGTGGATAAGGCGGCCGCTCCTGATTGGCTGTCGGTTTGAGAAAGCTCTGTGACCAGTGGATGCGGCGGCGGGAATCTTCAGTCAGTGCTCGAAGTGTTTACGGCCCACTCAGAGCATTATATATATATTAGAGATGAGCGGGTTCGGTTTCTCTGAATCCGAACCCGCCAGAACTTCATGTTTTTTTTCACGGGTCCGAGCGACTCGGATCTTCCCGCCTTGCTCGGTTAACCCGAGCGCGCCCGAACGTCATCATGACGCTGTCGGATTCTCGCGAGGCTCGGATTCTATCGCGAGACTCGGATTCTATATAAGGAGCCGCGCGTCGCCGCCATTTTCACACGTGCATTGAGATTGATAGGGAGAGGACGTGGCTGGCGTCCTCTCCGTTTAGACACTTGATTTACTAATTTTGGGGAGCATTAGGAGTACTCAGTAGTGTACAGTGCAGAGTTTTGCTGATAGTGACCAGTGACCACCACTTTTATTTATAATCCGTTCTCTGCCTGAAAAAAGCGATACACAGCACACAGTGACTCAGTCACATACATACCATATCTGTGTGCACTGCTCAGGCTCAGGCCAGTGTGCTGCATCATCTATATATATTATATATCTGTCTGACTGCTCAGCTCACACAGCTTATAATTGTGGGGGAGACTGGGGAGCACTACTGCAGTGCCAGTTATAGGTTATAGCAGGAGCCAGGAGTACATAATATTATATTAAAATTAAACAGTGCACACTTTTGCTGCAGGAGTGCCACTGCCAGTGTGACTAGTGACCAGTGACCTGACCACCAGTATATAATATTAGTAGTATACTATCTCTTTATCAACCAGTCTATATTAGCAGCAGACACAGTACAGTGCGGTAGTTCACGGCTGTGGCTACCTCTGTGTCGGCACTCGGCAGCCCGTCCATAATTGTATATACCAGTGACCTAACCGTGGTTTTTTTTTCTTTCTTTATACATACATACTAGTTACGAGTATACTATCTCTTTATCAACCAGTCTATATATTAGCAGCAGACACAGTACAGTGCGGTAGTTCACGGCTGTGGCTACCTCTGTGTCGGCACTCGGCAGCCCGTCCATAATTGTATATACCAGTGACCTAACCGTGGTTTTTTTTTCTTTCTTTATACATACATACTAGTTACGAGTATACTATCTCTTTATCAACCAGTCTATATATTAGCAGCAGACACAGTACAGTGCGGTAGTTCACGGCTGTGGCTACCTCTGTGTCGGCACTCGGCAGCCCGTCCATAATTGTATATACCACCTAACCGTGGTTTTTTTTTCTTTCTTTATACATACATACTAGTTACGAGTATACTATCTCTTTATCAACCAGTCTATATATTAGCAGCAGACACAGTACAGTGCGGTAGTTCACGGCTGTGGCTACCTCTGTGTCGGCACTCCGCAGCCCGTCCATAATTGTATATACCAGTGACCTAACCGTGGTTTTTTTTTCTTTCTTTATACATACATACTAGTTACGAGTATACTATCTCTTTATCAACCAGTCTATATATTAGCAGCAGACACAGTACAGTGCGGTAGTTCACGGCTGTGGCTACCTCTGTGTCGGCACTCGGCAGCCCGTCCATAATTGTATATACCACCTAACCGTGTTTTTTTTTCTTTCTTTATACATACATACTAGTTACGAGTATACTATCTCTTTATCAACCAGTCTATATATTAGCAGCAGACACAGTACAGTGCGGTAGTTCACGGCTGTGGCTACCTCTGTGTCGGCACTCGGCAGCCCGTCCATAATTGTATATACCAGTGACCTAACCGTGGTTTTTTTTTCTTTCTTTATACATACATACTAGTTACGAGTATACTATCTCTTTATCAACCAGTCTATATATTAGCAGCAGACACAGTACAGTGCGGTAGTTCACGGCTGTGGCTACCTCTGTGTCGGCACTCGGCAGCCCGTCCATAATTGTATATACCAGTGACCTAACCGTGGTTTTTTTTTCTTTCTTTATACATACATACTAGTTACGAGTATACTATCTCTTTATCAACCAGTCTATATATTAGCAGCAGACACAGTACAGTGCGGTAGTTCACGGCTGTGGCTACCTCTGTGTCGGCACTCGGCAGCCCGTCCATAATTGTATATACCAGTGACCTAACCGTGTTTTTTTTTTCTTTCTTTATACATACATACTAGTTACGAGTATACTATCTCTTTATCAACCAGTCTATATATTAGCAGCAGACACAGTACAGTGCGGTAGTTCACGGCTGTGGCTACCTCTGTGTTGGCACTCGGCAGCCCGTCCATAATTGTATATACCAGTGACCTAACCGTGGTTTTTTTTTCTTTCTTTATACATACATACTAGTTACGAGTATACTATCTCTTTATCAACCAGTCTATATATTAGCAGCAGACACAGTACAGTGCGGTAGTTCACGGCTGTGGCTACCTCTGTGTCGGCACTCGGCAGCCCGTCCATAATTGTATATACCAGTGACCTAACCGTGGTTTTTTTTTCTTTCTTTATACATACATACTAGTTACGAGTATACTATCTCTTTATCAACCAGTCTATATATTAGCAGCAGACACAGTACAGTGCGGTAGTTCACGGCTGTGGCTACCTCTGTGTCGGCACTCGGCAGCCCGTCCATAATTGTATATACCAGTGACCTAACCGTGTTTTTTTTTTCTTTCTTTATACATACATACTAGTTACGAGTATACTATCTCTTTATCAACCAGTCTATATATTAGCAGCAGACACAGTACAGTGCGGTAGTTCACGGCTGTGGCTACCTCTGTGTCGGCACTCAGCAGCCCGTCCATAATTGTATACTAGTATCCAATCCATCCATCTCCATTGTTTACCTGAGGTGCCTTTTAGTTGTGCCTATTAAAATATGGAGAACAAAAATGTTGAGGTTCCAAAATTAGGGAAAGATCAAGATCCACTTCCACCTCGTGCTGAAGCTGCTGCCACTAGTCATGGCCGAGACGATGAAATGCCAGCAACGTCGTCTGCCAAGGCCGATGCCCAATGTCATAGTACAGAGCATGTCAAATCCAAAACACCAAATATCAGTAAAAAAAGGACTCCAAAACCTAAAATAAAATTGTCGGAGGAGAAGCGTAAACTTGCCAATATGCCATTTACCACACGGAGTGGCAAGGAACGGCTGAGGCCCTGGCCTATGTTCATGGCTAGTGGTTCAGCTTCACATGAGGATGGAAGCACTCAGCCTCTCGCTAGAAAAATGAAAAGACTCAAGCTGGCAAAAGCAGCACAGCAAAGAACTGTGCATTCTTCGAAATCCCAAATCCACAAGGAGAGTCTAATTGTGTCGGTTGCGATGCCTGACCTTCCCAACACTGGACGTGAAGAGCATGCGCCTTCCACCATTTGCACGCCCCCTGCAAGTGCTGGAAGGAGCACCCGCAGTCCAGTTCCTGATAGTCAGATTGAAGATGTCAGTGTTGAAGTACACCAGGATGAGGAGGATATGGGTGTTGCTGGCGCTGGGGAGGAAATTGACCAGGAGGATTCTGATGGTGAGGTGGTTTGTTTAAGTCAGGCACCCGGGGAGACACCTGTTGTCCGTGGGAGGAATATGGCCGTTGACATGCCAGGTGAAAATACCAAAAAAATCAGCTCTTCGGTCAGTTCGGTGTGGAGGTATTTCACCAGAAATGCAGACAACAGGTGTCAAGCCGTGTGTTCCCTTTGTCAAGCTGTAATAAGTAGGGGTAAGGACGTTAACCACCTCGGAACATCCTCCCTTATACGTCACCTGCAGCGCATTCATAATAAGTCAGTGACAAGTTCAAAAACTTTGGGTGACAGCGGAAGCAGTCCACTGACCAGTAAATCCCTTCCTCTTGTAACCAAGCTCACGCAAACCACCCCACCAACTCCCTCAGTGTCAATTTCCTCCTTCCCCAGGAATGCCAATAGTCCTGCAGGCCATGTCACTGGCAATTCTGACGAGTCCTCTCCTGCCTGGGATTCCTCCGATGCATCCTTGCGTGTAACGCCTACTGCTGCTGGCGCTGCTGTTGTTGCCGCTGGGAGTCGATGGTCATCCCAGAGGGGAAGTCGTAAGCCCACTTGTACTACTTCCAGTAAGCAATTGACTGTTCAACAGTCCTTTGCGAGGAAGATGAAATATCACAGCAGTCATCCTACTGCAAAGCGGATAACTGAGGCCTTGGCATCCTGGGTGGTGAGAAACGTGGTTCCGGTATCCATCATTACTGCAGAGCCAACTAGAGACTTGTTGGAGGTACTGTGTCCCCGGTACCAAATACCATCTAGGTTCCATTTCTCTAGGCAGGCGATACCGAAAATGTACACAGACCTCAGAAAAAGAGTCACCAGTGTCCTAAAAAATGCAGCTGTACCCAATGTCCACTTAACCACGGACATGTGGACAAGTGGAGCAGGGCAGGGTCAGGACTATATGACTGTGACAGCCCACTGGGTAGATGTATGGACTCCCGCCGCAAGAACAGCAGCGGCGGCACCAGTAGCAGCATCTCGCAAACGCCAACTCTTTCCTAGGCAGGCTACGCTTTGTATCACCGCTTTCCAGAATACGCACACAGCTGAAAACCTCTTACGGCAACTGAGGAAGATCATCGCGGAATGGCTTACCCCAATTGGACTCTCCTGTGGATTTGTGGCATCGGACAACGCCAGCAATATTGTGTGTGCATTAAATCTGGGCCAATTCCAGCACGTCCCATGTTTTGCACATACCTTGAATTTGGTGGTGCAGAATTTTTTAAAAAACGACAGGGGCGTGCAAGAGATGCTGTCGGTGGCCAGAAGAATTGCGGGACACTTTCGGCATACAGGCACCACGTACAGAAAACTGGAGCACCACCAAAAACTACTGAACCTGCCCTGCCATCATCTGAAGCAAGAAGTGGTAACGAGGTGGAATTCAACCCTCTATATGCTTCAGAGGTTGGAGGAGCAGCAAAAGGCCATTCAAGCCTATACAATTGAGCACGATATAGTAGGTGGAATGCACCTGTCTCAAGTGCAGTGGAGAATGATTTCAACGTTGTGCAAGGTTCTGATGCCCTTTGAACTTGCCACACGTGAAGTCAGTTCAGACACTGCCAGCCTGAGTCAGGTCATTCCCCTCATCAGGCTTTTGCAGAAGAAGCTGGAGGCATTGAAGGAGGAGCTAACACGGAGCGATTCCGCTAGGCATGTGGGACTTGTGGATGCAGCCCTTAATTCGCTTAACAAGGATTCACGGGTGGTCAATCTGTTGAAATCAGAGCACTACATTTTGGCCACCGTGCTCGATCCTAGATTTAAAGCCTACCTTGGATCTCTCTTTCCGGCAGACACAGGTCTGCTGGGGTTGAAAGACCTGCTGGTGACAAAATTGTCAAGTCAAGCGGAACGCGACCTGTCAACATCTCCTCCTTCACATTCTCCCGCAACTGGGGGTGCGAGGAAAAGGCTCAGAATTCCGAGCCCACCCGCTGGCGGTGATGCAGGGCAGTCTGGAGCGACTGCTGATGCTGACATCTGGTCCGGACTGAAGGACCTGACAACGATTACGGACATGTCGTCTACTGTCACTGCATATGATTCTCTCAACATTGATAGAATGGTGGAGGATTATATGAGTGACCGCATCCAAGTAGGCACGTCACACAGTCCGTACTTATACTGGCAGGAAAAAGAGGCAATTTGGAGGCCCTTGCACAAACTGGCTTTATTCTACCTAAGTTGCCCTCCCACAAGTGTGTACTCCGAAAGAGTGTTTAGTGCCGCCGCTCACCTTGTCAGCAATCGGCGTACGAGGTTACATCCAGAAAATGTGGAGAAGATGATGTTCATTAAAATGAATTATAATCAATTCCTCCGCGGAGACATTGACCAGCAGCAATTGCCTCCACAAAGTACACAGGGAGCTGAGATGGTGGATTCCAGTGGGGACGAATTGATAATCTGTGAGGAGGGGGATGTACACGGTGATATATCGGAGGGTGAAGATGAGGTGGACATCTTGCCTCTGTAGAGCCAGTTTGTGCAAGGAGAGATTAATTGCTTCTTTTTTGGGGGGGGTCCAAACCAACCCGTCATATCAGTCACAGTCGTGTGGCAGACCCTGTCACTGAAATGATGGGTTGGTTAAAGTGTGCATGTCCTGTTTTGTTTATACAACATAAGGGTGGGTGGGAGGGCCCAAGGATAATTCCATCTTGCACCTCTTTTTTCTTTTCTTTTTCTTTGCATCATGTGCTGATTGGGGAGGGTTTTTTGGAAGGAACATCCTGCGTGACACTGCAGTGCCACTCCTAGATGGGCCCGGTGTTTGTGTCGGCCACTAGGGTCGCTAATCTTACTCACACAGCTACCTCATTGCGCCTCTTTTTTTCTTTGCGTCATGTGCTGTTTGGGGAGGGTTTTTTGGAAGGGACATCCTGCGTGACACTGCAGTGCCACTCCTAGATGTGCCCGGTGTTTGTGTCGGCCACTAGGGTCGCTAATCTTACTCACACAGCTACCTCATTGCGCCTCTTTTTTTCTTTGCGTCATGTGCTGTTTGGGGAGGGTTTTTTGGAAGGGACATCCTGCGTGACACTGCAGTGCCACTCCTAGATGGGCCCGGTGTTTGTGTCGGCCACTAGGGTCGCTAATCTTACTCACACAGTCAGCTACCTCATTGCGCCTCTTTTTTTCTTTGCATCATGTGCTGTTTGGGGAGGGTTTTTTGGAAGGGCCATCCTGCGTGACACTGCAGTGCCACTCCTAGATGGGCCCGGTGTTTGTGTCGGCCACTAGGGTCGCTAATCTTACTCACACAGCTACCTCATTGCGCCTCTTTTTTTCTTTGCGTCATGTGCTGTTTGGGGAGGGTTTTTTGGAAGGGCCATCCTGCGTGACACTGCAGTGCCACTCCTAGATGGGCCCGGTGTTTGTGTCGGCCACTAGGGTCGCTAATCTTACTCACACAGCTACCTCATTGCGCCTCTTTTTTTCTTTGCGTCATGTGCTGTTTGGGGAGGGTTTTTTGGAAGGGACATCCTGCGTGACACTGCAGTGCCACTCCTAGATGGGCCCGGTGTTTGTGTCGGCCACTAGGGTCGCTTATCTTACTCACACAGCGACCTCGGTGCAAATTTTAGGACTAAAAATAATATTGTGAGGTGTGAGGTATTCAGAATAGACTGAAAATGAGTGTAAATTATGGTTTTTGAGGTTAATAATACTTTGGGATCAAAATGACCCCCAAATTCTATGATTTAAGCTGTTTTTTAGTGTTTTTGGAAAAAAACACCCGAATCCAAAACACACCCGAATCCGACAAAAATAATTCGGTGAGGTTTTGCCAAAACGCGTTCGAACCCAAAACACGGCCGCGGAACCGAACCCAAAACCAAAACACAAAACCCGAAAAATTTCAGGCGCTCATCTCTAATATATATATATATATAGCTGTGCCAAGTAATCAGTAGTTTACTGAGTGCACTAATAGATTGTAAGTGCACTCAGTAAACTATGGATTGCTTGGCCCAGCCACTATATATATATATATATATATATATATATATATATCATAACGTAACAACCCTTCGTTTATAAAAAAAAAAAATTTTATCCCCCCACAGACTCTCACCCAAACTGGAGAGAGATTGAGCGCGGGCAGGACTTGGAGCCAGAAGGACAGCACAGGGCGCCGTGGCCAGGGTGGGAGGAAGGGTGGGGGGGCCGGGAGCATGTCAGATCGTGAGGAAGTCACTCTGTGAGTGACGATGCGGCTACTGATGACCGGCGGCAGCGCAGCGGGACGGGAGGGGATGTAACCGCCGGGCAGCGCTGCACACAGGTGATCCGATCGTTGCTATCTGTGTGCTGCTGTAGTAGCACTGCTACAACAGCAGCACACAGACCGCGATGTTCGAATCGCAGGCGTGACGAGCGGGGGGTGCCGGACATTAGGGGGTGCCTGTGCGCACCAGGCACCCCCCGTGCGCACGCCTATGAGTGCTGATAGGTGTCAGGACTCCTCTATCAGTCCAGCACACACAAGGTCAGCCGTGCCTACCCAATGTAAGGGGCAGGTTCCTCAGGCAGTGTGGCCAACCCTCCTTTCTGCACTGGGCAATTCCTCTGACACTACACAAAATGGTCTGCGTGGGGACGACCTTTGGATAACCCATTACTGGTCTGGGCAGCAGTTGGTCCCTTGGTCCACAAGGGCACCGGTGCAATGCACCTGCTGCACGAATGGTAGTTCCGATTCTGATCCAATTCCTGTGATACAGTATGCATGAGAAAGCAACCTATGTTTTCACTAGGAACCAGTACAATAACTGAGATATTTCATGCAGGCATGCATCCTCAGGTAAACTTCTAAAAATGCAAAACAGCTATTAGAATAGGAAATTTGAGAGGCAGATCCACGTAAGTTTGCTGCACACAATGGCCCTCATTCCGAGTTGTTCGCTCGCAAGCTGTTTTTAGCAGCATTGCACACGCTAAGCCGCCGCCTACTGGGAGTGAATCTTAGCTTATCAAAATTGCGAACGAAAGGTTCTCAAAATTGCGAGTAGAAATTACTTAGCAGTTTCTGAGTAGCTCGAGACTTACTCTTCCAGTGCGATCAGTTCAGTGCTTGTCGTTCCTGATTTGACGTCACAAACACACCCAGCGTTCGCCCAGACACTCCCCCGTTTCTCCAGCCACTCCCGCGTTTTTCCCAGAAACGGTAGCATTTTTTCACACACTCCCATAAAACGTCCAGTTTCCGCCCAGAAACACCCACTTCCTGTCAATCACATTACGATCACCAGAACGAAGAAAAAACCTCGTAATGCCGTGAGTAAAATACCTAACTGCATAGCAAATTTACTTGGCGCAGTCGCACTGCGGACATTGCGCATGCGCATTAGCGGAAAAAAAATAACGAGCGATCAACTCGGAATGACCCCCAATGTGGGCAATTAATAATTAAGAAATAAAAGAAATAAAATATTATTATAATTATAAATTATAAATCGCCAAAAATTTAACACTTTGGCAAAAAGAAGCTATTACATTTTGGCCTTGGGACTCTGAAGAATAATCAACTAGAAAACTGGCAGCTGTCCTAGAACTCTACTCTTGTACATCAAACTGCAATGTGAATTGTAGCTTCATTTTATGTCATTAGGCACTCTGGTCAGAACCCTTTGTTCCCTTGTTGTGCCTTCCTGAGTCAGCAGAAAATACAATAATAATGTTAGGCAGATATTTCTCCAGAAGAAACAACAGACGTGCAATATTTCTAGGATGAGTAGAGTGTAAGCTACAGTAGGTAGCAATCCACTGTCCCTAGAATGAGGAAGGTTTGCAGCTAATCACTTTGAGGCTTCCAACCTGGCAGCACCTGAGAATAGATGGGTATAATTTATGCAAAAAGAGTAGTGAATTTTTACCTGTAAACACAGCATGGTTGTACAGTGGTTAGCAAAGCTGTCTCACAGTGCTGGGATCAAGGGTCTGATTCCACATAAGGCCACATTCGTGTGAAATATGCAGGGCTGTTTCTAGCCAATTTGGCTCTCAGTGCGTACATTACAAAAATGTGCCCGCTGACGAGGGGGTGCACATGTTAGCATGGCCTCATTAAACTGGGCATGGTGTCACTAAAACAGGTGTAGTCTTGCAGAAAAAGACTACCTTACACCTCAGTCTTTGTCCCTGAACCAACAGACCTCAGCCACCATAGGAAAGAAAGAGATTCCACCATATTAAGCACCACATAATGCCCCTTGCACCATATTATGGCCTCTGCACCATATTATGCCACACACCGCAATGCCCATGATTTATTATGCCCCACAGTAAGGCTTGTAATTACTTTTAAATGACCTGCTTGTTGCCAGGAGTTTCATGCTGTGGATGCCATGCTCCTTGCCAGGGGTTTCATGCTCTGGCTGTCATGCTCGTTGCCAGAGGTGTCATGCTCTGGCTGTCATGCTCTTTGCCAGGGGTTTCATGCTCTGGCTGTCATGCTCGTTGCCAGAGGTGTCATGCTCTGGCTGTCATGCTCTTTGCCAGGGGTTTCATGATCTGGCTGTCATGCTCGTTGCCAGGGGTTTCATGCTCTGGCTGTCATGCTCGTTGCCAGGGGTTTCATGCTCTGGCTGTCATGCTTGTTGCCAGGGGTTTCATGCTCTGGCTGTCATGCTTGTTGCCAGGGGTTTCATGATCTGGCTGTCATGCTCGTTGCTGGGGGTGTGTAATTGCTGAACTACATGAACATTGGCATTGTGTGCTTGCATGTACCTTCAAATCAGGCCTTAGTCCTGTGCACTTTGTACAGGCACAATGACAGCGACTTGCGTTAAACTGCATCAGCCATATTATAACAACTCGAACAACTGTAAACAACATTTCTAGACATGTAACTTAAACTAGCCATGTCTTTGCTTTAGGTGCAGGTGTATATTCTATTTAAGTTGAAAACAACTTATGATGCAATCAACTTAAAATGCAGACTTAAAAATACAAGTGTGCTGTATATGTATGCTGTATATGGATGGTGAAAGTTGGTGGAAGTTGCATCATTGCCATCCACTTATTATACAGAAAGTGTTTGTTAAACAGTCAGTGTTTGATATAAAGTAAGTACCTCTGGACACTGCTTTACACATATGCATGCTATATGAGCAGTCCAATAAAAGTGCAATGGAGTTCCAAAGAGAGCTTGATTGTTAGGGAACTCCAGCACTATTTTTATGAGACCCATAAATCTAGTGAGAGGGACTTTCACCAATGACAGCCGCTACTGTTCCCTTAGAGCTGTATGTGCTCACCGGTACTTGAGCTGCTGCCTGGACTTAAACCTCTAGCAGTAGGAGCTCAAGCAATAGGCTGGAGATCACATGGTAATTAACCTGGAGTGTAGCAGCTGGCAAGGCAAGAGTTAATTGCAGACAGACTGAATACAGCAATGGTAACTGCAGACAGATTTGCTGACTGAAGTGCACAGGATAATGTTTACAGGAGTAATGAGGCGTGAGTTGCAGATGAACACAGACAGGTGATTGTTAACTTACTGGAAACAATCAGGTGCTGGTTGTGTACTGGGATTTGACAGCATGAAGGTAACTGCTTGATGAACTGTGTGACTAGGCTGCAGTCTGCAGTAACAAATACCGTGACTAAGCTGTGACTTGAGTACAGGTTTGGGTGTACTGTAAATACCATAGTTAGCTGCAGACTTGCGACTACAGGCACAGCTGGAGTGATTGTACTTTGCTGTTGGCAACCATGGACACACAGGCTGGATGTACACAGAACCAGAGTTGGCAGGGTATATACGGAGACTTGGCAGAAGCCTGGACATGGATCAGGACCAGACAAGAGAGTAACTGGATGTCTATGACAAAGCAAGGACATGGAGCAGGAACGGACACACAATAGCAGGTACAGAATAGACTCCAACAGGGCACGGGTGCAGGACTAGCAGGGGCAGCACACTGAGGACTGAGGTAGGATACAAAGATATTTAAACACAATGGCAGGGCACCAGGACACAGAGGGGGAGATGTACTTAGCCTGAAAAGTGATAAATATCACTGTGAAAAAGTACCAGCCAATCGGCTCCTAACTGCCATGTCACAGGCTGTGTTTGAAAAATGACAGTTAGGAGCCGATTGGCTGGTACTTTATCACAGTGATATTTATCACTTTTCAAGCTTAGTACATCTGGCCCAGAAAGAGAATGGGAAACTGAGAATTGTACAGGGACCACATGGCAAGCTCACTAGAGTCAGGAACTGGGGAATATCACAGGCAGGCAGGAACTGACAAGAATCCATAATGAAAGGAAGACAGACCAATCAATAGAGACATCAGGCTGAGGTGAGGTAGCGAGGTATTCCAAACAGGTGAACTGCTGCATGTAGCCAGAATCCTAGTTGCTAGGAGACAGCCGGAATACAGACAGGAAAGAGCCACAGCAGTGACTCATAACACTGATGTATGTGACCTCCGCCAACACTTGCAGCAACAAACAGGTCTGGTGAGCTGCAACAGTCACTATTCCCATGAACGCTAAATGTCCTGTTTTTAGTAAATGCTACAATGCTTATGGCAAATAAAATTATGGTGCAAGTCCATGCCTAAAGCTGATGACAGACAACCTTACACTGCATGTTCAAACTGTAGATGATCAGCCAGAAAACACAACAGACACTGGTCTCTACTGCAAGAGAATTGGCCGAAAATTGTGAAATATTTACCATAATAATGAATCAAAAATCTAAATGAAAATTGACACCAGCATCAAGTGTCGTGTCACATGACCTCCTCCAGTGCACAATTCCAATAGAACACCTATAGACTGTTCTCACACTGTGGGGTATATTCAATTAGCAGCTATAATGGACTTTTCGCGCGGAAAGTAGAGATGAGCGGGTTCGGTTTCTTTGAATCCGAACCCGCACGAACTTCACTTTTTTTTTCACGGGTCCGAGCGACTCGGATCTTCCCGCCTTGCTCGGTTAACCCGAGCGCGCCCGAACGTCATCATGACGCTGTCGGATTCTCGCGAGACTCGGATTCTATATAAGGAGCCGCGCGTCGCCGCCATTTTCACACGTGCATTGAGATTGATAGGGAGAGGACGTGGCTGGCGTCCTCTCCATTTAGATTAGATTTAGAAGAGAGAGAGAGAGAGAGATTGCTGTGATACTGTAGATTAGAAGAGAGTGCAGACAGAGTTTAGTGACTGACGACCACAGTGACCAGTGACCACCAGAGACAGTGCAGTTGTTTGTTTTATTTAATATATCCGTTCTCTGCCTGAAAAAAACGATACACAGTCACACAGTGACTCAGTCTGTGTGCACTGCTCAGCCCAGTGTGCTGCACATCAATGTATTGTATATAAAGCTTATAATTGTGGGGGAGACTGGGGAGCACTGCAGGTTGTTATAGCAGGAGCCAGGAGTACATGATAAATAATATTATATTAAAATTAAACAGTGCACACTTTTGCTGCAGGAGTGCCACTGCCAGTGTGACTAGTGGTGACCAGTGCCTGACCACCAGTATATTAGTAGTATTGTATACTATCTCTTTATCAACCAGTCTATATTAGCAGCAGACACAGTACAGTGCGGTAGTTCACGGCTGTGGCTACCTCTGTGTCGGCACTCGGCAGGCAGTCCGTCCATCCATAATTGTATTATAATATATACCACCTAACCGTGGTTTTTTTTTCATTCTTTATACCGTCGTCATACTAGTTGTTACGAGTATACTACTATCTCTTTATCAACCAGTGTACAGTGCGGTAGTTCACGGCTGTGGCTACCTCTGTGTCGGCACTCGGCAGGCAGTCCGTCCAACCATAATTGTATTATATACCACCTAACCGTGGTTTTTTTTTCATTTTTTATACCATCGTCATACTAGTTGTTACGAGTATACTACTATCTCTTTATCAACCAGTGTACAGTGCGGTAGTTCACGGCTGTGGCTACCTCTGTGTCGGCACTCGGCAGGCAGTCCGTCCATCCATAATTGTATTATAATATATACCACCTAACCGTGGTTTTTTTTTCATTCTTTATACCGTCGTCATACTAGTTGTTACGAGTATACTACTATCTCTTTATCAACCAGTGTACAGTGCGGTAGTTCACGGCTGTGGCTACCTCTGTGTCGGCACTCGGCAGGCAGTCCGTCCAACCATAATTGTATTATAATATATACCACCTAACCGTGGTTTTTTTTTCATTCTTTATACCGTCGTCATACTAGTTGTTACGAGTATACTACTATCTCTTTATCAACCAGTGTACAGTGCGGTAGTTCACGGCTGTGGCTAGCTCTGTGTCGGCACTCGGCAGGCAGTCCGTCCATCCATAATTGTATTATAATATATACCACCTAACCGTGGTTTTTTTTTTCATTCTTTATACCGTCGTCATACTAGTTGTTACGAGTATACTACTATCTCTTTATCAACCAGTGTACAGTGCGGTAGTTCACGGCTGTGGCTACCTCTGTGTCGGCACTCGGCAGGCAGTCCGTCCAACCATAATTGTATTATAATATATACCACCTAACCGTGGTTTTTTTTTCATTCTTTATACCGTCGTCATACTAGTTGTTACGAGTATACTACTATCTCTTTATCAACCAGTGTACAGTGCGGTAGTTCACGGCTGTGGCTACCTCTGTGTCGGCACTCGGCAGGCAGTCCGTCCAACCATAATTGTATTATATACCACCTAACCGTGGTTTTTTTTTCATTCTTTATACCGTCGTCATACTAGTTGTTACGAGTATACTACTATCTCTTTATCAACCAGTGTACAGTGCGGTAGTTCACGGCTGTGGCTACCTCTGTGTCGGCACTCGGCAGGCAGTCCGTCCAACCATAATTGTATTATAATATATACCACCTAACCGTGGTTTTTTTTTTCATTCTTTATACCGTCGTCATACTAGTTGTTACGAGTATACTACTATCTCTTTATCAACCAGTGTACAGTGCGGTAGTTCACGGCTGTGGCTACCTCTGTGTCGGCACTCGGCAGGCAGTCCGTCCATCCATAATTGTATTATATACCACCTAACCGTGGTTTTTTTATACCACCTAACCGTGGCAGTCCGTCCATAATTGTATACTAGTATCCAATCCATCCATCTCCATTGTTTACCTGAGGTGCCTTTTAGTTCTGCCTATAAAATATGGAGAACAAAAAAGTTGAGGTTCCAAAATTAGGGAAAGATCAAGATCCACTTCCACCTCGTGCTGAAGCTGCTGCCACTAGTCATGGCCGAGACGATGAAATGCCAGCAACGTCGTCTGCCAAGGCCGATGCCCAATGTCATAGTACAGAGCATGTCAAATCCAAAACACCAAATATCAGAAAAAAAAGGACTCCAAAACCTAAAATAAAATTGTCGGAGGAGAAGCGTAAACTTGCCAATATGCCATTTACCACACGGAGTGGCAAGGAACGGCTGAGGCCCTGGCCTATGTTCATGGCTAGTGGTTCAGCTTCACATGAGGATGGAAGCACTCAGCCTCTCGCTAGAAAACTGAAAAGACTCAAGCTGGCAAAAGCACCGCAAAGAACTGTGCGTTCTTTGAAATCCCAAATCCACAAGGAGAGTCCAATTGTGTCGGTTGCGATGCCTGACCTTCCCAACACTGGACGTGAAGAGCATGCGCCTTCCACCATTTGCACGCCCCCTGCAAGTGCTGGAAGGAGCACCCGCAGTCCAGTTCCTGATAGTCAGATTGAAGATGTCAGTGTTGAAGTACACCAGGATGAGGAGGATATGGGTGTTGCTGGCGCTGGGGAGGAAATTGACCAGGAGGATTCTGATGGTGAGGTGGTTTGTTTAAGTCAGGCACCCGGGGAGACACCTGTTGTCCGTGGGAGGAATATGGCCGTTGACATGTGTCAAAGTCAGAAAAATGTCTCAATGCACGTTGCCATATTTGCACCGCACACTGGTCCGTGCTGCGCATGCGTACGCTCTCCCGTGGAAGCGCATACCCGCAATAGCGTGCACTCGCACGCGCAGTATGCGCATTTACGGTAGAGTTTATGTGATCGTAGCGTGCGACTCATTAGTTACAAATGTTCACAATTAATGTAGTTTATAGATCATGATCCCTTTGATAGTTTCTGTAAGTTTGGTTAAAGTATAATGTCCCAGAGCTGAGGAATCCCTCTTTGCATCGTACGAAGGGTTTAACAGGAATCATACAGCAGTGTTTGGTACCCATCGGAAGAGTATTTGATTAGCAATATTCCGGTGTTGGTTTGGAGCGTATTAATCGCTCGTGCGAATAGTTATGGACATAAGAAGTTTATGTCCATTTCTATGATTTGCACATACTCAGGTATGCGGCGGGAAACCCAGTTTCCCACCCACCTGAGCTGTTGGAAATCGTCACAGCCCACCTGTATGAATCACCCTATGACCTTTTGTTATGATGCAGGGCCGAATTCCTTCGGCCAATGGACAATGGGATTGTAGGACCAGGAGATTGCATTGTGTGTGGAGCATAAATAGGCAGGCCGACCACATCCAGCTCTCACTCTCTCATCAACGGTTATCTGCTGATAATCGGGAGCTGGATATCGAGGCGCTGGCGATCATACCCTTTGTGCGTAAGTTCTCTCCATAATCATTGTCTTTCTGCGAGCCAATCTCTCTCTCTCTCTCTCTCTATCTCCCTCTCTCCTCTTTTTCTCTTAAATACCTTATAGTATTATAGTATTGTATCGTATTGCATTTAGGTCAGTGTAGTATTGTCTTTTTGTATTTATTGTTTAGTTCTGTGGTTAGGAAGTCTCTGTTATATTGTAGTGTATCATATGTACTGTTATCCCCTTTTACAAGTATATTAGACATAATACAGTTAATAGGCCTTGGAAACCTAAACCAGTATCTGTGTATTTCCTATAGTGATAAGTGTTCATTTGAGCGTCGGTGACGCTCATGCAGCTTTGTAGATAGTCAGGTTCCACAAGGTTGCACTTACACCCTGTACTCACATTAAGGTATTCAGTGTATTTCATCGGTATAAGGTTTAACATAAAGGTATAGTGTTGTGAGCGTCTGCACCGCTGGTGACCTCCTCGTGGTCTTTAGCGTATGCTACGTTACAGCGAATCTTTCCCCTAGACATAACCAATAACGTGTCCTGTGGTCACTGGGCCGTGAGCGAACGTGACGCTTGAGCGTCTCGCCTACGGCTGAGCGATCGTTACGCAAATAGCGTATCATTACGGTATTTCTTAAATAAACAGCGTACAGTGTTCTTAGCTTCATAAGGGTTGTTTATACGACAAGGAATTTAGCATTGTCAATTGCGGGCTCGTCCGGTCCTTTTCACATCTGCACTAGGTAGATCAGCAGACATTATCCCCCAGCAAAAGGGTGGGAGGTTATCTCGCAGTTGCTGACGGGATAAGCGTCTGCTTCGCTTAGACAAAGAGTGCTGAAGGAACCCGGTAACCGGAAGTAAGAACAAAACGCTTGTGTCTTTTAAAACTGTTTATTTTTCTTTTGTCTTGCGTACGCATACATTTATCTGCATTTCTTTTTCAAATTTCGTATATCACTATTCCTGTTTGCCAATTTTTTTTTTTATAGTTGATAGAAAGTGCTAAAAAGAGATTTGCTGTTATTTAAAAGTAGAGGTAATAGTTAAAGTATAGAACAAACACACGGTTTGTCTGAGATACAAGGCAGTCAGTGTGGATTGCGGTAGATGATCAGGGATCACCTACATTGATAAATAAATATATTGTGTTACGGTGGATCCTTTGCATTGCGTACACGTGTCGCTAACAAAGACTAGCGTACGCAATCCAAAAGGCAGACGCACGCAGCGTTCACTACGCAACGTAGCGTCTGGTTACGCCCACGTAGCCCAAGTCACGAAAAGCGATAATTAGCGCAAAAGCGATAAGTAATGCACAGCGGTAGATAACGCGACGCGGTAAATAACGCAAATCTATTTTTTGGAAAATCTGAAATTTAGTTTAACAGATCCTGCTCCTAATTGGTAACACTTTTGGCCTGAAGACAATTTCTGCGCAGAAATAGATATAGAAACAAAGTGTACATGTGTTGAGTGAGTGTGTTTTGTATACAAAAGTTTATATAACTTTAAGGTGGAACCAAAAGGAAAGTCGGGTACTCGTCAAGGAACATACGTGTAAGTGACATATACGGTGGCCAGGGAGGCATCCCTGGTTAAATAATATTTGAGCATTAGAGTATAGCGGACCATAAGGTAACAAGACCAGGAGGTCATAAGGAACAAGACCAGGAGGTCGTAAGGTAAAAGGTCCGCTATAAAAGTCCAGTGGCACAACGCCTGGGGTGTTGGTGCAGAACCCATATAGGCCATAAGCTCTTGCTGAAGGAATCGCGGCCGGAAACATCGATTCCATTGGTCTTTCAGTACATGACAAATAGTGCTCGTGTACCGAACGATTGGACCACACGTAATTGTGTGCAGTAGTTAGTAATCTGACCTAAATACCATTAGAGTAAAGTGGTCACAAACGCTATTTGTACATTCTGACGTGATTTGTGTAATTTTTTATTTTTGGAAGGGAAGTTCGCTGGTCACTCAGGAACTATCTAACAACCCCAACTTTACTGGAAAGAGTAAGTGTCCTGCGGGTAACCCTCATATGTTCCAGTAAACTGAAGGTTCCATAGGGGCCCTGTATCGAGTACGCTGGCATCATAACGGTGTTTACAGGTCGTATTGGTCGAGGTGGGCGAGTGAGTGGGGTACTCGGTAAACCGCCACCGCCGGCCTACTGTGGAGTAATTTGGTTGTCTGAAAAGGCTTGCTGAAAACCTTGATACAGAAAATCCAAGGAGGATTAAGCAACACCTACAGACTATGGGGGCCAGTTGCTCAGGTAGGGGGCGATCAACCCTGGTTCAGGTTGATTCTGTGAACCGACCAGTTGGGTCGGCACGATATGTAATGTGTGAAAAATATGGAATTCACACCGAATCTTTATGTGATGAATGGGAGAGAATGACTGTACAAGACAGGGACAAGTTCCCAAGAATAGGTAGCTTCAGTCCAGAGGTGTTACAAAATTTAAGGAGGAGGATATGTCTCGTAAAATCAGCAAAGAGACGAATTCAGCATCATGATTATTTACAGTTATGGCACCAGGAAGGTGAGATACAGAGAGGTTTGGCTCTGGCGGCGGGATCTGGGGCAGTCAGGAAGTTGATTGCCACAGCTCCTCCTCCACCATACATTGCAGGAGAGAAGTTGATTGCGGAGAGAAACGCACTGGGTTGTAAAACACAAACTCTTAGTAACACTGTAAATGTTAATGATGTTAACCAAATAACTCATGCAAGTATTAACCCGTGCAAGATGTACCCTGTTTTGAACCTTCCTCAGGAGTGTGATCAAGAAGACGATTCAGCAACAATTTCAGCTCTCTCTCTTGCAGCCACCATAGCAGAGACCACAGTAGGCACAGCGACACCCACGAGATTAGTGAAAGCCCCTAGCGGAGGGATAGGTGAGGTCGTGTCAACGGGTAAGTACGGCACCATGCACTACACTGAAACAATTGTACCACAACAAGCTGTAGAATCTACATAGGAAGAGGCTGTTAGAATTGCTCCTGTAAGGGTAATAGCAGTTCCCAATGGAAAAACAGATGTGTCTGGAGCCACTCCCATAAGGAACATTGCCATGTACACTCCATTTTCCAGAATGGAATTAAGAACAATAGTGTCCGAATTTCCTGACCCCAGGAAGGATTTAGTTGCTAGCCAAAAATACATCAGGGATTTAGGTAACACGGTAGAACCCAACAACAAGGATTGGCAGATACTGCTAAGAGCTTGTTTACCTTCCAATGTTGATGCAACTCAGTTTTTAGCTGATTGTGCATTGGATAAAGATGTACCGCTTACAGACGTGTACAACAAGGATAATGTAAAAAGGATAAATTTACAGCTAAAAGAGTATTTCCCCAGCCGTTGTTAAATGGAATAAAATATTTTCCATTAAGCAAAAGGAGTCCGAAACGGCAATAGAATATTTTCACCGGGCACTATTAGAAATGGCAAAGTACACTGGTATAGAAGACATTAAGACCAACCCAAACCATCGAGAAGTAGCAGTATCTGTACTGATGGATGGTTTGAAAGAAACATTAAAAGCTAGGGTACAGACCACGCAGCCATGTTGGCGAGGTCTGTCAGTGTCCACCTTGAGAGAGGCTGCTATTGATCACGACAGAAATATCACTAGGCACAGGGAGTCGCAAAGTGATAAGTTGATGTCCGTAAGTATACAGGCGCTGACCACAAGGCAGCCTGCGTATGTACCACCGAATCCTGTGGGTAAGGCAAGTGTAATAACATGTTTTTCTTGTAACAAACCAGGACATTTTGCACGAGACTGTAGAGTAAGAAATGTACAAAGATCTTTTCAACCCCCTAGACAACAACACCACACACGACATTGGGAGCAGGGTCCACAGAGGCGGAGTTTTGAGCCACATACAGGGGAAACAAAAAGATATCCCCCACACAGAGACTGGCATGCCTCTGGTAGTTCCCAGCTAACTCCCTCACAAGTAGTTGCTGCCAGCGGGATTCAGGGAGGTCAGCATACCCAATAGGGGTGTGGCCATACCTGTAATCTGCAACCAGTTAAATTGATTGCCAGTCTTGGAAGCGAACCAGAGATTGCAATCAATGTAGCCGGTAAAACTTTAAACTTTCTTGTAGACACAGGGGCGGCCAAGTCAGTGATCAATTCGACAGTGGGCATGAGAACCACTGGTAGGACAGTTCCAGCCATAGGAGTAACAGGAGTAGTCCAGCACTACCCTGTTAGCAAACCAGCCGAGATTACAATAGGGCCTTTGCATACCAAGCATTCCTTTTTGCTGGCTGCATCGGCACCGACCAATCTCCTGGGAAGAGACTTACTATGTAAAATGGGTTGCGTCATTTATTGTACTCCTGAAGGTGTATTCTTGGACATCCCTGAGAATCACGCTCAGGAAGTACGAGACATGTTAGACTCCCCATCAAAATTAATGTCACATTCCATTATGACAAATAGGAATCCATCCCAAGTAGAAGAGATGACATCTCAGATACCAGAGTCGCTTTGGACAAAAGATGGACAGGACACTGGATTAATGGCAAATGTAGCCCCAGTAGTAGTACAAGTAAAAGATGGTAGGATAGCTCCAAAAATCCCACAGTATCCTCTGAAGCCAGAGGTGGAGTTAGGAGTTTTCCCGGTAATAGAGCGCTTGCTACAACAGGGCATTCTAGTAAGAACGTCCAGCACAGCAAATAGTCCCATCTTCCCTGTTAAAAAGAGTGGGGGGAGGGGTTACAGGCTAGTGCAGGATCTAAGGGGGATTAACAAAATAGTTGAGAGTCAGTTCCCCGTAGTGCCTAATCCAGCTGTCATCCTAATGCAAATTCCTCCCACTGCCAAATTTTTCACTGTTATTGACCTCTGCTCCGCTTTCTTTTCGGTACCTCTGCACCCTGACAGCCAATATTTGTTTGCATTCACATACAGAGGAGTCCAATACACGTGGACTCGGTTACCCCAAGGTTTCATAGATAGTCCAAGTATATTTTCTCAGGCTTTGCATGATTGTTTACAGTCTTTCCAACCGGAAAGTGGATCAGTGTTGATACAGTACGTGGATGATCTACTACTGTGTTCTGATTCATTGGAGGCATCCCTGAAGGATACGAAACAGCTCCTGTTTCATCTTTCAGACACAGGTCACAAGGTCTCCAAAGACAAGTTGCAATTATGCCAAGCTAAGGTAAAATACTTGGGACACTGTCTAACACAAGGACTGAGACACCTGACCGCTGATAGAATCCAAGCCATTAGAGACATGACACTGCCACAAACCCAGCAACAGATCAGGACGTTTTTAGGAATGTGTGGGTATTGCCGTAATTGGATCCCAGGGTTTTCCATATTAGCACTACCTTTGCAGGAAATGGTCTCCTCAAACAAACCTGATCGGATTTCGCATACAGACGAATCCGAAACAGCATTTGAGAGACTCAAACAGTGCCTAACGCAGGCACCAGCATTAGGTATGCCAGACTATGGGAAACCCTTTGAGCTATACGGAACAGAAAGTGCTGGGTGCGCAGCAGGGGTACTAACACAAAAACACGGTGATGCCAGCAGGCCAATTGCATACTACAGCGCGCAGCTAGACACGGTAGCGCGATCCCTCCCCACATGCTTGCGTAGCGTTGCAGCGATAGCATTGCTAGTGACGAAAAGCGAAGATGTCGTGCTAGGCCACAACCTCACAATCCATACACCACATGCGGTATAGGCCTTATTGAATTCTGCCCAAACCAGACATGTCTCATCAGCAAGGTTTACGAGATGGGAATTGGCATTAATGGCCCCAGTAAACATCACCATAAGGAGATGCAGCGCATTAAACCCTGCAACATTTCTCCCAGGTGTGCCTGGACAGGCACAAAGGGTGGGAGGTGAGAGTGATGGGGAAGGAGGATTTAATGCAAAGGAAGATACACATGATTGTATGGAATATTTGACCCAAAATTTTTCCGCAAGGCCTGACATCAGTGACAATCCACTAGAAGATGCAGAACTCACGTTCTACACGGACGGTAGTTGTCACAGACAGTCAGACTCGGGAGACTTGTGTACTGGATACGCAGTCGTAGATGACCAAGACACCATAGAAGCGGAACCGCTAGGCCCACCTCACTCAGCCCAGGTTGCTGAACTGGTCGCCCTAACCAGAGCATGTGAATTGGCTAAGGGTAAGTCTGCCAATATCTACACCGATTCTAGATACGCGTTCGGGGTAGTCCATGATTTCGGAGCGCTATGGCGTCTCAGAAATTTCATGACGGCAGCTGGTACACCGATAGCGCATGCAGCTCACATAAAAAGGCTTCTAACAGCGATACAGGAACCCGACAGAGTGGCTGTTATCAAATGTAAAGCACATACATATAGTCAAGACCCAGTATCCCTTGGTAACAGCCGAGCAGACGAAGCTGCAAAGCTTGCAGCTGCTACCCCCATACGGACAGACACCACACAACTGATGGTATTTAATACCATCAACACACAAAAGTTGTGTGAAATGCAGAATTTGTGTTCCACTCAGGAGAAGGCAGTCTGGAAGGCAAAGGGATATGGCCAGGAGTCCTCAGGGCTCTGGACGGATGGACATGGTAAACCAGTGGCCCCCAGGGCATACCTTCCGTGTCTGGCTGAAGCAGCTCACGGGCTGACTCATCTAGGCAAGGAGGGGATGTGCAAATTGGTAAGAGCATACTGGTGCGCCCCAGGATTCTCCTCTCATGCTAGTAAAAGAGCAATGTCATGCCTTACCTGTCTGAGAAAGAATATTGGAAAGGCAATACCTACAGAACCCTCCCATATCCCACCTGCCGGCGGCCCTTTCCAAGTAATACAAATTGACTTCATTCAATTACCCCCATGTAGAAATTTGAAATATGTACTTGTTTGCATAGATGTTTTCTCGAATTGGGTCGAGGCTTTTCCAGCAGCTACAAATACCGCTATGTTTACAGCTAAGAAAATTGTGCAGGAATTTGTATGTAGATATGGTATCCCTAGAATCATTGAAAGTGATAGGGGTACCCATTTTACAGGTGATGTCTTTCAAGGAATGTGTAAGTTGATGGGAATTGATAGTAAGCTGCACACTCCGTACCGTCCACAGGCGAGTGCGAAGGTCGAAAGAGTGAACAGCACTATTAAAAATAAATTGAGTAAAGTAATGGCAGAGACAGGATTGACGTGGCCAGAAGCTTTACCCATTGTTTTGTATAGTATCAGAACCACTCCCAGGTCCCCTCTTAATCTGTCTCCTTTTGAAATTCTGTTTGGTCGACAACCGCATGTCATAATTAACCCTCAGGATGATTTGAAATGTAACAATGAAGTAACTGTAAAGTACTTAATTAATATGAGTAAGCAGTTGAGGAATCAAAATGATAATCTGAAGTTGGTGATTCCTGATTTACCAGATAGTAATTGTCATGACATTGAACCTGGGGATTATGTAATGATACGAAATTTTCTACGCTCAGGTTGTCTTATTGATAGATGGGAAGGACCATACCAGGTCTTATTGACTAGCACCACAGCATTGAAGGTTGCTGAGAGAGAGACTTGGGTCCATTCATCCCACTGCAAGAAGGTTGCTGATCCAGAGAAGTCCCGTGATAAGGAACAGACGGTAGAGGTTGTATCACTAGAGTGTCTGTTCCAGGAGGACTGAGGCGGCACCTGAGCCTTGAAGACCGAAAGCAGCTGTCGACTCCCCTCTCCCTTTTATTGTTTTCTCCACTTCCCATCCCCTCTCCTTTAAAATTTCTTTTTCCCCCTTCTCATTCTTCTCTATTTCCTCCTCAAAGATGGACTTGCCCCAAGAGACTGTGATCCGGATTTTGATGTTAACCATGATGTTGACCAGAGCAGTCTGTTCCGGCGAGAGTACCATAGAGGTCGAAAGAGGTTCTGGAATGGGTTCCGATTATGATGATGGAGGCGTAGTTTTCCAAGATCAACCAAGCCAACAAGCAAAGGCGAGTATCAGAAAACGATCCGATAGAAGAAATTGTGATGGATTGTTAGCTGAGGAAAATTGTATCTGTAGGCTCTGTGATAATCTGGTTGAAGATGGATGCATAAAGAAATGCCAATCTAGTTTTAATATCCATATGGACCGGCATCCATTGAGTGACTATCACTCCTTAGTGGGTAACGTGTTAAACCAAACAGATTGTTGGGTATGCTCTCAAGTACCTCAGGGTCACAGTAAATCAGGGCTAGTACCATTTCCTTTAACGTTAGGGGAGGTACTTGAGCTAAGTGGTGGGAGACCGGTGGACCGGAGGTTTAACATCTCCAGCCCTCCTAGTTTGAAGCTCCACCAATACCATGTGGATAGGTCCCTCATATGTTTTAACATCTCCAATCCCAGAAAACCGGGAAATTGGGAAGTGTCATGGAGCAACCTTACCATGACCTTTTCACACAGAGCAGATAGAATGCCTACAGATACAGAGCTCGTACGCCACATAGCCAGTAGAGGAAAATCTTTCCGGTATCGATATACCTTAGGAAATAGGATTACTAAAGTTGGAGAGGTATCACCAGGATACTGTGCACATATCGTACAAACCGATACGTGCATTAGGCAGATGGAAGAATTAGGGTCAGGAGATTTCACCTGGAAGGTTTGTAACATGGTCATGTCCTTCTCCGTCCCCTATGTTCTCCCCGATGATGCATATTTCATATGTGGGAGAAAGGCGTACAAGTGGCTTGCCCCAAACTCTGAAGGATTGTGTTATATTGGAAAAGTATTGCCTGAAGTAATGACTGTTACACATGACAAAATGAAGGACATACACCGTGGTGCCCAAACTCCTTATACTCACACTCACTACGAGCACCTTGTTAAAAGACAACTGTCAGAAAGGTTAGAGCATCCGGCCTCTGATCTTATCCATGAATCCACCGGGATTCAGGTTCTGGTAGCGTTAGATTTCACTCGCACCGCTCGAGGTGTGATGAATTATAGATACATTTCCGCACTCGCCAATTTGTTAGATAATATCACTGAAATGTATGATGACACGTTTAGATACACTGGAAGGGAACTTCAAGCTTACAAAACAGAACTAGTTCAGCATAGGATGGTTCTTAATTATCTTACAGCAGTAACAGGCGGATATTGTGTTACATTGGCAACACAGTACGGCATAAAGTGTTGCACGTATATCACAAATAGCACCGAGGATCCGGTAGAGGTCATAGACCAAAAGATGGACGATATTCTGCAATTAAAGTGGGAATTTCGTCGAAAACACAATCTCACCCTTGCTGCTGTAGGTAATGAGCTGACTGGTTGGGTGTCATGGTTGAACCCGCGAAATTGGTTCTCCGGTTTGGGAGAGTGGGCTCAAGGAGTCATAATGGATGTTGGAAAGTTTCTCCTATGTATTTTGGGTGTCGTTATATCGTTTGGATTGATATTTAGATGCGGGCAGGCTTTAATAAGGTGCAAACAAAGTACAAAAGTGATGAGCTTGAGGAGTGAGGAAACTGTAATTAACCTGGATTTGATTTATGACCCAATGCTAGAAACCATGACGTAATGATGTAATGAGTATACGGTCCGTCTTTCACCCATTTCTATGTTTTCCTCCGAGGTACAAAGACCCACGTAGACGAAGGATTTGATGAGCCAAGGGGCCGACAACGGAAAGATGGAAAGAAGAAGAGCAGACGACCTGATAAACAAGATTTTGATGGACAATGCCATGGGTACCCCAGTTTCCCTAGGAACTTTAAAATCACGCTAGCCCAACATTTTTTGTAAATCCATGGACGTTGTATGCTTTACTCACGATTTATGAGCAAAAGCACAAAGAAGAAGACTCCAATCAACCGACACCAATCAAGACCCCAATCGACGAACGTACATTAACCTGACATAGAATATCATTGCATTTTTCGTAAGTGTTCTTTATCTTCATCTCTGCAACCCTCAGGTAATAACACACATAGTCGATAGGGAATACAGGCACAGATAGCAGCAACCACATACCCCCCCCAATTCATGTATCATCAACTAAAATGTGCATCCCCATTGTGTTACAACCACAGCCGAAATGAGCTCGGTAGAGTTTGACAGCCCATCCACAGACCTGTACCACAGGATAAGAAGGAATTCAAATGTATACTTCGCAATACCTCGAAGCTTGATTTACCACACGTACGGCACGATGATACATGACCCTCCAAACATGGACTCATACACACATGCTTCTACTTTCTCACTAGGTCATACCCTCTTCACACCTACTCCATTCTTCTTCCTTTCCCCACCATGGAAATCAATTAACCCCTGACTTACATTTTTCTCCTTAAATATTTTGTGGCAGTTATTATTGACTGCCAAAGGGTGGACTGTCAAAGTCAGAAAAATGTCTCAATGCACGTTGCCATATTTGCACCGCACACTGGTCCGTGCTGCGCATGCGTACGCTCTCCCGTGGAAGCGCATACCCGCAATAGCGTGCACTCGCACGCGCAGTATGCGCATTTACGGTAGAGTTTATGTGATCGTAGCGTGCGACTCATTAGTTACAAATGTTCACAATTAATGTAGTTTATAGATCATGATCCCTTTGATAGTTTCTGTAAGTTTGGTTAAAGTATAATGTCCCAGAGCTGAGGAATCCCTCTTTGCATCGTACGAAGGGTTTAACAGGAATCATACAGCAGTGTTTGGTACCCATCGGAAGAGTATTTGATTAGCAATATTCCGGTGTTGGTTTGGAGCGTATTAATCGCTCGTGCGAATAGTTATGGACATAAGAAGTTTATGTCCATTTCTATGATTTGCACATACTCAGGTATGCGGCGGGAAACCCAGTTTCCCACCCACCTGAGCTGTTGGAAATCGTCACAGCCCACCTGTATGAATCACCCTATGACCTTTTGTTATGATGCAGGGCCGAATTCCTTCGGCCAATGGACAATGGGATTGTAGGACCAGGAGATTGCATTGTGTGTGGAGCATAAATAGGCAGGCCGACCACATCCAGCTCTCACTCTCTCATCAACGGTTATCTGCTGATAATCGGGAGCTGGATATCGAGGCGCTGGCGATCATACCCTTTGTGCGTAAGTTCTCTCCATAATCATTGTCTTTCTGCGAGCCAATCTCTCTCTCTCTCTCTCTCTATCTCCCTCTCTCCTCTTTTTCTCTTAAATACCTTATAGTATTATAGTATTGTATCGTATTGCATTTAGGTCAGTGTAGTATTGTCTTTTTGTATTTATTGTTTAGTTCTGTGGTTAGGAAGTCTCTGTTATATTGTAGTGTATCATATGTACTGTTATCCCCTT
Organism: Pseudophryne corroboree; assembly: GCF_028390025.1. Taxonomy (NCBI): domain Eukaryota; kingdom Metazoa; phylum Chordata; class Amphibia; order Anura; family Myobatrachidae; genus Pseudophryne; species Pseudophryne corroboree. The sequence continues at coordinate 934,081,653 of NC_086444.1, read as the reverse complement.
TTACAAGTATATTAGACATAATACAGTTAATAGGCCTTGGAAACCTAAACCAGTATCTGTGTATTTCCTATAGTGATAAGTGTTCATTTGAGCGTCGGTGACGCTCATGCAGCTTTGTATATAGTCAGGTTCCACAAGGTTGCACTTACACCCTGTACTCACATTAAGGTATTCAGTGTATTTCATCGGTATAAGGTTTAACATAAAGGTATAGTGTTGTGAGCGTCTGCACCGCTGGTGACCTCCTCGTGGTCTTTAGCGTATGCTACGTTACAGCGAATCTTTCCCCTAGACATAACCAATAACGTGTCCTGTGGTCACTGGGCCGTGAGCGAACGTGACGCTTGAGCGTCTCGCCTACGGCTGAGCGATCGTTACGCAAATAGCGTATCATTACGGTATTTCTTAAATAAACAGCGTACAGTGTTCTTAGCTTCATAAGGGTTGTTTATACGACAAGGAATTTAGCATTGTCACATGCCAGGTGAAAATACCAAAAAAATCAGCTCTTCGGTGTGGAGGTATTTCACCAGAAATGCGGACAACAGGTGTCAAGCCGTGTGTTCCCTTTGTCAAGCTGTAATAAGTAGGGGTAAGGACGTTAACCACCTCGGAACATCCTCCCTTATACGTCACCTGCAGCGCATTCATAATAAGTCAGTGACAAGTTCAAAAACTTTGGGTGACAGCGGAAGCAGTCCACTGACCAGTAAATCCCTTCCTCTTGTAACCAAGCTCACGCAAACCACCCCACCAACTCCCTCAGTGTCAATTTCCTCCTTCCCCAGGAATGCCAATAGTCCTGCAGGCCATGTCACTGGCAAGTCTGACGAGTCCTCTCCTGCCTGGGATTCCTCCGATGCATCCTTGCGTGTAACGCCTACTGCTGCTGGCGCTGCTGTTGTTGCCGCTGGGAGTCGATGGTCATCCCAGAGGGGAAGTCGTAAGCCCACTTGTACTACTTCCAGTAAGCAATTGACTGTTCAACAGTCCTTTGCGAGGAAGATGAAATATCACAGCAGTCATCCTACTGCAAAGCGGATAACTGAGTCCTTGACAACTATGTTGGTGTTAGACGTGCGTCCGGTATCCGCCGTTAGTTCACAGGGAACTAGACAATTTATTGAGGCAGTGTGCCCCCGTTACCAAATACCATCTAGGTTCCACTTCTCTAGGCAGGCGATACCGAGAATGTACACGGACGTCAGAAAAAGACTCACCAGTGTCCTAAAAAATGCAGTTGTACCCAATGTCCACTTAACCACGGACATGTGGACAAGTGGAGCAGGGCAGGGTCAGGACTATATGACTGTGACAGCCCACTGGGTAGATGTATGGACTCCCGCCGCAAGAACAGCAGCGGCGGCACCAGTAGCAGCATCTCGCAAACGCCAACTCTTTCCTAGGCAGGCTACGCTTTGTATCACCGCTTTCCAGAATACGCACACAGCTGAAAACCTCTTACGGCAACTGAGGAAGATCATCGCGGAATGGCTTACCCCAATTGGACTCTCCTGTGGATTTGTGGCATCGGACAACGCCAGCAATATTGTGTGTGCATTAAATATGGGCAAATTCCAGCACGTCCCATGTTTTGCACATACCTTGAATTTGGTGGTGCAGAATTTTTTAAAAAACGACAGGGGCGTGCAAGAGATGCTGTCGGTGGCCAGAAAAATTGCGGGACACTTTCGGCGTACAGGCACCACGTACAGAAGACTGGAGCACCACCAAAAACTACTGAACCTGCCCTGCCATCATCTGAAGCAAGAAGTGGTAACGAGGTGGAATTCAACCCTCTATATGCTTCAGAGGTTGGAGGAGCAGCAAAAGGCCATTCAAGCCTATACAATTGAGCACGATATAGGAGATGGAATGCACCTGTCTCAAGTGCAGTGGAGAATGATTTCAACGTTGTGCAAGGTTCTGATGCCCTTTGAACTTGCCACACGTGAAGTCAGTTCAGACACTGCCAGCCTGAGTCAGGTCATTCCCCTCATCAGGCTTTTGCAGAAGAAGCTGGAGGCATTGAAGAAGGAGCTAACACGGAGCGATTCCGCTAGGCATGTGGGACTTGTGGATGCAGCCCTTAATTCGCTTAACAAGGATTCACGGGTGGTCAATCTGTTGAAATCAGAGCACTACATTTTGGCCACCGTGCTCGATCCTAGATTTAAAGCCTACCTTGGATCTCTCTTTCCGGCAGACACAGGTCTGCTGGGGTTGAAAGACCTGCTGGTGACAAAATTGTCAAGTCAAGCGGAACGCGACCTGTCAACATCTCCTCCTTCACATTCTCCCGCAACTGGGGGTGCGAGGAAAAGGCTCAGAATTCCGAGCCCACCCGCTGGCGGTGATGCAGGGCAGTCTGGAGCGACTGCTGATGCTGACATCTGGTCCGGACTGAAGGACCTGACAACGATTACGGACATGTCGTCTACTGTCACTGCATATGATTCTCTCAACATTGATAGAATGGTGGAGGATTATATGAGTGACCGCATCCAAGTAGGCACGTCACACAGTCCGTACTTATACTGGCAGGAAAAAGAGGCAATTTGGAGGCCCTTGCACAAACTGGCTTTATTCTACCTAAGTTGCCCTCCCACAAGTGTGTACTCCGAAAGAGTGTTTAGTGCCGCCGCTCACCTTGTCAGCAATCGGCGTACGAGGTTACATCCAGAAAATGTGGAGAAGATGATGTTCATTAAAATGAATTATAATCAATTCCTCCGCGGAGACATTGACCAGCAGCAATTGCCTCCACAAAGTACACAGGGAGCTGAGATGGTGGATTCCAGTGGGGACGAATTGATAATCTGTGAGGAGGGGGATGTACACGGTGATATATCGGAGGGTGAAGATGAGGTGGACATCTTGCCTCTGTAGAGCCAGTTTGTGCAAGGAGAGATTAATTGCTTCTTTTTTGGGGGGGGGTCCAAACCAACCCGTCATATCAGTCACAGTCGTGTGGCAGACCCTGTCACTGAAATGATGGGTTGGTTAAAGTGTGCATGTCCTGTTTTGTTTATACAACATAAGGGTGGGTGGGAGGGCCCAAGGATAATTCCATCTTGCACCTCTTTTTTCTTTTCTTTTTCTTTGCATCATGTGCTGATTGGGGAGGGTTTTTTGGAAGGGACATCCTGCGTGACACTGCAGTGCCACTCCTAGATGTGCCCGGTGTTTGTGTCGGCCACTAGGGTCGCTAATCTTACTCACACAGCTACCTCATTGCGCCTCTTTTTTTCTTTGCGTCATGTGCTGTTTGGGGAGGGTTTTTTGGAAGGGACATCCTGCGTGACACTGCAGTGCCACTCCTAGATGTGCCCGGTGTTTGTGTCGGCCACTAGGGTCGCTAATCTTACTCACACAGTCAGCTACCTCATTGCGCCTCTTTTTTTCTTTGCGTCATGTGCTGTTTGGGGAGGGTTTTTTGGAAGGGCCATCCTGCGTGACACTGCAGTGCCACTCCTAGATGGGCCCGGTGTTTGTGTCGGCCACTAGGGTCGCTAATCTTACTCACACAGCTACCTCATTGCGCCTCTTTTTTTCTTTGCGTCATGTGCTGTTTGGGGAGGGTTTTTTGGAAGGGACATCCTGCGTGACACTGCAGTGCCACTCCTAGATGGGCCCGGTGTTTGTGTCGGCCACTAGGGTCGCTTATCTTACTCACACAGCGACCTCGGTGCAAATTTTAGGACTAAAAATAATATTGTGAGGTGTGAGGTATTCAGAATAGACTGAAAATGAGTGTAAATTATGGTTTTTGAGGTTAATAATACTTTGGGATCAAAATGACCCCCAAATTCTATGATTTAAGCTGTTTTTTAGTGTTTTTGGAAAAAAACACCCGAATCCAAAACACACCCGAATCCGACAAAAAAAATTCGGTGAGGTTTTGCCAAAACGCGTTCGAACCCAAAACACGGCCGCGGAACCGAACCCAAAACCAAAACACAAAACCCGAAAAATTTCAGGCGCTCATCTCTAGCGGAAAGTCCCGTTTTCGCGTGAAAACCCGGACTTTTCCCGCGAAACGCAATTACAGCCTATTCAATTTGCAGGGAAAATTTATCGGTGATCATTTTTTCACTAATTTCACTTCACCTACTCTGAAGCAGGAGAAAAGTTGGGAAAAGTCACTATTTTAAGGTAAAAATGCTTGGATATGGTACAGAACTCCTGGGATACCCCCCTTAATGACTAATTAGGCACGTTGAAGTTTTTAATTATTTTTAATTGGCCAATAATGACATGTCATTTTTGGGGTGAAAAAGTACAAAGTGATGGAAATTGGGGTTCAAGGTATGGGACAGGTATATTGGGGTGCTTTATGAGTGAGACTGGTGTTTTTAGGCTTGCAGATGGGAGTAATCGGTCTGTTTCCACTTTTTTTTAAAGTACCCTAAAATGACCCAAATATATACTTATACCCATTTTCATGTACCCCAAATTTAATGAGAGCATTTATTTTGCTCAAAAAACTTGCTTTCTATCATTTTTTTGCATTTTTAAAAAAATGCATATAACAGCAATTTCATACAATTTAAGTCCCCAAAAACTCTCTAATGTGATCTCTAACACACTTCTCTTATGTTTTCCTATGCTAGTTTAGCATTTTTTGGGGTACAGGCTGATTTCCCCATTTTCACCTGCACTTTTCACTGCAAGAATTTTCACGTGAAACCCATTTGGAATTAAATAGGTCGAAATTGCCGCGAATTTGCGGATAATTGAATACCCTAGTGTAAATCTAATTGCTTATGGCGGCCAGACAATCAAGACTATGTGGCCAGAACGGAAAGACTTTGTGGATCTGATTAGTTGTAATACCATTGGGAAACTCCCAGTCATCTTTAGACATGTAGTTCTCAAACTTGGTCCTAAGGACCCCAAACAGGTCCCGTTTTCCAGATCACCTAGCAGGTACACAGGTGTATTCATTACTTACTGACACATTTTAAAGATCCACAGGTGGAGCTAATTATTTATGTTGTGATTCTGTGAGTAGACCTGGAAAATTTGAACTGTTTGGGGTCATGAGGACTATGAGTTTGAGTACATATGGTTTAGACCAGTGATTCTCAAACTCAGTCCCCTGGACCCCACACAGTTCACATCCAGTTCACCCGGCAGGTGCACTGTGGCCAACAGTCACATTTTAAAAATTCACAGGTGACCTGGAAAACATGAACTGTGTGGGGTCCTGAGGACCAAGTTTGAGAACCTATGGTTTAGCCAAAGCTGTTCCTCCCGCTGTATGTGCTCCCAGTCGCTTGCCTTTGGCCATGAAGGACAAAGTGATAGCAGAGTTAAATTGCATGATAGTATTAAGTGTCATTGCTTCAGTGGTAGAAGCCACCCAGTGGGTGTCAGCTGTGAATGCGGTAGTAAAAAAAGATGGCTCGGTATGCATCTGCATTGACCTGTGCATCTGAACAAAGCTCTGATGGTACCAAATCACCCCCTCAGGGCGGTGGAGTAAGTAATAGCCGATATGCCAAAAGCAAAGATATTTACCACTCTGGATGCCAAATGTGTTTTTTGGCAGATCCCATTGAACAAGAAATCATTTATGTTTACAATGTTTATGACACCTGTGGGCAGGTACATCTTTCTCTGAATGCCCTACGTCATGCACACTAGCAATGAAGTATTCTAACGTTGCATGGAGAATCTCTTCAAGGGATACCCATGTGAAATCATTGTGAATGACATCTTCGTTTGAGGTCTTTCCATGGAAGAACATGAAAGAATCTGTGAAATCAACAGGCAGTTTAACCCTAACAAATATTCCCATTGTTTGCGTAACGGCCCTCTACTTTTGGTAATTTTTTTAAAACAAATCCTAAGGTACTGAATTAACTTTTAGAATACAAATATCAATAAAAAAAAGAAAACAACAGACAGGTTAAAGAACATTACATTATAATATATGTATTTTGAAACACATTTACAAATGTCAAAGAATTGAAAAGAAAATGTTAGAAATTATAGATGCACTTTTACTTTCGGTGCTATGGAAACACAAGTATCCCAAGGCCGGCTAGCATGATCTGACTTGAAAAATACGGTTTACAGGTTTCAAATGCTGTTCTTGTGATTGCATAAAAACACAGCATCATTTCATAATGCGATTTTGTAAATAGTGTTGTTAATGTGCATAGGTTTGTGTAAAATAGAATCCCACCGGCAGCATAAATCACTGCTGCTGAGATTTTAGAATTTCATTTGTAACCTGTGGTGCAGGGAGATGAGGTGACTTGCAGAAGGTCAGGAAAAAACCTGCCTTGCAGTCAGATTTCTTGTTTCACAGTAAGAAATTTGCTGGATCTGTCATCATATCCGACCCACACAAATGTAAATACCTAAGCTTTGGGGACATCTTTTCTGCAGTACAGGATTAGGAAGTGATTGTGTTACTAAATTGGTAAGAGGAGGGCTGCAACAAGGGTAATACTGCATGGAATAGCTAGCTACTAGATGCCTCATTATGAGCCTCCAGCTTTATATCGATTACGCTGACCCTGCCTACAAAACCCTGTATGCCTCAGAATGAGCTCAGTTACTTGCATCAGAATGAATCAGGTAGCCATTCCAACAGGAAAAGTACAACTCTAATAAAAGAAGACCTCAGGAATTACAGACCTTGAATGTGAGAAATTGGATCTGTACAGGGACCTGAAAATTACTATTTTAATTATTTTATTTTTCGAGCGCTTAAAATTGTGCATATTATTTCCCAGTGCAAATATAACCATTCAAAACACATTATCAAACAGTGTGAGAGCAAACATTTCAACGTGCTCTTGCTACATTAAGATAATTGCCTGCAATGAGTTCTAATGCCTTGTGATATTGTATCAGCTTTCTTTCTTTTTTTTTTTTTTTGTTAAAAAGGTGTTTGCAACTTTATTGCTGTATTTATAATGAATTAAGTGATCAAAATTAAACTTATAAAAAGTCTCAAAGATTCAGGGGCTGATGTCGAGTTGGAGGAAAACACAACTTATCCCATGCATTTTTTTTTTTCAAATGTACTTAAGCACAGAAAATGATTATGCACACCCCCCATGATGGCTGAGATTCATGCTGCGCTTCCAACTTCTTGGTCTATGGGGATAGTACAATGGCTAGAGGGCGCATATCATCACAGCTAAGGTAAAGGTGTATGGAATAGGAGGGGGAGTGGGTACTCACAACCAGGGCCGGTGCTAAGGTGTTCGGCGCCCCCCTGCAAACCAGGCTAGAGGGAGCATATCATCACAGCTAAGGTAAAGGTGTATGGAATAGGAGGGGGAGTGGGTACTCACAACCAGGGCCGGTGCTAGGGTGTTCGGCGCCCCCCTGCAAACCAGGCTAGAGGGAGCATATCATCACAGCTAAGGTAAAGGTGTATGGAATAGGAGGGGGAGTGGGTACTCACAACCAGGGCCAGTGCTAAGGTGTTCGGCGCCCCCCTGCAAACCATAAATTTGCTCCATCCCATACTTTACAAAGGGACGGACACCCAAAATGCGGTGTGGCCTTACAAGGAAGGGCCGTGGCCACACAATAGTACTCCCATTTCAAATTACGCCACACAGTAGTAGTGCGCTTATGCATAATGCCCCCATTAGTAGTGCTCTTATGCTTGAATAATGTCCCCAGTAGTAGCGCCACTTATGTATAATGCCCCCATTAGTAGTGCGCCTATGCTTGAATAATGCCCAAAGTAGTAGCGCCGCTTATGCATAATGTCCCCAGTAGTAGCGCCGCATATGCATAATGCCCCCAGTTGTAGTGCGCTTATGCATGATTAATGGCCCCAGTAGTAGCCCCGCTCACAACACCTGTGCAAGAGAGAAAGAGAACTGTGACACATGCTGCAGTGTGCTGTGTTGTGGAGAGAGGCAGAAGCCAGTCAGTCCTCTTTCCCCCTGTGTGTGGGGGGAGCTGTCACAATTGCACCCTCCCGCCGCTTACTCTCCCTCCTCCACTGCTGCCACCCGCCATTTACTGCTCTCCAATTAGGGGACTGGCTTCTCCTTGTGTGACGCCACAGTCCCATCCCCTCCCCCCCCACCATTACCAGGGCTGGCAAGGCTGTCAGCACCCCTGAGAACACATATACAGTAAATATGAAATGCTGGTGGATGGGATGCTGGTGGTCATATGACTGACACTGGCATCTCGATACACAGAATCTCGACAGGGGTCGGATAAATATCTTTACCATCCCTCTTACACCCCCAACTATCCAACCATAACCCTCACCTTTCCGCTGCCTAACCATAACCTACCTCCCCCACAGTCTAACCCTCCCCGGTGGTGCCTAAACCTTACCCCCCTCCCCACAGCGTAAACCTAACAGTCCCTTCCCCAATGCCTAACCTAACCCCCCTCCCCACTGCCTAACCCTAACCTTCCCTTCCCTGCAGCCTAACCCTTCCCCTGCAGCCTAAACCTAACACCTCCCCCCCGCGCGGCATGCTGACTTATGGCATGCTAACTTACGGCATGCTGACTTACGGTATGCCGATGGTCAGGATTCCACTGCCGGTATTCCAAGTGTTGTTGGAGTTCCAACTCCAGGATTTTGCCAGTGTGTCGGGTTTCTGGTGCTGCTATTTCAAGCACTGGCATCCTGACTGCATCCCAGGTGTATAGGCTGGGGTCGTATAGGCTGGGTGCATATTTATCGAAGTGCTTATTTATCAAAGTGTGAGAAACTGAAGCATAACTTTGTTATACCATAGTTATTAGACGGGAGGCATTTCATATGCCGGCTATCGGGATCCCGGCGCTCACCATCCCGATGCTGGAATCCCAACAGCCGTCATACTGACAACTGTTCTCCCTCTTGGGGTGTCCACGACACACACCTTGAGTGAGGGTAAATAGCGTGGCGCGCTTAGTGCGCCACCATGCTTGCAGTAGGCCTGCAGCATGCTCTTTTGCGCTCACCCTGATACCTGCATGCTGGCGGTCGGGATCCCAGCGCCAGTAGGCTGGGCGCCAGGATCCCAAGTGCCGGCATAACATACTACACCCTTATTAGACATATTAGACATTTCTGCAGCGGGGTACACTGGTATTCCACAGGGAATAACATCGGGGTGTAGATTTGGATTTTGATCTGAGGCACAAACAGGCTAAAGCTTTGACTGCACCGCCTCCTCTGTAGCCCCACCTCCAGGCACTGGAGATGAGTTTGTAAGTTGTTGCCTGCATAGTAGGTCACTAACAGTGGGGGTTGCGCTAGGCAGCCCTGAAAATAGATTTTTAAGAAGACTTAAAGGGCCGCAACACTTTCTATGTCATTCTGACATGCTGGGCTGCGGCTCCATCACCTCCCCCAGCAGCGCTGCATATTCCTGTGGCCTGGTTCCTGGGTACTTGTAGCGGAGGCGCACCGGACTGCAGGCACACACCGCTGACGCTCTCCTGGATCGTGTGGCTGCACATCAGGGAGGAGGTAAGAGGGTCCCCTAGGTGGGACCCACCGAAAATCGCGGTCCAGTTGCGTTCCCAGGAGACGGACTGTGCCCCTGGCATGGACACTGTACTGCACAAAGACCCCACTATATCCACCAGGGCAGGGAGCACAGGTCGGATTTACTAAAATCTATTTAATATAGGCTCCATAGAACCTGGTGGTGAGGCCCAGCATAGGGGATAAGGCGCTGACATGTAGCCCCTCACTCAGCTCTGGGCGCCATCTACTGCTGGTGCTCCCGCCCTGGAGCTGCATTTCTCTCTCCCTCACTCCCTGACAGAGATTTTGGCGCTATCTTCACTACAAGCTGGGCTGATCTGCGGGACTGCAGGGCTCTGTCTCCTCTGTAAAGCCGCCTGTCTCATCAGCATTGTGCATTTACAGGGGGATCAGTACGAAATCCTGCTGGACGGGATCCCGGCGGTCGAAATACCGACACCTGGAATCCCGATCAGCAGAATCCCGACAGGGGTGGCGAGCGAAACGCAGCCCCTTGCGGGCTAGTTGTGCTAGCCACGCTGCGGCGTGGCGAGCACAGGAGGGAGAATATGTCGGAATTGTGCCGGTCGGGATTCCGGGGTCGGTATTTCGACCGATGGGATTCCGTCCGGCGGGATCTTGACCGCATCCCTTTACAGGCACTTAAGTATTTTACACAGTGTTAGTTAAGAACAAGTGTACTGCTATCTGAATATTTAGTACAAGTATTCTGTGATATACATCCAGTATCTACTGTGCATTGTTATATCTATACTCATACATATTTATATGTAGTTTTACTAGTCCAGTACAGTTTTATTGTTTATATGTAATAACTTCTGCATTGTACTTGTGACTGAGTGTGCCTGTAGCTGTTGTGTGGGATTCCATTCTCCTATATCACATATTGCTATCACTATATTCTGTACCCTGAGGGGCTAAGTGCGTGAGGGTCCCATATATATATATATATATATATATATATATATAGTGTTACACAAAATATACGATTGGGCATTTTTACTGTGTGTTTCAGTCACCTCATACTGCTTAAATCCTCTGTTTTGTGTCCTGTGTTTACTGTCACATAACATAGGGGGTTATTTGCAGGTATTGTGTTTGTCTGGCTATATTGTACTGTTACGCCCTGTGGTAGCAATAAAAACGAGATATGCCAGGATCAGATGAAAAGCATATGTGGTTTATTCACACCTCGGCCCAGGTGGGTGTCTAAGAGCACGCAGGCTCAGAGAGACACCTTGGTTACAGGTGCTTACAGTTTATATAGCATGCAATACACATTATATCAGAAGTGGTTACGTGACAGAAAACGGTTCCGGTATGAATAGTCGACAATGTTAAGGTCGACACTCATTAGGTCAACCACCATTGGTCGACATTGACATGGTTGACATGGACTAATGGTCGACACATGAAAGGTCGACACATGAAAAGGTTGACATGAGATTTTTTTATTTTTTGTTGTCGTTTTCTGCGTAAAGTGTCGGGGAACCCCAATTAGTGCACCGTGTCCCCTCACATGGCTCGCTTCGCTTGCCATGCTTCGGGCAAGGTGCCTCGCTCCACTTCCGTTGCACTCGGCACAGGTTATCGTTCCCAATCGTAGTTCACGTGGATCGTAAAGTATGAAAGAGTTCCAAAAAAGAAAAAAATGTGAAAAACTCAGGTCGATGTTTTCACGTGTCGACCATTTTCATGTGTCGACCATTAGCACATGTCGACCATGTCAATGTCGACCAATAGTGGTCGACCTTATGAGTGTCGACCCTAACACTGACTGGATACCACAGAGAACACAATCCATTTTTATTACTGACATCCAGATACTATACTTATTCTTAATTAGAAGCATGCAAGGACCTCTGGGCGGTCATACAGGGGCCATAAGTCAGGATGAGCACTATCCGCCACTCCTGGCCTCCTAATGCCCTGCAATTAGGCCCTTTTGGAAGTACATTAACTAAACAGCTGCAGGAAGAGAGAAGAACACTTTATATACTGTTCAGAATACATGATTCATGCAAACAGATAACATTGATACACAAAGTTTAACCCTATAAGCATTCAGTCCCATCATGTGGGGTCCAGATTTCTCTGACAATTCCTCCCGCTAATAAATTACTTTGTTACACATTACTGCCCACCATCTCATATACGGCCATTGGGTCACTCATTCCATTCGCTCGGAAGGCCTGAATGGTGCTAACGGGAGGTGTTTCAGGCTCAAGCGGCAGAAAACTTTGACTGATGGGCATTACCCCTCTGTACATTGGAACATAGACAGGGGGCTGAAGAGCAGGGGGAATTGGACCAATTGCAAACTTTGAGCTACTCTGACTCCCCTTACTAACGAAAATCGGTATACACTTCAAGCATAGGTAACAAAAAAAATTATTAATCCACCAATCATAAAACACTGTAAGAATCCAGCTATCAGAGCTGATATACCTCTTCCTAGGAATCCAAATGGATCCCATCCTTCTCCTATCTTCCTTATACTTCCTGCATCTTTTCCACTAACCTAATGTGTCCTTCCACTATATCTGAATGATCTTCAATGTAAGTACAACACTCCTGTCCTATCAAGGCACATGTCCCTCCCTCTGAGGCCAACACCTGGTCTAAGGCAAACCTATTTTGCAAAGCTTCTTTACACACTTAAGCTAATTCTTCATTTATTTCTCGTATGACTGGTTTCATTTACTATCTTGTCCATGTAGTGAGTATACGCTTCCAATCTTTCTGACAGAATCCCTACCCCTACCTGGGGGAAAAGTGAATAGAAGAACTGTTCCCATCTTTTTTTATATACTATACCTCGCCTGACCCAGTAGAACACTTCCCTATGATCAATATTACGTGGGACGTGCAATTTTCTTGTGACTCTTAACATGGGGGCTACCTTAGAAAGGACACACTTCCCTGATCCCCCTAGTGCTAACCACGAGTAATCATTTTTTTCCACAAAACAAATAAAAACCTCTAGGGAGTGCGACACATGTCACCCTTACATTGGTGAGTAGTGCTGAGAGGAATGAGTGAGTGTTGTTACCTATCTTACTACAGGGGTTCGAGCCATGAATGTCCACACTTCTTTCCCAAATTCTAAGCATGGAGTTATTTACATTACCATAAATAACTCTAAATGTAGATCTTCCCCCATCCTTCCCGTTCAGTACCAGGACTCCTCGGAGACACTCAGTGTCTCCCATCTGTTGTCTGTTGACTATGCGTAAGGTCTTTTTCCCAATATCGTCTGATGTTCCTTGAGCTAAATCATTATGAACCACACAAATGACAGGCTGTCCTACTCTGGCTACTATTGCTAAGCAAGGGGGGGGGGGATTTATTCTCCTCTGAGGACTAATTTTGACACTGATATTGATTCTAGAGAAATTCTCCTCCCAATATACCCAATAAAATCTCATGGCTACTTCTCAAGTTACCGGAATGGCTACTAAGGGTATCCCTGACTCAGCTGTCATTGGCAAATATGTACACACCCAACAGTCAGTCTCATTGTTAGCTCTAGCAATGGCCTTATGGATGGCCAGTATAGCATTCTTTCCTTTTATCTTACGCCCATAGTCCGTGATGTGAGTCTCCAGCATGACATGAGTCAAGACAGAACAGGATCCAAAGTATCTTCATTTTCTTTGCGGGTAGAGAAGCTTAGCTTCTTTCCGACTTAGGTGGCAACTCACCAGGGGCTTTATTATATCCTTTCTGGTGGTCACAGTCCTGTGAGCAACACAGGTGAGGTGGTCTGCATGATGTCTTCTGGTTCACCTCGGGGCGGGTCAGAGTGGACCTTTTTGCAATCCGATGCATGTATCCAGGTGGACTTTTCGCCAACTTTCACAGCAGTTGGGGTCGTCAGCAGTACCTGGAATGGTCCCTCCCACTGTTCGGACAAAGAACTGCAACATAAAAAGTTTTTTTATCATCACAAAGTCACCAGGAATGAAATCATGGCAGGCTGAAGGACTGCTCGGCTGTTGGGAAATAACAGCATCATGAATTGTCTTGATCTGTCTACTCATGTTAATCAGATATTTAACAGTCACATCTTGGGCTGTAGAAAGGTCTGGGGCTGGGACCATCATAAGGTTGGGTAACTTTCCAAATAGGATTTCATATGGGGAAAGCGTAATGGTCCAGTGGGCGTGATTCGGATAGAATGCAAAACAAGTTGCAAGATCTCAGGCCTCAAGATTCCAGTCTGCTTGGTACACTTCTGCAATTTATTCTTTACAGTCTGATTTAATCTCTCAATTTTTGCACTTGACTGGGGCGAAAGGCCACATGGAGATTTTGCTTAATGCCCATCATTTCACACATTTCTTTGAATACCCTTCCTGTAAAATGCGTACCTTGGTCAGAGGAGATAACCTGAGGGAGTCCATAACAGCAGACTAATTCCTGCACTATCTTCTTGGCAGTTATACTAGCTGTTGCCGTGGCTACAGGCCATGCCTCCACCCACCCGCTAAACAGGTCTGTACAAGTTAAAACATACTGCAATTGTCTTACCTTTGGGAGCGGAATGTAATACATTTTTTTTAACCACCTGAAATGGTCCCTCTGTGGCAGGAAGGTGTGATGATATTGTAGGCACTTTTCTACCTGGATTGTTTTGGACAAAAAGAAATTACTCTGCACTGTGAAACACTGCATGTTTTAACTGTGTGTGGTCTGCCATGGAGAATGATTGACTCAGTTGGACTCAGTATAAATAAAATAAATTATTTTATCAAGCATATTTATAAACCACAGTCAACATATAATACAGACAATTAATGTCAGATAAAAGACTTCTTCTATAAGAGATACCAAACTTACAATAAATAAGCAAGGATAATCTTATTCATGTATAATCTATAATAGAAGCTGTTCAAATTACTTATAAATGAAAAGGGTATATAAAATATACAAACAGTGCTCCTTTAAATGGTATGAAAAGTTCTGTGTAAATTCTGCAGCCTATCAAGCTGTTTTTACTCAGCTGCTCTAAAAGAAACACAGATTCAGATTGATACATAGTAGTATAATTTATTCAGCGCCGGGTTTTACAGTCTGAGACTTAGTCCCTCACTGTTTCTTTTTCTATGGATTGTTTTGGAGACAAATTAGAAGCCAATGTTGAGAATACAGGGGTGTACTAGTAGGTCCTGACTAAATTAGTCATTGCAGTTTTAGATGCTTGGGTCAGACCATGAGTGACCTGAGCCAATGCAGGTAAAAGTGGTCTGTGTGCCACTGGCTTGCCTTCTCTGCTGTGCCACAAACCATCAGCGACTGGCTGGCATCCTTCCCACTCCAAGGTGGAGATTTCCTGTGGACCAGAAGTTAGTTGCATAGAAATCAGTGTTTGTGTATCAGGTATACATATTTCAGACATTACATATACTTGTTCTTTTGACATGACAGTGTATTTTGCTATTCTGTCTGCTCTGGCATTTCCTTTAGACACCTCATCTCTGCCAACAGTGTGAGCTTGACACTTTATCACAGCAATTTGTTCAGGCTTCGTTATTGCTTCTAAGAGTTCTTGCACCCTTTCAGCATGTGTGATAGGTGTACCATTAGATGTTAAGAAATTTCTAATTTTCTATAGGCTGCCAAAGTCTTGGATGACCCCAAAAGCATAGGGTGAGGCAGTGTAAATATTTACAATTTTGTCCTTTGCTAGTTCACAAGCTCTGGTTAGAGCTACAAGCTCAGCACTTTGAGCTGAGTGAGGAGCCGGCAGGTGTCTGGTCTCCAACGTATCAGTCTGTGTGCATACAGCATATGCAGACCCCGAGGCCTCCGTCCTCTCATCTTAGGCAGCTACAATCCACGAACAATGTTAAATCTGCATGATGGATACATTCATCAGTGAGGTTGGGATGTGGAGAATAGTTCTGTGCCACAATTGCAAGGCAATCGTCTGTCTGTAAGTCTGTAACGAGTCATTCCTTATAGGCAGAAGGGTGGCAGGATTCAATGTATTGCATCACTGGATAATGAGATTAATGGGCTCCAGCAAAGCTAATTCCCACTTTGTGAGCCTTGAAGTGGTTAAATGCTGAGTTTGTTTACATGTAAGTAGGGTCGCTACTGCATGAGGCACGTACAATGGTTGAATCAGGACAATATCTGCAGATTTGTGAACTAAGGTAGCGCCGGCAGTCCCCGCATTAAACAAACCGGCAAGGTCCGGGTGACCATGTCCAAAACAGCACTGTAGTATGCACCAGGGCACTGTTTGTCTCCATGCCGTTGCATTAACATACCAGCAGCATGCCCCATCACTTCATGACAAAACAGGGAAAAAGGCATGTTATAATGTGGAATGCCTAGCACCGAAGGTTGTAACAGTGACTCAATGTCTGAAATGCTTGGTTAGTTTCTTCCGTGTGCTGCAAAGATTCTGGAACAGCGTGTTTGGTAATTCATAAAGTGGTGCCGCTAATTGCGAGTAATTAGGTATCCATTGTCTGCAATAACCTGTCATCCCTAGAGAAGCACGCATATGTTTTTTATTTCTAGGCAGTTGCACCTGTTAAATTGTCTCAACTCTCTTTGTGGTTATGTGTCGGTAACCTTGTGATATGCAATGTCCTATATATTCCACTTTTGGGGAACATAACTGCATCTTATCCTTGGACACTTTGTGTCCTCTTTCTGCTAAGAAACATTGCAGCGCTTTGGTATCTTGTTCAGATACTGCTAGTGATGGTGAACAAAACAGTAGATCATCTACATATTGAATGAGGGTGGAGCCACCTAGTGGTGAAAAGTGACTCAAATCCTTATTCAATGCTTGACCAAATATGGAAGGAGCATCTGTGTAGCCCATTGGTAGACGAGTCCAGATGTACTGCTCTCCCCTGTAGGTGAAAGTAAACAAATACTGGCTGTCTGGGTGGATAGGTACAGAAAAGAAAGCTGAGCACAAATCGATAATAGAAACGTGAACTATGTGGAGGGACTTGCATAAGAATGGAAGCTGGATTTGGGACCACTGGAAATAGGGAGAGAACTGAAGCATTTATAGCCCTCAGGTCCTGCACAAATCTCCATGATGTGGTCTGTCCTTCCCCTTGTTCCCCTTCCTGCACCCCTCTTTTTTTCTAATTGGTGGGATCAGGGTATTCGCTGGACTCAAGGTTTTAACAATCACCCCTTGTTCCAAAAGCCTTTGGAGCACAGGGGGAAAATGCCTTGTTCTGCCTCTGGCTTAAGGGGTTACTGGGGCAGTCTCTGAGGTTATTTATGAGGCTTAAGTTTGATATGCACTGGCTCTACCGATTTTATGAGCCCTACATCTGAGCTATCTTTAGTCCATAATTGCTCGGGGATTTCTGACAGCCAGCTTGGTAGAGTCTGCAGGACAGGCATAAGCCTGTTGTTTTCATGCTGCCACAAGGCATCCTGCACGGTGTCAGTGTGTTGTTATGGCACAAGCAGGTAAACTCCATCAGGTGAGCAACTGATAGAACACCTGAGTTTTGCTAGCATATCACGACCAAGCAAACTGACAGGGGCACTAATGGACAACAAAAAAGAGTGAGTGTCTGTAAGGGGACCGAGCGTGACAGTTAAGGGCTCTTAAAGCACCATTTCAATGGGGCTGTTAGATATTCCTACTGCAGTGACAGTTTTGTCAGAGGTAGGAAAATCTTGGCTACCTGCTATTAATGAAATAGAAGCACCAGTGTCTATTAAACAAGGTATCTGCTTATTATTTATGATTACATTTACCATGTGATCACATTATCTGTAGCTAATACTGGGTACACCGGAGTGTTGCCCTCATGTCAATCTCTATTCCCTGGATGCTGTCTAAAGTCCCTGCTCAGCTGCTTTGATCTGTAAATTCATGAACGTTTGCTGTCTGTTCACATGCTTCTCAACTAAATTATTTTCATGATGCCTACACCATTCAATAATATTAGCAAGGGTTTTAGTTTTCCAGTCAGGAGACTGGGTTTTAAGTCTGGACTGTATGGGTCTTTTCAGTCCCTCTACATAGGATGTTATTAACAAGGGAGCTAAATCTGGTTTCCCATGTATGTCAGGAATGCCACTATGACACTTGACAATTTAAAGAACCTGGCAGTGTAATCTGGAACTGATTCTTTTAGGTCCTGGGCAATTCCCATAATCTTCGTTCAATCTATTATGGCAGGGAATGTTTTGTTAAATGCTATTTCTAATTCCAACCATTTGGTAGCCAGCTTATCACTATTAAGCTCATCATCAGTAGCGTCCCATTTTAACTGCTGCATCAGGGATGTGTAATCATTGGGTTTAAACAAGGCAGGTAATAATTGTAAGACATCTCTGTACATGGGCTGGTGAATATTCTTAGTTAGAATTAAATGATCCCAAGCAGCTTTGGGATGCTTCCTTGGGTCCAGCATCTTTTCTGCTAGGGCTCTAAGATTTGATGCCATCCAGGGGACATGCATTGAGTATGTGATAGCCGGCCCTGCACCTCCCATGGCTGTGACACACCAGGATCTGCAGGGGTCGAGGTCTGCGGTATCATGCGTTGACCTCTACCTCTGCCCAAAGGTGTTACAACGTAGTCCAGTGTCTGTGTACCAGATGTATCTGGTGACTGAACATGAACTGAGGATTTCTGTAGTGTAGTGTTATCAAAGAGGGAAGAAACGGTGGCAGCAAACTGAGAAGTGTCTGCTGCCTGTGCCCCCTGACTCTGTGGGTTCTGCATAATCTGATGCAAGTAAGGGTATAATGCCTCTTTCCTCTCTCCAGTCTCCTCATCTGTCTCTGTTTTCAAACCCATAGTTCTTGCCATATAATGCGGAGGGTTTTCTATTGGAGGCGACAATAAGAGTGCTTCAGCCACCCACAAACAATAGGATTTCCATTCATTACAACTTTTCAACGTATTTCCTAAATTATTTAAAACTGTTCCGTCAAAGGTACCTGTAAGAGCAAAGGTTAGTGAATCCTGTGTTCTCTTATTCCATTCCTTCAAATATTTCACCGCAATCATACCATGTTTATAACACATAACATTAGCCGGCGTACCTAGAGGGACCTCCCTCTCTGTGGACTGATTTTGCCCTATTTGCCCTCCACTTGTGCACAAAAATCTCCTCAAAAACCAGCTATCACAAGCAAATTTAGTCTCCTACCGCAGCAAGGAGATAAATCAATTATTTAAAAATCGTTAAGTATAACCACAAGCGTCACGTCTGACCGAGTACAAGACCTCTTTCTCCCCAGGCTTTTATAATTCCTTGACAAGAAAACTCACTTAGATCTATTTCCTATCAAGGCTTTACAATACCTGCTATGAGAACGGCCTGAAATCACAGTTTCTCCTCCAGCCTTCACCATACCTCTTGCAAGAAAGCTCACACAGATTTATTCTTCCTAGGCTCTATAAATGCTTGCCATGAGAAGGCGGCTGTAATCTCTTCCCCTCGTATGAGAGCAGAGTTTAGTTTACACGTGTACACATCATTCAGTTCATTCATCCCTTACATACATACATTGCAACACAGAATCAAATATAGCAGCTTTTGATTTCTCTGACAGCCCTAAGGCTACATTCCTTATAATGTCTGCTACACAGGGTGGGAAATCCATGGATGCTTCTGCATCCTGCAGTACTGGCACCATGGATTTACCTGAGGGGAAAGTTTTAGCTGCTGGTTCAGGCGCTGAGTGACATACACCCAGTCAACCTACAGCACCTGTGGCCAATCAGGACCCACCCTGGGCAGCATTCTCAAGTCTGCTGACTACACTTGTGACACATCTTACGCCCCCTGTGGGACCTCCTGTGCCATTGCAGCCACATATTGTCCCTGTAGTTAATCCGCCCAGCGCGGATACTCTGGCTACCCAATTACAACAATGAAATCAGTCTTTGGTTAGACAAAAGTCTACCTCACGCCTCTCTGGGACCAAGGGGACATCTAAACGGGCCATTAATTCCTCACAATACACTAAGATTTCATATAATTATTCCGATTAGGATGGGGAATATACTGATCCATCAGCACTGATACAGTTGCTTCTGATGAGGAATCTACAACACAGGTGGATGTTCCTGACCTAGTTGAGGCTATTAAGCTAATTCTTCAAATAGATGATGACATTGATTCTCCTACTGCATCTAAGAAATCTGATAAGTTCAAACGTCAGAAGGTTGCTAAAGTAGTCTTACCACATTCTGACCATTTAATTGACATACGTCAGGAATCCTAGTCATCTCCAGGAGGAGGTGGCCTCAGATGCATGTGTAATGGTGGCCAAGGTATCTACTTCGTCTATCCTGGCTCGTCGAATTATGTGGTTGAGGTCCTGGAAGGTGGACCTGGACTCCAAAAAGACCTTGGTGGTTCTCCCTTCTGAACAAGATTGTGACTGACTTGGCTACTGCCAAGACTGCATGTCTCCCAAATATTAATCCTTCTGTAACAAGGTATCTGCTTATTATTTATGATTACATTTACCATGTGATCACATTATCTGTAGCTAATACTGGGTACACCGGAGCATTGCCCTCATGTCAATCTCTATTCCCTGGATGCTGTCTAAAGTCCCTGCGATTGTCAGTATTTTATTTTCCCTTGCATGGGGGGTTTCTTGCAATCATAGGACAAGTGTCCCTCCCACTGGAGAATGTCCTATGAGCTAGCTGAGCTGTCTGCTCAGCTGCTTTGATCTGTAAATTCATGAACTTTTGCTGTCTGTTCACATGCTTCTCAACTAAATTATTTTCATGATGCCTACACCATTCAATAATATTAGCAAGGGTTTTAATTTTCCAGTCAGGAGACTGGGTTTTAAGTCTGGACTGTATGGGTCTTTTCAGTCCCTCTACATAGGATGTTATTAACAAGGGAGCTAAATCTGGTTTCCCATGTATGTCAGGAATGCCACTGTGGCACTTGACAGTTTTAAAGAACCTGGCAGTGTAATCTGCAACTGATTCTTTTAGGTCCTGGGCAATACCCATAATCTTCGTTCAATCTATTATGGCAGGGAATGTTTTGTTAAATGCTATTTCTAATTCCAACCATTTGGTAGCCAGCTGATCACTATTAAGCTCATCATCAGTAGCGTCCCATTTTAACTGCTGCATCAGGGATGTGTAATCATTGGGTTTAAACAAGGCAGGTAATAATTGTAAGACATCTCTGTACATGGGCTGGTGAATATTCTTAGTAAGAATTAAATGATCCCAAGCAGCTTTGGGATCCTTCCTTGGGTCCAGCATATTTTCTGCTAGGGCTCTAAGGTTTGATGCCATCCAGAGGACATGCATTGAGTATGTGACAGCCGGCCCTGCACCTCCCATGGCTGTGACACACCAGGATCTGCAGGGGTCGAGGTCTGCGGAATCATGCATTGACCTCTACCTCAACGTAGTCCAGTGTCTGTGTACCAGATGAATCTGGTGACTGAACATGAACTGAGGATTCCTGTAGTGTAATGTTATCAAAGAGGGAAGAAACGGTAGCAGCAACCTGGGGGTTGTCTGCTGACTGTGCACCCTCTGCTATTCTCGCAGAAGAAGGAGCAGTGGCAGCAAACTGAGAAGTGTCTGCTGCCTGTGCCCCCTGACTCTGTGGGTTCTGCATAATCTGATGCAAGTAAGGGTATAATGTAGAGATGAGCGGGTTCGGTTCCTCGGAATCCGAACCCGCCCGAACTTCATGTTTTTTTACACGGGTCCGAGCGACTCGGATCTTCCCGCCTTGCTCGGTTAACCCGAGCGTACCCGAACGTCATCCCGCTGTCGGATTCTCGCGAGGCTCGGATTCTATCGCGAGACTCGGATTCTATAT
Source organism: Pseudophryne corroboree (assembly GCF_028390025.1). Classification (NCBI taxonomy): domain Eukaryota; kingdom Metazoa; phylum Chordata; class Amphibia; order Anura; family Myobatrachidae; genus Pseudophryne; species Pseudophryne corroboree. The sequence continues at coordinate 934,060,350 of NC_086444.1, read as the reverse complement.
AAGGAGCCGCGCGTCGCCGCCATTTTCACACGTGCATTGAGATTGATAGGGAGAGGACGTGGCTGGCGTCCTCTCCGTTTATAGAGAAGAGAGTGAGACTAGAGTAGAGAGAGACACAGTATTTACTTTAGTAATTTTGGGGAGCATTAGGAGGAGTACTACTACTTGCTGAAGTGATAGTGTGACTGTATATCTGACTTGTGGGGGAGACAGTGGGGAGCAGTTAGAGTCTGAGAGCAGGAGTACATATTTTAACGTACAGTGCACACTTTTGCTGCCAGAGTGCCACACTGCCATTGTGACCACACTGACCACCAGTATATATATTGTGATTGTCTGCTTAGGAGTACTACTTGCAAGTTGCTGATAGTGTGACCAGTGACCTGACCACCAGTTTAATTAATCACCACCAGTTTAATATATATATATATATATATATATATATAATTGTATATAATATATATATAATTGTATACCACCTACCCGTGTTTTTTTTTTTTTCTTTCTTCTTGATACATACTACTATAGTAGCTTACTGTAGCAGTCTGCGGTGCTGCTGAGCTGACAGTGTCCAGCAGGTCCGTCTTCAGTCATTACATAATAAATATATATACCTGTCCGGCTGCAGTACTAGTGATATTATATATATATATATATATATATATTAATTTCATCTCATTATCATCCAGTCTATATTAGCAGCAGACACAGTACGGTAGTCCACGGCTGTAGCTACCTCTGTGTCGGCAGTCGCTGGTCCATCCATAATTGTATACCACCTACCCGTGTTTTTTTTTTTTTTCTTTCTTCTTGATACATACTACTATAGTAGCTTACTGTAGCAGTCTGCGGTGCTGCTGAGCTGACAGTGTCCAGCAGGTCCGTCATCAGTCATTACATAATAAATATATATACCTGTCCGGCTGCAGTACTAGTGATATTATATATATATATATATTAATTTCATCTCATTATCATCCAGTCTATATTAGCAGCAGACACAGTACGGTAGTCCACGGCTGTAGCTACCTCTGTGTCGGCAGTCGCTGGTCCATCCATAATTGTATACCACCTATCCGTGTTTTTTTTTTCTTTCTTCTTGATACATACTACTATAGTAGCTTACTGTAGCAGTCTGCGGTGCTGCTGAGCTGACAGTGTCCAGCAGGTCCGTCATCAGTCATTGCATAATAAATATATATACCTGTCCGGCTGCAGTACTAGTGATATTATATATATATATATTAATTTCATCTCATTATCATCCAGTCTATATTAGCAGCAGACATAGTACAGTAGTCCACGGCTGTAGCTACCTCTGTGTCGGCAGTCGCTGGTCCATCCATAAGTACACTAGTATCCATCCATCTCCATTGTTTACCTGAGGTGCCTTTTAGTTGTGCCTATTAAAATATGGAGAACAAAAATGTTGAGGTTCCAAAATTAGGGAAAGATCAAGATCCACTTCCACCTCGTGCTGAAGCTGCTGCCACTAGTCATGGCCGAGACGATGAAATGCCAGCAACGTCGTCTGCCAAGGCCGATGCCCAATGTCATAGTACAGAGCATGTAAAATCCAAAACACCAAATATCAGTAAAAAAAGGACTCCAAAATCTAAAATAAAATTGTCTGAGGAGAAGCGTAAACTTGCCAATATGCCATTTACCACACGGAGTGGCAAGGAACGGCTGAGGCCCTGGCCTATGTTCATGGCTAGTGGTTCAGCTTCACATGAGGATGGAAGCACTCAGCCTCTCGCTAGAAAAATGAAAAGACTCAAGCTGGCAAAAGCACCGCAAAGAACTGTGCGTTCTTCGAAATCCCAAATCCACAAGGAGAGTCCAATTGTGTCGGTTGCGATGCCTGACCTTCCCAACACTGGACGTGAAGAGCATGCGCCTTCCACCATTTGCACGCCCCCTGCAAGTGCTGGAAGGAGCACTCGCAGTCCAGTTCCTGATAGTCAGATTGAAGATGTCAGTGTTGAAGTACACCAGGATGAGGAGGATATGGGTGTTGCTGGCGCTGGGGAGGAAATTGACAAGGAGGATTCTGATGGTGAGGTGGTTTGTTTAAGTCAGGCACCCGGGGAGACACCTATTGTCCGTGGGAGGAATAGGGCCGTTGACATGCCTGGTGAAAATACCAAAAAAATCAGCTCTTCGGTGTGGAAGTATTTCACCAGAAATGCGGACAACATTTGTCAAGCCGTGTGTTGCCTTTGTCAAGCTGTAATAAGTAGGGGTAAGGACGTTAACCACCTCGGAACATCCTCCCTTATACGTCACCTGCAGCGCATTCATAATAAGTCAGTGACAAGTTCAAAAACTTTGGGCGACAGCGGAAGCAGTCCACTGACCAGTAAATCCCTTCCTCTTGTAACCAAGCTCACGCAAACCACCCCACCAACTCCCTCAGTGTCAATTTCCTCCTTCCCCAGGAATGCCAATAGTCCTGCAGGCCATGTCACTGGCAATTCTGACGAGTCCTCTCCTGCCTGGGATTCCTCCGATGCATCCTTGCGTGTAACGCCTACTGCTGCTGGCGCTGCTGTTGTTGCTGCTGGGAGTCGATGGTCATCCCAGAGGGGAAGTCGTAAGCCCACTTTTACTACTTCCACCAAGCAATTGACTGTCCAACAGTCCTTTGCGAGGAAGATGAAATATCACAGCAGTCATCCTGTTGCAAAGCGGATAACTGAGGCCTTGACAACTATGTTGGTGTTAGACGTGCGTCCGGTATCCGCCGTTAGTTCACAGGGAACTAGACAATTTCTTGAGGTAGTGTGCCCCCGTTACCAAATACCATCTAGGTTCCACTTCTCTAGGCAGGCGATACCGAGAAAGTACACGGACGTCAGAAAAAGACTCACCAGTGTCCTAAAAAATGCAGTTGTACCCAATGTCCACTTAACCACGGACATGTGGACAAGTGGAGCAGGGCAGGGTCAGGACTATATGACTGTGACAGCCCACTGGGTAGATGTATGAACTCCCGCCGCAAGAACAGCAGCGGCGGCACCAGTAGCAGCATCTCGCAAACGCCAACTCTTTCCTAGGCAGGCTACGCTTTGTATCACCGCTTTCCAGAATACGCACACAGCTGAAAACCTCTTACGGCAACTGAGGAAGATCATCGCGGAATGGCTTACCCCAATTGGACTCTCCTGTGGATTTGTGGCATCGGACAACGCCAGCAATATTGTGTGTGCATTAAATATGGGCAAATTCCAGCACGTCCCATGTTTTGCACATACCTTGAATTTGGTGGTGCAGAATTTTTTAAAAAACGACAGGGGCGTGCAAGAGATGCTGTCGGTGGCCAGAAGAATCGCGGGACACTTTCGGCGTACAGGCACCACGTACAGAAGACTGGAGCACCACCAAAAACGCCTGAACCTGCCCTGCCATCATCTGAAGCAAGAAGTGGTAACGAGGTGGAATTCAACCCTATATATGCTTCAGAGGTTGGAGGAGCAGCAAAAGGCCATTCAAGCCTATACAATTGAACACGATATAGGAGGTGGAATGTACCTGTCTCAAGTGCAGTGGAGAATGATTTCAACGTTGTGCAAGGTTCTGCAACCTTTTGAACTTGCCACACGTGAAGTCAGTTCAGACACTGCCAGCCTGAGTCAGGTCATTCCCCTCATCAGGCTTTTGCAGAAGAAGCTGGAGGCATTGAAGGAGGAGCTAAAAGGGACCGATTCCGCTAGGCATGTGGGACTTGTGGATGGAGCCCTTAATTCGCTTAACAAGGATTCACGGGTGGTCAATCTGTTGAAATCAGAGCACTACATTTTGGCCACCGTGCTCGATCCTAGATTTAAAACCTACCTTGGATCTCTCTTTCCGGCAGACACAAGTCTGCTGGGGTTCAAAGACCTGCTGGTGACAAAATTGTCAAGTCAAGCGGAACGCGACCTGTCAACATCTCCTCCTTCACATTCTCCCGCAACTGGGGGTGCGAGGAAAAGGCTCAGAATTCCGAGCCCACCCGCTGGCGGTGATGCAGGGCAGTCTGGAGTGACTGCTGATGCTGACATCTGGTCCGGACTGAAGGACCTGACAACGATTACGGACATGTCGTCTACTGTCACTGCATATGATTCTCTCCCCATTGAAAGAATGGTGGAGGATTATATGAGTGACCGCATCCAAGTAGGCACGTCAGACAGTCCGTACTTATACTGGCAGGAAAAAGAGGCAATTTGGAGGCCCTTGCACAAACTGGCTTTATTCTACCTAAGTTGCCCTCCCACAAGTGTGTACTCCGAAAGAGTGTTTAGTGCCGCCGCTCACCTTGTCAGCAATCGGCGTACGAGGTTACTTCCAGAAAATGTGGAGAAGATGATGTTCATTAAAATGAATTATAATCAATTCCTCCGTGGAGACATTGACCAGCAGCAATTGCCTCCACAAAGTACACAGGGAGCTGAGATGGTGGATTCCAGTGGGGACGAATTGATAATCTGTGAGGAGCGGGATGTACACGGAGATATATCGGAGGATGATGATGAGGTGGACATCTTGCCTCTGTAGAGCCAGTTTGTGCAAGGAGAGATTAATTGCTTCTTTTTCGGTGGGGGTCCAAACCAACCCGTCATTTCAGTCACAGTCGTGTGGCAGACCCTGTCACTGAAATGATGGGTTGGTTAAAGTGTGCATGTCCTGTTTATACAACATAAGGGTGGGGGGGAGGGCCCAAGGACAATTCCATCTTGCACCTCTTTTTTCTTTCATTTTTATTTGCGTCATGTGCTGTTTGGGGAGTGTTTTTTGGAAGGGCCATCCTGCGTGACACTGCAGTGCCACTCCTAGATGGGCCAGGTGTTTGTGTCGGCCACTAGGGTCGCTTATCTTACTCACACAGCTACCTCATTGCGCCTCTTTTTTTCTTTGCGTCATGTGCTGTTTGGGGAGTGTTTTTTGAAAGGGCCATCCTGCGTGACACTGCAGTGCCACTCCTAGATGGGCCAGGTGTTTGTGTCGGCCACTAGGGTCGCTTAGCTTACTCACACAGCTACCTCATTGCGCCTCTTTTTTTCTTCTTTGCGTCATGTGCTGTTTGGGGAGTGTTTTTTGGAAGGGCCATCCTGCGTGACACTGCAGTGCCACTCCTAGATGGGCCAGGTGTTTGTGTCGGCCACTAGGGTCGCTTATCTTACTCACACAGCTACCTCATTGCGCCTCTTTTTTTCTTTGCGTCATGTGCTGTTTGGGGAGTGTTTTTTGGAAGGGCCATCCTGCGTGACACTGCAGTGCCACTCCTAGATGGGCCAGGTGTTTGTGTCGGCCACTAGGGTCGCTTATCTTACTCACACAGCTACCTCATTGCGCCTCTTTTTTTCTTTGCGTCATGTGCTGTTTGGGGAGTGTTTTTTGGAAGGGCCATCCTGCGTGACACTGCAGTGCCACTCCTAGATGGGCCAGGTGTTTGTGTCGGCCACTAGGGTCGCTTATCTTACTCACACAGCTACCTCATTGCGCCTCTTTTTTTCTTTGCGTCATGTGCTGTTTGGGGAGTGTTTTTTGGAAGGGCCATCCTGCGTGACACTGCAGTGCCACTCCTAGATGGGCCAGGTGTTTGTGTCGGCCACTAGGGTCGCTTATCTTACTCACACAGCTACCTCATTGCGCCTCTTTTTTTCTTTGCGTCATGTGCTGTTTGGGGAGTGTTTTTTGGAAGGGCCATCCTGCGTGACACTGCAGTGCCACTCCTAGATGGGCCAGGTGTTTGTGTCGGCCACTAGGGTCGCTTAGCTTAGTCATCCAGCGACCTCGGTGCAAATTTTAGGACTAAAAATAATATTGTGAGGTGTGAGGTATTCAGAATAGACTGAAAATGAGTGGAAATTATGGTTTTTGAGGTTAATAATACTTTGGGATCAAAATGACCCCCAAATTCTATGATTTAAGCTGTTTTTTAGTGTTTTTTGAAAAAAACACCCGAATCCAAAACACACCCGAATCCGACAAAAAAAATTCGGTGAGGTTTTGCCAAAACGCGGTCGAACCCAAAACACGGCCGCGGAACCGAACCCAAAACCAAAACACAAAACCCGAAAAATTTCAAGTGCACATCTCTAGTATAATGCCTCCTCCCTCTTTCCAGTCTCCTCATCTGTCTCTGTTTTCAAACCCATAGTTCTTGCCATATAATGCGCAGGGTTTTCTATTGGAGGCGACAATAAGAGTGCTTCAGCCACCCACAAACAATAGGATTTCCATTCATTACAACTTTTCAACTTATTTCCTAAATTATTTAAACCGGTTCCGTCAAAGGTACCTGTAAGAGCAAAGGTTAGTGAATCCTGTGTTCTCTTATTCCATTCCTTCAAATATTTCACCGCAATCATACCATGTTTACAACACATAACATTAGCCGGCGTACCTAGAGGGACCTCCCTCTTTGTGGACTGATTTTGCCCTCCACTTGTGCACAAAAATCTCCTCAAAAACCAGCTATCACAAGCAAATTTAGTCTCCTACCGCAGCAAGGAGATAAATCAATTATTTCAAAACAGTTAAGTATACCCACAAGCGTCACGTCTGACCGAGTACAAGACCTCTTTCTCCCCAGGCTTTTATAATTCCTTGACAAGAAAACTCACTTAGATCTATTTCCTATCAAGGCTTTACAATAACTGCTATGAGAATGGCCTGAAATCACAGTTTCTCCTCCAGCCTTCACCATACCTCGGGCAAGAAAGCTCACACAGATTTATTCTTCCTAGGCTCTATAAATGCTTGCCATGAGAAGGCGGCTGTAATCTCTTCCCCTCGTATGAGAGCAGAGTTTAGTTTACACGTGTACACTTCATTCAGTTCATTCATCCCTTACATACATACATTGCAACACAGAATCCATATAGCAGCTTTTGATTTCTCTGACAGCCCTAAGGCTACATTCCTTATAATGTCTGCTACACAGGGTGGGAAATCCATGGATGCTTCTGCATCCTGCAGTACTGGCACCACGGATTTACCTGAGGGGAAAGTTTTAGCTGCTGGTTCAGGCGCTGAGTGACATACACCCAGTCAACCTACAGCACCTGTGGCCAATCAGGACCCACCCTGGGCAGCACTCTCTCAAGTCTGCTGACTACACTTGTGACACATCTTACGCCCCCTGTGGGACCTCCTGTGCCATTGCAGCCACATATTGTCCCTGTAGTTAATCTGCCCAGCGCGGATACTCTGGCTACCCAATTACAACAATTAAATCAGTCTTTGGTTAGACAAAAGTCTACCTCACGCGTCTCTGGGTCCAAGGGGACATCTAAACGGGCCATTAATTCCTCACAATCCACTAAGATTTCATATAATTATTCCGATTAGGATGGGGAATATACTGATCCATCAGCACTGATACAGTTGCTTCTGATGAGGAATCTACAACACAGGTGGATGTTCCTGACCTAGTTGAGGCTATTAAGCTAATTCTTCAAATAGATGATGACATTGATTCTCCTACTGCATCTAGGAAATCTGATAAGTTCAAACGTCAGAAGGTTGCTAAAGTAGTCTTACCACATTCTGACCATTTAATTGACATACGTCAGGAATCCTAGTCATCTCCAGGAAAGAAATTTTCCCTGTCTTAAAAGATGCTAGCTCATCATCCTATCCCTGCGAAGTTGAGTAACAAGTGGGAAACTCCACCGCCGGTGGACTCTCATGTCGCACGTCTTGTGTTGTCATCTTCTCTGCCTGTCACCACTGTCACCTCACTGAAGGAACCGACGGATAAGCGTCTGGAGGGATGCCTGAATTCTGTTTACTCCCTTACTGGTGCTGTACATAGACCCACTATGGCAGCCTCCTGGACTGCGAAAGGTATTGAAGCATGGGTTCTGGATGAGCTGCCTCAGGATTTTTCTGACACTGCCAGACAATATCTGTCTTATATTACCACAGCCTCCCACTAGATTCAGGAGGTGGCCTCAGATGCAGGTGTAATGGTGGCCAAGGTATCTACTTCGTCTATCCTGGCTCGTCGAATAATGTGGTTGAGATCCTGGAAGGTGGACCTTTACTCCAAAAAGACCTTGGTGGTTCTCCCTTCTGAACAAGATTGTGACTGACTTGGCTACTGCCAAGACTGCATGTCTCCCAAATACTAATCCTTCTGTTACGAAGGCTAAGAGTACCACCTTTTGTTCCTTTTGACCTCCAGGAAAAGCAAAGCATCAGGCGTATCCACGACAGGCTTGTGCTTCCAAAACTACTAAGCCTAAATCTAAACAATCCTGGGCCACCTGTCAGCCTGCTTCCAAACAAGACAAGCCTGCTGCATGACTGGGCATGCCACCCCCTGGGGGATCCCAAGGTGGGAATCCGTTTTTTTGTTTTGCCAAGTACGTGGATTATACAAAGAAGACAAGCAACACTGGCTTATATGAGTATAATTTTTTTCACAGGTACCCCGAGGATTCTACATGGAGAAAAGGACCGAGCCTCGTGTGAACATAGGTAAGTATGTATGTTTGGAGGTGTGCATGTATGTAATAAACTTATACTGTCACGGTGTGTGTGTCCTGTTTTTTGTTGGGTATTTTTTTAGTAGTAGTACTACAGGTTCCAGCGGGCCCGGTTTTCCACTGCATGCTGGTACTTGTGGTACTCCAAGTACCAGCTTGCGGGGGAGGCTTGCTGGGACTTATAGTACTGCTACTAAAAACAATATTCTCATTTTTTACACAAGGCTATCAGCCCCCCATCCGCCGCCATTGGATGGGGGGGACAGCCTTGGGCTTCACCCCTGGCCCTTGGGTGGCTGGAGGGGGGACCCCTTGATTTTAGGGGTTCCCACTCCTCCAGGGTACCCCGGCCAGGGGTGACTAGTTGGGTATGTAATGCCAGGGCCGCCGGGACCACAATAAAAGTGTCCACCGGCTGTGGCATTATGTACCTGGTTAGTGGAGCCCGGTGCTGGTTTAAGAAATACGGGGGACCCCTACGCTTTTTGTCCCCCATATTTTTTGAACCAGGACCAGGCGCAGAGCCCGGTGCTGGTTGATGAAATATGGGGGAACCCCTGTCATTTCCCCCCCCCATATTTTGTCAACCAGGACCAGCTCAAAGTGCCCGAGGCTGGTTGTGCTTAGGAGGGGGGACCCCACGCAATTTTTTTCTGATTTTTTAACACTTTAAACACCTTAAGGTACACAATGAAGCCCTGCACGGATCTCCCAGATTCGGATGGGATTCCTTATTTTTTGTCAGGCAGTGTTTTACTCATCACTCCCGTAAAACACTGCCTGACATTACGAATCACATCGACAAATACGAATTTGGAAAAATCGTCAGCTTAGTGAATGATCGTATCAGAATTCAAAAAGTTGCAGTAAAATGCACCCGATACCATTCGAGTTCAAACACCCTTAAAAATGGCAAAAACACGAATCTTTGTAAATATACCCCCTTGTCTTCAACAGGTAAATCAGGATTTTACATCGAGTAGTCCATCTTATGTGTTGGATTGATTTAATAAAATGCATAGGTAATTGTACATTCTGCACACTGCTTTAGATCTCTGAAATATGCTATTTCTAAAAAGTACCTTACAAGTTGACTAGCAAATCTGCTTTTGTCTGTGTAAAGGGAGAATCTTATTTTAATTCTTAATGATACATGGTACTGTATCTGGAATGTCATGGTTGTTTTTGTAAGCCACTCTTATTACTATCCATTGTAGTGGGTGGGATTGGATGAGTAGATTCCAATTATTGGGAACACATGCATTTTACTGTGTTTGCATTTAAGTCTCTCATGGGCCCTATACACTGGATAATAGCTAAGAATGATATGAAAGATATAGGCCCTCATTCCGAGTTGGTCGCTAAGTTTTTCGTTCGCACAACATATTCGCAAAGTTGCGTTAGTGTAGTAAATTTGCGAACATCCGCCCCCAACGTATTTTTGCACATTCGTACGCAGTATTACACAAAGTGGGCGTACGCCAAATGACATCGCAGCAATGCGAAACCATCGCAGCATTGCGAAACTATCGCATTAACACATACTTCATCGTAAAATTACTAAGTTTTAGTATATTTACCCATCCATGTTAAAAGTGCACACTTTTGTGGACAAACGCACCACAATGCTTTTTTTTCCCCTATTCAGTGGAATTACACCTTTATGTTAAAAGTCCACAAGCCCTCCTCAATTACGAACCCAATTAGTGTAATTAATGTCAATGGTCCTGACCAATTAAGTCTCCAAAGTAAACCAGAAGAACACTTTGTAGCTCTAATTGGCCAGAAACATTGTTGTTTAAATTTGTAAAATATGGATATTGTAATTTTTATTGTTATAATGCAAATGTTTGAAGTATTGTGTATATGTGTAGTGTGTGAATAAATGTCTTTTCATGTATTTAAAAACCATAACCTCCTAACGAGTTTTGTGTGTGTAGAATTTTGTGTTTTATATTTTTATTTTTAAGCTTAAGTAAGATGTGTGAACTGTTTAAGGTCACCAATTTCTGCAAGGCAATGTGCTGTTCCTTTATAGCATAAATAAGCACAACACCCACTTAACTTCAACAATTTTTTTTTTTTTTTATTTGTTTTTTTGTTTTTTTAAGAAACTTTTAACAAAATTAAAATAAAAATATCACAGATTTTTTTCTATTGCCTCGATATCTGCTAACACTTCCCTTAAATGGGCTTTCAGCCGCCCTAAAAGTTCAGGCAAAGTGCTGGGATCTCCAACTGCAGAATCTGAAAAGAAGAGTCAAAGAAAACATTAATAACTTACTCACATTACCTATTATACAAGCAGGGCACAAAGCACACTTTAATGCAGGCCTGGCCAAACTGATGCCCTCCAGCTGTTGTGAAACTACATAGACCAGCATGCCTTGACACAGTTTTGGGGACAGAGAATGCAAAACGGTGTCAGGGCATGCTGGAATGTGTAGTTTCTCAGCAGCTGTATGTCCGCAGTTTGGAGAGGCCTGCTTTAATTCCTAAGTGACGACATCATGGCTGTTTTCAAGATAAATCAGTAGCAGAACAACACACAAGCCTGCTCAGCAATCTTTTTTTGTTTATTACAAGAAAGTGGACCACACCATGGGGTACATTTATTACTACTGGAGTTCTATTTAAGAAGGGACGTTGCCCATAGCAACCAATAAAAATAAAAATATTATCTTGTAAAAGTGGACTTACAAATTTAAACTATAATCTTATTGGTTGCTATGGGCAACGTCCCATGTTAAAGAGAACTCCACTTAAGTAGAAATGTTACCATCAAAACTGAGCACAGATAAACCATGTTGTCCTGGCAACCCTGTTGAACTAATGAGTGTCGACCTAGAGTGGACACACAAAACATTGCACACATAACACTACATATAATGACACTCTTTAAAAATTCAATGCAACATGTACACCATGAATAATAACTCTTTTTTTTTTCCTTGGTAGCGTATTCCCAACAGTACAACAGGGCATGTTTTGAGATTGTAAGTCTAAGTAGGTAATCATTATTGTAAAAATGTAAAAACACTTACTTTCCTCCACAACATTGTCACTTAGCCCATCTGGGGCTTCTTCTGCCCATTCGCTGGGTGGTGATGCCAGCTGGATGGGGGAAGGCGGCTGGATGGGGGAAGGAGGAGGGATTGGGGAAGGAGGAGGGATGGGGGAAGGAGGCTGGATGGGGGAAGGAGGAGGGATTGGGGATGTTATTTCAGAGGGTGGGTCTGATTGAGAGGGCGAGGGGGGCGGAGAGAATGTTAGGCCAATAGAGGGTGAGGGGGGCTGAGAAGGTGATTTGGAAGTTGAAGGAGAAGGGGTATGGGAAGGAGGAGAAGGGGTCACAGAAAGAGAAGGAGAGGTGGGGTGAGAAGGGGAGTGGAAAGTGGAGTGGGCCTGGGAAGCTGAGGGTGACTGGGAAGCTGAGGGGGATTGGGAAGCTGAGGGGGACTGGGAAGCTGAGGGGGACTGGGAAGCAGAGGGGGATTGGGAAGCTGAGGGGGACTGGGAAGCTGAGGGGGATTGGGAAGGGGAGTGGGAGTGAGAAGGGGAGGGGGACTGGGAAGTGGAGGGGGAGTGAGAAGGGGAAGGGGGCTGAGATGGTGCCTCATGTGTTGCTTGCCGTTGTGGTCGTCCTATAATGATATTTGTGTTAAAATTTAATTTGCATGTTAAATTACATACTAAACAATTGTAAATTTCACTGTTCTGTTCCATGTAAAAGACACAGTGTTTTTTTTTAAACAAAAAAAAAAAAATCCTCTTCATGTTGCCCACAGCAAACTAAATGAGTCCAAACAATTATTTGGACGCTCATTCCTTAATCTATTCCATTGAGTCATATTGATTGGTCTAGGCAACATCACCAGATCACTATTCAAGCCACCTTATTATATAGACAGCACTGATCAAGTTTTTTGGTACAGTTTCCTGCCTGTTTTTTTTTTTCAGGAAAACATGCACTTGTTTGGTGACATTTTGCTACAGTCAGTACTGTTTGCCCTAACCACACACACTGTCCTATTGTAAAAAAATGTTCACTCAGTGTTGCAATTAGCCTACCACTTAGTGTAAATTTGCACAATTTATGCTATTAATCTTATGTAATGTAACTTACTGCGTGCATGCATTGCGCGGATTTGCTGCCGGATCTCTGCCAACAGCTCTGGAGTCCTCCTGCGGAGATCACTCCATCTCCTCTCCAACTGTATTATTGTCCGCCTGCTGCGGACGCGAGAACGCAGCAGGCGGCGGACCTCCGCGTAGGCCTCGCGCTTAACCCGATTTGGGATGAAGCGCCCAACGCGGCCTACGCGGCGGTCCATCACCGCAACCAGGACGCGGAGCTCCCGCCTGGTGAAAGGTGCCGCACGCATCATGGCAATGGCGTTTTCCTTTTTTGGGCATATATTTATAGTGTCTGCTAGCATGTGATTGGTCCAAAATCTATGCTGTAATTTCTAATAACTTTATTGATCTTTGCAATGCTGGGAAGAGCAGAGTGTTAATTAGCACGAGCGGAAATACGCATTCGCAGAAGGAATTTTTAAAAAATTAAAACATAAAACAAAACAAACAGACACAGACACACACACAGTTTTGGGTAAATTCAGATACATATCTGTGTACTCACCACAGTTTGTGTGATCATTCAGCTGGACAGTCACAAAGTGGACAACATTAAGTTTCATTTGTTTGTGTGTTTGTTGAAATAAACAGGATTTTAGGATAGAAAACAAATAAGGACACTATTTATCAACATCACAGTATTGTTTTTGCAAATAACACATTGTAAGCTTAACGTGTTAACGGATTTAGTGGCAAATAAATATTACATATTCCAAAGCCAAAAAATAATTACCCAATGGCCTTACAATAGCAAACAAAATGACAAAATTAATCAAAATACAAAAGCATACTGTGGTTTTATTTTGATTAAAAAAGAGAAACTTAAAACACTATACCTGAAATATTCCGCAACAATGCTTGCCCTGACTTGGCTCCCCCTCCGTGTAACACTCCCCCCACCGAAGTGTCGGACAACCCCTGGCTCCTCATCAGGCAATTCCTCTGTCTGAGGAAGCTCTACGCTACTCCTTACCGCGATGTTGTGTAGTATAGCGCACAGGACCACTAGTTTACTTGCCATCTCCGGCGAATACAGTGCGGTGGAGCACACGAAACCGCCCTTTAAGGACCCCAATTGTGCGCTCCACCAGCTGCCTAGTGGCAGTAAGCGCGGAGTTAAATGCCGTCTGTGGTCCTGGCCTGGGATTACGGTAAGGAGTCATGAGCCAGGGGGTGCAAGGATATCCACGGTCTCCTGTTTGATGATAAACCAAAATTAGAAATAGTCTATTTTTTAAAAAATTAAAATATTTTACACAAAATTGTGCAACAACTCACCCAATAACCACATGTCTGCTCGTTGACTTGATCTTAATCTGTGCCATATCCCTGATTGTCTAATGACATACGCATCATGGGAACTTCCAGTAAACTTTGCATTCAGGGAAAGGATCTGGAGGGATGGCCCACAAACAACCATTACATTCAGAGAATGAAACAGTTTCCTGTTTCTATAAATTTCTTCATTATGTTTTGGTGGCTGAATAGCTACATGTGTGCCATCCACGACCCCAATAACATGTGGGAAGCGACTACCACCTTCCTCAAATTGCCGCTTCACCACATCTAGGGCACCAACATCCAAAGGCATAGCAATAAATTGCTTCACACGCTTTAGGAAAGCCTGGCAGACACGCCGCAGGACCTTACTGAACTGGCCCTGCGACATGCCAACCAGGTCTCCTACCACATGCTGATAAGAGCCTGTAGCCAAAAAATGTAACACAGCAAGGAATTGTGTCAATGGTGGTATTGCTGTAGGATACCGAATTTCAGACTCCAGATCACTCTCTATTATGGAGAGAGTGTCTAGGATTAGATGTGGTGGCAGCCTGTATCTACGTACAACCACATCATCTGGCATCCCAAAAAGTAGAACACGGGGTCGGAAAATTGGTGGCCTAGCACGCCTCCGTTGCCTTGGTTGATGAGGAGCCGGTTGTGGTTGTGGGGCTGGCGGTTGGGGTGGGAGTGCTGGCGTGGGTTGGGGAGGTAGGGCTTCGGCAGCAATAAATATTGACATCACACACTTTAAAAAATAAAACAAAAAAAGGTTGAATAAGACAAAAACAAAGTCCAAAAAATATACAACCAAAAATTTTTTAAAAAAAGGGGGTGTCAACTTACTGCAGGAGCGTAAGACATTTTTTCTGAGTTCAATTCAGGAACAAAAGGAATATTATCACAAAAAAGATAAACAAAATTATTTTTTTGATGAAAGCTACATATGTTAAATTGTAAATGTTAAAAATAGTATTAAAAAAAAAATCACAGCATCAAACACATCACAAACACCTACTAAAAAGTAATGACTAATTGGTTTAAAAAATTACAATAAAACAAACAAAAAGTTAGCCCTTTAGTAGCTAGTCCAGCCAAGAACAACACTACTTTGCTGATCAATCCTGGTAAAAAACATAGCATTTATTAACAAGATGGAAAACAAACATTATCAAAACACTTTGAACAAACACAAACAGGCACCAACACAGGCCAAGGGAACTTACCTGATCCAAAATAAAGAAAGGACCAATTTGTGTTATATAGCACACAAATTTGAAATAATAGACTAGGGTTACGTCACCCAAAACAATTCTCCTACAAGAGACCAAAAATGACAGTCAAAAACAACATACAGACCATTAACACAAACAGGCACCAACACAGGCCAAGGGAACTTACCTGATCCAAAATAAAGAAAGGACCAATTTGTGTTATATAGCACACAAATTTGAAATAATAGACTAGGGTTACGTCACCCAAAACAATTCTCCTACAAGAGACCAAAAATGACAGTCAAAAACAACATACAGACCATTAACACAAACAGGCACCAACACAGGCCAAGGGAACTTACCTGATCCAAAATAAAGAAAGGACCAATTTGTGTTATATAGCACACAAATTTGAAATAATAGACTAGGGTTACGTCACCCAAAACAATTCTCCTACAAGAGACCAAAAATGACAGTCAAAAACAACATACAGACCATTAACACAAACAGGCACCAACACAGGCCAAGGGAACTTACCTGATCCAAAATAAAGAAAGGACCAATTTGTGTTATATAGCACACAAATTTGAAATAATAGACTAGGGTTACGTCACCCAAAACAATTCTCCTACAAGAGACCAAAAATGACAGTCAAAAACAACATACAGACCATTAACACAAACAGGCACCAACACAGGCCAAGGGAACTTACCTGATCCAAAATAAAGAAAGGACCAATTTGTGTTATATAGCACACAAATTTGAAATAATAGACTAGGGTTACGTCACCCAAAACAATTCTCCTACAAGAGACCAAAAATGACAGTCAAAAACAACATACAGACCATTAACACAAACAGGCACCAACACAGGCCAAGGGAACTTACCTGATCCAAAATAAAGAAAGGACCAATTTGTGTTATATAGCACACAAATTTGAAATAATAGACTAGGGTTACGTCACCCAAAACAATTCTCCTACAAGAGACCAAAAATGACAGTCAAAAACAACATACAGACCATTAACACAAACAGGCACCAACACAGGCCAAGGGAACTTACCTGATCCAAAATAAAGAAAGGACCAATTTGTGTTATATAGCACACAAATTTGAAATAATAGACTAGGGTTACGTCACCCAAAACAATTCTCCTACAAGAGACCAAAAATGACAGTCAAAAACAACATACAGACCATTAACACAAACAGGCACCAACACAGGCCAAGGGAACTTACCTGATCCAAAATAAAGAAAGGACCAATTTGTGTTATATAGCACACAAATTTGAAATAATAGACTAGGGTTACGTCACCCAAAACAATTCTCCTACAAGAGACCAAAAATGACAGTCAAAAACAACATACAGACCATTAACACAAACAGGCACCAACACAGGCCAAGGGAACTTACCTGATCCAAAATAAAGAAAGGACCAATTTGTGTTATATAGCACACAAATTTGAAATAATAGACTAGGGTTACGTCACCCAAAACAATTCTCCAACAAGAGACCAAAAATGACAGTCAAAAACAACATACAGACCATTAACACAAACAGGCACCAACACAGGCCAAGGGAACTTACCTGATCCAAAATAAAGAAAGGACCAATTTGTGTTATATAGCACACAAATTTGAAATAATAGACTAGGGTTACGTCACCCAAAACAATTCTCCTACAAGAGACCAAAAATGACAGTCAAAAACAACATACAGACCATTAACACAAACAGGCACCAACACAGGCCAAGGGAACTTACCTGATCCAAAATAAAGAAAGGACCAATTTGTGTTATATAGCACACAAATTTGAAATAATAGACTAGGGTTACGTCACCCAAAACAATTCTCCTACAAGAGACCAAAAATGACAGTCAAAAACAACATACAGACCATTAACACAAACAGGCACCAACACAGGCCAAGGGAACTTACCTGATCCAAAATAAAGAAAGGACCAATTTGTGTTATATAGCACACAAATTTGAAATAATAGACTAGGGTTACGTCACCCAAAACAATTCTCCTACAAGAGACCAAAAATGACAGTCAAAAACAACATACAGACCATTAACACAAACAGGCACCAACACAGGCCAAGGGAACTTACCTGATCCAAAATAAAGAAAGGACCAATTTGTGTTATATAGCACACAAATTTGAAATAATAGACTAGGGTTACATCACCCAAAACAATTCTCCTACAAGAGACCAAAAATGACAGTCAAAAACAACATACAGACCATTAACACAAACAGGCACCAACACAGGCCAAGGGAACTTACCTGATCCAAAATAAAGAAAGGACCAATTTGTGTTATATAGCACACAAATTTGAAATAATAGACTAGGGTTACGTCACCCAAAACAATTCTCCTACAAGAGACCAAAAATGACAGTAAAAGCAATGAAGCACAGGTTTATTTGCACAAATGGACTAGCAAAATATATATGTGTAAAAAAGACTAACAAACAATCAACATAAAATAAAAACTTTAAAAAAAAAAAAACAACAACAAGACGAATTCCAGAATACTCACAAACGTAAATTCGCAGACAAAATGCTACACTGTCTATATTCTAAACGCAAACGAAAGGACAAATGTATGCTTGACAATTACTCACTTGGAAAAATCCTATAGCACCTTCACGCACAAGCCAACAAACTCAACAGTGAAAGAAACTCCAAACTACCTACACTCACAGCGTGCAAAGTAGGCCCTTAAATAAGCAGTGCAATCAGTAACCAGATTAACATTGTACACCTGTGTGAATTAACGCGACGCACGTAGGTATAAATAAGCACACACCTCGGCGTACACACGTCATCGCAAACATGGCTTCTCGTGAGCAAATCGCAGCAGAGATGGACCGCATTGCAGAGCAGCAGATGGCATTGCGGAAAAGACGCCTAGATTGCCAAAGGCGCATGTTGGAATACGCCTCTGCGGATGTTGAAGAGGCAGGACCTAGTACTCTGCAAATGTCTGCTTCTGAACCCCAACAATTGACTGGGGATACCCTGCCACACACACATAGTGACCAAACTGAGGGAGAATTGGCTTTAGCCACACAAACACAACAGACAGAAGCTGCTAGTGAGGAGGAAGATGGTGATGACCAACAAGAAGAAACCTCACAGGCTACCTCCAGACGGAAGAAAAGACAGCCTGCATTCACTAAGAGGGAGTTGCGTGTTTTGGTCACGCAGGCCATGTCCAAAATACATAGAGGCCCAAAAAACATGGGGGCTGCTTCAAAAGATCGCATCTGGAGAGACATCACAAAATCTGTGAATGAAGTTGGCTCTGTCGTCAGAACATCACAGGAAGTGAGACGACGGTAAGTGCATCTTGACAGTCATTTTTCTGTGATAAGTTGACTAAAAAATGTAGTTACATGTGATGTTATGTCTAGCAAACACAAGCAGAACACGTGTCCTATATATTAGCTTAGACAAATAATAAGACTCTACTTTGTCCCTCTTTCACAATACATATGTAGGTGGGCCGACTTCAAATCCCGCCTGAAGGCAAAGAGGGCTGCGGAGTGGAATGCCTCAAGGGCTACAGGTGGAGGAGCACCTGTCGCTGTGGAGTATACTGACTTGGAGGAGATGGCGATGCCCTGTGTCAGTTATGAGGAGGGCCAAGGGGTGTCTCATATGGACACGGACCTGCCTGAGATCCTGACGGGACATGACTTGGAAGGTAAGTTTACACATTTAGTTGTCTGTAATTTTGACTGTATTTATAATAATAAACTAATTTTGTATCCAACTTTTTCCCCACACATTCTTCTATTTGCTTGCCACAAAACACAGCACAGGGGGGTGATCCGTTTGAGTCACAGGACGGTTATGTGGTTGAGGCTGAGGTGGAGGGACCTAGTGAGTCTGGCAGTGTGGGCCAACAAATCCCACCTCTGCAGGTTCCTACTGGCCCCCCCACCCAACCCTCTGCTATCCCGGAGATCCTGCTTGAAATCGCTAGGTATGGTGAGAGCCTAAATCGGTTTCAAGATGGGGTCATCCGGGAGGTAAGCCAGATAGCTGTCCGGCTCACTGAGCACCGAACCTGTGTTGAGCAAGGTGTTGCTCAACTCTGCCAACGTCTGGCAGAGATCAGGCAGGGCCAAGAACAACTTGCCTCCTCATTCCAAAGCCTTGCAAATAACATCTTGCAAGGGCTCCAGGCCATCGCTGTCTCCCTTGCCCACAGTGGCAGAGAGCCACCCACATCGGCTCCCTCCCCTGCCCCTGCCCAGGAAGAACAGCCCACTGGGCAGGCCCAACGAAGGTCGCTCCGCAGACCTTCCAAAGAAGAACAGCCTCAGGCGGGGAGAAAAAGAAGAAAATGATGTCTCTCCAGATGGGCAGCACCCATGTTTTTGATGTTGCGTCTATGTATTTTTGGAGTTGGCTTGTGTGGCCAGAATGGATAACTCCCTCTTAGTGAAATGCATTCTTTCTGTTTGGATGTATTGTAGCCTGTGAGTTTATGTGTATAAACACCAGAGCCATCTTCCTCTTACTAGTGTGCTATGTATTGTTGTGTTTGTGTGGTGGATCCTAATTCTTTCTCATTTGGTTTAAAATTTGTGTGTGGCAGGGTGTGTCATGTTTTATTTATGCTTAAAAAATATACTTTTGTCAGAAGCAGAATTTTGCAGAGTACTGAGTTCTGCTATCTAATGATTGTCAGTGCCATCTGCTTGCTGCTTGGTCCATCTCTGCCTGTGCGACTCACGTGGAGCCATGTTGTTTAAATGTTGTGAAATATTATTATAGTAATAAAAAACATATTTTAAAAATGTGTGCAGTTTCTTCAAGGTAATGCAGTTCCAGAAAGATTAGGTCAGCATATAGACACTTGTAGACCAATCTGCAAATTCTCCTTAAAAATTGCAAAAAAAAAAAAAAAAAGGTATGCTTTGCACCACACTTTAATGTCCATATTAAGTAAACAGACACGACGCTTTTTATAAATATCTATGGTCAACAGGACATCATTTCAAACATTGTCAGATATTCTAATCAAATATTATTGTGACTTTTAAGACTAAATTAAAGTGTATGCTGCATTATGTGGGTGTTGGATTATTTGTAAAAAATGTTGCAGATTTCAAACACTTTCACAAATATTTTCACTTGTTTGTATTTGGGAGTCTTACACACATTAAAACAAGTTTAAAAAATGCTTACACAACAACTTCAACAAAAATCACACCCTTATTTGGCAGTGTGTGAGATTTATATGTGAGTAGAATAAACATGTAATGTGTGTTCAGACAATTGCTGGTTGGTAACTTTCATCTGCTCATTAATTAACAAGTAATTGGACATCAGATGAATGTGCTATCCAATTAACTGCTAATTACTGCATACACACTTGTACCAGTACTTCGCAAATGTAGAGTAACTGCAGACCTACTCGGCTGCTGCGTGAATGTTGCTACGGTTTCCTATGTTAGTTTTAACAGCGACAATGTTTATTTGCGAAAAACACGCCCATTGCGAGTTGCATACTCCCACACTGTACGCCCACTTTCACGCCCATGTCGGAGCATTGCGAAGTCTCGCCTCTGCCACGCCCACGCCACTCCTCGTTTTCGTTTGCCAGTTACGGCTTTTTTTTTTCTGAGTAATTTTGCACAGTTGTCGTACGTATGTACTCGCGCATGCGTAATCACGCATTTGCGCATGCGCAGATACTTACATTTCGTACATTTGCGTTGCGAAGACTCTTAGCGACCAACTCGGAATGAGGGCCATAGTTCAGAAATTAACGATATATCGTTCATATCATTTAGTGTGGAGGCACTGACGATGAAAGATTCGCGCCCCCGCGGTCGTTCATTGTTGGTTTTTCATCGTTTTTCAATGCAAGCCAATTTGGATGAAATCGATCATCATTCATATCAATCATCGCTCAAATCGCACTAATCGTCCAGTGTGTAGGGCCCATCAATATATTGTCTGAAACCGAAGTGAAACCAAATTAGACCACTCTATCAAAATTCAGAAAACTGAAGGACTACTTTTAAAAAACAAATGGGAGTTCACTTACTCTTCACATCATTCAACTCCTGATTGTTTAATCTGGTTACTCAGCACTGTACACTCTGTTTTATACATTTCAAAAACTTTCCATTCACCAGCAAATGCTTTTACTAGTACTTTCAGGTTTTTTTTTAATGCACTGCTGTACCAGTGCAATTTTGCCTTCATACACTTAAAAGTCCTATCTGAATTACCATTGCTTTTTTGCCCTCACTCACATCCTTTCATTTCTTACACCGTCAAAATCAATCCCTACACACATATTATCTATGCTTTTATTTAACTTCAAACCAGGAGCGTTTCAATAGAGGAGGATACCCGTGTGCACCTCCGGGTGGGCCCCCTCCTCTGTACGGCGCCGTAGACTCCTGCATTGTGCCAGAGTCTACTGCGCATGCGCAGGTCTCTGGAAACATGGCAGCCGCCATGATCCGGAGACCAAATTGGCTACCGCGCATGCGCTGCAGCCATTTTGGTGGTGATTAATGCCGTGACTGACGCTGGACACCGGAAAGGTAAGTATTAAAATGGGTGCAGTGTGTGCGGTGTGGGCCTCCCTGGACCAAGGGGCCCGTGTGCACCCATTATAGAAACGCCAATGCTTCAAACTAAATTTACTAAATAAATTTAAACTAAACTAAATAAATTTACTGCCGTTGAGCTTGCATTGTTACCAACACTGCATTTCTCAGCTGCATTTCTGCAAATCTACTGCTCTGATTCTCTTGCAGCCTCCACAGCCTTCACAATATGTCCAGGTTTTCTTCAACTCCTCCATCCATCAGTGTCTGTCTACTAATCTATTTTGCTCCCTATTCCCACCTTTATCCTTCCCCCTAGTCTCCTACATCTCCTTCTCTCTCCCCTCCTTTGTCTCCCTTCCACCCATCTGCTTAATTTCTCCTCCTCTCCTGTTACTCCATTTTCATTCACCTCTGCCCCACTGTGGTCCTACTACTCCACCACTCAGCCCTTCTCCCTCCCTCCTCTCCATCATCTCACCACACCCCTATCCACACCATATTGAACTCCCTCCCTGCCCACCTCTTGAAGTTTCCCTTCCTGGCTTAGGCACCCGCACCATCACTATTCTCTCATCATCCCTACCCTCCTAGGTAATCTCACCTCAACTCTACAGCAACCCTGATATCTCATTTACCTCTCTCCCACAAACGCTATCCCTCTTTCTGTGCCCTCTGGAATGCCAGATTTGTCTGCAACAAATTGGTCCCCCCATGACCTTTTTATCTCCAACTCCCTGAATCTCCTTGCTGTTACCAAAACCTCGGTTTTCCCCTGCTGAGTGTCCCACTTTCACAAACATCCCCTGGCCTGGGGGTCGATGGAGCATTCTATCCTTCGGTTACTCCTACCAGCCCCGAGTACCATCCCTTACATTCTATACATTTGAGCTCTATGCTATACGCCTCTTTCAACCTGTTCACCTTTGAGTAGCTGTCATTTACTGTCCCCGTGGCATTCCCACCAAATTCCACAATCACTTTGCTTCTTTGCTTATTCACTTCTTCTCTTCAGACATTCCCTCTATTGTCTTAGGTGATTTCAACATCCCAATCGATATCCCAACAGAATCCTCTGCCACTAAACTCCTTAACCTCACATCATCACTTGATCTCTCCCAATGGACCTCAACATCTTCCCGAGTGAACGGGATATCCCTTAATCTGGTCTTTACTAACTGTTGATATTTCTGACATCTCCAACTCCCCATTACCCCTCTTTGACCATCACCTGCTCTCTTTAATAATAATAATAATAATTTTATTTATATAGCGCTCTTTCTCCACACAGGACTCAAGGCGCTTTGCATCAAAACAAGCACAATACAGAAGATTAATACAGCAATACACAGGCCACACAGGCATAAAAATGAAAACCTAAAATGAATAGAGTAATCATAATAATGCAGGGTTGGTGTAGGCATTTTGGGTAATAACTTCCATGGGCTGTGTATTCCACCCTCACAGGGTACCAGGTGCGGCAGCCATCTTCGAAGAAGTGACACAAAATGGGGGTGATTGCAGCATCCTAACATTCAGAGTAGGGTACAAACAAAACCATCTGGTCCATGTATTTTCATCCCATCCACAAGCGTACCAGATGAGGCAGCCATATGGGGCGCACTAGAGAGGTTACACTGGGAGGTAAGCCATACATGGGCCCAATGCATACATGGGAGAAGGGCACTTCTGAAGTCGTATGATATAACCTGTATGAACAATCTACGTGAGGCACATCCTGCCCGCAGAGGAACCACCGGAGGCCCCCATTTGGGGTGCACTGTGTTAGATGCTGCTGGCAGGGTGTGCAATCAGTGGAGGCACACCTCACAGGAATACCACACGGTGGGGTAGAAGTATGCAGTAAAAGTGTTTTTTTTTAAAGAAGAAAACACATGATGAGATCACCTTTGCAGGTAAACAACGAAAGGAGGGAAATTATCCTGGTCTAATAGGAGCAGTACGGGGGGTATGAGAATGTGGGGAGCACACCAAAATCAAATGAAAATGACCCTGCTGGGCCTGGCCTAGGTGCTCTCCTCCCTCCAGTGCTCCCTGCTCACCTTGAGGGGTAAGCCTGTAAGGCACTGCAGATGTTCTCTGCCAGAGGGTTAGTGAGCGTAGTCCTGGTGATTTCATTGCAGAGGTTTGGTGAGTCCAAATAATGTTCCTGAAATCTTTCTTGATGTTGTTCAATGTTTGCCCAACTATTTTTT
Source organism: Pseudophryne corroboree (assembly GCF_028390025.1). Classification (NCBI taxonomy): domain Eukaryota; kingdom Metazoa; phylum Chordata; class Amphibia; order Anura; family Myobatrachidae; genus Pseudophryne; species Pseudophryne corroboree. The sequence continues at coordinate 934,036,435 of NC_086444.1, read as the reverse complement.
TTACTGTTACTTTTAAAAACGCTTAGAGATAGGAACGCTTTGAGTATAGTAACGCACAGCTGACACGCACAGCTGTGCATGGTTGAAACTACAGATATACTATGGTAGATTGAAACAACTACAGCTGAGCCAAATGTTCCACTAATCAAAGGGGTTAAATTACACAGTGTTTGACTAAGCAAACACCAGCCCAGTCTGCCTTCATTAAATATGCACCACTAACCAAAATTTCTCTGACGTCCTAGTGGATGCTGGGTACTCTGTAAGGACCATGGGGGTATAGACGGGCTCCGCAGGAGACTGGGCACTCTTAAAAGAAAGATTAGGAACTATATCTGGTGTGCACTGGCTACTCCCTCCAGGGCCGTAACTACGTGTGTGCCAAGTGGGCTTGGCACATAGCGCAGTTGCCCTGAGGGCGCAACGGCCAGCGGCATGTAATGAGTCAAATTGACTCATTACATGCCGCCTCTGTGTGCGCCGTGCGCGGCTGGAGGGAGAAGAGACCAGCGCCGGGTTCAAGGAGGAGGAGGGAGGGGGAGCAGGGAGCCGCAGCAGCGCTATTTGATTGGTAGTAAGCGCCGCTGCGGTTCCTTCATCCCAGCATCCATAGCAGCGCCGGGTAGCCAATACAGAAGGAGAGGGGGATGCTGCAGCGGCGCTTACTACCAATCAAGTAGCGCTGCTGCGGCTCCCTGCTCCCCCTCCCTCCTTCTCCTTCTCATCTCACTGCCTGCACCGAGAGGGAGATGCCAGCACGAGGAGCCTGTCAGCGGGGAGAAGGTAAGTATATCCCTCTCTCTCTTTCTTTCTCTCTCTCTTTCTCTCTCTCTCTCTCTCTCAGGGGGACACCGTCTGCCGCAATGTGTAAAAAGGGGTCCTGGCTGCCGCAATGTATAAAAAGGGGGTCTGGCTGCCGCAATGTGTAAAAAGGGGTCCTGGCTGCCGCAATGTGTAAAAAGGGGGCCTGGCTGCCGCAATGTGTAAAAAGGGGGACTGGCTGCCGCAATGTGTAAAAAGGGGGACTGGCTGCCGCAATGTGTAAAATGGGGTCCTGGCTGCCGCAATGTGTAAAAAGGGGGCCTGGCTGCCGCAATGTGTAAAAAGGGCCTGGCTGCCGCAATGTGTAAAGAGGGGGCCTGGCTGCCGCAATGTGTAAAAAGGGGGACTGGCTGCTGTAATGTGTAAAAAGGGGGACTGGCTGCCGCAATGTGTAAAATGGGGTCCTGGCTGCCGCAATGTGTAAAAAGGGGGCCTGGCTGCCGCAATGTGTAAAAAGGGGGCCTGGCTGCCGCAATGTGTAAAGAGGGGGCCTGGCTGCCGCAATGTGTAAAAAGGGGTCCTGGCTGCCGCAATGTGTAAAAAGGGGGACTGGCTGCCGCAATGTGTAAAAAGGGGGACTGGCTGCCATAATGTGTAAAAAGGGGGACGCTGTCTGCTGTAATGTAAAAAAGGGGCTCTACCTGGTGTAGTGGCACTACTGTGCAGCGTAATTTGAATAATGTAGACTACTGTGCACCGTAGTATGAATTGCTATTATTTTGTGGCCACGCCCCTTCCCCGTGAAGCCACGCCCTATAAATTTTTCGCACGCCTACAGCGCGCACTGCCCCTATCTTACATGGGGGGGGGGGCGCCACTGTCATTTCTTGCACACAGCGCTAAAATGCCTAGTTACGGCACTGACTCCCTCTATGCCCCTCCTCCAGACCTCAGTTAGTATCTGTGCCCGGCCAGAGCTGGATGCACTCTAGGGGCTTTCCTGAGCTTCCTAGAAAAGAAAGTATTTGTTAGGTTTTTTATTTTCAGTGAGATCTGCTGGCAACAGACTCACTGCTACGTGGGACTGAGGGGAGAGAAGCGAACCTACCTGCTTGCAGCTAGCTTGGGCTTCTAAGGCTATTGGACACCATTAGCTCCAGAGGGATCGAACACAGGCCCAGTCCTCGGTCGTCCGGTCCTGGAGCCGCGCCGCCGTCCCCATTGCAGAGCCAGAAGAACGAAGAGAAGTTGAAAATCGGCGGCTGAAGACTCCGGTCTTCATTAAGGTAGCCCACAGCACTGCAGCTGTGCGCCATTGCTCCCTTAGCACACCACACACTCCGGTCACTGATGGGTGCAGGGCGCTGGGGGGGGGGGCGCCCTGGGCAGCAATTAGATTACCTTACTTGGCGAAAAGCACATAATACAGTCTGATAAACTGTATATTTGCATTAACCCCCGCCATTAAAGTACATAAAAGGACAGAAGCCCGCCGCTGAGGGGGCCGGGCCTTCTTCCTCAGCACACCGGCGCCATTTTCTCTTCACAGCTCAGCTGGAAGGAAGCTCCCCAGGCTCTCCCCTGCAGTATCCTGGTACACAAAGGGTAAAATAGAGAGGGGGGGCACATACATTTAGGCGCAAAACTGTGTATATAAGCTGCTATAGGGGAAAAATCACTCAGTATAGTGTACATCCCTGTATTATATAGCGCTGTGGTGTGTGCTGGCATACTCTCTCTCTGTCTCTCCAAAGGGCCTGGTGGGGGAACTGTCTTCAAATAGAGCATCCCCTGTGTGTGTGGTGTGTCGGTACGCGTGTGTCGACATGTCTGAGGCAAAAGGCTCCTCTAAGGAGGTGATAGAGCGGATAAGTGTGTGGGAGGGTGTCTCAGTCAACAACGCCGACACCTGCTTGGATATGTGTAAGTGCTGAGGTAAAATTATTGCACAAAAGGTTAGGGAACAGAAAGGAAATCTACCCTGGTCTATCCCTATGTCACAGAGTCCTTCAGAGTCTCTCTATGTTCACTATCCAAAATAACAAAGTATCGACACGGAGTTTAACTCCACTGTCGACTACGATAATGCAAAGTTACAGCCAAGAGGGCTAAAAGATATTCAATATATGATTATTGGAATAAAAGATGATTTGCATATCACTGATGACTCATCTGTCCCTGACACGAGAGTACACATGTTAAGGGGAAGAATGCTGAGGTAAATTTCCCTCCTCTCATGAGGAAAAAGAGCGGGAATCTCCAGACAAGAGACGGCAGCTTCCCACAAGAGAATTCTCAGGCTGTATCCTTTCCCCACTAGGGCCAGGATGTGTTGAGAATCTTCCCCTTGGGTGTTCTGTTTGCACTAGCTATTCTCAGGGATCCTGCAGATAGCGTGCACATTCTAGTATGCTACCCAGACCGGCGATTGTGTCGGCATGGGTTTATAGCGCTGTTGGCAGCGTGGACAGGTACCTTATCAGCAGAGATTGAGACCCTAGTATGCATATAAATATTTTAAGATGCTGTCTTAAGTGATAGATGTATAATTATAAAGCATGCCCAAAGGGACATGAGTATACTGGGTCCTAGAGACAAAAGCTATGTCGATTTCTGCTTGACGTGTCCTGTAGAATATACATTGGACAGATGATGCCGACTTAAGAGGCATATGGAAGGCTGAGGATTGTGTCGAGAAAGGTTCTCGGGCCTGGTCTCCACAGTTATAGCTGGTAATTCTGATATTTTGCCTTATATTCCTGCACAGCCTAGGAAAGCACGACATTATTAAATGCAGCTTTTCGAATAAAGCAACAAGAAAGTCTGAGGTGCGTCCTTTCTTGTCAGAGCCGGGGGCAGAGAAAAGTAGCTGTACAACACAGCTAGTCCCCAGGAACAGAAGTCCTCCCCGGCCTCTACAAAAATCCACCGCATGTCGCTGGGGCTCCACAGGCGGAGCTAGGCCCGGTGGGGACTCGCCTTCGTAAGTTCAGCCACAAGTGGGTTCACTCCCTGTTAGATCCCTGGGCAATAGAAATTGGATCGCAGGGATACAGGCTGGACTGTGAGAAGATGCCCCCCTCACCGAGGACCCGGCGGGCTTCCCCCCAAGAGAGGAAGCCAGTGTTAACTGCAATTCACAAATTGTATCTTTAACAGGTGGTGGTCAAGGGTCCCCTCCTTCAACAAGAGGGTGTTATTATTCGACCATGATTTATTTGTAAAAAATATAAAAATATATATACATTCACTGTATCATAGGTCACCAAACGTACACAGTATTCCCAACCGGCAAGATCTATATCACCGCACACTCCTCAGATGGAAAAAAGCGAGGGAAGAAAAAAAAAAGGGGAATAGTACGTGGGTAAGGCAGATGTAACCAAAAAGAAGGTCTTTACCAATTCCTCACGGTAAGTGACGTGGTGAACCTATGGAGAGTGTCGCAATTCCACTGACGCGTTTCGGAAGCACTGTTCCTTCATCAAGGTGTTGATGTCACTTACCGTGAGGAATTGGTGAATGTATATATATTTTTATATTTTTTACAAATAAATCAGTTTATACCTGACATTGCATGGACTTTTGGTTCTGATATACTCCATATATCATGATGGTATAAGAGCCCGATATTGCCCAGCTGGATTCAGACGAATGGGACAATGGAAAGAAACCTTTTGATGCATATAGGGTATTTACTGAAGGTGAGCCATTTACCATAAGTTAAGAAGTGATTGTATGAAATTTGGAAAGATAAAGAAACCTTGATGTGAACATAGGGCATTGCCCAGAGGTCAGTTGAGGATCATCTATACGAATAAATAACACACATATGGACAGTTACATTGCATGAATATGTCCTTTCCTTTCTTTTGAGGATTTGTTGAGGAAGAGAAGCTACCCATATATACATATAAAGCAGCGCCTGGGAGCCGTTCCCCTTTTTTTTGGTTGTACATTGAGTGAGGAGTGGTGCTCCTTAGGAGTGGCGACCCGAGTGCAGCTTTTTTGGGCGCAAGTCAATATTATCTTTTGTTCTGTATTATATACCTGAAAAGGTTCAGGTTCAAGATGGAATCGCTAAGAGCGGTCATTGCATGCCTGAAATTAATCGGGACATAAGGGATGCATACCTTCGTGTCCCCATTTATCCACCTCATCAGGCGTACCTCAGAATTGCGGTACGGGATTGTCATTACCAATTTCACCAAGGTAATGGCGGATATGATGGTGCTCCTGCGGAAGCAAGGTGTCACTATTATCACATACTTGGATGATCTCCTCATAAAAGCGAGATCAAGAGAGCAGTTGCTGGACAGCGTATCACCTTCTCTGGAAGTGAAACGTCAACACGACTGGATTCTATATATTCCGAAGTCGCAGTTGGTTCCTACAGCTCATCTGCCTCGCCTAGGCATGATCCTAGACACAGACCAGAAGAGGGTTTATCTCCCGATAGAGAGAGCTCAGGAGCTCATGACACTGGTCAGGAATCCATTGAAAACCAAAACAGGTGTCAGTGCATCACTGCACTCGAGTCCTGGGAAGGATGATGGCATCATACGAGGCCATCCCCTTCGGCTGGTTCCATGCAAGGACAATGGAACTTACTGGACAAGTGGTCCGGATCACATCTTCAGATGCATCGGTTAATCACCCTATCTCCCATGGCCAGGGTGTCTCTTCTGTGGTGGCTGCGGAGTGCTCACCTTCTCGAGGGCCGCAGATTCGGCATTCAGGACTGGGTCCTGGTGACCACGGATGCAAGCCTCCGAGGGTGGGGGGCAGTTACACAGGGAAGAAAATTCCAAGGTTTGTGGTCAAGCCAACAGACTTGCCTTCACATCAATATCCTGGAACTAAGGGCCATATACAACTCCCTAAGTCAAGCGGAGTTCCTGCTACGCGACCAACCGGTTCTGATCCAGTCAGACCGCAGGGGCTCATGTAAACCGCCAGGGCGGCACAAGGAGCAGGGTGGCTAGGGTAGAAGCTACCAGAATTCTTCGCTGGGCGGAGAATCAAGTAAGCGCACTGTCAGCAGTGTTAATTCTGGGAGTGGACACGACCTCCACCCGGGAAAGTGGTGACTTCATCAGGAAGTCTTCACACAGTTTTGCAAATTGATGGAAACTGCCTCAGGTGGACTACATGGCGTCCCACCTCAATAAAAAGATAAAAAAGGTTTTACGCTGGGTCAAGGGACTGTCAGGCGATAGCTGTGGTCGCACTAGTAACACCGTGGGTGTTCCAGTCGGTCTATATATTCCCTCCTCTTCCTCTCAGACCCAAGGGCTGAGAATTGTAATAAACGGAGGAGTGTGAACAATATTCTTTGCTCCGGATTGGCCAAGAAGGACTCGGTACCCGGAACTGCAAGAAATGCTCTCAGAGGACCCATGGCCTCTGCCTCTCAGTCAGGACATGTTGCAACAGGGATCCTGTCTGATCCAAGACTTACCGCGGCTGCGTTGGACGGCATGGCGGTTGAACGCCGGATCCTAGCGGAAAAGGGCATTCCGGATGCAGTTATTCCTATGCTGATAAAGGCTAGGAAAGACATGACAGCAAGACTTTTTCACTGTATATTGCGAAAATAGGTTGCTTGGTGTGTGGCCGGGAAGGCCCTACAGAGGAATTCCAGGGGGGTCGATTCCTGCACTTCCTACAGTCAGGAGTGACTATGGGCCTAAAATTAGGATCCATAAAGGCCAAGATTTCGGCCCTATCCCTTTTTCTCTCAAAAAGAACTGGCTTCACTGCCTGAAGTTCGGACATTGTTACAGGGGTGCTGCATATTCAGCCCCTTTTGTGCCTCCAGTGGCACCTTGGGATCTTAACGTGTGTTGGATTCCTAAAATCCCACTGGTTTGAGCCACTTAAGACCGTGGAGCTAAAATATCTCACGTGGAAAGTGGTCATGCTTTTGGCCTTAGCTCGGACTAGGCGTGTGTCAGAATTGGTGGCTTTGTCATGTAAAAGCCCATATCTGATCTTCCATATGGAAAGGGCAGAATGGAGGACTCGTCCCCAATTTCTCCCTAAGGTGGTATCATCGTTTCATTTGAACCAACCTATTGTGGTGCCTGCGGCTACTAGGGACTTGGAGGATTCCAAGTTGCTGGACATAGTCCGGGCCCTGAAACTTTATGTTTCCAGGACGGCTAGAGTCAGAAAAATTGACTCGCTATTTATCCTGCATGCACCCAACAAGCTGGGTGCTCCTGCTTCAAAGCAGACTATTGCTCGCTGGATCTGTAGCACCATTCAGCTTGCACATTCTGCGGCTGGACTGCCGCATCCTAAATCAGTAAAAACCCATTCCACGAGGAAGGTGGGCTCTTCTTGGGCAGCTGCCCGAGGGGTCTCGGCTTTACAACTTTGCCGAGCTGCTACTTGGTCGGGTTCAAACACTTTTGCAAAATTCTACAAGTTTGATACCCTGGCTGAGGAGGACCTTGAGTTTGCTCATTCGGTGCTGCAGAGTCATCCGCACTCTCCCGCCCGTTTGGGAGCTTTGGTATAATCCCCATGGTCCTTACGGAGTACCCAGCATCCATTAGGACGTCAGAGAAAATAAGAATTTACTCACCGGTAATTCTATTTCTCGTAGTCCGTAGTGGATGCTGGGAGCCCGTCCCAAGTGCGGACTCTCTGCAATACATGTATATAGTTATTGCTTAACTAAAGGTTTATTGTATGAGCCATCTGTTGAGAGAGGCTCAGTTATTGTTCATACTGATAACTGGGTATAGTTATCACGAGTTGTACAGTGTGATTGGTGTGGCTGGTATGAGTCTTACCCTGGATTCCAAATCTTTTCCTTGTTGTGTCAGCTCTTCCGGGCACAGTTTCCCTAACTGAGGTCTGGAGGAGGGGCATAGAGGGAGGAGCCAGTGCACACCAGATATAGTACCTAATCTTTCTTTTAAGAGTGCCCAGTCTCCTGCGGACCCCGTCTATACCCCCATGGTCCTTACGGAGTACCCAGCATCCACTACGGACTGCGAGAAATAGAATTACCGGTGAGTAAATTCTTATTTTTAAACACATGTAATTTAAGTGACAAACAAATCCAGAAATCACATAACTGTCTAACAAAAGATTTGAACATACATTTAGTACAGAGATGTTTTGTAGAGGTTCAGATTGCAATAGGCAGATTACAGGGTGAGATTTGAACATACATTTAGTACAGAGATGTTTTGTAGAGGTTCAGATTGCAATAGGCAGATTACAGGGTGAGATTTGAACATACATTTAGTACAGAGATGTTTTGTAAAGGTTCAGATTGCAATAGGAAGATTACAGGGTGAGATTTGAACATACATTTAGTACAGAGATGTTTTGTAGAGGTTCAGAATGCAATAGGCAGATTACAGGGTGAGATTTGAACATACATTTAGTACAGAGATGTTTTGTAGAGGTTCAGATTGCAATAGGCAGATTACAGGGTGAGATTTGAACATACATTTAGTACAGAGATGTTTTGTAGAGGTTCAGATTGCAATAGGCAGATTACAGGGTAAGATTTGAACATACATTTAGTTCAGAGATGTTTTGTAGAGGTTCAGATTGCAATAGGCAGATTACAGGGTGAGATTTGAACATACATTTAGTACAGAGATGTTTTGTAGAGGTTCAGATTGCAATAGGCAGATTACAGGGTGAGATTTGAACATACATTTAGTACAGAGATGTTTTGTAGAGGTTCAGATTGCAATAGGCAGATTACAGGGTGAGATTTGAACATACATTTAGTACAGAGATGTTTTGTAGAGGTTCAAATTGCAATAGGCAGATTACAGGGAGAGATTTGAACATACATTTAGTACAGAGATGTTTTGTAGAGGTTCGGATTGCAATAGGCAGATTACAGGGTGAGATTTGAACATACATTTAGTACAGAGATGTTTTGTAGAGGTTCAGATTGCAATAGGCAGATTACAGGGTGAGATTTGAACATACATTTAGTACAGAGATGTTTTGTAGAGGTTCAGATTGCAATAGGCAGATTACAGGGTGAGATTTGAACATACATTTAGTACAGAGATGTTTTGTAGAGGTTCAAATTGCAATAGGCAGATTACAGGGTGAGATTTGAACATACATTTAGTACATAGATGTTTTGTAGAGGTTCAAATTGCAATAGGCAGATTACAGGGTGAGATTTGAACATACATTTAGTACAGAGATGTTTTGTAGAGGTTCAAATTGCAATAGGCAGATTACAGGGTGAGATTTGAACATACATTTAGTACAGAGCTGTTTTGTAGAGGTTCGGATTGCAATAGGCAGATTACAGGGTGAGATTTGAACATACATTTAGTACAGAGATGTTTTGTAGAGGTTCAGATTACAATAAGCAGATTACAGGGTGAGATTTGAACATACATTTAGTACAGAGATGTTTTGTAGAGGTTCAGATTGCAACAGGCAGATTACAGGGTGAGATTTGAACATACATTTAGTACAGAGATGTTTTGTAGAGGTTCAGATTGCAATAGGCAGATTACAGGGTGAGATTTGAACATACATTTAGTACAGAGATGTTTTGTAGAGGTTCGGATTGCAATAGGCAGATTACAGGGTGAGATTTGAACATACATTTAGTACAGAGATGTTTTGTAGAGGTTCAGATTGCAATAGGCAGATTACAGGGTGAGATTTGAACATACATTTAGTACAGAGATGTTTTGTAGAGGTTCAGATTGCAATAGGCAGATTACAGGGTGAGATTTGAACATACATTTAGTACAGAGATGTTTTGTAGAGGTTCAGATTGCAATAGGCAGATTACAGGGTGAGATTTGAACATACATTTAGTACAGAGATGTTTTGTAGAGGTTCAGATTGCAATAGGCAGATTACAGGGTGAGATTTGAACATACATTTAGTACAGAGATGTTTTGTAAAGGTTCAGATTGCAATAGGCAGATTACAGGGTGAGATTTGAACATACATTTAGTACAGAGATGTTTTGTAGAGGTTCAGATTGCAATAGGCAGATTACAGGGTGAGATTTGAACATACATTTAGTACAGAGATGTTTTGTAGAGGTTCAGATTGCAATAGGCAGATTACAGGGTGAGATTTGAACATACATTTAGTACAGAGATGTTTTGTAGAGGTTCAGATTGCAATAGGCAGATTACAGGGTAAGATTTGAACATACATTTAGTTCAGAGATGTTTTGTAGAGGTTCAGATTGCAATAGGCAGATTACAGGGTGAGATTTGAACATACATTTAGTACAGAGATGTTTTGTAGAGGTTCAGATTGCAATAGGCAGATTACAGGGTGAGATTTGAACATACATTTAGTACAGAGATGTTTTGTAGAGGTTCAGATTGCAATAGGCAGAATACAGGGTGAGATTTGAACATACATTTAGTACAGAGATGTTTTGTAGAGGTTCAAATTGCAATAGGCAGATTACAGGGTGAGATTTGAACATACATTTAGTACAGAGATGTTTTGTAGAGGTTCGGATTGCAATAGGCAGATTACAGGGTGAGATTTGAACATACATTTAGTACAGAGATGTTTTGTAGAGGTTCAAATTGCAATAGGCAGATTACAGGGTGAGATTTGAACATACATTTAGTACAGAGCTGTTTTGTAGAGGTCCAGATTGCAATAGGCAGATTACAGGGTGAGGTTTGAACATACATTTAGTACAGAGATGTTTTGTAGAGGTTCAGATTGCAATAGGCAGATTACAGGGTGAGATTTGAACATACATTTAGTACAGAGATGTTTTGTAGAGGTTCAGATTGCAATAGGCAGATTACAGGGTGAGATTTGAACATACATTTAGTCATACCTCCCAACTTTGTCCCCTTTGAAAGCGGGACACATGCGCGCGCTCCCGAAAAAGTGGTGTGACCTAAGTAAAAGGGGGCGTGGCTTCGCGGGAGGACCCGCGATCGCGAGCCACGTCCCCGTTTTCATCACTGAGGGGGCATGCCCAGCGCTCTATGAGCTGCTGGCATGCTCCCTCTCCCTCTGACTTCAGTGAATAGACGCTGTGCGCACAGCGTCTGTTCACCGCTGCTCTGCTAAGCAGGGCAGCGACAGACAGAGCCTCCCAACTGCCCCCCCCCACCGCGGGACACTGCGGCCCGCGGGTGGGACAGCCCTCAAAAAACGGGACTGTCCCGCGAAAATCGGGACAGTTGGGAAGTATGATTTAGTACAGAGATGTTTTGTAGAGGTTCAGATTGCAATAGGCAGATTACAGGGTGAGATTTGAACATACATTTAGTACAGAGATGTTTTCTAGAGGTTCAGATTGTAATAGGCAGATTACAGGGTGAGATTTGAACATACCTGAGGATGAGAAGAAAAGGAAGATGGTTAAGTCCAGACCAATGCTAAGGATGCACACACAAATATCAGCGCTTATTAAAAAGATATGTACCTTTATTAATTTAAAAAATATATTTTTCAATAATAATTAATAACAAAACTCATCGTACGTGCCGGTCAGTCCTGCAAAGCATATAATAAAGTGCAATTTTAATTCCAAGACATATTATTAATGGTTAGTACGCAAGCTTTTCCAATTCAACTGATTAGTTAGTCTCTTGACTTTTTAGAATTAGAACGAGTTAGCAGAGCAGTGATTAGTGTCACTATTAGTGGCTGACTATTTGCAACAGCCGTCAAAGGTAGTGTTAGTGATTAGTACAGCATGCTGTTTCTAGTATTTTGGTTTAAAAACAGTAACAGTGATCCTCACTGATATATAGATGAAAAAACCTGCTTAATCCTTTAGTCCCATGTAATTGTGTCTCCCGGCTCCTGGTGCTTTAATTATCCCATTGTAGGTGCCATATCTGGAGCGTCCAAACAGAGGTGAAGGTGCTTGCAGGAAGTTGGAAATTCAGACCGGTACCGGACGAGTGGTGATAGCCTCTTACGCGTTTCTCCGCCTTTAGCAAGTTCAGCGGCTTCCTCAGAGATGCCATTGTTTTCCTGTTTTGCTAGTTTATGTGCTTTATTAGGCACTGCGGATCCCTTATGATGCCATATAAATAAATACATAAATAATATCAATAAGCAAAATTAGTCCTATGCTGATCACAAGTATGTGCCTGTTTGGAGGTGGAGCACTTGTGAATGCTCAATTCCTGGTGCAAACTAGTGATGATGATGATGATGGCATTGATGATTATGATCAGCAGCTTCTGATTGGCTGAACATAAATGCACTTTCATCTATTTGCATTATTACAATGACATCAGCAATTGGTTTGCAGTATCTAATCATATTTTCATTTTTAAAGGGTAGGTGATGCCTGTATCGGAGGGTTAGGGTTAGGTTACAGAGTTTGGGGAGGTTAGGGTTAGGCTGCAGGAGGGGTGGGTCAGGGTTAGGCTGCAGGGTTTGGGGAGGTTAGGATTAGGCTGCAGGAGAGTTGGGTTAGGGTTAGGATTAGGGCAAAATACTTAGCTGGAAGACACTGTGATTTCATAGCCAACCCCTATGAATACTGAGCACAGCATCCCGATGTTCAGGAGAAGCAGAAGGTAAGTATACTTAACTTCTCCCAATGGCCCCCTAGTCCTCCCTTCTTATAGCCTTAACCTAATCCCCCCGCAGCCTAACCTTAACCTTCCCTGGCGGTGTCTAAACCTAACCCCCCTCCCCGCAGTCTAAACCTAAGCCTCCCCCCCTCCCCCGAAGCCTAACCCCAACACTCCCCAGGGTGCCTAAACCAAACCCCCTCCCCCATGTGAGCCTATTCGGGGCGCCAGTGTCGGCATTGCGAGTAGTGTTGGGATTCCGGCATTGGAATTTCGACTGCTGGAGACCTCAATTGCCAGGATCCTGACCGAATCATCTGCTCAGACATGTAGTATGTTATGCATGAATTGGTTACTGTAACTCTAGTATTTAATACTACCACTGTGCAGCTATGTCTCTTGGCATAAGCCAGGTGCCATAGGTGTATTTATAATGGGTTCAGGGGGCACTCACTGCACACCATGCACCCAGATTATACTTACCTTGTGCGCTGGCAAGCAGGTCCCTCCTCCTCCTCCATGGCACCATCTTCTTGACTATCACTGTGGGAAGTTGGCGCCCTGGAGGAGGACAGATATGCTTGCAGGCTAACAAGGTAAGATATGTGGCTGAGAGGAGAGATGCTGCTCAGAGGAGAGATGCTGCTCAGAGGAATGGACTCCACTGCACATAGGCCCCGTCAGACTTAAATACGCCCCTGTCAGATTAGTGATGAGCGGGTTCGGTTTCTCGGAAACCGAACCCCCCCGAACTTCACCTTTTTTACACGGGTCCGAGGCAGGTTAGAACCTTCCCGCCTTGCTCGGCTAACCCGAGCGCGCCCGAACGTCATCATCCCGCTGTCGGATTCTCGCGAGATTCGGATTCTATATAAGCAGCCGCGCGTCGCCGCCATTTTCACACGTGCATTGAGATTGATAGGGAGAGGACGTGGCTGGCGTCCTCTCCGTTTAGTTATAGAGCCTTAGAGTTAGTTGATCTGATTGATTGCTACTGCTTAGCTTATTGTGGGGAGGATTGGGGAGCAGCTGTTAGGACAGGAGGAGTACAGTGCAGAGTTTTGCTAGTTTTTTTTAATCCGTTCTCTGCCTTAAAAAAATGCTCCATACAGTGGCGTAATTACTACCCCCGCAGCCCTCGCGGTGGCTTGGGGACGAGGGGCTGCGGGGGAGCCACTGACAGAACAGATTGACATGCGGACGAGCGTCCGCATGTCAATCTGCAGGTCTCCTTCCCTCCGCTGCTGTACGGAGGGACAAGGAGCGCACAGCGCGTGCCCCCCTGTGTCCCTCCCTGGCTCTCCGGCTGTCTAATAAAGGAAGTGCCGTTCGTGAGCTCTGATTGGCTCACGAACCGGCACTTCCTTTATTAGAGCGGCCGGAGAGCCAGGAGGGACACTGGAGAGGCGCGCGCTGTGCCCTCCGTGTCCCTCCAACTCAAAGGAGGCGGGGAGAGCAGGCACTGTGGGGGAATATCTGGCACTGGGGGCATATACCTGGCACTGTGGGGGAATATCTGGCACTGGGGGCATATACCTGGCACTGTGGGGGACTATCTGGCACTGGGGGCATATACCTGGCACTGTGGGGGACTATCTGGCACTGGGGGCATATACCTGGCACTGTGGGGGACTATCTGGCACTGGGGGCATATACCTGGCACTGTGGGGAAATATCTGGCACTGGGGGCATATACCTGGCACTGTGGGGGAATATCTGGCACTGGGGGCATATACCTGGCACTGTGGGGGACTATCTGGCACTGGGGGCATATACCTGGCACTGTGGGGGACTATCTGGCACTGGGGGCATATACCTGGCACTGTGGGGGACTATCTGGCACTGGGGGCATATACCTGGCACTGTGGGGGACTATCTGGCACTGGGGGCATATACCTGGCACTGTGGGGGAATATCTGGCACTGGGGGCATATACCTGGCACTGTGGGGGACTATCTGGCACTGGGGGCATATACCTGGCACTGTGGGGAAATATCTGGCACTGGGGGTATATACCTGGCACTGTGGGGGAATATCTGGCACTGGGGGCATGTACCTGGCACTGTGGGGGAATATCTGGCACTGGGGGCATATACCTGGCACTGTGGGGGAATATCTGGCACTGGGGGGAGCAGGCACTGAGGGGGCATATGTGGCACTGTGGGGGAATATCTGGCACTGGGGGCATATACCTGGCACTGTGGGGGAATATCTGGCACACTGGGGCATATGTGGCACTGGGAGCACGGCCCTAGCAACAAGCACTAACCCCTAGCAACGAGCATGACACCCAGTGCATGAAACCCCTGGCAACGAGCATGACACCCAGTGCATGAAACCCCTGGCAACGAGCATGACACCCAGTGCATGAAACCCCTGGCAACGAGCATGACACCATGAGCATGAAAACCCCTGGCACCGTGCATGGAACCAAGAGCATGAAACCCCTGGCAACGAGCAGGTAATTTAAAAGTAATTAGAAGCCTTACTGTAGTACTTAATGTGTAATGGGCATTACGGTGTGTGGCATAATGTATCACGGACATTGCGGTGTGTGTCATAATGTGTCAGGCATTACGGTGTGTTGTATACTATATCACGGGCATTGTGGAATGTGGTATAATGTCTCGGGGTCATTGCGCTGTGGCATAATGTATAACGGGCATTGCGGTATGTGTCATACTGTGTCACAGATACGGTGTGTAGCATAATGTATAACGGGCATTGCGATTCCTGTCATAATGTGTCACAGGCATTACGGTGTGTGGCATAATGTGTCGGGGGCATTACAGTGTGTGCATATTGTGTCATGTGCATTGTTGTGTGTGGCATAATGGCTAAGGCCATTGCAGTATGTGGAATAATGTATACTGGGCATTACTATAAGGAGGAAAAATGACAAATAATGTAAGGGGCATGAATCAGGATTATTTTTCTTTCCTGTGGTGGCTAACGTCTTGGCGTGCAGGTTGCAAAACTGGGGTATAAGGTAGTCTTTTCCTGCAATGCCACGCCCCTTTACGCAAAGCAACGCCCATTTCAACGAAGTCACACACCCTTTTTGGCAGCGCGCGCCGTAGGCGCGTGCATATTTGTCCCTTCACTAGTGCCAATTATGGGGGGTATGGGGGGGGGGAGGGGGGCGCCGAAGAATTTTATGGCTTGGGTGAGAAAAATTTCTAGTTACGCCACTGGCTCCATACCATATCTGTGCTCAGCCTTAGTGTGCTGCATGATATATCTGACTGTGCTGAGTGCTCACACTGCTTAATTGTGGGGGAGACTGGGGAGCAGCTATAGCAGGAGTACAGTGTAGAGTTTTGCTGACAGTGACCACCAGTATACGTTTGTCTGCCTGAAAAACACTCCTGTGGTGTCTTTTTTTCTTTATACTATAAACGCAGTCTGCTGACAGTGTCCACCAGGTCCATTATACTGTATATAGCATTACGGTAGGCCACTGCTGTACCTACCTCTGTGTCGTCACTCGTCGTCATGCATAAAGTATACTAGTAGTATATCCATCCATCTACATTGTATACCTGTGGTGTCTTTTTTTCTTTATACTATAAACGCAGTCTGCTGACAGTGTCCACCAGGTCCATTATACTGTATATAGCAGTACGGTAGGCCACTGCTGTACCTACCTCTGTGTCGTCACTCGTCGTCATACATAAAGTATACTAGTAGTATATCCATCCATCTACATTGTATACCTGTGGTGTCTTTTTTTCTTTATACTATAAACGCAGTCTGCTGACAGTGTCCACCAGGTCCATTATACTGTATATAGCAGTACGGTAGGCCACTGCTGTACCTACCTCTGTGTCGTCACTCGTCGTCATACATAAAGTATACTAGTAGTATATCCATCCATCTACATTGTATACCTGTGGTGTCTTTTTTCTTTATACTATAAACGCAGTCTGCTGACAGTGTCCACCAGGTCCATTATACTGTATATAGCAGTACGGTAGGCCACTGCTGTACCTACCTCTGTGTCGTCACTCGTCGTCATACATAGAGTATACTAGTAGTATATCCATCCATCTACATTGTATACCTGTGGTGTCTTTTTTTCTTTATACTATAAACGCAGTCTGCTGACAGTGTCCACCAGGTCCATTATACTGTATATAGCAGTACGGTAGGCCACTGCTGTACCTACCTCTGTGTCGTCACTCATCGTCATACATAAAGTATACTAGTAGTATATCCATCCATCTACATTGTATACCTGTGGTGTCTTTTTTTCTTTATACTATAAACGCAGTCTGCTGACAGTGTCCACCAGGTCCATTATACTGTATATAGCAGTACGGTAGGCCACTGCTGTACCTACCTCTGTGTCGTCACTCGTCGTCATACATAAAGTATACTAGTAGTATATCCATCCATCTACATTGTATACCTGTGGTGTCTTTTTTTCTTTATACTATAAACGCAGTCTGCTGACAGTGTCCACCAGGTCCATTATACTGTATATAGCAGTACGGTAGGCCACTGCTGTACCTACCTCTGTGTCGTCACTCGTCGTCATACATAAAGTATACTAGTAGTATATTCATCCATCTACATTGTATACCTGTGGTGTCTTTTTTTCTTTATACTATAAACGCAGTCTGCTGACAGTGTCCACCAGGTCCATTATACTGTATATAGCATTACGGTAGGCCACTGCTGTACCTACCTCTGTGTCGTCACTCGTCGTCATACATAAAGTATACTAGTAGTATATCCATCCATCTACATTGTATACCTGTGGTGTCTTTTTTTCTTTATACTATAAACGCAGTCTGCTGACAGTGTCTACCAGGTCCATTATACTGTATATAGCAGTACGGTAGGCCACTGCTGTACCTACCTCTGTGTCGTCACTCGTCGTCATACATAAAGTATACTAGTAGTATATCCATCCATCTACATTGTATACTTGTGGTGTCTTTTTTTCTTTATACTATAAACGCAGTCTGCTGACAGTGTCTACCAGGTCCATTATACTGTATATAGCAGTACGGTAGGCCACTGCTGTACCTACCTCTGTGTCGTCACTCGTCGTCATACATAAAGTATACTAGTAGTATATCCATCCATCTACATTGTATACCTGTGGTGTCTTTTTTTCTTTATACTATAAACGCAGTCTGCTGACAATGTCCACCAGGTCCATTATACTGTATATAGCAGTACGGTAGGCCACTGCTGTACCTACCTCTGTGTCGTCACTTGTCGTCATACATAAAGTATACTAGTAGTATATCCATCCATCTACATTGTATACCTGTGGTGTCTTTTTTTCTTTATACTATAAACGCAGTCTGCTGACAGTGTCCACCAGGTCCATTATACTGTATATAGCAGTACGGTAGGCCACTGCTGTACCTACCTCTGTGTCGTCACTCGTCGTCATACATAAAGTATACTAGTAGTATATCCATCCATCTACATTGTATACCTTTGGTGTCTTTTTTTCTTTATACTATAAACGCAGTCTGCTGACAGTGTCCACCAGGTCCATTATA
The DNA here is from genome assembly GCF_028390025.1 of Pseudophryne corroboree. Taxonomy (NCBI): domain Eukaryota; kingdom Metazoa; phylum Chordata; class Amphibia; order Anura; family Myobatrachidae; genus Pseudophryne; species Pseudophryne corroboree. Next base: position 934,018,620 of record NC_086444.1, on the reverse strand, counting down.
CTGTATATAGCAGTACGGTAGGCCACTGCTGTACCTACCTCTGTGTCGTCACTCGTCGTCATACATAAAGTATACTAGTAGTATATCCATCCATCTACATTGTATACCTGTGGTGTCTTTTAGTTGTGCGCATTCAAATATGGAGAACAAAAATGTGGAGGTTAAAAAAATAGGGAAAGATCAAGATCCACTTCCACCTCGTGCTGAAGCTGCTGCCACTAGTCATGGCCGAGACGATGAAATGCCATCAACGTCGTCTGCCAAAGCCGATGCCCAATGTCATAGTACAGAGCATGTAAAATCCAAAACACAAAAGATCAGTAAAAAAATGACCCAAAAATCAAAATTAAAAGCGTCTGAGGAGAAGCGTAAACTTGCCAATATGCCATTTACGACACGGAGTGGCAAGGAACGGCTGAGGCCCTGGCCTATGTTCATGGCTAGTGATTCAGCTTCACATGAGGATGGAAGCACTCAGCCTCTCGCTAGAAAAATGAAAAGACTTAAGCTGGCAAAAGCACGGCAAAGAACTGTGCGTTCTTCGAAATCACAAATCCCCAAGGAGAGTCCAGTTGTGTCGGTTGCGATGCCTGACCTTCCCAACACTGGACGGGAAGAGGTTGCGCCTTCCACCATTTGCACGCCCCCTGCAAGTGCTGGAAGGAGCACCCGCAGTCCAGTTCCTGATAGTCAAATTGAAGATGTCAGTGTTGAAGTACACCAGGATGAGGATATGGGTGTTGCTGGCGCTGGGGAGGAAATTGACAAGAAGGATTCTGATGGTGAGGTGGTTTGTTTAAGTCAGGCACCCGGGGAGACACCTGTTGTCCGTGGGAGGAATATGGCCATTGACATGCCTGGTCAAAATACAAAAAAAATCAGCTCTTCGGTTTGGAATTATTTCAACACAAATGCGGACAACAGGTGTCAAGCCGTGTGTTGCCTTTGTCAAGCTGTAATAAGTAGGGGTAAGGACGTTAACCACCTCGGAACATCCTCCCTTATACGTCACCTGCAGCGCATTCATCATAAGTCAGTGACAAGTTCAAAAACTTTGGGCGACAGCGGAAGCAGTCCACTGACCAGTAAATCCCTTCCTCTTGTAACCAAGCTCACGCAAACCACACCACCAACTCCCTCAGTGTCAATTTCCTCCTTACCCAGGAAAGCCAATAGTCCTGCAGGCCATGTCACTGGCAAGTCTGACGAGTCCTCTTCTGCCTGGGATTCCTCCGATGCATCCTTGAGTGTAACGCCTACTGCTGCTGGCGCTGCTGTTGTTGCTGCTGGGAGTCGATGGTCATCCCAGAGGGGAAGTCGGAAGACCACTTGTACTACTTCCAGTAAGCAATTGACTGTCCAACAGTCCTTTGCGAGGAAGATGAAATATCACAGCAGTCATCCTGCTGCAAAGCGGATAACTGAGGCATTGGTAGCCTGGGCAGTAAGAAACGTGGTTCCGGTATCCATCGTTACTTCATAGCCAACTATAGACTTGATTGAGGTACTGTGTCCCCGGTACCAAATACCATCTAGGTTCCATTTCTCTAGGCAGGCGATACCGAGAATGTACACAGATGTCAGAAAAAGAGTCACCAGTGTCCTAAAAAATGCAGTTGTACCCAATGTCCACTTAACCACGGACATGTGGACAAGTGGAGCAGGGCAGACTCAGGACTACATGACTGTGACAGCCCACTGGGTAGATGTATTGCCTCCCGCTGCAAGAACAGCAGCGGCGGCACCAGTAGCAGCATCTCGCAAACGCCAACTCGTTCCTAGGCAGGCTACGCTTTGTATCACCGCTTTCCAGAATACACACACAGCTGAAAACCTCTTACGGCAACTGAGGAAGATCATCGCAGAATGGCTTACCCCAATTGGACTCTCCTGGGGATTTGTGGCATCTGCCAACTTCAGCAATATTGTGCGTGCATTACATCTGGGAAAATTCCAGCACGTCCCATGTTTTGCACATACCTTGAATTTGGTGGTGCAGAATTATTTAAAAAAACGACAGGGGCGTGCAAGAGATGCTGTCGGTGGCCAGAAGAATTGCGGGCCACTTTCGGCGTACAGGCACCGCATACAGAAGACTGGAGCACCACCAAAAACACCTGAACCTGCCCTGCCATCATCTGAAGCAAGAGGTGGTAACGAGGTGGAATTCAACCCTCTATATGCTTCAGAGGATGGAGGAGCAGCAAAAGGCCATTCAAGCCTATACATCTGCCCACAGTATAGGCAAAGGAGGTGGAATGCACCTGTCTCAAGCGCAGTGGAGAATGATTTCAACGTTGTGCAATGTTCTGCAACCTTTTGAACTTGCCACACGTGAAGTCAGTTCAGACACTGCCAGCCTGAGTCAGGTCATTCCCCTCATCAGGCTTTTGCAGAAGAAGCTGGAGGCATTGAAGGAGGAGCTAAAACAGAGCGATTCCGCTAGGCATGTGGGACTTGTGGATGGAGCCCTTCATTCGCTTAACCAGGATTCACGGGTGGTCAATCTGTTTAAATCAGAGCACTACATTTTGGCCACCGTGCTCGATCCTAGATTTAAAACCTACGTTGTATCTCTCTTTCCGGCAGACACAAGTCTGCAGAGGTTCAAAGACCTGCTGGTGAGAAAATTGTCAAGTCAAGCGGAACGTGACCCGTCAACATCTCCTCCTTCACATTCTCCCGCAACTGGTGGTGCGAGGAAAAGGCTAAGAATTCCGAGCCCACCCGCTGGCGGTGATGCAGGGCAGTCTGGAGCGAGTGCTGACATCTGGTCCGGACTGAAGGACCTGCCAACGATTACTGACATGTCGTCTACTGTCACTGCATATGATTCTGTCACCATTGAAAGAATGGTGAAGGATTATATGAGTGACCGCATCAAAGTAGGCACGTCAGACAGTCCGTACGTATACTGGCAGGAAAAAGAGGCAATTTGGAGGCCCTTGCAGAAACTGGCTTTATTCTACCTAAGTTGCCCTCCCTCCAGTGTGTACTCTGAAAGAGTGTTTAGTGCCGCCGCTCACCTTGTCAGCAATCAGCGTACGAGGTTACTTCCAGAAAATGTGGAGAAGATGATGTTCATTAAAATGAATTATAATCAATTCCTCCGTGGAGACATTCACCAGCAGCAATTGCCTCCAGAAAGTACACGGGGACCTGAGATGGTGGATTCCAGTGGGGATGAATTAATAATCTGTGAGGAGGGGGATGTACACAGTGAAAGGGGTGATGAATCGGACGATGATGATGAGGTGGACATCTTGCCTCCGTAGAGCCAGTTTGTGCAAGGAGAGATTGATTGCTTCTTTTTTGGTTGGGGCCCAAACCAACCAGTCATTTCAGTCACAGTCTGGTGGCAGACCCTGTCGCTGAAATGATGGGTTCGTTAAAGTGTGCATGTCCTGTTTATACAACATAAGGGTGGGTGGGAGGGCCCAAGGACAATTCCATCTTGCACCTCTTTTTTCTTTCATTTTTCTTTGCGTCATGTGCTGTTTGGGGAGTATTTTTTTGAAGGGCCATCCTGCGTGACACTGCAGTGCCACTCCTAGATGGGACAGGTGTTTGTGTCGGCCACTAGGGTCGCTTAGCTTAGTCACACAGCTACCTCATTACGCCTCTTTTTTTCTTTGCGTCATGTGCTGTTTGGGGAGTATTTTTTTGAAGGGCCATCCTGCGTGACACTGCAGTGCCACTCCTAGATGGGCCAGGTGTTTGTGTCGGCCACTAGGGTCGCTTAGCTTAGTCACACAGCTACCTCATTGCGCCTCTTTTTTTCTTTGCGTCATGTGCTGTTTGGGGAGTATTTTTTTGAAGGGCCATCCTGCGTGACACTGCAGTGCCACTCCTAGATGGGACAGGTGTTTGTGTCGGCCACTAGGGTCGCTTAGCTTAGTCACACAGCTACCTCATTGCACCTCTTTTTTTCTTTGCGTCATGTGCTGTTTGGGGAGTATTTTTTTGAAGGGCCATCCTGCGTGACACTGCAGTGCCACTCCTAGATGGGCCAGGTGTTTGTGTCGGCTACTTGGGTCGCTTATCTTAGTCACACAGCTACCTCATTGCGCCTCTTTTTTTCTTTGCGTCATGTGCTGTTTGGGGAGTATTTTTTTGAAGGGCCATCCTGCGTGACACTGCAGCGCCACTCCTAGATTGGCCAGGTGTTTGTGTCGGCCACTAGGGTCGCTTAGCTTAGTCACACAGCTACCTCATTGCGCCTCTTTTTTTCTTTGCGTCATGTGCTGTTTGGGGAGTATTTTTTTGAAGGGCCATCCTGCGTGACACTGCAGTGCCACTCCTAGATGGGCCAGGTGTTTGTGTCGGCCACTAGGGTCGCTTATCTTAGTCACACAGCTACCTCATTGCGCCTCTTTTTTTCTTTGCGTCATGTGCTGTTTGGGGAGTATTTTATTGAAGGGCCATCCTGCGTGACACTGCAGTGCCACTCCTAGATGGGCCAGGTGTTTGTGTCGGCCACTTGGGTCGCTTAGCTTAGTCATCCAGCGACCTCGGTGCAAATTTTAGGACTAAAAATAATATTGTGAGGTGTGAGGTGTTCAGAATAGACTGAAAATGAGTGGAAATTATGGTTATTGAGGTTAATAATACTATGGGATCAAAATGACCCCCAAATTCTATGATTTAAGCTGTTTTTTAGGGTTTTTTGAAAAAAACACCCGAATCCAAAACACACCCGAATCCGACAAAAAAATTTCGGTGAGGTTTTGCCAAAACGCGTTCGAACCCAAAACACGGCCGCGGAACCGAACCCAAAACCAAAACACAAAACCCGAAAAATTGCCGGTGCACATAACTATGTCAGATGCATATATACAGTTCAGGACTGTACTAAAGTTTATGGGGGCTCCAGAGCAAACAACTTGTGGGGGCTATTACCAATAAAATTGTAAAAAAAATATGCTGCCGACAGGGGCAGGTCTCTTTGAACATGGTGTCCGCACCTTGTTCCCGGGTACAGCACTATTGCGCATGTGCAAATCAATGGGATTGGCCATGGCAACCACTTTCCCAGTGATTTATGTCTGCAGCGCTGCCAGCTGCCGCGGGAATACAGAATATAATTATATGGGTGCAGGCTGGGCCGTATGATACATTAGGTGAACTAGGCTTAAGCCTAGGGGCCCTGCAGGGACTTGGGGCCTGTCCGTTTTTAATTTTTTTTGCTGAGGCACTATTACCTGCACTCTAGGACTTCAACAGTTAAAGGCACTTTGCGCTAGCTAAGGAAGATCGACTGCACTGTGAGAAAAGAGGTCAGCAGACTATGGGGGCCATTCCAACCTGTTCACACGCTGCTGTTTTTCGCAGCGGTGGGAACGGGTCGGTTCTGCACTGGGCAACGACAAGAAGAACGAAGAAAGAACTGGGCAACGACAAGAAGAACAAAGAAACGACAAGAAGAACTAAGAAGATTGACAGCAGGAAGGCGTTCCGCGGCGGCAACTCACTGTTTTCTGGGAGAGGTGAGTCCAACACAGGCATGTCCAAGTGTTTGCAGGGTGGGTGTCTGACGTTAATTCCGGGACCGGACTGGCTGAAGACATCACAGCGGGTGAGTAACTTGAAATTGAAAGTTACTCAGGAACTGCACAAAATGTTTTTGCATAGCACGGCGTCTAGTTAATCGCATGAGCAGCAAAAAGTTGCTACGTGCAATCAACTCAGAATGACCCCCAATATTAGTGTCAGGGCCAGATGCACTAAGCCTTGAAAAGTGATCTATTGCACAGAGATAAAGGTACCAACTAATCAGCTTCTAACTGTCATTTTTGAAGCCCAGCCTGTTACATGTCAGCTAGAAGCGGATTGGCTGGTACTTTATCACTGTGAAATGTATCACTTTTCAAGGCTTAGTACATCTCCCCCATAATGTGAATACTGAAAGTGTAAATGATGGCATAAGCTCTGCTTCATAAACGTCAGCTTTAGTGGGGTGAAAGATTGAAGTGCCAGAGGGGACCCTAAATACCTGAAAATGTAGGAGTCAGGCCATGGGTTAATATGGCCCTGGATGCAGGGTGTGTAGTGTGGGCCACCCTAGGACCACACACCATACTTGCCTACTTTCGGAAACCAGTTTCAGGGAGATTCTATACTTTATGAGAGGGTGCATGGCAAGACGCTGAAGGGGCATGTCTATCTCCACCTATAGGGCGTGTCTACTGCCGCTCTGAGTGCTGTCCTGCAGTTGCACACAGGAGTCATTGCCACCCTACACACACGGGTCAGTGCCACCACACACACACACACACACACACACACACACACACACACACACACACACACACGTCAGTGCCTCCGTACACACACACTGGTCAGTGCCACCCTACACACACACGCACACACACATACACGGATCAGTGCCACCTTACACACACACACATGGGTCAGTGCCACCCTTCACAAACGGGTCAGTGCCACCCTACACACACACACACATAAGTCAGTGCCACCCTACACACACACACACACATGGGTCAGTGCTACCCCACACACACATGGGTCAGTGCCACCCTACACACACACACACGGGTCAGTGCCACCCTACCTACACACACACACACACACACACACACAGATCAGTGCCATCCTACACACACACACGTCAGTGCCACCCTACACACACACACGTCAGTGCCACCCTACACACACGTCAGTGCCACCCTACACACACACATACACGGGTCAGTGCCAACACACACACACACACACACACACACACACACACGTTAGTGCCACCCTACACACACTCATACAAACAGGGGTCAGTGCCACCCTACACACACACACACACACATACATACATACATACATACATACATACATACATACATAGGTAAGTGCCAGCCTACAGTTACACAGGGGCCAATTCCAAACTATGCACACACGCTGTGGGTAGAACCATACACTCACCTTGGGACCAGGCACTCCATCTCCAGCCTCTCGTCCAAGTTCTCAGCCACCTCCTAGCTCAGTCTTCCTGCCAGAGCGGTTCTCCGTGCCTGGCCTGTCACTCCCCTTCCCAGATATCTCACTGCCCGCTGCTCCCAATGTGCAGGGGCAGGGGGGAATGGGGATCCGCTGATGCTGCTGCTGCCGCCGGCGCTGCCGACCCATGTGGTATCCATGCCTGCCCTGCCTGCACTGGTGAGCGGGAGGGAGATCACCGCTTGTAGGCATTGGTGTGCGGCTACGCATCCTGCGCCGCAGTGTATGGCCGTATCAAGCTCCGCCCCCGTCGCGTCAGGACCCAGGGTTCACACATCACAACCTGGATTTTACATGGGGCTGGAGGATTCCGGGGGATTGAAGGCATTTTCCAGGGCAGCGGTAGACTGGCCGGGGAAACGGGAGCCTCCCGCAGAATGCGGGAGTGTCGGCAAGTATGCCGCACACTGCACCCTATATAGATATGCCTATGGCTGCTGATGTTGTTTAAAAGTACACTGTGTAAATACTCCCAGCACCACAAATGTGCTAAACACACTGTAGTGCCTGGGTCATATTATGCCACACAGAAACCCCAGTTCATATATGCCACAGTGCCCCCCACAATGGTGATGTAGACGTGTGGGTCCCCATTGTTTATCTGGCACTGCTGCGTTTAACTCCAGCTGTAAAGCAATGGCATATGCTGCATTCACTTTGCGTATATGGCCAACTCTGCAAACTAAGCCAAATGGGAATTTTTCTCGTGCACATGAGTTTACAAATTTAAATGCAAATCCAGTCAAACTGAGCATGAGTCCCTGAATGTCTATGTAAATAAAAATGAAAGAGCTCTAACAGTTATGTTTGACTGAAGAGGTGGTATGGAGGAGGGAAGGAATGGGCAAGCATACGCCAAGTACAGTAATGTGGTTTTCAATGAATTACATCTCAATCTGACAAGGACCCAGATACGGCTGTCAGGAGGAGTATGTCTTACAGGTACCAGAGGCCTGATGCAAATATGTGTGCTAATGGTGATGCCAGCAATACTATGTAACTGCTTTTGATTGGCTTTCTAACCTTGCTAACTGCAACAAAGACATTAGTACTGCAGCTATTTTCCATCAAGTCACAGACATTTATATATTTAGTTCTTAGTTCACATTTCCATGCTAACTGTTGTAGGAAAGGCAATTCCCATTTAATTTGTATAGGCATAAACAACAAACATGGAGATGTAATATTTATCTTATTATTTTTTGAATAGTAAATGCAACTTTCACCATTGTTAATGAGAAATTATTTTTTTCTGACTGCATTTGCCTATTTGCACACAACATAATAATATATTAAGCCATCATTTTATCTCTTTATTATATTGTATTTAAAAAATAGGGTAATGTCAATTCTGCATTGTGCACTCACTCACTCACACATAGCCGAGTACTTACATATCATGCACTTCCACCCGGCATAAAGTACACTCACTGGTACACCAGGCATACACCTACAGAAAGTTGGGGCAGTATAGATATTGTAATGGTTAGCATTGCTGCCTGACAGCTCTGAGGTAATGAGTTCAATTCCCAACGTGGCCTTAACTGTGTGGAGTCCCCGTATTTGGGTGGGTTTCTTCCGGGTGCTCCGGTTTCCTCCCACAGTCCAAAAATATATTGGTAGTTTGATTGGTTCCCAACAAAAATTAAACCTAGTCTGTAAGTGTGCGTGTACATGTGTTTAGTGCAGACTAGATGGGCCAAGTGGTTCTTATCTGCCATCAAATTCTGTTTCTAAGCTTTACACTTTTTAAGAAGTTTGCATCACAATATGCATCTGACTATACTGTACATAAGGACACAAATACACTTTCCATTCTTCTTTTTACTGTACTTTAATAGCACTCATGTGTCCATCTTTGAATAGGCCCCATAATGTTGAGAATGTTGCAGGCTCTTCCCCAGGTTTAATTCCAAATGTGGGATGATTGTTAAATTCACATTATATTATATTGCCATTTAACAGACTTTGAAGGGTACATCTATGTGTTTTATTATTACCAGTTATTTATTACCAGTTATTTATATAGCACACAAATATTCCGCAGCGCTTTACAGAGAATATTGAATGTGTTTTAACCAAAAAGCAATAAAACTTAAGGACAGATGCATCAAGCAGTAAAAAGAATGGAGAAGTGGACCAGTGGAGAAGTTGCCCATAGCAACCAATGGTTTGAGAAGAAAGACGTGGAAGACATTAAAATGTGTAAGAAAAGAGGTAAACAGGGTTGGACTGGTCCACAGGGGTACAGGGGAAACCCCCAGTGGGCCCCACTGCCTGGCCACCCACCTCCTCCTCTAGGTATCAGGTTTCTTACTGTGCACTTGAATTATGCATTATACATAAGATACCTTATACTGCACAGGACTATAGTGTATTCTCTACAGGGCATTGGTGTTATTAATCTGCATGCATGACCTATCAGTATATTCTATACTGTATATATTTATCAAGGGGCGCAGACCATGCATTCTCTGATTGTCAGCCAATCCTCTGTAGCAGCTGGCCACACCCCCTCTGGAGACTGGCCACACCCCTACACATGAGCCCCTACCACTGTATTCCCCCGGTGGGCCCTTCATGCCCCAGTCCGACACTGGAGGTAGAAGCAAGTGAAAGTAAAAATTTATGCCAACGAAAATGTCATACAGTTCAATTAATCGAATTGCAATCTGTCGATTAAATTATTTGAGTATGATAGTTTTAGCAGAGACCCATACTTTATTAAATGGGTTTAGAGTAGTGATGAGCGGGTTCGGTTCCTCGGAATCCGAACCCGCCCGAACTTCAGCTTTTTTTACACGGATCCGAGCGACTCGGATCTTCCCGCCTTGCTCGGTTAACCCGAGCGCGCCCGAACGTCATCATGACGCTGTCGGATTCTCGCGAGGCTCGGATTCTATCGCGAGACTCGGATTCTATATAAGGAGCCGCGCGTCGCCGCCATTTTACACGTGCATTGAGATTGATAGTGAGAGGACGTGGCTGGCGTCCTCTCCGTTTAGAGAAGAAATAGATAGGAGAGTGAGAGTGAGACAGTGACACTTCATTTACTGGAGCTTAGGAGGAGTACTCAGACAGAGAGTGCAGAATTTTGCTGATAGTATTAGTTAGTTATACTAGTGACTGACCAGTGACCACCAGTGCAGTTTTATATTATTTAATATAATCCGTTCTCTGCCTGAAAAAACGTTACACAGTGACTCAGTCACATACCATATCTGTGCTCAGCCCAGTGTGCTGCTGCATCATCTATGTATAATATCTGACTGTGCTCACACAGCTTAATTGTGGGGGAGACTGGGGAGCAGTTAGGTTATAGCAGGAGCCAGGAGTACATATTAAAATTAAACAGTGCACACTTTTTTTCTGCAGGAGTGCCACTGCCAGTGTGACTGACCAGTGACCTGACCACCAGTATATAGTATACTATATTGTATTGTGAATGTCTGCCTGTAAAAGTTAAACACACGTCGTGTGACTTGTGTGGGGTTTTTTTATTCTATAAAATAAAAAACTCATTCTGCTGACAGACAGTGTCCAGCAGGTCCGTCATTATATAATATATACCTGTCCGGCTGCAGTAGTGATATATATATATTTTTTATATCATTATTTATCATCCAGTCGCAGCAGACACAGTACGGTAGTTCACGGCTGTAGCTACCTCTGTGTCGGCACTCGGCAGTCCATCCATAATTGTATACCACCTACCCGTGGTTTTTTTTTTCTTTCTTCTTTATACATACTACATCTCATTATCATCCAGTCTATATTAGCAGCAGACACAGTACAGTACGGTAGTCCACGGCTGTAGCTACCTCTGTGTCGGCACTCGGCAGTCCGTCCATAATTGTATACCACCTACCCGTGGTTTTTTTTTTCTTTCTTCTTTATACATACTACATCTCATTATCAACCAGTCTATATTAGCAGCAGACACAGTACGGTGGTCCACGGCTGTAGCTACCTCTGTGTCGGCACTCGGCAGTCCATCCATAATTGTATACCACCTACCCGTGGTTTTTTTTTCTTTCTTCTTTATACATACTACATCTCATTATCATCCAGTCTATATTAGCAGCAGACACAGTACAGTACGGTAGTCCACGGCTGTAGCTACCTCTGTGTCGGCAGGTCCGTCATTATATAATATATACCTGTCCGGCTGCAGTAGTGATATATATATATTTTTTATATCATTATTTATCATCCAGTCGCAGCAGACACAGTACAGTAGTTCACGGCTGTAGCTACCTCTGTGTCGGCACTCGGCAGTCCATCCATAATTGTATACCACCTACCCGTGGTTTTTTTTTCTTTCTTCTTTATACATACTACATCTCATTATCATCCAGTCTATATTAGCAGCAGACACAGTACAGTACGGTAGTCCATGGCTGTAGCTACCTCTGTGTCGGCACTCGGCAGTCCGTCCATAATTGTATACCACCTACCCGTGGTTTTTTTTTCTTTCTTCTTTATACATACTACATCTCATTATCAACCAGTCTATATTAGCAGCAGACACAGTACGGTAGTCCACGGCTGTAGCTACCTCTGTGTCGGCACTCGGCAGTCCATCCATAATTGTATACCACCTACCCGTGGTTTTTTTTTCTTTCTTCTTTATACATACTACATCTCATTATCATCCAGTCTATATTAGCAGCAGACACAGTACAGTACGGTAGTCCACGGCTGTAGCTACCTCTGTGTCGGCAGGTCCGTCATTATATAATATATACCTGTCCGGCTGCAGTAGTGATATATATATATTTTTTATATCATTATTTATCATCCAGTCGCAGCAGACACAGTACGGTAGTTCACGGCTGTAGCTACCTCTGTGTCGGCACTCGGCAGTCCATCCATAATTGTATACCACCTACCCGTGGTTTTTTTTTTCTTTCTTCTTTATACATACTACATCTCATTATCAACCAGTCTATATTAGCAGCAGACACAGTACGGTAGTCCACGGCTGTAGCTACCTCTGTGTCGGCACTCGGCAGTCCATCCATAATTGTATACCACCTACCCGTGGTTTTTTTTTCTTTCTTCTTTATACATACTACATCTCATTATCATCCAGTCTATATTAGCAGCAGACACAGTACAGTACGGTAGTCCACGGCTGTAGCTACCTCTGTGTCGGCACTCGGCAGTCCGTCCATAATTGTATACCACCTACCCGTGGTTTTTTTTTCTTTCTTCTTTATACATACATACTACATCTCTTTATCAACCAGTCTATATTAGCAGCAGACACAGTACGGTAGTCCACGGCTGTAGCTACCTCTGTGTCGGCACTCGGCAGTCCATCCATAATTGTATACCACCTACCCGTGTTTTTTTTTTCTTTCTTCTTTATACATACATACTACATCTCTTTATCAACCAGTCTATATTAGCAGCAGACACAGTACGGTAGTCTACGGCTGTAGCTACCTCTGTGTCGGCACTCGGCAGTCCATCCATAATTGTATACCACCTACCCGTGGTTTTTTTTTCTTTCTTCTTTATACATACAAACTACATCTCATTATCAACCAGTCTATATTAGCAGCAGACACAGTACGGTAGTCCACGGCTGTAGCTACCTCTGTGTCGGCACTCGGCAGTCCATCCATAATTGTATACCACCTACCCGTGGTTTTTTTTTCTTTCTTTCTTCTTTATACATACATACTACATCTCATTATCAACCAGTCTATATTAGCAGCAGACACAGTACGGTAGTCCACGGCTGTAGCTACCTCTGTGTCGGCACTCGGCAGTCCGTCCATAATTGTATACCACCTACCCGTGGTTTTTTTTTCTTTCTTCTTTATACATACATACTACATCTCATTATCATCCAGTCTATATTAGCAGCAGACACAGTACAGTACGGTAGTCCACGGCTGTAGCTACCTCTGTGTCGGCACTCGGCAGTCCGTCCATAATTGTATACCACCTACCCGTGGTTTTTTTTTCTTTCTTCTTTATACATACATACTACATCTCTTTATCAACCAGTCTATATTAGCAGCAGACACAGTACGGTAGTCCACGGCTGTAGCTACCTCTGTGTCGGCACTCGGCAGTCCATCCATAATTGTATACCACCTACCCGTGTTTTTTTTTTCTTTCTTCTTTATACATACATACTACATCTCATTATCAACCAGTCTATATTAGCAGCAGACACAGTACGGTAGTCCACGGCTGTAGCTACCTCTGTGTCGGCACTCGGCAGTCCGTCCATAATTGTATACCACCTACCCGTGGTTTTTTTTTTCTTTCTTCTTTATACATACATACTACATCTCATTATCATCCAGTCTATATTAGCAGCAGACACAGTACAGTACAATAGTCCACGGCTGTAGCGACCTCTGTGTCGGCACTCGGCAGTCCATCCATAATTGTATACTAGTATCCATCCATCTCCATTGTTTACCTGAGGTGCCTTTTAGTTGTGCCTATTAAAATATGGAGAACAAAAATGTTGAGGTTCCAAAATTAGGGAAAGATCAAGATCCACTTCCACCTCGTGCTGAAGCTGCTGCCACTAGTCATGGCCGAGACGATGAAATGCCAGCAACGTCGTCTGCCAAGGCCGATGCCCAATGTCATAGTACAGAGCATGTCAAATCCAAAACACCAAATATCAGTAAAAAAAGGACTCCAAAACCTAAAATAAAATTGTCGGAGGAGAAGCGTAAACTTGCCAATATGCCATTTACCACACGGAGTGGCAAGGAACGGCTGAGGCCCTGGCCTATGTTCATGGCTAGTGGTTCAGCTTCACATGAGGATGGAGGCACTCAGCCTCTCGCTAGAAAAATGAAAAGACTCAAGCTGGCAAAAGCAGTAGCACCGCAAAGAACTGTGCGTTCTTCGAAATCCCAAATCCACAAGGAGAGTCCAATTGTGTCGGTTGCGATGCCTGACCTTCCCAACACTGGACGTGAAGAGCATGCGCCTTCCACCATTTGCACGCCCCCTGCAAGTGCTGGAAGGAGCACCCGCAGTCCAGTTCCTGACAGTCAGATTGAAGATGTCAGTGTTGAAGTACACCAGGATGAGGAGGATATGGGTGTTGCTGGCGCTGGGGAGGAAATTGACCAGGAGGATTCTGATGGTGAGGTGGTTTGTTTAAGTCAGGCACCCGGGGAGACACCTGTTGTCCGTGGGAGGAATATGGCCGTTGACATGCCTGGTGAAAATACCAAAAAAATCAGCTCTTCGGTGTGGAACTATTTCAACAGAAATGCGGACAACAGGTGTCAAGCCGTGTGTTCCCTTTGTCAAGCTGTAATAAGTAGGGGTAAGGACGTTAACCACATCGGAACATCCTCCCTTATACGTCACCTGCAGCGCATTCATAATAAGTCAGTGACAAGTTCAAAAACTTTGGGTGACAGCGGAAGCAGTCCACTGACCAGTAAATCCCTTTCTCTTGTAACCAAGCTCACGCAAACCACCCCACCAACTCCCTCAGTGTCAATTTCCTCCTTCCCCAGGAATGCCAATAGTCCTGCAGGCCATGTCACTGGCAATTCTGACGATTCCTCTCCTGCCTGGGATTCCTCCGATGCATCCTTGCGTGTAACGCCTACTGCTGCTGGCGCTGCTGTTGTTGCTGCTGGGAGTCGATGGTCATCCCAGAGGGGAAGTCGTAAGACCACTTTTACTACTTCCACCAAGCAATTGACTGTCCAACAGTCCTTTGCGAGGAAGATGAAATATCACAGCAGTCATCCTACAGCAAAGCGGATAACTGAGGCCTTGGCATCCTGGGTGGTGAGAAACGTGGTTCCGGTATCCATCATTACTGCAGAGCCAACTAGAGACTTGTTGGAGGTACTGTGTCCCCGGTACCAAATACCATCTAGGTTCCATTTCTCTAGGCAGGCGATACCGAAAATGTACACAGACCTCAGAAAAAGAGTCACCAGTGTCCTAAAAAATGCAGCTGTACCCAATGTCCACTTAACCACGGACATGTGGACAAGTGGAGCAGGGCAGGGTCAGGACTATATGACTGTGACAGCCCACTGGGTAGATGTATGGACTCCCGCTGCAAGAACAGCAGCGGCGGCACCAGTAGCAGCATCTCGCAAACGCCAACTATTTCCTAGGCAGGCTACGCTTTGTATCACCGGTTTCCAGAATACGCACACAGCTGAAAACCTCTTACGGCAACTGAGGAAGATCATCGCGGAATGGCTTACCCCAATTGGACTCTCCTGTGGACTTGTGGCATCGGACAACGCCAGCAATATTGTGTGTGCATTAAATATGGGCAAATTCCAGCACGTCCCATGTTTTGCACATACCTTGAATTTGGTGGTGCAGAATTTTTTAAAAAACGACAGGGGCGTGCAAGAGATGCTGTCGGTGGCCAGAAGAATTGCGGGACACTTTCGGCGTACAGGCACCACGTACAGAAGACTGGAGCACCACCAAAAACTACTGAACCTGCCCTGCCATCATCTGAAGCAAGAAGTGGTAACGAGGTGGAATTCAACCCTCTATATGCTTCAGAGGTTGGAGGAGCAGCAAAAGGCCATTCAAGCCTATACAATTGAGCACGATATAGGAGGTGGAATGCACCTGTCTCAAGCGCAGTGGAGAATGATTTCAACGTTGTGCAAGGTTCTGATGCCCTTTGAACTTGCCACACGTGAAGTCAGTTCAGACACTGCCAGCCTGAGTCAGGTCATTCCCCTCATCAGGCTTTTGCAGAAGAAGCTGGAGACATTGAAGGAGGAGCTAACACGGAGCGATTCCGCTAGGCATGTGGGACTTGTGGAAGGAGCCCTTAATTCGCTTAACAAGGATTCACGGGTGGTCAATCTGTTGAAATCAGAGCACTACATTTTGGCCACCATGCTCGATCCTAGATTTAAAGCCTACCTTGGATCTCTCTTTCCGGCAGACACAAGTCTGCTGGGGTTGAAAGACCTGCTGGTGAGAAAATTGTCAAGTCAAGCGGAACGCGACCTGTCAACATCTCCTCCTTCACATTCTCCCGCAACTGGGGGTGCGAGGAAAAGGCTCAGAATTCCGAGCCCACCCGCTGGCGGTGATGCAGGGCAGTCTGGAGCGACTGCTGATGCTGACATCTGGTCCGGACTGAAGGACCTGACAACGATTACGGACATGTCGTCTACTGTCACTGCATATGATTCTCTCAACATTGAAAGAATGGTGGAGGATTATATGAGTGACCGCATCCAAGTAGGCACGTCACACAGTCCGTACTTATACTGGCAGGAAAAAGAGGCAATTTGGAGGCCCTTGCACAAACTGGCTTTATTCTACCTAAGTTGCCCTCCCACAAGTGTGTACTCCGAAAGAGTGTTTAGTGCCGCCGCTCACCTTGTCAGCAATCGGCGTACGAGGTTACATCCAGAAAATGTGGAGAAGATGATGTTCATTAAAATGAATTATAATCAATTCCTCCGCGGAGACATTGACCAGCAGCAATTGCCTCCACAAAGTACACAGGGAGCTGAGATGGTGGATTCCAGTGGGGACGAATTGATAATCTGTGAGGAGGGGGATGTACACGGTGATATATCGGAGGATGATGATGAGGTGGACATCTTGCCTCTGTAGAGCCAGTTTGTGCAAGGAGAGATTAATTGCTTCTTTTTTGGGGGGGGTCCAAACCAACCCATCATATCAGTCACAGTCATGTGGCAGACCCTGTCACTGAAATGATGGGTTGGTTAAAGTGTGCATGTCCTGTTTATACAACATAAGGGTGGGTGGGAGGGCCCAAGGACAATTCCATCTTGCACCTCTTTTTTCTTTTCTTTTTCTTTGCGTCATGTGCTGTTTGGGGAGGGGTTTTTGGAAGGGCCATCCTGCGTGACACTGCAGTGCCACTCCTAGATGGGCCCGGTGTTTGTGTCGGCCACTAGGGTCGCTTATCTTACTCACACAGTCAGCTACCTCATTGCGCCTCTTTTTTTCTTTGCGTCATGTGCTGTTTGGGGAGGGTTTTTTGGAAGGGACATCCTGCGTGACACTGCAGTGCCACTCCTAGATGGGCCCGGTGTTTGTGTCGGCCACTAGGGTCGCTTATCTTACTCACACAGTCAGCTACCTCATTGCGCCTCTTTTTTTCTTTGCGTCATGTGCTGTTTGGGGAGGGTTTTTTGGAAGGGACATCCTGCGTGACACTGCAGTGCCACTCCTAGATGGGCCCGGTGTTTGTGTCGGCCACTAGGGTCGCTTATCTTACTCACACAGTCAGCTACCTCATTGCGCCTCTTTTTTTCTTTGCGTCATGTGCTGTTTGGGGAGGGTTTTTTGGAAGGGACATCCTGCGTGACACTGCAGTGCCACTCCTAGATGGGCCCGGTGTTTGTGTCGGCCACTAGGGTCGCTTATCTTACTCACACAGTCAGCTACCTCATTGCGCCTCTTTTTTTCTTTGCGTCATGTGCTGTTTGGGGAGGGTTTTTTGGAAGGGACATCCTGCGTGACACTGCAGTGCCACTCCTAGATGGGCCCGGTGTTTGTGTCGGCCACTAGGGTCGCTTATCTTACTCACACAGTCAGCTACCTCATTGCGCCTCTTTTTTTCTTTGCGTCATGTGCTGTTTGGGGAGGGTTTTTTGGAAGGGACATCCTGCGTGACACTGCAGTGCCACTCCTAGATGGGCCCGGTGTTTGTGTCGGCCACTAGGGTCGCTTATCTTACTCACACAGTCAGCTACCTCATTGCGCCTCTTTTTTTCTTTGCGTCATGTGCTGTTTGGGGAGGGTTTTTTGGAAGGGACATCCTGCGTGACACTGCAGTGCCACTCCTAGATGGGCCCGGTGTTTGTGTCGGCCACTAGGGTCGCTTATCTTACTCACACAGTCAGCTACCTCATTGCGCCTCTTTTTTTCTTTGCGTCATGTGCTGTTTGGGGAGGGTTTTTTGGAAGGGACATCCTGCGTGACACTGCAGTGCCACTCCTAGATGGGCCCGGTGTTTGTGTCGGCCACTAGGGTCGCTTATCTTACTCACACAGTCAGCTACCTCATTGCGCCTCTTTTTTTCTTTGCGTCATGTGCTGTTTGGGGAGGGTTTTTTGGAAGGGACATCCTGCGTGACACTGCAGTGCCACTCCTAGATGGGCCCGGTGTTTGTGTCGGCCACTAGGGTCGCTTATCTTACTCACACAGTCAGCTACCTCATTGCGCCTCTTTTTTTCTTTGCGTCATGTGCTGTTTGGGGAGGGTTTTTTGGAAGGGACATCCTGCGTGACACTGCAGTGCCACTCCTAGATGGGCCCGGTGTTTGTGTCGGCCACTAGGGTCGCTTATCTTACTCACACAGTCAGCTACCTCATTGCGCCTCTTTTTTTCTTTGCGTCATGTGCTGTTTGGGGAGGGTTTTTTGGAAGGGACATCCTGCGTGACACTGCAGTGCCACTCCTAGATGGGCCCGGTGTTTGTGTCGGCCACTAGGGTCGCTTATCTTACTCACACAGTCAGCTACCTCATTGCGCCTCTTTTTTTCTTTGCGTCATGTGCTGTTTGGGGAGGGTTTTTTGGAAGGGACATCCTGCGTGACACTGCAGTGCCACTCCTAGATGGGCCCGGTGTTTGTGTCGGCCACTAGGGTCGCTTATCTTACTCACACAGTCAGCTACCTCATTGCGCCTCTTTTTTTCTTTGCGTCATGTGCTGTTTGGGGAGGGTTTTTTGGAAGGGACATCCTGCGTGACACTGCAGTGCCACTCCTAGATGGGCCCGGTGTTTGTGTCGGCCACTAGGGTCGCTTATCTTACTCACACAGCGACCTCGGTGCAAATTTTAGGACTAAAAATAATATTGTGAGGTATTCAGAATAGACTGAAAATGAGTGTAAATTATGGTTTTTGAGGTTAATAATACTTTGGGATCAAAATGACCCCCAAATTCTATGATTTAAGCTGTTTCTTAGGGTTTTTTGAAAAAAACACCCAAATCCAAAACACACCCGAATCCGACAAAAAAAATTCGGTGAGGTTTTGCCAAAACGCGGTCGAACCCAAAACACGGCCGCGGAACCGAACCCAAAACCAAAACACAAAACCTGAAAAATTTCCGGCGCTCATCTCTAGTTTAGGTTTTATGCAGAGTTTAACAAATTCAAGGTATTGGAGAGCTGAAACAGTCCCTATATGAATGATAAATGTGAATGCATTTACATACTGAAAATATCTGCAATAATTAAAAATGATGTGTTTTTTTAAATTATTATTATTATTATTATTAGTACAGGTTGAGTATCCCATATCGAAATACGGAATATTCCGAAATATGGAATTTTTCAAGTGAGACTGAGATCGTGAAACCTTTGTTTTCTGATGGCTCAATGTACACAAACTTTGTTTAAATCACAAAAGTTATTAAAAATATTGTATTTAATGACCATCAGGCTGTGTGTATGAGGTGTATATGAAACATAAATGAATTGTGTGAATGTACACAAACTAGTTTAATGCACAAAGGTATTAAAAATATTGGCTAAAATGACCTTCAGGCTGTGTGTATAAGGTGTATATGAAACATAAATGCTTTCTGTGCTTAGACTTAGGTCCCATCACCATGATATCTCATTATGGTATGCAGTTATTCCAAAATACGGAAAAATCCGATATCCAAAATACTTCTGGTCCCAAGCATTTTGGATATGGGATCCTCAACCTCTAGTAGTAGTAGTAGTAGTAGTAGTAGTAGTAGTAGTAGTAGTAGTAGAATCTTTGACATGAAAAGTTTTTTAAAGGTAACAAATCTGCTCAGTCATTTTTATGTGCAGTTATCAAACAGTGAGCACAGGTGAGAACTGTAGCTCAAAGTAACAAGCAACAAAAGTTTACTGTGGAGGAATGTTAGAGGCTTTATGGGAATATGAAGTGAAGCTTGTGCCTTACGCCACATAGGGTGTACACAATACTGTTGATATCATACTGTATGTAGGACGTGCGGTGAGGTAAATGGCTCAGGAGGCACTGGCCAGTACCAGAGCCAGATTTACACACAATATATGAGCCACATGGCGCATGTGGGCTTTATAAACAGGTGCAGAGTATATACTGCTGGAAATTTGGTGAGTTTTGATCAGAGATGTGTGGAAAAGTTAGGCAGGGGAGACACTGCCTCACCTGCCATTGACTTTTTACTCCAGAGTTTTAACTATAAAAATTATTAGAATAATACAAAACAGATATTTCTTATAACTTCTTTGCATTTTTCATATACTTTATAAAGTCAAAACTATGGCTTATACGTTAGTATGACAGGAAAGGCTCTACCTCATCTTCCTCACCCCACCGCACGTCACTGGTGGATACTGTAGTACTGATGTCATGAATAGCGGCTTAGGTGTATATTCAATCGAAGTCGGATCCATTCCGACGTTCATTTGTCGGAATGGATCCGACCTGGGCTATTCAATGCAATCTCAATTCGACTTTAAAAAAAGTCGAATTGAGATGCGGGAGCTGAGACGGGGGAGAGCAGCGGGCAGACGGGGGAGAGCAGCACTACAGCAGCGGCTATATAGCCGCTCCTGTAGTGCTGCTCTCCCCCTTCTGCCCGCGGCTCTCCCCCATCTGCCTCCCCCCCGTCTCTGCCTCTCCCCTGTCTCTGCTCCCGCATCACAGCCACCGCTCACGGCTGCGTCAGCGGCTGTGACACATCCTCCAGTGCTGCTCTCCCCATCTGCCCGCGGCTCTCCCCCTGTCTGCTCCTGCATCTCACTTCAACTTTTTTTAAAGTTGAATTGAGATGGTCGAAAAAGGGGGCCAAAACCTTTTGGTTTTGGCCCCGTTTTCAACACAAGCACGCGAATTGGCAGCTATTCCGCCGATTCACGTGCTTTTCGACAAGTCAAATTCCTCGACTTGTTGAATAATTTGGGGTTAGATTGAATAGGTCGGAAACCCTTCCGATCTAAAAAAGTCGAAAACTGATGTCTTTTCGACAGACGGAAGCTTTCGACTTCAATTGAATATACCCCTTAGAGTGTAATACTGCTGGGTGGAAGGTTCAAAATAGTGAACCTGAAATGAAATGTCTTTCTGAAAAACTTCCTGTGCTTTGTTTTACACCAGGATTCTTTACATCGGGTAACGACAGTTTACCGACGGCCCCAGTAAAGGTCGAAGCGGGCTGAGCTTATGGTGGCATTGAATAGAAGCGAATGCTGGTGGGGGGGAGGTGGTAAGCCATACAGGGAGAGCAGTGAGATTGAATAGTAATGAGTGATGGTTGGGGGAGGTGCTGAAGCATACAGTGACTTCCACACAGTGTTCATGAATAATAGTGGGTGCCATTTTCTGTTTCTGTGTGTTGAACGGATTTGCCACTGTATGGACAGTGATTCAGTTGCCGGCTTTGGTTTGTGGGGAAGGGACCCATGTTAGCAAACACAGGAGCCACGCACCAAAAACAGGAGGCACACACCTAATTATTTAATACTTTATTCATTCCTGTATTGATAAAAATAGTAGTATACTGTATATACTGAATATATATATATATATATATATATATATATAGATAGCGGTGTTGGGATCGGCACTCAGAGTGGGGGCTGCTGGATTACTTGCTGCGGTGCCTTCTGTGATCCTTTGCAAGATCCAATGTAATAGAAGGAGAAATCAGCGGCACTCAGCAGTCGGAATTATGCTGTATATAAATCTTTTATTCCAGTCCTACGGCGTTTCGGGGAACAAGCCCCGTCTTCAGGGACAAACAATACACCAATGCACTTACACATACAACACATCTATACCCAGCTAAACAGGTAATCATTAGCAGGATTATCTGATGATCATGTAAAAGCTATGACAGTTCAGTACCCCACTGTACCTTTATTTTATACGGTGCCTAAAGTGCATAAATCTTTATCTAATCCGCCGGGCCGACCGATTGTGTCGGCCAGAAAATCACTATATCACCCTATTTCCATTTTCTTGGATGCCTATTTAAATCCTTGCATCCAAGCAGTTCCCTCGTACCTGAAGGACACTACAGCATTACTGTTACACTTGCAACTTCCTTCTGAGCAGGTGTTTTTATGTAGTGCCGATGTTACCAGCCTCTACACCTGCATCCCACATGTTGCAGGTGTGGAGGCAGTACGGGCGTTAATTATCAATAATCCTCTATACTTGGGCCCACCTATTGAGGTATTTTTACAACTTCTAACTTTAGTTTTGACCCGTAATTATTTCACATTTAATGGTTGCATTTATTTACAGCTAGCGGACTGTGCGATGGGGTCCCCAGTGGCCCCATCGTACGCGAATGCCTATATGTATCAGGTGGAAACCCAACTGTTTGATTGCCCGCAGGGGTAATCTATGTGCTTCTACAAGAGGTACATAGATGATCTCTTAATCTTTTGGAATGGTTCAGCTTTGTCGTTATCAAAGCTTTTAGATGACCATAATGCTTCTGATGGTGCTGTGAAGTTTACTTATCAGATTTCATCTCAAAAAATAAATTTCTTAGATGTGGCCATCTCCTTTGTTGATGGCGTCTTACAGACCAATTTATATGTTAAGCCCACTGACCGGAACTCTGTGTTACATCATGAGAGTTTTCACCCTCTGTCCACACGTAAGGGTCTCCCATATTCTCAATTATTGCGTGCCAGGCGTATTATCTCTGATCCTTTGCAAACTGTAACTACAATGGATCAAATGGTAACTAAATTTGAGGAGCGGGGATATCCACGCACAGAGCTTTTGGCCAGTAAGTCCAAAGCCCTTAGACAGACTAGGGAATCTTTACTGAGCAGTACCGCTTCATCTCACGCATTGACTAAAGATACCCCTAGAATTCTGTGGGTTAACAAATTTACGACTGCTACCACCCCATTGGTCAAGAAGGCTAAACAACTTTGGCCAATGATTAATACAGATAAAACCTTACCAGCGCTGGCAGGTACAAAATTACTCCCCAGTTATATCAGGGGTAAAAGTATTGCAGATACTATTGTTAAATTGGAAATTTTTCCTTTAACCAAATCAGTTCAATCACATTTTTTGCGACCTAAACTTGGTTGCTATCGTTGTTTAGGTTGTTCCACATGTAACACGCTTATGACGGGTTCTAATTTTAGTCATCCTCTTACGGGGAAGAAGTATACTATTCGTCACAGAGTAACGTGTACCTCCACCCATGTAATCTATATGTTAATATGCCCTTGTGGATTATCTTATATTGGCAAGACCCAGAGGCAATTCCGGGAACGTATGGCATTGCATCGCAGTGCCATCAAATTGGCCATCGAGAAAGGTACCAGTGAGCAACCGGTAGCCCGACACTGTGTACAAGCCCGACACACGGTAGCCAGCATGCGGGCTATCATTTTAGATCAAGTGCCATTGTCACACCGTGGAGGGGACCGGAACAAAATCCTACTGCAACGTGAAAGCAGGTGGATTTTCGTTCTAAACACCTTGTCACCACGAGGTTTGAATGAGACCATGGGTCTTCAATGCTTTTTATGATTACAGTGGAGGTACCCATTACTTAAATAAGTCCATATCACCTATCTGTTTAATGCTGTGGCTAATACTTCCTTATATTTTTGATTATAATCAGCATATTGCATAATTAAGTTGGTTCGATATATGAGGGGCAACGCACTATCAGTTCGTTAGTCCCCATCATAGGATCGTCATACCATAGGGTATTTATTGGATCTTCGCTGTCTCGATTTGTGGATCAATTTTTTAACTTCACTGTGTATGTGTTTTAATGTTTTATTGTGCTCACCAGCACATCTGTTTTTGTGCTCGTTGTATTATAACAACTGCATTTGTTTTGTTTGTCTTTAGTTGCCCAGCAACACTGATGTGACTTCCGGGATTGGCTCCCTGCCCGGCGCTGTCTGCTGACGTCAGCGCCCTGCGACCCGTGGACAGCGCGGACGGACACGGCGGCTGCAGCGGCGCCGGACAGGTGAGAGGAATCCTGCTAATGATTACCTGTTTAGCTGGGTATATATGTGTTGTATGTGTAAGTGCATTGGTGTATTGTTTGTCCCTGAAGACGGGGCTTGTTCCCCGAAACGCCGTAGGACTGGAATAAAAGATTTATATACAGCATAATTCCGACTGCTGAGTGCCGCTGATTTCTCCTTCTATTATAAATATATATATATATATATAAAATTGGAAGGTGATGGCGGCACTCAACAGGCTTGAAGACAATCCTTAATGCAATATCATTTAATGAGAGCAACTGGTACTGCATTAAGGATAGTCTTCGAGCCTGTCGAGTGCCGCCATCACCTTCTAATTGTTTAGTGATACTTTGTCACCAGGAGGGCACCGCAGTGATTTATGCATAGGTCACACGAGTGCCGGGACACTGTTTGGACTATATATATATATATATATATATATATACTCCTCCAACGGTAACGCGGCATTCCAAGGGACTCTACTTAAACGTACTTTATTTAAAATATTCAATATGTATAGAAGCGTGGAGTGCCGGCTGATTTGGATAGTTATATATATATATATATATATATATATATATACTTTTTTTTTTATTAACACAGTTACCTCACCTCTGCCCGGGCCTTGAATCTGAGATGCCGGCTACATACAGTAATGTGCTAGCCTTAACCACTTTCCTCTTTAATCTTGGCAATCCACTTTGACCATTCTCCAAAATGCTCTTTGCCTGCTCTCTTTCCACCCTTTCTCCCTTTTCTGTACTTGACCTTCAATATTGAGTCCATCCATTGTGATATCTCCTGCTCAACCACTGCTCCACAACTGGAACTACAATCCTACCAGAGGGATAGAAGTCTGTGACCTTCTTTCCTCCTCTCCTATACCAGTCCTTCACTCCAGATGTCTCTCCTCTGATATTTCCCATTGTTTCTCATACGTGCTAGAGGATGCTGGGGTCCATTTCATGACCATGGGGTGTAGACGGTTCCGAAGGAGCCATGGGCACTTTAAGACTTTTAAAGGGTGTGAACTGGCTCCTCCCTCTATGCCCTCTATGGAGGAGTCCAGACCTCAGTTTTAGAAATGTGCCCAGGCAGACTGGATGCACTCCAGAGGAGCTCTACTGAGTTTCTCTGAAAAGACTTATGTTAGTTTTTTTTATTTTCAGGGTGAACTGCTGGCAACAGTCTCCCTGCTTCGTGGGACTGAGGGGGCAGAAGTAGGAACCAACTTCCTAAAGAGTTTCATGGCTATGCTTCTGCTGACAGGACACCATTAGCTCTTGAAGGGTACTGAACGCTAGCCGTGCCTAGATGCTCACTCCCACAGCATGCCATCACCCCCCTCACAGAGCCAGAAGTCAGAAGACAGGTGAGTGTTAGTAGACAGATCTTCAATCAAGAAAGTGACGGCTAAAGGTACCGCGCGGCTGACGGGAGCGCAGCGCGCCATGTTGCCCACACATACGCAGGCACTGCAGGGTGCAGGGGGGGGCGCCATGGGTAGCATGAAACCTATCGAAACTGGCATAAATAAGGGGCATAAGTTGCTGAGGCACAGTCCTACCCCCGCCAGTATAAAAAATTACCTCATAAAAGCTGAGGAGAAACACGCCATTGAACAGTGGAGCTTCCTCCTCAGTCAGCCAGCACACTGCTCAGCGCCATTTTCTCTCTCTCCTCAGGCTGCAGAGACAATGCTGGTCCTCCTCCACTACTGAACAAGTATCAGGGTGCAAAACAGGGGGGGCCACAGTGAATTTGGTGCTATATAATTGTGTGATTAGCATTATAAAAGCGCTGCTTGTCAGTGGGCATTTTGTGTTCACAGACATTGTGTTACTGGCACTGGGTTGTGAACTGGCAAATCCTATATGTGTCCCTCTGACAGATTTCACTGTGGGTCTGTCCCCTATAAGTCCCGGAGTGTCTGTGGTGTGGTTGTGCACGTGTGTGACATGTCTGTGGCAGGGAATCTCTTCCTCTGTGGAAGACATGTTAGAGACACAGAGGTGTAATATGACACGAGCCTGACTGGGTGAAAGGTTACATGATAGTGTGAATCTCTACTGAATCTCATACAGAAAACTGAATATAATCTGTTAAAGATGTGATTTTTAATAGTTCTGCCTTTCATCTACAGGTACCCCTCGGGGTCACATACAAATTTGCACAAGTAGTACAAACTGATACCGACACTGACTGTTTCCTGTGTCGACACTAGTGATTCCAGGGGAATAGGTCCTAAGTTAGCAAAAAAGCATTCAAAACATGTTTTAGCTATAAAGGTGGTGTTAGAAGTTACGAAGCCCTTCTTTTACCACAAGGAGAGGGTTTACTTTAGTAAAGAAGTAATGTCATTTTCCCTCCACCTGAGGAGTTGAACAGTCTCTTGGAGGGAGTCTGATTTAACCTGAAAAGAAATTTCAGATTCCCAAAAGGAATTCAGGCAGCTTACCTTTTTCCAAAAGGTGGGAGTCACCCCGCATTTTAGACAGGGCCCTGTCATAAAAGAAAAAAGGTGTTTCTCCCTGCGCCTGGAATGGCTTCACTTAAGGAGCTGACAGGCGCAAGTGAGTGAGGTGATCTATTGATGTGACCAATGGGACACTACTCAGGCCTACCCCTGTCTGTGCGTGGGTGAGTAGTGCTATTGAGAAGTGGTCAGAAAACTTGTCATTAGACATTGACGCAATAGATGGAGACGAGATACTCCTAACGTTAGGTCATATCAAAGACACTGCTGCGTACGTACTAGAAACCATGAAATATATTGGTCTCTTGGGATCAAGAACCGCTATCATGGCAGTATCGGCTCGGAGGGCATTGTGTATTCACCAGTGGAATACTGATGCAGATTCCAAAAGAAATATGGAGGCTCTCCCATATAAAGGTGAGGCCTTGTTTGGTGATGAGCTGGATGCGTTAGTCTCGGCGGCTACCGCAGGTAAGTCAACATTCTTGCCTTATGCTCCTACACCGGCGAAAAAGACACATCACTCTCACATGCAGTCCTTTCGGCCAACAAATACAAAAAGGCCAAAGGTTCCCCCTTTTTTGCAGGTTGGGGAATGGGAAAAGGAAAGAAATCTGCAGCGTCTCCCGGATCGCAGGAGTAGAAGTCCACCCCTGCTTCTGCCAAATCTGCAGCATGATGCTGTGGCTCCCTTGCGGGAGTCCGCTCGGGTGGGAGCACGTCTGAAACTTTTCAGTCAAATCTGGATTCAATCTGGCCTGGACCCATGGGTCTAATAAATAGTGTCCCATGGGTACAAACTAGAGTTTCAAGACGTCCCCCCATGCCGATTTTTCAAATAGACCTTGCCAGCTTCTCTTCCAAAAAGAAAGGCAGTAACAATGGCAATTCAAAAATTATGTCAGGTTCAGGTCATTGTCCTGGTACCCTTGTCACAGCAAGGAGAAGGTTTTTATTCAAGCCTGTTCATAGTTCCGAAGCCGGACGGCTCGGTCAGACCAATTTTAAACCTGAAAAATCAGAATCTCTACCTGAAAAGGTTCAAGTTCAAGATGGAATCCCTGAGGGTAGTGATTTCCAGTCTGGAGGAGGGGGACTTCGTGGTGTCAGTAGACATAAAGGATGCTTACTTGCATGATCCCATTTATCCTCCTCACCAAGCTTATTTGAGATTCGCAGTACAGGATTGCCGTTACCAGCTCCAGACGTTGCCGTTTGGACTCTCCACGGCACCGAGGATATTCACCAAGGTGATGGCAGAGATGATGGTCCTCCTTTGTCAAAAAGAAGTCAATATAATCCTTATCTGGACGATCTCCTGATAAAAGCGAGATCCAGGGAACAGTTGGTGCAGAACATCGCACTCTCCCTGTCAATACTCCAACAACACGGTTGGATCATGAATTTTCCAAAGTCGCAGTTGGAACTGACAACAAGATTGTCCTTTTTAGGGATGATTCTGGACACAGAAGTATGGAGAGTATTTCTTCCAGTGGAAAAGGCTCTGGAAAGCCAGAAAATGGTCAAACAAATATTGAAAGTTGAAACCAACAAGCGTGTCGATCCATCAATGCATTTGGGTTTTGGGGAAAATGGTAGCGGCCTACGAGGCCATACAGTTTGGCCGATTTCATGCCAGAGTATTCCAGTGGGACCTGTTGGAGAAGTGGTCCGGATCCCACCTACACATGCACCGGAATAATCCTGTCCCCCAAAGCCAGGATTTCGCTCCTGTGGTGGCTACACAGTTCTCACCTACTAGAGGGACGCAGGTTTGGGATTCACGACTGGGTCCTAATAACCACGGATGTAAGTCTCCGAGGCTGGGGAGCTGTCACACAGGGGGAAAGCTTCCAAGGAAAATGGTCAAGTCAGGAAGCCTGCCTTCACATAAACGTTCTGGAATTGAGAGTCATTTACAACGGCCTTCTACAAGCGGTACATGTTCTTCAAGATCATCCTGTGCAGATCCAGTCGGACAATGTAACAGCAGTCGCGTACATAAACAGGCAAGGCGGAACGAAAGCAGAGCGGCAATGGCAGAGGTGACAAGGATTCTCCTCTGGGCAGAAAGACATGTAAGAGCTCTGTCAGCAATTTTCATTCCGGGAGTGGACAACTGGGAAGCAGACTTCCTCAGCAGACACGATCTCCATACAGGAGAGTGGGGCCTCCACCAAGAAGTCTTCGCAGAGGTGACAAGTCTTTGGGGAGTTCCTCAAGTAGACATGATGGCATCTCATCTAAACAAGAAGCTTCAGAGATATTGTTCCAGGTCGTGAGACCCTCAAGCAATAGCAGTGGATGCACTGGTGACCCAGTGGGTGTTTCGGTCGGTATATGTTTTCCCTCAACTTCCACTGATTCCAAAAGTTCTCAAAATAATAATAATAATAAGAGTTCGAGCAATCTTCATTGCCCCAGACTGGCCAAGGACTGCTTGGTATCCAAATCTTCAGGAGTTGCTCATAGAAGATCCTCGGCCTCTTCCCCCTCGAGAGGACCTACTACAGCAGGGGCCGTGTGTGTATCAAGACTTACCGTGGCTACGTTTGACGGCATGGCTGTTGAGCGCCGGATCCTAGCCCGAAAGGGTATTCCCAAGGAAGTCATCCCCACTCTTATTCAGGCCAGGAAAGGAGTAACGTCTAAACATTACCACCGTATTTGGAGAAAATATGTGTCTTGGTGTGAATCCAAGAAGGCTCCTACAGAAGAGTTTGAGTTGGGACGTTTTCTCCATTTTCTGCAGGCTGGTGTGGATGCGTGCCTTAGGTTGGGGTCAATCAAGGTCCAGATTTTGGCCTTATCAGTTTTCTTTCAAAAACAATTGGCCTCCTTTCCAGAAGTTCAGACGTTTGTGAAAGGGGTTCTGCACATCCAGCCTCCATTTGTGCCTCCAGTGGCACCATGGGACCTTAATGTGGTGTTACAGATCCTTCAATCAGATTGGTTTGAACCTCTGCAAGAGATAGAATTGAAGTTTCACACTTGGAAAGTGGTGATGCTTTTGGCCTTGGCATCTGCAAGGCGGGTGTCTGAGTTGGGGGCCTTGTCTCACAAGTGCCCTTACTTGATCTTCCATGAAGATAGGGCAGAGTTAAGAACTCGTCAACAATTTCTTCCAAAGGTGGTTTCGTTCTTCCACATAAACCAACCTATTGTGGTGCCAGTAGCAACTGCCACTTTCACCGAGTCTGTTGCAAGAACAGCTCGGTTACGGAAAACAGAGGCTCTGTTTGTCCTGTATGCTCCCAGCAAGATTGGGTGTCCTGCTTCTAAGCAGACTATTGCGCGCTGGATCAGAGGAATGATTCAGCATGCTCATTCTACGGCTGGATTTCCATTACCTACGTCAGTGAAGGCCCATTCTACTAGGAAGGTGGGCTCTTCATGGGCGGCTGCCCAGGGGGTCTCGGCATTGCAACTTTGCCGAGCAGCTACTTGGTCAGGGTCAAACACTTTTGCAAAATTTTATAAGTTTGACACTTTGGCCGACGAGGACCTCAAGTTTGGTCAATCGGTGCTGCAGGGTCATCCGCACTCTCCCGCCCATACTGGAGCTTTGGTATAAACCCCATGGTCATGAAATGGATCCCAGCATCCTCTAGGGCAGGCATTCCCAACCACGGTCCTCAAGGCACACTAACAGTGCAGGTTTTTGTGATATCCAGGCTTCAGCACAGGTGACTTAATTAGTAGCTCAGTTATTTTGATTTAACCATCTGTGCTGCAGCCTGGATATCACTAAAACCTGCACTGTTGGTGTGCCTTGAGGACCGTGGTTGGGAATGCCTGCTCTAGGGTGTATGAGAAAACAGGATTTTAATACCTACCGGTAAATCCTTTTCTCCTAGGGTGTCATTCCGAGTTGTTCGCTCGCAAGCTGCTTTTAGCAGCTTTGCACACGCTGAGCCGCCGCCTACTGGGAGTGAATCTTAGCATAGTAAAATTCCGAACGAAAGATTCTCAAAATTGCGATTACACACCTCTTAGCAGTTTCTGAGTAGCTTCAAACTTACTCGGCATCTGCGATCAGTTCAGTGCTTGTCGTTCCTGGTTTGACGTCACAAACACACCCAGCGTTCGCCCAGACACTCCTCCGTTTCTCCAGCCACTCCCGCGTTTTTTCGCACACACCCATAAAACGGCCAGTTTCCGCCCAGAAACACCCACTTCCTGTCAATCACATTACGATCAACAGAACGAAGAAAAAAACGTGAGTAAAATTCCTAACTGCATAGCAAATTTACTTGGCGCAGTCGCACTGCGGACATTGCGCATGCGCATTCGCGACTAATCGCTCTGTTGCGAAAAAAAAATAACGAGCGAACAACTCGGAATGACCCCCCTAGTCCGTAGAGGATGCTGGGCGCCCGACCCAGTGCATACTTTACCTGCAGTTTTGTTCAGTTAGTTACACAAGTGTGTTACATTTGTTTTCAGCATGTTGCTGTAAATGGTTCATGCCTGTTGGCGTGTGTTATGTTGAATGCCATGTTGTGCGGCATGGTTGAGGTGTGAGCTGGTATGAATCTCACCATTGAAATGTCCGTCTCCCCGGGCACAGTTCCTATAACTGAGGTCTGGAGGAGGAGCATAGAGGGAGGAGCCAGTTCACACCCTTGAAATGTCTTAAAGTGCCCATGGCTACTGAGGAACCCCATGGTCATGAAATGGACCCCAGCATCCTCTACGGACTAGGAGAAAAGGATTTACCGGTAGGTATTAAAATCCTGTTTTTTCAAATATGTCTTGGTCTTCCCATTCTTAAGTAAACTTGCATTTGCTACTTCTCTCTAATTACTGTACCACTCCATATCTCTCCAACTCTATTTTACCAAGCTCCTTGATCGAAACCTTATATCCAGAAGGATATTAATACATTAGAGACTGCACAAAGAAAAACAGCTAAAATGGTGCATGACCTACAGCACAAAAAATAGAAGGAAAGACTAAAAGATCTTAATATGTATAGCAGCCATTCCCAAACTCGGTCCTCAAGGAACACTAACTGTGCATGTTTTAGTGATATCCAGGCTTCAGCACAGATGGTTCAATCAAAATAACTGAAGTACTAATTAAGTAACATGTGCTCAAGCATGTCATCATGACATCACTAAAACCTGGACTGTGAGTGTGCCTTGGGAATGCCTGATTTATAGTTTGGAACAGAGAAGGGAAAGGGGAGACATGATAAAAACTTTGTAATATACAGTATCAAGGGTTTTAACAGTGTAAAGGAGGGATACAGTCTTCAAAGGAAGAGAAGTTCTAGAACACAAGGACATGCACTGAAACTGGAGGGAGGTAGGTTAAGAGGAAATTTGAGGAAAAAGTACTTCATACAAAGGGTACAGGATAAGTGGTATAGCCTCCTACCAGAGGCAGTTGATGCTAAGACAGTAGAGTAATTTAAACATGTTTGGGATAGGCATAAGAATATCCTTAAAACAAAATTCTGACCCTAAAACTCTCTCAAACTACCGTCCCATCTCTCAGCTGCCATGCCTCTCCAAGCTACTTGTGAGACTTGCCTACACTCGCCTCACAAACTTTCTTAAAACTCACAATTTATTTGACCCACTTCAGTCAGGCTTTCGTTCCCAGCACTCCACAGAGACAGCACTGACTAAAGTAGTGAATGATCTAGTTACTGCAAAGTCCAACGGCCATTACTCACTTCTTATTCTTCTAGATCTCTCTGCTGCTTTTGACACTGTTGACCATTTTCTTCTCATACAAACACTACAATCCCTAGGTCTTAAAGACACAGTCCTCTCTTGGTTCCTATCCTACCTATTTAATCGCTCCTTCAGTGTTCGCTTCTCTGAATCCACCTCCTCTTCTCTACCTCTTTCAGTTGGAGTACCACAAAGCTCGGTTTTACACCTCATCTCTTGGTAAACTAATCAGCTCTTTTGGATTTCAGTATCATCTGTACGCAGATGATACTCAAATCTACCTATCCTTCTCAGATTTGTCACCATCTGTATTGGTTAGGGTCACTGAATGCCTTCCTGCTGTTTCATCTTGGATGTCATCTCGCCACCTCAAACTTAATATTTTCAAAACAGAGCTACTTATATTTCCACCAGCCAATAGTAGTTACCAACCTGATATCTCTATCACTGTTGAGAACTCAACAATCAATCTTACCACACAAGCTCGCTGTCTAGGTGTCATACTTGAGCAGCGCTCCATTATAACCAATGATGGGAACTTTGTGGTCTGCGGTTAACCGCAAAGTTAATTGGGGTCACTCTTGTGGGTGACCCCAATTAACTTTTTGGTTAACCGCAGACCGCAAAGTTCCCATCATTGGTTATAATGGAGTGCCGCTACGCTACATTATAACCAGTGCGCTCCTCCTGATTGACAGTGCAGGAGCGCACTGTCAATCAGGAGAGTGCCATGACGTGACGCTCCCTGATTGGCTGGCGGGACCGTCACGGGGGGTCCCACCAGTCAAAGAAAGGGGTTCCATGTGTAAACATGGAACCCCTTTAGTAGCGTGGACCGGGTTCTTAGTTTTTTTATTTTCTACAAGTTTGTGGATTACAAAGTGAAAGAAGAGGACAGATCTACACCAGATTGTTTGTAAGTATAATTTTTATTTTCAGGTACCCCGTGGAATCTACTGGACAAGAGAACCGAGGTGCTCCGTTTCAACATAGGTAAGTATGTGTGTGTGTAAGTGTGCATGTATGTCAATTAAATTTGTACTGTCACAGTGTGTGTCTTGTGTATTTTTGGGGGTATTTTTTTGTAGTAGAACTACAGGTACCAGCGGTCCCGTTATTTTCCCACATGCTGGTACTTGTGGTTCTCCAAGTACCTGCTAGCGGTGGAGGCTTGCTGGGACTTGTAGTTCTTCTACAAAAAACAATATTCTTTACTTTTACACAATGGCTATCAGCCTCCCATCCACCGCCCACGGATGGGGGGACAGCCTCTGGCTTCACCCCTAGCCCTTGGGTGGCTGGAGGGGGGTAACCCCTTGATTTAAGGGGTCCCCACTCCAGGGTACCCTGGCCAGGGGTGACTAGTTGGGGAGGTAATGCCACGGCCGCAGGGACCAGTATAACAGTGTCCCCCGGCTGTGGCATTAGCTCTCTGGCTAGTGGAGCCCGGTGCAGGTTTAAAAAATACAGGGGACCCCTACGTCTTTTGTCCCCCGTATTTTTTGAACCAGGACCGGATGCAGAGCCCGGTGCTAGTTGATGAAATATGGGAGGACCCCAGTCATTTTTCCCCCTGTATTTTTTCAACCAGGACCAGCTCAAAGAGCCCAAGGCTAATTATGCTTAGGAGGGCGGACCCCACGCAATTTTTTTTACATTTTTTTAACCCATTCACACCCTTTCCCACAGATAAGCATGCACGGATCTCATTGATCTCACTCAGAATACGGATAAAAAAAGCAGGTCTATTTGAAAACTGCTTTTTTTTTACTAATAGTAACATTTACCAGCAGTGTTTGGCTATGCAGGCAGTGACTGTGAATACGAATTCTTAGTAAATTACTAAGTTTTATACCTAAACAGGCGTGTTTGACCGATGGTGTATTCATTTGTATTTTTTTCTCTGCCCTCAAAAAAAATACGAATGCCCTCATCACTGCCGAGATTTCTGTTTAGTAAATTCCCGAGATGACACTTCGAAAAAAAAAAAAATCGCTCAAAATCGGGAGTTTAGTAAATATACTCCCTGGTTGATTATAAAAATGAGGCGTACAGGCAGCTTTTAGATACATCTGTTTACTGTAAGCTGGATCATGATCCTACATCACAATATATTCGAGAACTTTCTGATATGTTGGAAGATGCTAAACTTAATGGACATATCACGGAGAATGTCGCAACAGCATTGTAGAAAAAAACACCCGAAAGTACCCATTTTTTACACAATACCCAAATTGTATAAGAACAATAAAAATCAACCAGGCAGGCCGATCGTGTCTGCCAGAGACTCGCTGTTTTATGAAGTATCTAAATATCTTGACCACTATATTCAACCAGTGGTACAAGAGCAGGACATGTATCTGAAGGACACTAACACTTTTTTGTCCAGATTAAGAGCATTGGGACAAATTCTCTCCCCGTGTTGGCTATGCACAGCTGATATAGTCAGCTTATATACAAATATCCCATTGGATAGGGGGGTGGAAGCTGTAAAAAAGTTATTAGAAAATAGTCCTCTTCATGAAGGTCCAGATATGTCTTTCTTTTTGAAATTGTTGCATTTAGCTTTAAGTACTAATTACTTCTTGTTTGATGATGTTTTCTTCTTGCAGACACTGGGGTGCACGATGGAAAGTTGTGTAGCCCCAGTGTTTGCTAACTCGTTTATGTTTGAGGTGGAGAGATCTATGTTCTTTGGGAGGTCCTTCTCGGAGAGCATACACTTCTTCACACGTTACATTGATGACGTCTTTATGTTATGGTTGGGCATGAAAGAACAATTCATAGAGATGATGGATGTTGTTAATACTTTAGATCCTTATATTAAATTTACATATGACATCCAAGCTATCAGCATCCACTATCTTGATGTGGAAGTTTCCTTGTTTGATAATAAGTTAAAAACTTCCTTATATTCAAAACCAACTGACTGTAACACAATGTTAGAAGCTAGTAGCTTTCATCCAGCTCCTCTTAAAAAAGGCCTGCCTTACTCGCAGTTCCTGAGAGTTCACAGGATATGCTGTGAGACAGATGATGAAAATAGACATTTTAAAAAGATGAGAGACAGATTCCTACAGCGTGGATACGATAGTGGGTATCTGAATAAAGCTATGCATAAGACTAGGTCAGCTCCAAAGATTCCATTAACGCAAGGAGATAATCTAAAAGCCGCAGACTCTATGGTCTGGGTGAATAATTATACTGAGGTAAATCTTGAATTAACGAAGGAAGCAAAACGTCTATTCCCTGTTGTACAACTGGATGTACATTTACCTTCAGTAAAAAACAAGAGGTTGATACCTTGCTTTAGAAGGGGTAGGAATTTAAGAGATAGACTAGTATGTACAGATGTAACAAAATTAAAACCGGTGGTAGGCAACTTTTTAACAAAAAATCGGGAGTATACATCGATGCCTGGGGTGCACTACTTGCACCTATATGGAAGTAGGCGATTCATTTGCACACCCGCATATGGGAAAAAGAATCCCCATTAAGCATGTAGTAACATTCTCCACCAGGTATACAATATATTTTATAAGATGTCCATGTGGCAGCTACTATGTTGGGTAGTCCATCAGAACATTTAAAGAAAGGATGACTCAACATAGAAGTGCCATACATCAAGCACTCAAGAGTAAAACTATTGATCAGCCTGTTGCCAGGCATTTCAAACAGTATAGACATACTTTAGCACAGCTGCGCTATAAGATCATAGATCATGTACCTGATAATAAGAGAGGTGGAGATTGGGATAAACTATTGCTGCAAAAAGAGTCTAGATGGATCTTTGAATTAAATATGGTACAGCCTTTTGGGCTTAATGAATATTTAACGTTCAGTTGTTTTACATAGGAATGTTAATGTGTGATGTATATTGCTCATTTCTCACTGCCAGTTTTTCCCTGTTTAAGAAATGGATTGTTCTGCTGAAAGATATATCTTAACGGCTGGGCCGTACTTTGTTTATACTCAGTTACCTTGGTGATGGGGAGCACTGAGGGGAAGCCGGCGCTGGTAATCAAGGCAACGGTGGGGCCACTGCTGATGACGTCAGTACAAGCCGGGAGATGGCGGGGAAACACGTGGGGCACTGGTGAAGTTTAGTGTATATAAGGTTAGCTTGTTTGTAATGCATTTGTTCCTGATGACGATTTTGCATTAGAATCGAAACGTAGAAAGTTTCTTTTGGTCTTTGACTACTTATTCGACTGTGAGTGACGCTGACTATCTGCAATACATGTTTTCTTTTTTACGGAGGGCACCCGGCGTGTTGAACTTAATGCATGCGTGTGTCAACTATATAAATATATTTGAATCTACATAATATATATATATATATATATATATATATGTGTTGTAACACTGTAGGGGTGCAAGGTGCCATTTCCTGGGGAATATGGCAGCACGCAGCAGCTGAGGAACAACACAAGTCCAGTTTCTGGTACAACTGACCCCGGCCAGTTTTATTGAAACAGAAAATAAAACAAACCCCAAAATAAAAATACCTTGCCTGTCCGGCACTAACTAAACATAAGATGTTCCTAACTGTCACTAAACAAAACACAGAGTTCTTCAGTACATACTGTATAGCTTACTTGCATCAGAAAGCGTGTCTCTCACACACAGATCCTGCAGCCTTCCCAGGCAGTCTGCCCATACTAATCAGGTTAGAAGCACTATATCACTCTTACACAGCTGAAACCCTGATTAGCCCTCTGTGAGGCCAAAGACCCGAACTGGGCCCAATGTCTAGAACTCGCCTTATCTCTCTCTCAGAGCCTTTACCCAGCTTTTACAGCAAACTGAAAAGGTTCAGACAAAACAAAAAGCATTTTTCCTAGAAGTTAACATTTTCTAAAACATGTAAGACAAGAACCTGGGACAAATATACCTGCCCTCAAACACTATCCCAGTGTTCTTGTCACATATCCCCCTCCCCTGTTTCGACCTAGGGGCCGGAACACTTGTAGCCCCCAAACAGAAGATGCGAGACAACGCATCTGCGTTGGCCAATTGTGTTCCCGGTCTATGTTCGACAGTAAACTTAAAGTCCTGCAACGCTAGAAACCATCTAGTTACACGAGCATTCTTGCCTCTATTTACATACATCCATTTTAAAGGGGCATGGTCTGTCACTAGTCTGAATTGTCTACCCAAGAGGTAATATCTCAAGGTATCTAGTGCCCACTTAATGGCCAAAGCCTCCTTTTCCACAATGGCATACCTTTTTTCATGCTCATTGAGTTTCCTACTCAAATAAATGATAGGGTGTTCGTCCCCATCTCTGGTTTGGGACAGCACAGCACCTATCCCAACCTCTGAGGCATCTGTCTGTACCACAAATTCTTTTGAAAAATCTGGTGTTATCAACACCGGTTGTGAACACAAAGCCACTTTTAACGCTTGGAACGCCTTTTCTGCATCAGGGTTCCATTTCACCACATTTGACTGCTTCCCTTTGGTAAGGTCTGACAACGGCACCGCTGTTGTCGCAAAATTAGGAATAAACCGTCTATAGTACCCAGTAATTCCCAAAAAAGCCCTTACCTGTTTTTTATTCACTGGACGAGGCCAGTTTTGAATAGCATCAACTTTATTCAATTGGGGCCTAATCAGACCTCTGCCTATGGTGAAGCCCAAGTATTTGACCTCCTCCATTGCGAGGCAGCACTTCTTTGGGTTAGCAGTTAACCCTGCCTCTCTGATTGAGTCCAGTACTGCTTGTACTTTAACCAAATGTGACCCCCAGTCTGTACTGTGAATTACCACATCATCCAAATAGGCAGCTGCATATTTTCTATGGGGCCTCAAAATTTTATCCATCGCCCGTTGAAAGGTTGCTGGAGCCCCATGCAACCCAAAGGGTAACATCTTATACTGGTACAGCCCCTCCGGAACCGAAAAGGCTGTTTTTTCTTTGGCGCTATCAGATAAAGGTATTTGCCAGTAACCTTTGGTCAGGTCCAATGTGGTGAGAAACCTGGCTGTTCCCAGCCTTTCTACAAGCTCATCCACACGGGGCATGGGGTATGCGTCAAACTTGGACACCTCATTTAACTTACGAAAGTCATTACAGAAGCGTATGCTACCGTCGGGCTTCGGGATGAGCACTATGGGACTGGACCACTCACTGTTAGACTCCTCTATGACTCCAAGTTCTAACATGGTTTTAACTTCCTTAGAAATAGCTTCTCGCTGAGCTTCAGGAATCCTATATGGCTTTAAATGAACCCTGACCCCTGGTTCTGTGACAATGTCATGTTTTATTATGGTCGTTCGGCCAGGCAGCTCTGAAAATACCTCCCTATTTTGGATGAGAAATTCTTTAACCTGATTGTTCTGATCAGCTGATAATGTCTCTGACACCTTCACTGCGGGAAGCAACCGGGGTGAAGACACCGAAGGGCAAGGCTCCGCTGACAGAGACAACCTATCTTTCCAGGGTTTGATTAAGTTAACATGGTAGATCTGTTCGGGTTTTCTCTTTCCCGGCTGGTATACTTTGTAATTAACCTCATTCACTTTTTCCCTAATCTCAAATGGACCCTGCCATTTAGCTAGGAATTTGCTTTCCACAGTGGGTACCAAAACAAGAACTCTATCTCCAGGAGCAAATTCCCGTATCTTGGCACTCCGGTTATAGACCCTCTGTTGAGCACTTTGGGCCTGTTCCATGTGCTCTCTGACAACAGGTACCACGGCTGCAATCCTATCCTGCATTTGTGTTACATGCTCAATAACGCTTCTATAAGGAGTGGGCTGTCCTTCCCACGTCTCTTTGGCAACATCCAACAGCCCTCTGGGGTGTCTACCATACAACAAATCAAATGGAGAAAACCCCGTAGAGGACTGAGGAACTTCTCTGATGGCCATTAACAAGTAGGGCAACAAACAATCCCAGTTTTTCCCATCTCTCTCAACAACCTTTTTTAACATACTTTTTAATGTTTTATTAAACCTTTCCACCAACCCGTCAGTTTGGGGATGGTAGATGGACGTCCTGAGGTGAGTGACCTTAAATAACTTGCACAATTCTTTCATGATCCTTGACATAAATGGAGTACCTTGGTCAGTCAAAATTTCTTTTGGTATTCCCACTCTACTAAATACCTGCACCAGCTCCCTAGCTATCGCCTTGGTTGTGATAGTGCGTAAAGGGACAGCCTCAGGATATCGAGTGGCATAGTCCATAATTACCAGGATATACTGATGGCCCCGAGCAGACTTTAACAAGGGCCCCACGAGATCCATGGCTATTCTGTCAAACAGGACCTCTATAATAGGCATGGGAACTAGTGGGCTCCTGAAATGGGGTCTAGGGGCATGATACTGGCATTCAGGACAGGAAGAACAATATTCAGACACTTCTTTATAAACCCCTGGCCAAAAGAACCTTTGTAAAACTCTTTCAGTGGTTTTTTCTGCCCCTAAATGTCCTGCGGTAACGTGACTATGAGCTAAATCTAGTACCGTTCTCCGATAAGGCTGGGGAACTACCAGCTGTTCCACCACATCCTCACCCCTTTTGACAATGTGGTACAAGAGCTCATTACAGATGGCCATGTGGGGATACGTAACCCTGTCACCTGGTACCACAGGTTCCCCATTAACAATCTTAACATTCTCTCTAGCCTTTATTAAGGTAGGATCCTTTAACTGTTCAGACGCAAACAGATCCTTCTTTACCTCCAGGTCAGGCACGCTTTCAGTTCTAACTACTATGTCTCTGTTCCCGGCAAGAGGGTCCTCACTGGACTCCCCATCTGTCACTTCCCCAGCCAAACTAGCAAAAGGCAAAGGGCCAGAAAGTTCCGAAGACCCACGTACATCCATAAAATCACCGGTATTATCAACTGGTTTTTTACTTCTCACATCTGTTGATAACCGTGATTCCCACAGTTTCCAAAAATGAGGAAAATCCCTCCCTATTATGGCCTCATGCACCAAGGTAGGGACCAGTCCCACTTTAACCATTGCTGACCCACAACAAGTTTCTAT
Source organism: Pseudophryne corroboree (assembly GCF_028390025.1). Lineage (NCBI taxonomy): Eukaryota > Metazoa > Chordata > Amphibia > Anura > Myobatrachidae > Pseudophryne > Pseudophryne corroboree. The sequence continues at coordinate 933,978,488 of NC_086444.1, read as the reverse complement.
ATTCACCTCAGCAGTGGCATAATATTGGGTATCCCCATGTATGCAAGTTACCCCAATAGGTATTTGCTGGACCTTTAAGGGGTTCACTAACCCAGCTTTCACGAGGGTAACTAAACTTCCTGAATCTAGCAAGGCCTCTACCCGGTTACCTTCTAAGAACACATCACACATTTGTTTTTCCAGCTCAGGTGAAGGTACCACAGTACAGGCTAACCTAGCAAAGAAAGACATTCTGCGACATTCAAAGGCAGCATCACATTGCATGGGTTCTTGCGTGACTGGGCAATTGGCAATAACATGACCTGGCATACCACACCTAAAACATTTAACCACACGATTATCAACCCATTTGGGCAGCATAGACCGTTCTAGCCCCATTGGCCTGTTTCCAGGGCCAGTGTTTACAGTCTCTCCAGCCTTGCGTTCTCTTAACCGCCCAGCAACGTTTTCCCACGGAACAGTCTTACCAGTCTTTACTGAAGGGCGCTGTCGAGGATCTATGGGTTGCTGGGTGGTCATCAGTAGTTCCTCTGCTGCCAAATACCTCTCTACCATGTCCACTAATTGGTCAGCAGTACCCGGGTTTCCATGGCTCACCCACTTGCGCAGGACCATGGGCAAAGATCTCAAGTAGCGGTCCATGACGACTCTTTCCACCATCTGGGGACCAGTTAATGTCTCTGGCTGCAGCCATTTTTTTGTTAGCTGAATAAGGTCGTGCATCTGGGAGCGCGGAGGCTTCTCCATGGCGTACAGCCAACGGTGCACCCGTTGTGCTCGTACTGACAGCGTGACTCCCAGGCGGGTCAGGATCTCAGTCTTTAGTTTATCATAGTCCCGAGCCTCAGCAGGGCTTAAATCAAAGTAAGCTTTTTGGGGCTCACCTGACAGGAAAGGTGCCAGCAGACTGGCCCACTGTGCTTTCGGCCAGTTCTCACGCTCGGCAGTCCTTTCAAACGTGGTCAGATAGGCCTCCACATCATCAGCCTCTGTCATTTTCTGCAGGAAGTGACTGGCTCGTATAGAACTAGAGCTGGTTGGAGCACTGACGGCCACATCTCCAACCCGAGCTGCAAGTCTCTGCACCACTTCTGCTAAGGCCTCTCTATCCTGACGCTGTTGCCTGTAAAGTTCATCAACAACTGCCTGCTGTTGTCTCTTATTTTCCTCCATTGCCACCTGCTGCTGTCTGTTGGCCTCCTGCTGTAGTCTCCAATTTTCCTCCATTGCCACCTGCTGTTGTCTCCTATTTTCCTCCATTGCCACCTGCTGCTGTCGGTTGGCCTCCTGCTGAGCCGCTGTAGCTTGCAGCAAGGCTTTAAGCAGATCCTCCATGTCAACAGATTTTTCAGGCGGCTTTGCAGCTGCTTTCACCCAGGACATATATCAAACCCTCAGGGGTGAGTCTCAGTAACTTCACACTGGGCTGTATCTGCATAAACCACCGTTTTCTGCAGGCCTCACAAAGCTGCTGCTTTCACTTATGCGCAGAACGGCCTGCTTGCATTCTCCACCAAGTTGTAACACTGTAGGGGTGCAAGGTGCCTTTTCCTGGGGAATATGGCAGCACGCAGCAGCTGAGGAACAACACAAGTCCAGTTTCTGGTACAACTGACCCCGGCCAGTTTTATTGAAACAGAAAATAAAACAAACCCCAAAATAAAAATACCTTGCCTGTCCGGCACTAACTAAACATAAGATGTTCCTAACTGTCACTAAACAAAACACAGAGTTCTTCAGTACATACTGTATAGCTTACTTGCATCAGAAAGCGTGTCTCTCACACACAGATCCTGCAGCCTTCCCAGGCAGTCTGCCCATACTAATCAGGTTAGAAGCACTATATCACTCTTACACAGCTGAAACCCTGATTAGCCCTCTGTGAGGCCAAAGACCCGAACTGGGCCCAATGTCTAGAACTCGCCTTATCTCTCTCTCAGAGCCTTTACCCAGCTTTTACAGCAAACTGAAAAGGTTCAGACAAAACAAAAAGCATTTTTCCTAGAAGTTAACATTTTCTAAAACATGTAAGACAAGAACCTGGGACAAATATACCTGCCCTCAAACACTATCCCAGTGTTCTTGTCACAGTGTATATATATATATATAGGCAGGGAACACTGTATGACCATAAAACATGCTGCAGGCATTTTAGAATATATTAGAAAATCATTGAATTCTAGCCTGAAATACCCTGCGTAGACCGCATATAAAATACTCAGCTTTTACCAATATTGGAAGATGGTGATGATCTTCTCAGCCACAACAGCTCTATGCTTATGTATTACTGTTCTTATGCAGTAAAGGTGATATCCAGTGTACTAGCATACAGAGCACCATATAAGAGGGGTCTATTTACTAAGCCTTTGATGGAGATAAAGTTGCTGGAGACAAAGTACCAGCCAATCGGCTCCTAACTGCCATGTCACAGGCTGTGTTTGAAAATTGACAGGAGACGATTGGCTGTTACTTTATCTCCAGCGACTTTATGTCCATCCAAGGCTTAGTAATTAGACCCCTATGACAATGAGATGCAGTCAACAGGAGGATATTCTACATGCTCTTGTGCAGGGTGCAGTTACTATAGCAACGTGTGTTGGACAGGAAGCAGGTTGGGGCCAGGAGGCAAGGTAAGAACTTACTACCAATATTTAGATTTGTCATCCCGAGACAACTTCTAACTTCACTCTATAAATTAACGACCCTGGCTGTCCACATAAACATCAATGACATGCTATGCAAAATGTCAACAATTCCTGGATGGCTGCCTCATCTGGTACTTTATTGTGTAAGATGAACAATTCATGGTTCTAATGATGTTGCTTGGATTGTTTATCTCACCTAGCGTATTTATCTCCTCCCTTTGTGTCCTCTCTCCTCCTTTTCTGCTAAGCGTAGTTCCCTAAAATAGCTGCCTTGTCTGGTCCCTTTGTAGATAAGATAAATAATCCTTAGAATTGATGAACAAAAATGGCTACCTCAACTCTATACTATTTTTGCAAAATACAGAGTCCAATTGGAGAAAAGCACTATATAAACAAAATTATTATTATTATTATTATTATTTTATAAAATGCTTGATTTTGCAAAGATCCTCAGTTGTTTACTTCTGCAATACAAGAAATGTACAAGAAGCTCCTGGCCTATTAGATGATGAACTGATGATTAAATCCAGATTTCATCACCCTGTCTTGCCCTGTCTTTGGCCAGTTCCCCAAAAGACACATTTACAGAGACAATAGAAGTGTACAACAACTGTGAGATATAACTCTTCTTAGGATATGACAGCTTTCTGCTGAGGGAATATTCATATGCATGGAACATTAGCATTCCTTATGCTACCCCATTGCTCAATAGCATTAGTGTTTCCTTTGTGAAGCACCTTGAAAGACTAGTGAAAAAACTTGCAGGAGACAGGTAGAAGGTTTCAAATAAATATTTCAAAGCTATACCAGATGGCTGCAGCAAGAACATATGAGATAGATGGAGAAAAAATGTAGATGAAAGTTATAATGGTAACTAGAAGGAGGCATATTTAAAACATACAGTACAGATATCTCATAATAACACAGACTTTCTGGGACAGAAACCATCAAATTTACAGAACTTCAGCTGAATACGATTAAAACTAAAATGAACATACAGTAAGTCATTAAATCTTAGAAAAGGACACAGGGGTTAAAATACGTACCTACACTTTCATATTAAGATTATATTTAATTATCTTAATTACATACAATACGTATTGTGTTTGAAAAATACCTATTTTGTCTCCTGTGTCTTGAAGTTTTTAATAACTTTTAATTTAGAAAAATAGGCTATTTACAGAAAGGGACAAATTGGTTGCACCCCTAAATGTACAATACATTTAAGTGGTCTATATGTATCTACTTTTTAGATGACCTCCAGGAGATCTGGGTAGTTGCAGGATGGATGAGCAGGGAATGTGGTGCTGTTTATCGTTGAATCGTGGCCTGGACCCCATGATAAAATGCCTTGATCTGCATCAATTTGCTGCACGGGTCTGGCCATGATGAAGCAATGACATCATCATTATCCATTACCATCCACTTTACCAGTGTTGGACTGGGACATGAAGGGCCCACCAGGGGAATGCATTTATAAGGGCCCACATTTAGGGGTGTGGCCAGTCTCCAGAGATTTGGCTAACCAGTAGAGAATGCATGGTCTGAACCACTTGATAAATATATAGTAAAAATTGCTAGTCCATGCATGATAATGTACCAGATTAATAACAACAATGCATTGTAGAAAATACACCATTGTCCTGTACAGGCTAAGGTAACATTTGAACAATGTATAATTCAGGTGCACAGTATGGAACATGATACCTAGAGGAGGGGGTGCACCCCCCTCGCACCCCCTCCCTCTACCCCAGGGAGTAGGGCCCACTGGGGGGTTCTCCCTGTGGACCAATCCATCCCCTGCACTTTACTTCAGGACACGTGAATGATTTGATGTCATGAATGATAACAGGAAATGCATTAAACCTTCTAAAGAGCGGAGAAGTTGCCCATAGCAATCAATCATGTTCTATCTAGCATTTATGAAGTACAGTCTCTAAAATGATAGGTAGAAGCTAGTTGGTTGCTAGCTATGGGCATCTTCTCCGCTTGTCCATTTCTCCATTCTTTAGACGGTTTGATACATCTTGCCAATAGTTCATGTAAAAAATTACTAGAAGGAACTAAATTACCATAATTGCAGTACACTATAAGATACTCTACAAGGTCTGAACGAAAAAAGGTCAAATGCGCGCACACACACACACATACACACACACACACACACACACACACACACACACACACACACACACGACATGTGCATACACAATTCTGGGTGAACAAGGATAGACACTTAAGACAAACTGGAAATGATGATCTAGGATTATATCAGACTGATCTTAGATACACTTGGGTCGGACTGGATCCAGTGAACTTGGGGACGGAACTTGGAGACACTTGAGCCGGACTGGATCCAGTGAACTGTGCTAGAAACGGTGAACTTGGAGACAGAACTTGGAGACACTTGAAATTGCCTGGAACTGGTGAACTTGGAGACAGAACTTGGACAGGGACAGGATACACTGAGAACTTATTCTGGAGTTACAGGTATATTGCTAATGTCTGGAATAACTGAATAGCAGATTCTGGCCAAAGACTGTATTGCTAAGTGACTGGATGCAGCGCAGCTGGACACTGGAACTATTCATAGAAGTGGTCATGAACTTGTAATACACAGTGTGGGTATTAAGCACACAGGGCTCAGTGACTTGCAGAATTATGCCGGTATAACAGTAGAGTTCAGGAAATCTGCTACAATTACTTGAGTGTCAGCACCTGTAGTGTAGCTGCAAGAGCTAAAACACAGGAATGGTAACTATGTTTAGAGCTGATTGAGATCTGTAGTTCCACAACTCGGGATCAGATTAGCAAAGCACATGTACAGTAATTTAACACAGGAACCTGGAGCCTACAAACGAAGCTAGGAACAGCAACGTTATTCAGGGCACCTACACATTGTCAGTTCATCCCCTTTGCTGAGCAGGGATTGGAGAAGAGAGTAAGCTGAGTAGGACAGAGCTTGTGGTTGGAGGAATCATGATCAGCTGACCGTGGCCAACATAGCGGTGGCCAGTGCCGGGAGTTGGCACATGCACAGGATTGTGGAGTACATGTCAGGGAAGTTAGGGTGCATTACATTAAGTAGTACTCTCTGCCGAAATAATCTTGGTACAGCCCACAGGATTTCTGTAGGGTGGCACACCAGCGCCAGGTAACAGATGGCTGACACTATCCCCTGATGTTCGCCCCCCCCTTCCCCTCCTCCACGCAAACACACACACAGATATTTTAATGTGGATATTTTCTTTTGAGCCAGAAATATGATCATTCAAAGACAAGTTATTGTACGGTCGCCCACAAATGGTGCAAAATTACCAAATTGGCCACACAGGCTTTCAGGTGTCAACCATCCTTAAAAATCAGAGATGTGCGGCTGGCACTTTTCGTGTTTTGGTTTTGGTTCTAATTCCACTTTCGTGTTTTTGGTTTGGCTTGGTTTTGCCAAAACCACCCTTTCGTATTTTGGTTTTGGTTTTGGATCTGGATGATTTTTGAAAAAAACAAAACATAAAAACAGCTAAAATCACAGAATTTGGGGGTAATTTTGCTCCTACGGTATTATTAACCTCAATAACATTCATTTCCACTCATTTCCAGTCTATTCTGAACACCTCACACCTCACAATATTGTTTTTAGGCCTAAAAGTTGCACCGAGGTGGCTGTATGACTAAGCTAAGCGACAAAAGTGTGCGGCACAAATACCTGGCCCATCTAGGAGTGGCACTGCAGTTGCAGACAGGATGGCACTATTCAAAAACTAGTCCCAAAACAGCACATGATGCAAAGAAGAAAAAGAGGTGCAATTAAGTAGCTGGATGGCCAAGCTAAGTGACACAAGTGTGCGGCACAAACACCTGGCCCATCTAGGAGTGGCACTGCAGTGGCAGACAGGATGGCAGATTTAAAATATAGGCCCCAAACAGCACATGATGCAAAGAAGAAAAAAGAGGTGCAATGATGTAGCTGGATGGCCAAGCTAAGCGACGCAAGTGTGCGTCACAAACACCTGGCCCATCTAGGAGTGGCACTGCAGTTACAGACAGGATGGCAGATTTAAAATATAGGCCCCAAACAGCACATGATGCAAAGAAAAAAAAAGAGGTGCAATGATGTAGCTGGATGGCCAAGCTAAGCGACGCAAGTGTGCGGCACAAACACCTGGCCCATCTAGGAGTGGCACTGCAGTTACAGACAGGATGGCACTTAAAAAAACTAGTCCCCAAACAGCACATGATGCAAAGAAGATAAAGAGGTGCAAGATGCAATTGTCCTTGGGCCCTCCCACCCACCCACACACACACACACACACACACACACACACACACGACATGTGCATACACAATTCTGGGTGAACAAGGATAGACACTTAAGACAAACTGGAAATGATGATCTAGGATTATATCAGACTGATCTTAGATACACTTGGGTCGGACTGGATCCAGTGAACTTGGGGACGGAACTTGGAGACACTTGAGCCGGACTGGATCCAGTGAACTGTGCTAGAAACGGTGAACTTGGAGACAGAACTTGGAGACACTTGAAATTGCCTGGAACTGGTGAACTTGGAGACAGAACTTGGACAGGGACAGGATACACTGAGAACTTATTCTGGAGTTACAGGTATATTGCTAATGTCTGGAATAACTGAATAGCAGATTCTGGCCAAAGACTGTATTGCTAAGTGACTGGATGCAGCGCAGCTGGACACTGGAACTATTCATAGAAGTGGTCATGAACTTGTAATACACAGTGTGGGTATTAAGCACACAGGGCTCAGTGACTTGCAGAATTATGCCGGTATAACAGTAGAGTTCAGGAAATCTGCTACAATTACTTGAGTGTCAGCACCTGTAGTGTAGCTGCAAGAGCTAAAACACAGGAATGGTAACTATGTTTAGAGCTGATTGAGATCTGTAGTTCCACAACTCGGGATCAGATTAGCAAAGCACATGTACAGTAATTTAACACAGGAACCTGGAGCCTACAAACGAAGCTAGGAACAGCAACGTTATTCAGGGCACCTACACATTGTCAGTTCATCCCCTTTGCTGAGCAGGGATTGGAGAAGAGAGTAAGCTGAGTAGGACAGAGCTTGTGGTTGGAGGAATCATGATCAGCTGACCGTGGCCAACATAGCGGTGGCCAGTGCCAGAAGTTGGCACATGCACAGGATTGTGGAGTACATGTCAGGGAAGTTAGGGTGCATTACATTAAGTAGTACTCTCTGCCGAAATAATCTTGGTACAGCCCACAGGATTTCTGTAGGGTGGCACACCAGCGCCAGGTAACAGATGGCTGACACTATCCCCTGATGTTCGCCCCCCCCTTCCCCTCCTCCACGCAAACACACACACAGATATTTTAATGTGGATATTTTCTTTTGAGCCAGAAATATGATCATTCAAAGACAAGTTATTGTACGGTCGCCCACAAATGGTGCAAAATTACCAAATTGGCCACACAGGCTTTCAGGTGTCAACCATCCTTAAAAATCAGAGATGTGCGGCTGGCACTTTTCGTGTTTTGGTTTTGGTTCTAATTCCACTTTCGTGTTTTTGGTTTGGCTTGGTTTTGCCAAAACCACCCTTTCGTATTTTGGTTTTGGTTTTGGATCTGGATGATTTTTGAAAAAAACAAAACATAAAAACAGCTAAAATCACAGAATTTGGGGGTAATTTTGCTCCTACGGTATTATTAACCTCAATAACATTCATTTCCACTCATTTCCAGTCTATTCTGAACACCTCACACCTCACAATATTGTTTTTAGGCCTAAAAGTTGCACCGAGGTGGCTGTATGACTAAGCTAAGCGACAAAAGTGTGCGGCACAAATACCTGGCCCATCTAGGAGTGGCACTGCAGTTGCAGACAGGATGGCACTATTCAAAAACTAGTCCCAAAACAGCACATGATGCAAAGAAGAAAAAGAGGTGCAATTAAGTAGCTGGATGGCCAAGCTAAGTGACACAAGTGTGCGGCACAAACACCTGGCCCATCTAGGAGTGGCACTGCAGTGGCAGACAGGATGGCAGATTTAAAATATAGGCCCCAAACAGCACATGATGCAAAGAAGAAAAAAGAGGTGCAATGATGTAGCTGGATGGCCAAGCTAAGCGACGCAAGTGTGCGTCACAAACACCTGGCCCATCTAGGAGTGGCACTGCAGTTACAGACAGGATGGCAGATTTAAAATATAGGCCCCAAACAGCACATGATGCAAAGAAAAAAAAAGAGGTGCAATGATGTAGCTGGATGGCCAAGCTAAGCGACGCAAGTGTGCGGCACAAACACCTGGCCCATCTAGGAGTGGCACTGCAGTTACAGACAGGATGGCACTTAAAAAAACTAGTCCCCAAACAGCACATGATGCAAAGAAGATAAAGAGGTGCAAGATGCAATTGTCCTTGGGCCCTCCCACCCACCCTTATGTTGTTTAAACAGGACATGCACACTTTAACAAACCAATCATTTCAGCAACAGGGTCTGCCACACGACTGTGGCTGAAATGACTGGTTTGTTTGGGCCCCCACCAAAAAAGAAGCAATCTCTCCTTGCACAAACTGGCCCTACAGAGGCAAGATGTCGACCTCATCCTCTGATTCCTCACCCCTTTCACTGTGTACATCCTCTTCCTCACAGAGTATTAATTCGTCCCCACTGGAATACACCATCACAGGTCCCTGTGTACTTTCTGGAGGTAATTGCTGGTAAAAGTCTACCCGGAGGAATTTTTTATTCATTTTGATGAACATCATCTTCTCCATATTTAGTGGAAGTAACCTCCTACGCCGATCGCTGACAAGGTTACCGGCTGCACTAAATAGTCTTTCAGAGTACACACTGGAGGGGGGGCAACTTAGGTAAAATAAAGCCAGTTTGTGCAAGGGCATCCAAATTGCCTCTTTTTCCTGCCAGTATACTGTACATACGGACGGTCTGACATGCCTACTTGGATGCTCTCACTCATATAATCCTCCACCATTCTTTCAATGGTGACAGAATCATATGCATTGACAGTAGACATGTCAGTAATCGTTGGCAGGTCCTTCAGTCCGGACCAGATGTCAGCTTTCACTCCTGACTGCCCTGCATCACCGCCAGCGGCTGGGCTAGGAAATCTTATCCTTTTCCTTGCAGCCCCAGTGGCAGGAGAAATTGAAGGACGAGCTGTTGACGGGTCACATTCCGCTTGAGTTGGCAATTTACTAACCAGCAGGTCTTTGCACCACTGCACACTTGTGTCTGCTGGAAAGAGAGATACAACGTAGGCTTTAAACCTAGGATCGAGCACGGTGGCCAAAATGTATTGCTCTGATTTCAACAGATTGACCACCCTTGAATCCTGGCAAAGCGAATGAAGGGCTCCATCCACAAGTCCCACATACTTTGCGGAATCGCTCCTTCTTAGCTCCTCCTTCAATTTCTCCAGCTGCTTCTGCAAAAGCCTGATGAGGGGAATGACCTGACTCAAGCTGGCAGTGTCTGAACTGACTTCACGTGTGGCAAGTTCAAAGGGTTGGAGAACCTTGCACAAGACGGAAATCATTCTCCACTGTGCTTGATTCAGGTGCATTACCCCTATTTTGCCTATATCGTAGGTGGATGTATAGGCTTGAATGGCCTTTTGCTGCTCCTCCATCCTCTGAAGCATATAGAGTGTTGAATTCCACCTCGTTACCACCACTTGCTTCAGTTGATGGAAGTGCAGGTTCAGGAGTGTTTGCTGGTGCTCCAGTCTTGGGCACGCAGTGGCAATGCCGAAAGTGGCCACCGACAGCATCTCCTGCACACCCCTGTAATTTAAAAAAAAATTCTGCACCACCAAATTAATTGTATGTGCAAAACATGGGACGTGCTCGAATTTGCCCAGATGTAATGCAGGCACAATATTGGTGGTGTTGTCCGATATCACAAATCCCCAGGAGAGTCCAATTGGGGTAAGCCATTCTGCAATGATATTCCTCAGTTTCCGTAAGAGGTTGTCAGCTGTTTGCCTCTTACGGAAAGCGGTGATACATAGCGTAGCCTGCCTAGGAATAAGTTGACGTTTGCGAGAGGCTGCTACTGGTGCAGCTGCTGTTTTTGCTGCGGGAGGCAATACATCTACCCAGTGCGCTGTCACAGTCATATAGTCCTCAGTCTGTCCTGTTCCACTTGTCCACATGTCCGTGGTTAAGTGGACACTGGATACAACCACATTTTGTAGGACACTGGTGACTCTTTTTCTGACGTCTGTGTACATTCTCGGTATGGCCTGCCTAGAGAAGTGGAACCTAGATGGGATTTGATATTGGGGACACAGTACCTAAAACAGTTCTCTAAATCCCACTGAACTAATGGCGGATACCGGACGCACGTCTAAAACCAACATAGCTGTCAAGGCCTCAGTTATCCACTTTGCAAATTGATGACTGCTGTCATATTTCATCTTCCTCACAAAGGACTGTTGGACAGTCAGTTGCTTACTGGAAGTAGTACAAGTGGTCTTCCGACTTCCCCTCTGGGATGACGATCGACACCCAGCAGCAGCAACAACAGCAGCGGCGGCAGCAACAGCAGGCGTACCACTCAAGGATTCTCCGGAGGAATCCCAGTTAGGAAAGGACTCCTCAGTCTTGACAGTGACATGGCCTGCAGCACTACTGATGTTCCTGACTGAGGAGGAAGTTGACGTTGAGGGAGTTGGTGGTGTGGCTTGCAGGAGCTTGGGTACAGGAGGAAGAAGGAATTTAGGTGTCAGTGGACTGCTTGCGCTCTTACCCAAAGTTTCACAACTTGACACTGACTTATGATGAATGCGCTGCAGGTGGCGTATAAGGGAGGATGTTCCTAGGTGGTTAACATCCTTACCCCTACTAATTACAGATTGACAGAGGCAACAGATGGCTTGACACCTGTTGTCCGGATTTGTGGAGAAATAATTCCACACCGAAGAGGTGGCTTTTTTGGTAGTTTGCCCAGGCATCACAATGGGCTTCTTCATCCCATGGACAATAGGTGTGTCCCCTGGTGCTTGACTTAAACAAACCACATCACCATCAGAATCCTCTTCGTCAACTTCCTCCTCAGAGCCAGCAACACCCATATCCTCATCCTGGTGTACTTCAACAGTGACATCTTCAATTTCAATATCAGGAACTGGACTGTGGGTGCTCCTTCCAGCACTTTCAGGAGGCGTGCAAATGGTGGAAGGAGCCACCTCTTTCTGTCTAGTGTTGGGAAGGTCAGGCATCGCAACCGCCGACACACTTGAACTCTCCTTGGGGATTTGTGATACCATCTCAGAACGCAGTTTTTTTCTGTGCTCTTTCCAGCTTAACTCTTTTATTTTTTCTAGCGGGAGGATGAGGGCTTCCATCGTCATGTGAAGCTGAACCACTAGCCATGAACATATGCCAGGGCCTCAGCTGTTCCTTGCCACTCTGTGTCATAAATGGCTTTTTACTGAACTTTGGCAATTTGGATTTTACATGCCCTCTACTATCACATTGGGCATCGACGTTGATGGCATTTCATTGTCTATGTCATGGCTAGTGGCAGCAGCTTCAGCACTAGGAGAAAGTGGTTCTTGATCTTTCCCTATTTTATCCTCCAAATTTTTTTTTCCGTTATGTTTCTGGAGTTATATAACAAAATATGCGGCACAGGAATGACTGATGGCTGATGGCCAGCACACTACCACTGGTCTGATGCAGCACAACACAACAACACTGTAAGGGACTTGTGGTTGTTGTTGTTGTTATTATTATTGTAATACTGTAGCAGTGGACATAGAGCAGCAGCGTATACCACTGTGATTGCCTCGTCACTGGAATGACTGATGGACAGGACACTACCACTGGTCTGATGCAGCAGAACACAACAACACTATAAGGGACTTATACAGCTACACTGGATATATGGCAGCAGAGGACACCACCACTTTGACTGGTCACTGGACTGATGCACAAGAGACTTCCCCTGGTCTAATGCAGGACAACACAGCACCACTGAATTGGACTTATACAGCTACACTGGATATATGGCAGCAGAGGACACCACCACTGTGCCTGGTCACTGGACTGATGCACAAGAGACTTCCCCTGGTCTAATGCAGGACAACACAGCAAAACTGCAAGGGACTTATACAGCAGCCAGCAGCACTGGGGACATATACAGTAGCAGCAGAGGACACCAACACTGTGACTGGCTGGACTGATGCAGCACAATACACTGACTACACTGTACTGGACAGCACAAAACAGCACAAGACTCGCCAGCCCACTTTCCCGTTCCCACATAGACACTGAACACTGAGGACACGTCCTCTCATTACACTCTCCGAGACTGGAGTGAAAATGGCCGCGACGTGCGGCTCCTTATATGGAATCCGACAGCGGGATGATGACGTTTTGCCTCGTTCAGGTTTCCGAGTCAGGCGGGAAAACCCGAGCCCGACTCGGATCCGTGCTCAGAAGGCAAAGACCGGTAGGGTTCAGTTCTCTGAGAACCGATCCTGCTCATCTCTATTAAAAATGAATGAATACTTTTAATCTTGAACTACCTTTTATATTACAGGTTAAGTATCCCTTATCCAAAATGCTTGGGACCAGAGGTATTTTGGATAACGGATTTTTCCGTATTTTGGAATAATTAGATACCACAATGAGATATCATGGTGATGGGACCTAAATCTAAGCACAGAATGCATTTATGTTTCATATACACCTTATACACACAGCCTGAAGGTCATTGTAGCCAATATTTTTTATAACTTTGTGCATTAAACAAAGTGTGTGTACATACACACAATTAATTTATGTTTCATATACACCTTGTATACACAGCCTGAAGGTCATTTAATACAATATTATTAATAACTTTGTGTATTAAACAAAGTTTGTGTAAACTGAGCCATCAAAAAACAAAGATTTCACTATCTCACTCTCACTCAAAAAAGTCTGTATTTCGGAATATTCCGTATTTCGGAATATATGGATATGGGATACTCAACCTGTATTCATGCCTCTAGATAACTTGTTGTTTCCGATTTATTTTTATAATATATTTTTGCATCATGTTAGTAAGTTCATCAGAAAGGGAGAATAGAATCTAATGGTGTTATTTACAATGAATAAATGTAAAAAAAGGACTTTCATTGACTGTCATTATTATTTTTATTAAATGATGTGCTTGCTTCTAAAACAATTGTGCTGAGGGCATAGTCACCTAATATGATGGAAGGTGTCCTCGGTGCTCTAACATAAATCACTTCAATAACCTTTACAGGTTCTTGCCAAGAAGTCTGGGAGGATGCCAATATGATACATCATCTTAAAGTCTTTTTGGCATGGATGGATTGTCACTGATAAGTGTTGCATGCATTGATCCTATATCTCTATATCTTGAGCATTATTGCCCTGACCTGGAATTTGATTGTAACAGGAAATTTCTTTTCTATAGATGATTTCAGAGAAATGACGATGTTGCCATCACCATTGATCACCCACAACTGATTAAACTACAGCTGTAGATATGTGATGTAGAGGATTTGAGAAACACTATTTTTATTAATACAATATTTTGTATTACTATTATTAATTATTATTATTAGTAGTATTAATAATAACAGTAATAATATTAATATTACTTTTGTTTTATATTTGTATTATTTATGTCTCTCTCTTACTTTCCGTTACTATAGTGATATCTGGGAAGATTTTCTTTTAATGCTCTGTTCCCTCCAGGAATACATTTACCAATGGCATACACTTTGCATCCTGGTAAATGAACAACCATTTTCCCAGATGGAGTAAATTCACTAATCTGTGTATCTAATGATGTCTTCATAATCACAGTGTAAACAATGGATAAACTAAACAAATCCAGACTTGTATTGCAAAGAGCAAACAGTCTAATCGCAAAAAGATTTAGCAGAGCAATAGTAAACACACCGCTGGGCTTTTGTTTAAAATTACAAATTAAAATAGTGAAAAATGTATTAGATATTTCTTGTAGTTGTCAGCCAGTTGTATAGTTAAGGTCAAAGCTAAATTCTACTGCTACTGTATGTTAATATATCTAATAATAATATATTACAGAACCATGCAACAATTGTACATTATGGGCTTAATTCAGGGTTATTCACAAAAGCAAAATCTTTCTCTAATGGGCAAAACCATGGCCCTCATTCCGAGTTGTTCGCTCGCTAGCTGCTTTTAGCAGCTTTGCACACGCTAAGCCGCCGCGTACTGGGAGTGAATCTTAGCATAGCAGAATTGCGAACGCAAGATTAGCAGAATTGCGAATAGAAATTTCTTTGCAGTTTCTGAGTAGCTCGAGACTTACTCTGCCACTGCGATCAGTTCAGTCAGTTTCGTTCCTGGTTTGACGTCACAAACACACCCAGCGTTCACCCAGACACTCTTCCGTTTCTTCAGACACTCGCAAGCGTTTTTTCGCACACCCCCATAAAATGGCCAGTTTCCGCCCAGAAACACCCACTTCCTGTCAATCACACTCCGATCACCAGAACAATGAAATTTCTTCGTTAGGCCGTGAGTAAAATACCAAACTCTGTTGCAAATTTACTTGGCGCAGACGCGATGTGAACGTTGCGCATGCGCAGTTTGTGACTAATCGCTCCGTTGCGAAAAATTCTTACGAGCGAACAACTCGGAATGAGGGCCATGTGCACTGCAGGTGGGGCAGATTTAACATGTGCAGAGAGAGTTAGATTTGGGTGGGGTGTGTTCAAACTGAAATCTAACTTGCAGTGAAAAATTAAAGCAGCCAGTATTTACCCTGCACAGAAACAATATAACCCACCCAAATATAACTCTCTCTGCACATGTTATATCGGCACATGGTTTTGCCCATTAGAGAAAGATTTTGCTTTTGCCCTATGTCCAATGCCCACTTTATAAACAGCAATAATCAGCAATCACAGTCTAAAGCAGAATACACATGGGTGGTCATTCCGAGTTGATCGCTAGCTGTTTTCGGACGCTGCGCAGTGATCAGACAAAAAAATGGCACTTCTGCACATGCGTTTGCGGCGCAATGCCCACGCGCAACGTACTTTCACAACAGCAGATGCAGTTTCACACAAGGTCTAGCGACGCTTTTCAATCGCACTGCTGGCCGCAGAGTGATTGACAGGAAGTGGGTGTTTCTGGGAGGTAACTGACCGTTTTCGGGGAGTGTGTGGAAAAAAAGCAGGTGTGTCATATACAAATGCAGGTGTGTCTGAAGGGATCGCAAGCTAGGAGTAGGTCTGGAGCTGCTCAGAAACTGCACAATCTTTTTTTGTAGCAGCGCTGCGATCCTTTCGTTCGCACTTCTGCTAAGCTAAGATACAGTCCCAGAGGGCGGCGGCCTAGCGTTTGCATGGCTGCTAAAAGCAGCTAGCGAGCGAACAACTTGGAATGAGGGCCATGGTGCGATTCTGCTGATGTGTCAGATTTGCACTATGGGATTTCCCTTGGTCACCCCAGAGCCAAAATTCATCGATAGTGACTATACACACTATGCGATTTTGGCTCTGGGTGATTTCTGCTATGGTCAATTTTTACGACACAATGTACTAGATTGTACACTTTTTATTGTGCACAGTATATTTTTGCTTGTGATGCCGACCCCGCGGGAGCGCGCATCAGCATCGCAAGCGGTATACTCATGGTGCAATATGCACTATGTTTACTAAAACGATATGAACTATATAGGCCATATCGGTAGTTAAAATCGCACCGTATATATGCCCCTTTAAAAAATGTTTCAATTTTAGGAATAACAATTCTTAATTGAGTTTGCTTTGATGGTATATTTGAAACAAACAATACTGTATCTGCGGTAGATATGCAATCATCCTAATTAGTGGTCAGTCCAATTAGCTGCGATGACCTAGCGGTTGTGAATCATCACGGCAGCACTTTATGGCAGCACTTTATGGCAGCCTGAATTTGCACAAAAATGCTTGCCACCCCATAGAGGTCAGAGAAATTTTGAGCTAATTCAGGCAGAATACAGGCTGCGAAAAGTGCTAGATCAGGTGCCGTTGCCGTCATTTAAACGCTGCTGCAATGGTACTTCGCACCCTTCACAGCTAATTGGATTGACCCCTTAGTTTGCACATGTCGCTTGCTATTAGTTTATTCTTGGTATGGACTGGTCTTTGTACAGATATTCTTAAATCATGTACTTATAGATGTGTCCCTGATTATTGCTGTGATGCTTCCACATGTGGCAACGACTATTTGCACCCGTTTGTGTATAGTCACGCCAGCGATCGCACAATGCATTCTCTATGGATAATGGGGATAGCTATTCGCACATGCATGCACTCTAGTCGCAGCAAACCAGTTGCGGGTGCAACTGTTCGCACCCACGATGATACTAGACATATCTGCATTTTCTTAAATTCATAAAATCTACACACTTTCAATAAAATAATGTTTCCTTATTTCAATCCTTGCTGTTCAGTTTTAAATGCAGGCTTCTGAGTGGGTTGACCTGTGGCTAAAGTCTGCAGTTTTAGGGGGAGATTTATCAAATTAGAGAGAGAAAAGAGAGATAAAGTGGAGAGAGAGATAAATTAGCCACCAAAGACAGCCTGTATAAAAGCAGTTAAAACCTCTCTCCAAGTTTTGATACATTTCCCCTTAAGAGTGTTGGAGAAAGTGTTGGAGAAAAAACTATTGTAGTATTCATTCAAATAGAAAGAAAATAATTCTGTATGCATCTGTCCTACAACTCTGAATGCTTATTTCCCTGAACAATTGGTATGTTAAATACATTTAAATAACAGGGCTACTGGGCATAAATTTATGTTGCTTTCCCCCCCAAAATGTAAAAAAAAATGTTTTTATTATTGTGTTTTCAACTTTTCATATGTAATTTTCCATATACTGTATTACTATTTTTCTTATGGGCTAGCTGCTGTTAATTGTACTCACATGCATTGCTTAATTGTGCCTTATGTATGGCCCTCTTGGGCTTTATCTGGCATTCATTCACTCGCCACCAGAATTTTCCCCACTCTAGTACACAGATCTCATGAAGTCCATGCTTGTGAGCCCCAGACACAAATCATAACCTATAGTAGTCTCAACTACACTTCCTCCAGTGGATACTTAGGGGTAAATTTACTAAGGTGGGAGTTTTTTTCAGAACTGGTGAAGTTGCTCATAGCAACCAATCAGATTCTACTTAACATGTATCTAGCTGCTTCTAGAAGATAATAGATAGAATCTGATTGGTCACTATGAGCAATATCACCAGTTCTAAAAAACTCCCACCTTAGTACATTCACTCCATAGTTTCCAGTACGGTGTGAACTTAGAGTCATTGTCTACTGCTCCCTCATTACTCAGCCAGGATGGAATTCAGTCTCCCCACTAGTGAGATCCATTGTCTGCCTTCCTTCTTGCACTTATGTTGGCCTCTGCTGCCTCCCAGGCTTGCAGCCTCAGATTTCCTGATGCCACCATCAGCAGCTCTCAACACTGAACTGTGCTGCTTCATTTACTGCTGTAAGTTTCCCTTCATGGTATGGGCTCTCCCTCTTGATACAGTATCTCATTGTACTTGTCCTCCATGTTTCTTTCTTAAACTTAACATGTCTAAAACCGAGCTGATCATCTTTCCTCCCTCCCGCATAACCTCACCTCCCACAATCTCATTATCTATTGATGGCAGTACTATCTCCTCTAGCCCCCAAGTGCACCGTCTTGGAGTGATCCTTAACTCCTCCATCTCCTTCAAACCACACATTCAGCACCTCTCACAAACCTGCCATTTTCATCTCAAAAATATTTCCAGGATCAGACCCTTTCTGACCCCCGATACTACTAAGACTCTTATCCACTCACTGGTCATCTCCAGACTGTACTACTGTAATCTCCTCCTGACTGGCATTCCTGACAAATACCTCTCTCCAGTCCAATCTATCCTCAATGCTGCTGCCCGTCTCATTTTCCTGACCAAACGTACTCTCCTCTCTTACAAGACCTTCACTGGCTCCCCTTCCCTTTCAAGCTTTTCACACTCACTTAAAAAGCTCTTACCCACCCCTCTCCCATTTACATCTCTGAACTTATCTCCCTTTACACTCCCATCCGTCCTCTTCGCTCTGCTAATGCACGCCGACTCTCCTGCCTACTGATTACTTCCTCCCACTCCTACCTCCAAGATTTTTCATGTACTGTTCCATTTCTCTGGAATTCCCTACCTCTCCCCCTCAGACTCTCCACCTCTCTACAAAACTTCAAACGGGCTCGCAAGACCCACTTCTTCACCAAACCCAACCAAATCCCATCCTAGCCCTCTGTTTCACGCTTTCTATGTACCCCATCTGTGTCACCCCTGTCTGTCCACCCCTCCCCTTTAGAATGTAAGCTCTCATGAGTATGTCCCTCTTCCCTCATGTGCTTATCTTTTTTCTTACTTTAAAAATCTTCAACTGCCCAAATCCTGCAGTCTTCTCTGCCGCCTGATACTTATTCCAGTGTCATCTGCTGATGTAGCTATGTTTATTTTCCCTGTACTTGTCCTATATTGGCTTCAACTGTAAGTTGCTATTTTCCTGTTTTGATTATTTGTTTATGTACTCTGTAATTGGGCGCTGCGGAACCCTTGTGGAGCCATATAAATAAAGGATAATAATAATGTTTTCTCCATATATTGCATTTTATGTTCTCCTCTGCCATCCCTACCTGCACTATGGATTCCTGGTTAAACCTGTTTAAACTTAGTGTTTAGTCAACTCAGTTTGTATCCCATCCATTCTTCTAACATCTACGTATAGAACTATGGGGTCTATTTACTAAGCCTTAGATGAAGATAATGTGAACGAAGATAAAGCACCAGCCAACCAGATCCTGTCATTTTTCAAACCCAGCATGTGACATGAAAGTTATGAGCTGATTGGCTGGTGCTTTATCCACTTTATCTCCACCCAAGGCTTAGTATATAGACCCCCTATGATCTTTACGAACAATCTTTGCTCCATATCTCCTTCTGCTCTACTTACCCATTACTTATTTAATTTATTGTTTAAAGTACAGCATTTTGTTGTCATTTACGCATTCATTTACCATCACCATGATTCAGTCTCCCAGTACCTTGATAAATCTACCTCTGTTTATCTCACTTCCTTTTCTTTGCCATACCCTCTCTCATTGTAGGTGAATACAACATTTATTTTTGACAACCCCTTTGTGCTACCATAATTCTTTCACACACTTTTTCCTTTGCCTTCACCCCCTTCCAATGTATTGTTAATATTCCATCTTGCCTTTCCCACTCTCAAATAACTGTCACCATTCCTTCTGCCTTTTCATGCCTTCTGTACCCCATCAACCACGTAAAATACTTTTGTTCTTTGTCTCTTTGACTTCTTTTTAGAACAACTCCATTTCTCCTGTTACCTTATATTAGTTTTGTCCTGTTCAACTGCACTCTCACATCTGCCCTAGACACTACTGCACCTGCCTTCGCCCACAGTCTCTGTATCCTATCCATGACACTCCAACGTCCTGAGCTTGTTTGGATGAAATTTTACTCTATTGTTTATTTACTATACTTTTAATCATTATTTCACTATACTGCTCTGTTCTCTTGATAAATAAGCCTACTTTATGTCTCTTATTTCCATTTCATTCAAAACCCAATGCCACTACGCCACTTTCTACTCAGACCACTAATCACCACCATCCTTACAGCCACAAACATTGCCACTCACTTTATCCAATTTTTCTCCTCCCATTCCTACTCTTGATACAGTACATGTTATCAGAGCCATATTATTAAAGGCAAAAAAAGGCCTTTGCCCTAACAGTAACATTAGTCGTCTTAGTAACTGAACATGGATATGAAAGATTCTAAAATAAATGCTAAGCCTCTTGTTATCTTAGGAAATGAAAAGTTTTTTAGATGCTAGTCATCACTGACTAGAGTTATACTGTATTCATTTTAAAAGTCAAATTTTTACATTACTGTATTTTAGTTGGTTGGGAACGGGATACCGGCAGTCGGGATACTGACAGTTAGAATACTGACACTGCCATCCTGACTGCCTAATATCCTGACAGAGGTGCTCAACTAAACTAACTCTAACCCTCCGCAGCCTAACCCTAACCCTCACCTCCTGCAACCTACTCCTAACCCATCCCTCTACAGCCTAACCCTAACCCTAGTTCCCGCAGCCTAACACTAACCCTTCTCCCGCAGCCTAACCCTTCCTGGCATACTTACATTCGGGATTCTGGCATTGGCATTCTGATAGGTGTCGGGATTCCAGTGCCAGTAATCTGACCGCCATGATCCCATCCGTCCGGACAGAGGCAGATTGGCTATAGGTCTCCCACGGCAGAGCCCCGGTGGGCCAATGTACATGTGGGGCCTGTTTTGTTTGTTGACACATGAGGGATAGTGCTGCTGCTATGGTTACATGGTATACCTCTGGATCTTCCCATGTGAGGCCACTTCTACAATTTTTTCCAGGTCCCTTTCAGTTCTCAATCTGCCCTGCCCGACTTTGAAAGAAAGTGCAATGCAATATCCTAGTGCTACATAAATGATAATAAATAAAGGAATATATAGATGTTAAACCTATATATTTTATAAACAGGAATTATAAAACCTCTTGGTGTCACTTGGCCTTTTTTCCCTGTGGAAGCCAGTTTATTTTATTGTTTTCTGTGGGGGCCAATGTGTGTGTTTTCTCCTGTGGGGCCAATGTGTTTTATTTTTTTCTTGTGAAGTGTTTTTCCTCTGTGCTTGTGCCTGAGTTGCCCTGTGCATGCATGCACCACAATGGTGTTCGTACAGAGCCAGACACAAACATCAAGAAATGTTTTAGAAATGTGTTGGGCATTCCTGTGTAGTTACGGTGAGTTGACTAATCAGACGCAGATGTAACATATTCTGGGCATGTTCCTGATGGTGGTTGCATATAAAGATGTTGAATTGCTCTAGCACAGGGCTGGTACAAGTTACAATGGTGCGACCGATGAACGCACAAAGCATGATTGCAGCATCTGAAGACACTGAAAGTGGGCATCTCAGTCCTTGCATATTTGGATGCACGAATGTACACTAGGGAACTGCATTGTAGTGTCATTGGCATAAAGTCCCAGAAGCAACTGCAGTAAAAGATGCAAGGAAGGCCACAACTGCGTCCAACTCAGAATCAGACCCTAGGAGGATGACTCCTGCCCCTCAACAGACCCCCAACTCCTCCCCCCCAGGATATTATGGATATAATATCCATATTGGCTGTATATAACTGTACAATAGATAGCAGTTTTCTGCATTGTCCCCCACTGCCATATCACATACTTGAAGATTGAACTGAATTGTGAAAAAGAAAAAAAAAATGGATTCAAATTACGTACAGTGTGCCACCCCCTTATTAAGTCTATGTCTTGGGATAGACTTACTAAAACTTACCCATAGCAACCAATCAGTCAGATTCTAGCTATCATTTGTCTATTGCATCCTAGAAAATGACAGACAGAATCTGATTGGTTGCTATGGATAGCACCACCACATCCCATTTTTAGAAGCTTTAGTAAATCTAGCCCTTAGCTAGTTCACTACAGATCAAACAACCAGAAAGGTCTATATCTGATGAGGGTTATTCAAGCATATGTATTGCGACAATGGTTAAAGGTAAGTAACTTGAATGTAGTGGATGGAGTCAGGATGTGATTTGCAATGTACTGCCACAATATAGTACATCATGAGGCATGGCCAATATGATTCATCATTATGTAGTACTGTAATCCTGCCTCTCCCACCTGAACCTCCACTCCCTTCATCTCCCAGGGCTGCATAAGTATAGTTGGTATGTATAATGGTAATGCATGAAAAATATGTTGCGTTATATGACACAGTGATGGGAAAAGGCACATAAGATGGAATATGGTGATGTCACCAATACCTCGAACTACATCCCGACCACTTACAATCCCGACAGTTGGCATGCCGACTAGCAGGGACTATTCCCACTCGTGGGTGTCCACGACACCCATAGAGTGGGAATAGAACCTGTGGCGAGTGCAGCTCACCACCGAGGCCCCAGCATGGCGAGCACAGCAGCCCCCTCCCCACGCGCCAGCATACCACCACCGGTCACGCATACCCAACCCACTTAAGATACCATCCGTCTATTTATAATGTAGTTATGTTTTAGTGGCCTAAAAGTCCATTAAGAACTGATAGGTGTAAATTAGACACTAATCTTATCAAAAACTTAAGTCTAAATTCTACAGTACACATTCGCTAGACTACAATGGCATAATTTGTTCAATGAAAATGTAAATATTTGTTTTAATCTCCTCCTTAACAAATACAACTTTAATATGGTATGTGTATTCAGGGTTGGAATAGCCCACAGGGGTACTTTGGAAACCCCGGCGGACCCCGTGTGGTGCCCACCTCCTGTGGGGCCCACATCCTCCTCTAAGGATCCTGTTCCAGACTGTGCACTTGAATTTTACATTATACATAGGTTACATTATACTGCACAGACCTATGGTGTATTTTCTACAGTGCATTCCTGTTATTATTCTGGTACATTACCCTGCATGGACTATCAATATTTACTATATATATTTACCAAGGTACCCTGACCATGCACTCTCTAATGGTTTGGCAAACCAATGTGGTGGCTGGCCACACCCCCTCTGGAGACTGGTCACACCCCTAAACATGAGCCCTACCACTGCATTTTCCCAGTGGGCCCTTCATGCCCCAGTCCGACACTATGTGTATTTTGCAAAGAGGTTGTATGGTACTGTACTTACTTGTCTAGTGCCCTCTTAGCACTGCCTGAATACATAACCTGCTCTCAACTGTTTGCATGTGTGCTTGTGGGCTTTTAAGTGACAGTACCTATATTCAGTAAATTCAAACCACATCAAATTAATATGTTTTTGTTTCCTAACCTTGGTGCTTATTACCTTTACTTTGTTACTGACCAATGTTTCATGCTGCCTGCCCTGAACACATTAAGGGGCAGATTTAACAACAAGTGATATTCTTGTTATCACTCATTACGAATGTTGGGCCTAATTCAGACCTGATCGCAGCAGCAAAATTGTTCTCTAATGGGCAAAACCATGTGCAGTTGGGGCAGATATAAATAATGTGTAGAGAGAGTTAGATATGGGTGGGTTATATTGTTTCTGTGCAGGTAAATACTGGCTGCTTTATTTTTACTACAATTACGATTTCAGTTTGAACACACCCCACCACAATCTAACTCTATCTGCACATGTTATATCTGCCCCACCTGCAGTGCACATGGTTTTGTCCATTAGAGAACAATTCTGCTGCTGCTATCAGGTCTGAATTAAGCCCATTAAACAGTGTTCCAGCCAATCAGTTATCAAACACATGACAGGAGCTGATTGGCTGGAGCACCATTAAAGTTCGTAACGAGTGATAAGAATATTACTTGTTATTAGTGATGAGCGGGTTCGGTTTCTCGGAAACTATGTTCATGGCTAGTGGTTCAGCTTCACATGAGGATGGAAGCACTCATCCTCTCGCTAGAAAAATGAAAAGACTTAAGCTGGCAAAAGCACAGCAAAGAACTGTGCGTTCTTCTAAATCACAAATACCCAAGGAGAGTCCAATTGTGTCGGTTGCGATGCCTGACCTTCCCAACACTGGACGGGAAGAGCTTGCGCCTTCCGCCATTTGCACGCCCCCTGCAAGTGCTGGAAGGAGCACCCGCAGTCCAGTTCCTGATAGTCAAATTGAAGATGTCACTGTTGAAGTACACCAGGATGAGGATATGGGTGTTGCTGGCGCTGGGGAGGAAATTGACAAGGAGGATTCTGATGGTGAGGTGGTTTGTTTAAGTCAGGCACCCGGGGAGACACCTGTTGTCCGTGGGGCGAATATGGCCATTGACATGCCTGGTCAAAATACAAAAAAAATCAGCTCTTCGGTGTAGAATTATTTTAACACAAATGCGGACAACAGGTGTCAAGCCGTGTGTTGCCTTTATCAAGCTGTAATAAGTAGGGGTAAGGACGTTAACCACCCCGGAACATCTTCCCTTATACGTTACCTGCAGCGCATTCATCATAAGTCAGTGACAAGTTAAAAAACTTTGGGTGACAGCGGAAGCAGTCCACTGACCACTAAATCCATTCCTCTTGTAACCAAGCTCCTGCAAACCACACCACCAACTCCCTCAGTGTCAATTTCCTCCTTACCCAGGAAAGCCAATAGTCCTGCAGGCCATGTCACTGGCAAGTCTGACGAGTCCTCTCCTGCCTGGGATTCCTCCGATGCATCCTTGAGTGTAATGCCTACTGCTGCTGGCGCTGCTGTTGTAGCTGCTGGGAGTCGATCGTCATCCCAGAGGGGAAGTCGGAAGACCACTTGTACTACTTCCAGTAAGCAATTGACTGTCCAACGGTCCTTTGCGAGGAAGATGAAATATCACAGCAGTCATCCTGCTGCAAAGCAGATAACTCAGGCCTTGGCAGCCTGGGCGGTGAGAAACGTGGTTCCGGTATCCACCGTTAATTCAGAGGCAACTAGAGACTTGATTGAGGTACTGTGTCCCCGGTACCAAATACCCTCTAGGTTCCATTTCTCTAGGCAGGCGATACCGAAAATGTACACAGACCTCAGAAAAAGACTCACCAGTGTCCTAAAAAATGCAGTTGTACCCAATGTCCACTTAACCACGGACATGTGGACAAGTGGAGCAGGGCAGACTCAAGACTATATGACTGTGACAGCCCACTGGGTAGATGTATTGCCTCCCGCAGCAAGAACAGCAGCGGCGGCACCAGTAGCAGCATCTCGCAAACGCCAACTCGTTCCTAGGCAGGCTACGCTTTTTCACTGCTTTCCAGAAGAGGCACACAGCTGACAACCTCTTACGGAAACTGAGGAAGATCATCGCAGAATGGCTTACCCCAATTGGACTCTCCTGGGGATTTGTGACATCGGACAACGCCAGCAATATTGTGCGTGCATTACATCTGGGCAAATTCCAGCACGTCCCATGTTTTGCACATACATTGAATTTGGTGGTGCAGAATTATTTAAAAAACTACAGGGGCGTGCAAGAGATGCTGTCGGTGGCCCGAAGAATTGCAGGCCACTTTTGGCATTCAGCCACCGCGTACAGAAGACTGGAGCACCACCAAACAATCCTGAACCTGCCCTGCCATCATCTGAAGCAAGAGGTGGTAACGAGGTGGAACTCAACCCTCTATATGCTTCAGAGGATGGAGGAGCAGCAAAAGGCCATTCAAGCCTATACATCTGGCCACGATATAGGCAAAGGAGGGGGAATGCACCTGACTCAAGCGCAGTGGAGAATGATTTCAATGTTGTGCAAGGTTCTGCAACCCTTTGAACTTGCCACACGTGAAGTCAGTTCAGACACTGCCAGCCTGAGTCAGGTCATTCCCCTCATCAGGCTTTTGCAGAAGAAGCTGGAGACATTGAAGGAGGAGCTAAAACAGAGCGATTCCGCTAGGCATGTGGGACTTGTGGATGGAGCCCTTAATTCGCTTAACCAGGATTCACGGGTGGTCAATCTGTTGAAATCAGAGCACTACATTTTGGCCATCGTGCTCGATCCTAGATTTAAAACCTACGTTGTATCTCTCTTTCCGGCAGACACAAGTCTGCAGAGGTTCAAAGACCTGCTGGTGAGAAAATTGTCAAGTCAAGCGGAACGTGACCCGTCAACATCTCCTCCTTCACATTCTCCCGCAACTGGGGGTGCGAGGAAAAGGCTAAGAATTCCGAGCCCACCCGCTGGCGGTGATGCAGGGCAGTCTGGAGCGAGTGCTGACATCTGGTCCGGACTGAAGGACCTGCCAACGATTACTGACATGTCGTCTACTGTCACTTCATATGATTCTCTCACCATTGAAAGAATACTGGCAGAAAAAAGAGGCAATTTGGAGGCCCTTGCACAAACTGGCTTTATTCTACCTAAGTTGCCCTCCCTCCAGTGTGTACTCCGAAAAAGTGTTTAGTGCAGCCGCTCACCTTGTCAGCAATCGGCGTACGAGGTTACTTCCAGAAAATGTGGAGAAGATGATGTTCATTAAAATGAATTATAATCAATTCCTCCGTGGAGACATTCACCAGCAGCAATTGCCTCCACAAAGTACACAGGGACCTGAGATGGTGGATTCCAGTGGGGACGAATTAATAATCTGTGAGGAGGGGGATGTACACAGTGAAAGGGGTGAGGAATCGGAGGATGATGATGAGGTGGACATCTTGCCTCTGTAGAGCCAGTTTGTGCAAGGAGAGATTGATTAGAGATGAGCGCCTGAAATTTTTCGGGTTTTGTGTTTTGGTTTTGGGTTCGGTTCCGCGGCCGTGTTTTGGGTTCGAACGCGTTTTGGCAAAACCTCACCGAATTTTTTTTGTCGGATTCGGGTGTGTTTTGGATTCGGGTGTTTTTTTCAAAAAACACTAAAAAACAGCTTAAATCATAGAATTTGGGGGTCATTTTGATCCCAAAGTATTATTAACCTCAAAAACCATAATTTACACTCATTTTCAGTCAATTCTGAATACCTCACACCTCACAATATTATTTTTAGTCCTAAAATTTGCACCGAGGTCGCTGTGTGAGTAAGATAAGCGACCCTAGTGGCCGACACAAACACCGGGCCCATCTAGGAGTGGCACTGCAGTGTCACGCAGGATGTCCCTTCCAAAAAACCCTCCCCAAACAGCACACGACGCAAAGAAAAAAAGAGGCGCAATGAGGTAGCTGTGTGAGTAAGATTAGCGACCCTAGTGGCCGACACAAACACCGGGCCCATCTAGGAGTGGCACTGCAGTGTCACGCAGGATGGCCCTTCCAAAAAACCCTCCCCAAACAGCACATGACGCAAAGAAAAAAAGAGGCGCAATGAGGTAGCTGTGTGAGTAAGATTAGCGACCCTAGTGGCCGACACAAACACCGGGCCCATCTAGGAGTGGCACTGCAGTGTCACGCAGGATGTCCCTTCCAAAAAACCCTCCCCAAACAGCACATGACGCAAAGAAAAAAAGAGGCGCAATGAGGTAGCTGTGTGAGTAAGATTAGCGACCCTAGTGGCCGACACAAACACCGGGCCCATCTAGGAGTGGCACTGCAGTGTCACGCAGGATGTCCCTTCCAAAAAACCCTCCCCAAACAGCACATGACGCAAAGAAAAAAAGAGGCGCAATGAGGTAGCTGACTGTGTGAGTAAGATTAGCGACCCTAGTGGCCGACACAAACACCGGGCCCATTTAGGAGTGGCACTGCAGTGTCACGCAGGATGTCCCTTCCAAAAAACCCTCCCCAATCAGCACATGATGCAAAGAAAAAGAAAAGAAAAAAGAGGTGCAAGATGGAATTGTCCTTGGGCCCTTCCTTGGGCCCTCCCACCCACCCTTATGTTGTATAAACAAAACAGGACATGCACACTTTAACCAACCCATCATTTCAGTGACAGGGTCTGCCACACGACTGTGACTGATATGACGGGTTGGTTTGGACCCCCCCCAAAAAAGAAGCAATTAATCTCTCCTTGCACAAACTGGCTCTACAGAGGCAAGATGTCCACCTCATCATCACCCTCCGATATATCACCGTGTACATCCCCCTCCTCACAGATTATCTTCACGTCCAGTGTTGGGAAGGTCAGGCATCGCAACCGACACAATTGGACTCTCCTTGTGGATTTGGGATTTCGAAAAATGCACAGTTCTTTGCTGTGCTGCTTTTGCCAGCTTGAGTCTTTTCATTTTTCTAGCGAGAGGCTGAGTGCTTTCATCCTCATGTGAAGCTGAACCACTAGCCATGAACATAGGCCAGGGCCTCAGCCGTTCCTTGCCACTCCGTGTCGTAAATGGCATATTGGCAAGTTTACGCTTCTCCTCCGACAATTTTATTTTAGGTTTTGGAGTCCTTTTTTTTCTGATATTTGGTGTTTTGGATTTGACATGCTCTGTACTATGACATTGGGCATCGGCCTTGGCAGACGACGTTGCTGGCATTTCATCGTCTCGGCCATGACTAGTGGCAGCAGCTTCAGCACGAGGTGGAAGTGGATCTTGATCTTTCCCTAATTTTGGAACCTCAACATTTTTGTTCTCCATATTTTAATAGGCACAACTAAAAGGCACCTCAGGTAAACAATGGAGATGGATACTAGTATACAATTATGGACTGCCTGCCGAGTGCAGACACAGAGGTAGCCACAGCCGTGAACTACCGTACTGTACTGTGTCTGCTGCTAATATAGACTGGTTGATAAAGAGATGTCTATGTAACTATGTATGTATAAAGAAGAAAGAAAAAAAAACCACGGTTAGGTGGTATACAATTATGGACGGACTGCCTGCCGAGTGCAGACACAGAGGTAGCCACAGCCGTGAACTACCGTACTGTACTGTGTCTGCTGCTAATAATATAGACTGGTTGATAAAGAGATGTCGTAGTAGTATGTATGTATAAAGAAGAAAGAAAAAAAAACCACGGTTAGGTGGTATACAATTATGGACGGACTGCCTGCCGAGTGCAGACACAGAGGTAGCCACAGCCGTGAACTACCGTACTGTACTGTGCCTGCTGCTAATATAGACTGGTTGATAAAGAGATGTCTATGTAACTATGTATGTATAAAGAAGAAAGAAAAAAAAACCACGGTTAGGTGGTATACAATTATGGACGGACTGCCTGCCGAGTGCAGACACAGAGGTAGCCACAGCCGTGAACTACCGTACTGTACTGTGTCTGCTGCTAATATAGACTGGTTGATAAAGAGATGTCTATGTAACTATGTATGTATAAAGAAGAAAGAAAAAAAAACCACGGTTAGGTGGTATACAATTATGGACGGACTGCCTGCCGAGTGCAGACACAGAGGTAGCCACAGCCGTGAACTACCGTACTGTACTGTGTCTGCTGCTAATATAGACTGGTTGATAAAGAGATGTCGTAGTAATATGTATGTATAAAGAAGAAAAAAAAACCACGGTTAGGTGGTATACAATTATGGACGGACTGCCTGCCGAGTGCAGACACAGAGGTAGCCACAGCCGTGAACTACCGTACTGTGTCTGCTGCGACTGGATGATAAATGATATAAAAAATATATATATATCACTACTGCAGCCGGACAGGTATATATTATATATTATATAATGACGGACCTGCTGGACACTGTCTGTCAGCAGAATGAGTTTTATTTTTATAGAATAAAAAAAAAAAACAACACACAAGTGAAGTCACACGACGAGTGTTTAACTTTTTCAGGCAATCACAATATAAGTATACTACTAACTATACTGGTGGTCAGTGTGGTCAGGTCACTGGTCAGTCACACTGGCAGTGGCACTCCTGCAGCAAAAGTGTGCACTGTTTAATTTTAATATAATATTATGTACTCCTGGCTCCTGCTATAACCTATAACTGGCACTGAAGTGCTCCCCAGTCTCCCCCACAATTATAAGCTGTGTGAGCTGAGCAGTCAGACAGATATATAATATATATAGATGATGCAGCACACTGGGCTGAGCCTGAGCAGTGCACACAGATATGGTATGTGACTGAGTCACTGTGTGTATCGCTTTTTTCAGGCAGAGAACGGATATATTAAATAAACTGCACTGTCTGGTGGTCACTCACTATATAATATTATGTACTCCTGGCTCCTGCTATAACCTATAACTGGCACTGCAGTGCTCCCCAGTCTCCCCCACAATTATAAGCTGTGTGAGCTGAGCAGTCAGACAGATATATAATATATATAGATGATGCAGCACACTGGGCTGAGCCTGAGCAGTGCACACAGATATGGTATGTGACTGAGTCACTGTGTGTATCGCTTTTTTCAGGCAGAGAACGGATATATTAAATAAACTGCACTGTCTGGTGGTCACTCACTAGTAAACTCTCTGCACTCTCTACATTTCTACAGTACTCCTCCTAGTCCTAAGCTCCAGTAAATCTCTCTCTCTTATAATCTAAATGGAGAGGACGCCAGCCACGTCCTCTCCCTATCAATCTCAATGCACGTGTGAAAATGGCGGCGACGAGCGGCTCCTTATATAGAATCCGAGTCTCGCGAGAATCCGACAGCGTCATGATGACGTTCGGGCGCGCTCGGGTTAACCGAGCAAGGCGGGAGGATCCGAGTCTGCTCGGACCCGTGAAAAAAACCATGAAGTTCGGGCGGGTTCGGATTCAGAGAAACCGAACCCGCTCATCTCTAAGATTGATTGCTTCTTTTTTTGGTGGGGGCCCAAACCAACCAGTCATTTGAGTCACAGTCGTGTGGCAGACCCTGTCGCTGAAATGATGGGTTCGTTAAAGTGTGCATGTCCTGTTTATACAACATAAGGGTTGGTGAGAGGGCCCAAGGACAATTCCATCTTGCACCTCTTTTTTCTTTCATTTTTCTTTGCATCATGTGCTGTTTGGGGACAATTTTTTTGAAGTGCCATCCTGCCTGACACTGCAGTGCCACTCCTAGATGGGCCAGGTGTTTGTGTCGGCCACTTGTGTCGCTTAGCTTAGTCACACAGCGACCTTGGTGCGCCTCATTTTTTCTTTGCATCATGTGCTGTTTGGGGACAATTTTTTTGAAGTGCCATCCTGCCTGACACTGCAGTGCCACTCCTAGATGGGCCAGGTGTTTGTGTCGGCCACTTGTGTCGCTTAGCTTAGTCACACAGCGACCTTGGTGCGCCTCTTTTTTTCTTTGCATCATGTGCTGTTTGGGGACTATTTTTTTGAAGTGCCATCATGCCTGACACTGCAGTGCCACTCCTAGATGGGCCAGGTGTTTGTGTCGGCCACTTGTGTCGCTTAGCTTAGCCATCCAGCGACCTCGGTGCAAATTTTAGGACTAAAAATAATATTGTGAGGTGTTCAGAATAGACTGGAAATGAGTGGAAATTATGGTTATTTAGGGTTAATAATACTATGGGATCAAAATGACCCCCAAATTCTATGATTTAAGCAGTTTTTTAGGGTTTTTTGAAAAAAACACCCGAATCCAAAACACACCCGAATCCGACAAAAAAATTTCGGTGAGGTTTTGCCAAAACGTGTCCGAATCCAAAACACGGCCGCGGAACCGAATCCAAAACCAAAACACAAAACCCGAAAAATGTCCGGTGCACATTAGAGATGAGCAGGTTCGGTTCCTCGGAATCCGAACCCCCCCGAACTTCAGCCTTTTTACACGGGTCCGAGGCAGACTCGGATCTTCCCGCCTTGCTCGGTTAACCCGAGCGCGCCCGAACGTCATCATCCCGCTGTCGGATTCTCGCGAGGCTCGGATTCTATCGCGAGACTCGGATTCTAAATAAGGAGCCGCGCGTCGCCGCCATTTTCACACGTGCATTGAGATTGATAGGGAGAGGACGTGGCTGGCGTCCTCTCCGTGTAGAATAGATTAGAGAGACACTTGATTTACTACTTGGGGAGCATTAGGAGTACTCAGTACAGTGCAGAGTTTTGCTGATAGTGACCAGTGACCACCAGTTTTATTTATAATCCGTTCTCTGCCTGAAAAAAAACGATACACAGTCACATACCATATCTGTGCTCAGCCTCAGTGTGCTGCATGATAATATCATCTATGTATATCTGACTGTGCTGAGTGCTCACTGCTCACACAGCTGAATTGTGGGGGAGACTGGGGTGCAGTTAATAGCAGGAGTACAGTGCACACTTTTGCTGCCAGTGTGACTGACCAGTGACCACCAGTATATTGTCTGCCTGAAAAAGTTAAACAAACACTCCTGTGGTGTTTTTTTTTTTATTCTATAAACGCATTCTGCTGACAGTGTCCAGCAGGTCTGACATTCATTATATTATATAAATATTTACCTGCAGTAGTGTTATATTTTTTTTGTTCATCTCTATCATCTTTATCATTTCTATATTAGCAGACGCAGTACGGTAGTCCACGGCTGTGGCTACCTCTGTGTCGTCAGTGCTCATCCATAATTGTATACCTACCTGTGGTGGGTTTTTTTTTTTCTATCTTCTTCATACTAGTAGTTTAGGAGTCTGCTGACAGTGTCCAGCAGGTCCGTCATTATATTATATATACCTGCAGTAGTGATATATATATTTTTTTATATCATTATCATCTCTATACTAGCAGATGCAGTACGGTAGTCCACGGCTGTGGCTACCTCTGTGTCGTCAGTGCTCGTCCATAATTGTATACCTACCTGTGGTGGGTTTTTTTTTTCTATCTTCTTCATACTAGTAGTTTAGGAGTCTGCTGACAGTGTCCAGCAGGTCCGTCATTATATTATATATACCTGCAGTAGTGATATATATATATTTTTTATATCATTATCATCTCTATACTAGCAGACGCAGTAAGGTAGTCCACGGCTGTAGCTACCTCTGTGTCGTCAGTGCTCGTCCATAATTGTATACCTACCTGTGGTGGTTTTTTTTTTTCTATCTTCTTCATACTAGTAGTTTAGGAGTCTGCTGACAGTGTCCAGCAGGCCCGTCATTATATTATATATACCTGCAGTAGTGATATATATATATTTTTTATATCATTATCATCTCTATACTAGCAGACGCAGTACGGTAGTCCACGGCTGTAGCTACCTCTGTGTCGTCAGTGCTCGTCCATAATTGTATACCTACCTGTGGTGGGGTTTTTTTTTCTATCTTCTTCATACTAGTAGTTTAGGAGTCTGCTGACAGTGTCCAGCAGGTCCGTCATTATATTATATATACCTGCAGTAGTGATATATATATTTTTTATATCATTATCATCTCTATACTAGCAGACGCAGTACGGTAGTCCACGGCTGTAGCTACCTCTGTGTCGTCAGTGCTCGGCCATAATTGTATACCTACCTGTGGTGGGGTTTTATTTTCTATCTTCTTCATACTAGTAGTTTAGGAGTCTGCTGACAGTGTCCAGCAGGTCCGTCATTATATTATATATACCTGCAGTAGTGATATATATATATATTTTTTATATCATTATCATCTCTATACTAGCAGACGCAGTACGGTAGTCCACGGCTGTAGCTACCTCTGTGTCATCAGTGCTCGTCCATAATTGTATACCTACCTGTGGTGGTTTTTTTTTTTCTATCTTCTTCATACTAGTAGTTTAGGAGTCTGCTGACAGTGTCCAGCAGGTCCGTCATCATATTATATATACCTGCAGTAGTGATATATATATATATATATTTTATATCATTATCATCTCTATACTAGCAGACGCAGTACGGTAGTCCACGGCTGTAGCTACCTCTATGTCGTCAGTCACTCGTCATCCTTAAGTATACTAGTATCCATCCATCTCCATTGTTTACCTGAGGTGCCTTTTAGTTGTGCCTATTAAAATATGGAGAACAAAAATGTTGAGGTTCCAAAAATAGGGAAAGATCAAGATCCACTTCCACCTCGTGCTGAAGCTGCTGCCACTAGTCATGGCCGAGACGATGAAATTCCATCAACGTCGTCTGCCAAGGCCGATGCCCAATGTCATAGTACAGAGCATGTAAAATCCAAAACACTAAATATCAGTAAAAAAAGGACTCAAAAATCTAAAATAAAATCGTCGGAGGAGAAGCGTAAACTTGCCAATATGCCATTTACCACACGGAGTGGCAAGGAACGGCTGAGGCCCTGGCCTATGTTGATGGCTAGTGGTTCAGCTTCACATGAGGATGGAAGCACTCAGCCTCTCGCTAGAAAAATGAAAAGACTTAAGCTGGCAAAAGCACAGCAAAGAACTGTGCATTCTTCGAAATCACAAATCCACAAGGAGAGTCCAATTGTGTCGTTTGCGATGCCTGACCTTCCCAACACTGGACGTGAAGAGCATGCGCCTTCCACCATTTGCACGCCCCCTGCAAGTGCTGGAAGGAGCACCCGCAGTCCAGTTCCTGATAGTCAGATTGAAGATGTCAGTGTTGAAGTACACCAGGATGAGGAGGATATGGGTGTTGCTGGCGCTGGGGAGGAAATTGACAAGGAGGATTCTGATGGTGAGGTGGTTTGTTTAAGTCAGGCACCCGGGGAGACACCTGTTGTCCGTGGGAGGAATATGGCCATTGACATGCCTGGTGAAAATATCAAAAAAATCAGCTCTTCGGTGTGGAAGTATTTCAACAGAAATGCGGACAACAGGTGTCAAGCCGTGTGTTGCCTTTGTCAAGCTGTAATAAGTAGGGGTAAGGACGTTAACCACCTCCGAACATCCTCCCTTATACGTCACCTGCAGCGCATTCATCATAAGTCAGTGACAAGTTCAAAAACTTTGGGCGACAGCGGAAGCAGTCCACTGACCAGTAAATCCCTTCCTCTTGTAACCAAGCTCACGCAAACCACCCCACCAACTCCCTCAGTGTCAATTTCCTCCTTCCCCAGGAATGCCAATAGTCCTGCAGGCCATGTCACTGGCAATTCTGACGAGTCCTCTCCTGCCTGGGATTCCTCCGATGCATCCTTGCGTGTAACGCCTACTGCTGCTGGCGCTGCTGTTGTTGCTGCTGGGAGTCGATGGTCATCCCAGAGGGGAAGTCGTAAGACGACTTTTACTACTTCCACCAAGCAATTGACTGTCCAACAGTCCTTTGCGAGGAAGATGAAATATCACAGCAGTCATCCTGCTGCAAAGCGGATAACTGAGGCCTTGGCATCCTGGGCAGTGAGAAACGTGGTTCCGGTATCCATCATTACTGCAGAGCCAACTATAGACTTGATTGAGGTACTGTGTCCCCGGTACCAAATACCATCTAGGTTCCATTTCTCTAGGCAGGCGATACCGAAAATGTACACAGACCTCAGAAAAAGACTCACCAGTGTCCTAAAAAATGCAGTTGTACCCAATGTCCACTTAACCACGGACATGTGGACAAGTGGAGCAGGGCAGACTCAGGACTATATGACTGTGACAGCCCACTGGGTAGATGTATTGACTCCCGCCGCAAGAACAGCAGCGGCGGCACCAGTAGCAGCATCTCGCAAACGCCAACTCTTTCCTAGGCAGGCTACGCTTTTTCACTGCTTTACAGAATACGCACATAGCTGAAAACCTCTTACGGCAACTGAGGAAGATCATCGCAGAATGGCTTACCCCAAATGGACTCTCCTGTGGATTTGTGGCATCGGACAATGCCAGCAATATTGTGTGTGCATTAAATATGGGCAAATTCCAGCACGTCCCATGTTTTGCACATACCTTGAATTTGGTGGTGCAGAATTATTTAAAAAACGAGAGGGGCGTGCAAGAGATGCTGTCGGTGGCCAGAAGAATTGCGGGACACTTTCGGCGTACAGGCACCACGTACAGAAGACTGGAGCAACACCAAAAACGCCTGAACCTGCCCTGCCATCATCTGAAGCAAGAAGTGGTAACGAGGTGGAATTCAACCCTCTATATGCTTCAGAGGTTGGAGGAGCAGCAAAAGGCCATTCAAGCCTATACAACTGACCACGATATAGGAGGTGGAATGCACCTGTCTCAAGCGCAGTGGAGAATGATTTCAACGTTGTGCAAGGTTCTGCAACCTTTTGAACTTGCCACACGTGAAGTCAGTTCATACACTGCCAGCCTGAGTCAGGTCATTCCCCTCATCAGGCTTTTGCAGAAGAAGCTGGAGACATTGAAGGAGGAGCTAACACTGAGCAATTCCGCTAGGCATGTGGGACTTGTGGATGGAGCCCTTAATTCGCTTAACAAGGATTCACGGGTGGTCAATCTGTTGAAATCAGAGCACTACATTTTGGCCACCGTGCTCGATCCTAGATTTAAAACCTACGTTGTATCTCTCTTTCCGGCAGACACAAGTCTGCAGGGGTTCAAAGAACTGCTGGTGAGAAAATTGTCAAGTCAAGCGGAACGCGACCTGTCAACATCTCCTCCTTCACATTCTCCCGCAACTGGGGGTGCGAGGAAAAGGCTCAGAATTCCGAGCCCACCCGCTGGCGGTGATGCAGGGCAGTCTGGAGCGACTGCTGATGCTGACATCTGGTCCGGACTGAAGGACCTGACAACGATTACGGACATGTCGTCTACTGTCACTGCATATGATTCTCTCACCATTGAAAGAATGGTGGAGGATTATATGAGTGACCGCATCCAAGTAGGCACGTCAGACAGTCCGTACGTATACTGGCAGGAAAAAGAGGCAATTTGGAGGCCCTTGCACAAACTGGCTTTATTCTACCTAAGTTGCCCTCCCACAAGTGTGTACTCCGAAAGAGTGTTTAGTGCCGCCGCTC
Source organism: Pseudophryne corroboree (assembly GCF_028390025.1). Lineage (NCBI taxonomy): Eukaryota > Metazoa > Chordata > Amphibia > Anura > Myobatrachidae > Pseudophryne > Pseudophryne corroboree. The sequence continues at coordinate 933,941,601 of NC_086444.1, read as the reverse complement.
ACGTTGTCAGCAATCGGCGTACGAGGTTACTTCCAGAAAATGTGGAGAAGATGATGTTCATTAAAATGAATTATAATCAATTCCTCCATGGAGACATTCACCAGCAGCAATTGCCTCCACAAAGTACACAGGGAGCTGTGATGGTGGATTCCAGTGGGGACGAATTGATAATCTGTGAGGAGGGGGATGTACACGGTGATGAATCGGAGAATGATGATGAGGTGGACATCTTGCCTCTGTAGAGCCAGTTTGTGCAAGGAGAGATTAATTGCTTCTTTTTTGGTGGGGGTCCAAACCAACAAATCATTTCAGTCACAGTCGTGTGGCAGACCCTGTCACTGAAATGATGGGTTGGTTAAAGTGTGCATGTCCTGTTTATACAACATAAGGGTGGGGGGGAGGGCCCAAGGACAATTCCATCTTGCACCTCTTTTTTCTTTCATTTTTCCTTGCGTCATGTGCTGTTTGGGGAGTGTTTTTTGGAAGGGCCATCCTGCGTGACACTGCAGTGCCACACCTAGATGGGCCAGGTGTTTGTGTCGGCCACTAGGGTCACTTATCTTAGTCACACAGCTACCTCATTGCGCCTCTTTTTTTTCTTCTTTGCGTCATGTGCTGTTTGGGGAGTATTTTTTGGAAGGGCCATCCAGCGTGACACTGCAGTGCCACTCCTAGATGGGCCAGGTGTTTGTGTCGGCCACTAGGGTTGCTTATCTTAGTCACACAGCTACCTCATTGCGCCTCTTTTTTTTCTTCTTTGTGTCATGTGCTGTTTGGGGAGTATTTTTTGGAAGGGCCATCCTGCGTGACACTGCAGTGCCACTCCTAGATGGGCCAGGTGTTTGTGTCGGCCACTAGGGTCACTTATCTTAGTCACACAGCTACCTCATTGCGCCTCTTTTTTTTCTTCTTTGCGTCATGTGCTGTTTGGGGAGTATTTTTTGGAAGGGCCATCTGGCCTGACACTGCAGTGCCACTCCTAGATGGGCCAGGTGTTTGTGTCGGCCACTAGGGTCGCTTAGCTTACTCACACAGCTACCTCATTGCGCCTCTTTTTTTCTTTGCGTCATGTGCTGTTTGGGGAGTGTTTTTTGGAAGGGCCATCCTGCGTGACACTGCAGTGCCACACCTAGATGGGCCAGGTGTTTGTGTCGGCCACTAGGGTCACTTATCTTAGTCACACAGCTACCTCATTGCGCCTCTTTTTTTTCTTCTTTGCGTCATGTGCTGTTTGGGGAGTATTTTTTGGAAGGGCCATCCGGCCTGACACTGCAGTGCCACTCCTAGATGGGCCAGGTGTTTGTGTCGGCCACTAGGGTCACTTATCTTAGTCACACAGCTACCTCATTGCACCTCTTTTTTTTCTTCTTTGCGTCATGTGCTGTTTGGGGAGTATTTTTTGGAAGGGCCATCCGGCCTGACACTGCAGTGCCACTCCTAGATGGGCCAGGTGTTTGTGTCGGCCACTAGGGTCGCTTAGCTTACTCACACAGCTACCTCATTGCGCCTCTTTTTTTCTTTGCGTCATGTGCTGTTTGGGGAGTGTTTTTTGGAAGGGCCATCCTGCGTGACACTGCAGTGCCACACCTAGATGGGCCAGGTGTTTGTGTCGGCCACTAGGGTCGCTTATCTTAGTCACACAGCTACCTCATTGCGCCTCTTTTTTTTCTTCTTTGCGTCATGTGCTGTTTGGGGAGTATTTTTTGGAAGGGCCATCCGGCCTGACACTGCAGTGCCACTCCTAGATGGGCCAGGTGTTTGTGTCGGCCACTAGGGTCGCTTAGCTTACTCACACAGCTACCTCATTGCGCCTCTTTTTTTCTTTGCGTCATGTGCTGTTTGGGGAGTGTTTTTTGGAAGGGCCATCCTGCGTGACACTGCAGTGCCACTCCTAGATGGGCCAGGTGTTTGTGTCGGCCACTAGGGTCGCTTATCTTAGTCACACAGCTACCTCATTGCGCCTCTTTTTTTTCTTCTTTGCGTCATGTGCTGTTTGGGGAGTATTTTTTGGAAGGGCCATCCGGCCTGACACTGCAGTGCCACTCCTAGATGGGCCAGGTGTTTGTGTCGGCCACTAGGGTCACTTATCTTAGTCACACAGCTACCTCATTGCGCCTCTTTTTTTTCTTCTTTGCGTCATGTGCTGTTTGGGGAGTATTTTTTGGAAGGGCCATCCGGCCTGACACTGCAGTGCCACTCCTAGATGGGCCAGGTGTTTGTGTCGGCCACTAGGGTCGCTTAGCTTACTCACACAGCTACCTCATTGCGCCTCTTTTTTTCTTTGCGTCATGTGCTGTTTGGGGAGTGTTTTTTGGAAGGGCCATCCTGCGTGACACTGCAGTGCCACTCCTAGATGGGCCAGGTGTTTGTGTTGGCCACTAGGGTCACTTATCTTAGTCACACAGCTACCTCATTGCGCCTCTTTTTTTTTTTCTTTGCGTCATGTGCTGTTTGGGGAGTATTTTTTGGAAGGGCCATCCGGCCTGACACTGCAGTGCCACTCCTAGATGGGCCAGGTGTTTGTGTCGGCCACTAGGGTCGCTTAGCTTACTCACACAGCTACCTCATTGCGCCTCTTTTTTTCTTTGCGTCATGTGCTGTTTGGGGAGTGTTTTTTGGAAGGGCCATCCTGCGTGACACTGCAGTGCCACTCCTAGATGGGCCAGGTGTTTGTGTCGGCCACTTGGGTCGCTGAGCTTAGTCATCCAGCGACCTCGGTGCAAATTTTAGGACTAAAAATAATATTGTGAGGTGTGAGGTGTCCAGAATAGACTGAAAATGAGTGGAAATTATGGTTATTGAGGTTAATAATACTTTGGGATCAAATGACCCCCAAATTCTATGATTTAAGCTGTTTTTTAGGGTTTTTTGAAAAAAACACCCGAATCCAAAACACACCCGAATCCGACAAAAAAAATTCGGTGAGGTTTTGCCAAAACGCATTCGAACCCAAAACACGGCCACGGAACCGAACCCAAAACCAAAACACAAAACCCGAAAAATTTCCGGTGCACATCTCTAGTGCACATCACTACTTGTTATATCTACCACATACAGTAGTTCTATGTGAAAGAGGATTGTTAAAGCAAATAATACAACTGCTCTAATTCTGATGTACTGATGTTACTGACAACCATTGCAGAAGTATTCTAGCTTGTTAACATGATCTTTATCCTGTATCAAATTACTGTATTTCTTAAAGCAACATGTAGTGCTGACTTAAAACAAATTAATATTTATGCATTTTTTCCTCCAAAATTTACCCCAAAAATAAATGAATCATTCACTAATATTTCATTATCATTTGGGGACAATATATTTTGCGTGCAATCGCCTTTTAAACTTTTTAATGATATTTGTTTTGTTTTCTGTTGATAAAACTATAGGATTATAAATCGTGCTTGGACTACACTTGATACAATTGTCCAAATTTTACCTAATCTCAGGAGACTGTTAAAGGCACTGTACCAGCCAGAGACAAAGATCATAGGTCAAACCATCTGACCTGTTTGTGCTTGCAGCAAGCAAAGCCTGATTTCTGTCTGCGGTTCGAAGGTCACTCCAAGGACATCTCACAGTGCCTGGCTTCTTATCAGACTTTTACCATTCATGAATAACCAAGCAAAAAGTAGTTTATCAGTGCCCGTGAGAGGAGAAAATAAACACGCTTCATCTATATGCTAATTATCAAGTTCTATGCAATACCCAAACTAACAAATAATCAATAGACAATGCAATGTGTATATGGTAATATTGATTGAAAACTAGCTATTTTATTTGATTTTGTAATCCTTGCTGTTAAAGCATAAAGGTTCTGTTTAGTTAGTAAATAAAATAAAGGAAGATGTAAGACACACGGTCTGTTACAGACACGTCTGTACATGTATTCGCTAGTCAGCACTCTGGATATGTAATGAAACAGGGTGCTGTGTGGAGAACTGAAGGTTGAATGAATATGCATGCAATTCAACCAGTCCCTGTGAATATTAAGCAGGTTTAATGCAGAAAAAGGAGATACATTTTATAAAGAGCAAACAGATGCTTTATAAGTGCAAAGTGCTAAGCCACTTGATCACTACAACTCTACTTTTGTGATAATATTACAAAATCTGAATTTATGACATCTAGCAGGGGCGGATTGGAATGAAAAACCAGCCCGGGAAATTTCTGGAAGCAGCCCTAATGGAGACGGGGTCTGTTGAGGGGGTGGGTCTTGATAAGGGGGATCCCTCCCCATAGGGCCTTTTTGTGAGTCAGAGGCAGTTGTGGCTTCCTTGTGTCTTTTGCTGCAGTTGCATCTGTGACTTTATGCTAATACCCCCTCCCTGGTGTACATCCATGTGTCAGAATAGGCAAAGACTGGGACACCCACTTTCAGTGCCTACAGATGCTGCAATTATATTTGTGCATTTTTAGATGCCACCATCTGTTGCACCATTGATCCCATCACCAGCCCTATGCTATGTGCAGGTCATCCGACTGAGTATGGCCTCCAGTGTGAGTGATTCATCATCTCTGTATGCAACCACTATCAGCAACAAGGCCGTGTCACTCCAATATCATGCCCATACTACATTACATCTACGTCTGATTAGCCAACCCCTTGTAACCTCCTAGGAGCGCCCAACACATCTCTAATACACTTCTTGGTGCTTGTGTCTGAGTTGCAACTCTATATGGACACTATCAGGACACATACATAGTACAATTCAGATGCATGTGCAGAGTAAAAATATGACACAAGAAAATAAAACACATTGGCCACTGCAGGAAAAAACACACACATATTGGCCCCTACAGGAAAACAATAAAACACCCTGGCACTTACAGGAAAATACAGACACGCACTTTTGCCCCTACAGAAAAATAAAATAAAACATTTAACCTGATAGGAAAAGACAGATTGGCCCTTAACATGAAAAAAATAATTAAATATGATGCTCAGGAGAGGTGTATAGTGTAGCATGAGGACACATTACCTTCTCTGGGATGATCTTGATCTACATTCCCATGACTTTTGTAAATGGTAGTCAAAAGTACACCTGTGGGTGCAGATTTGTTCTACATAGTTTGTATTTTTATGTGAACATTTAGGCTCGCTAGTGATGTGGGAAAGTGTGGCTGTAGTAGTGGTGGTGGTGTTGCTGCGAAGCTTGCAAACTAAAAATGTACAGTATATTAAAATGAAGCATGAATATATACAAAGGTCTGAGTAAAAATGGAAAATATAATCATAAAAAAGAGGATTAGTGCTAAAAATAAGGCTAAAATAAGTGAAAATAACAGTTAAATAAAATAAAAATAATAAAAATAGAAATAAAAAAAAGAAATAAAACTAAATAAAAACTGATGGTTGAATGAAAACAGAGAAAAGCAGTATGGGCAATACATCAAAAAAGAAATGTAATGTGAATAGAGTAAGTGGAATTAGGATGTTACCAGAACATGAACCATGTGGGGTCCTGAGGAACGAGATTGAGAACCTGTTCTCTATCTAATGATCTTCACCCCTAATGCAGACTATACTCTAATGACCCCTGTCCACCTCTAATGCAGATCCCTGCATTGGGGTTGTAGGTAATAAGACAGGGTCTGCACAGTTTTAATGTGCCTAGTAATGACCCTCCAGCACTGCAACTCTCCCAGATCACCCCCATGAGGCACCAGTGACCTGCTATAAAGGCAGCTTTAAAACCTCCTATTGTAGCTGCAGAGGCAGTCGGCTAAGCATGGTGGCTGCTACGCAGGCTATGCCGGAGAAGAGTGTCTACAGCCAGAGAGGAGAGCAAGCAGTGAGTTCCTGCAGCTGCCATGTGTGTGTGCAGCTCTGGAGGGGAGAGGGGGAGGAGCGGTGAACAGGATCTCAACACTGCAGGTTGGTAGAGGTGGAGCAGAGTGGGTAAGCGGGGGTGGAGAGAAGAAGCTGGGTGAGCTGGGTACACTGCCAGCATGTCAAGCATTGCAGCGAGTGCCCTGTGTTTTAAATAAAATAAAAATCTCCTTAATGACAGGAGGGCACCTGAATTCGCCTATGGTTGGAGGTGCAAAGGGGTGGAGTGGAGAACTATAAGGTTCCCTCTCTGAGGGTATTTAAAATGGGTTGCTGGGTGGCAAATATGGCCAGCTTTAAAAGGGGATGGGGGATCAAGACTGAATTCCTTGATATGGGTGCTGGGTGGACGATAGATAATTGTAATGTTGGATATTTGCAGGAGTAGAGGCTGTGGGGGTCAGTGATCAAGTTAGTGTGGTGTGGTCACAAAGCAGTGCAGCAGGAGGTGGATGGTGAAAGGAAGAATATGAGAGGAGGCACCGGGAGTAAGAAGAGTGGGAGAGACAGAAAGGAAAGGGAGATGTTGGCGAGGAAAGGTGCTGAGGATGGGAAGGATTGGTGGTGAGGAAAGGTGCTGAGGATGGGGAAGAGTGGTGGCGAGGAAAGGTGCTGAGGATGAGGAGGAGTGGTGGCGAGGAAAGGTGCTGAGGATGGGGAGGAGTGGTGGCGAGGAAAGGTGCTGAGGATGGGGAGGAGTGGTGGCGAGGAAAGGTGCTGAGGATGAGGAGGAGTGGTGGCGAGGAAAGGTGCTGAGGATGGGGAGGAGTGGTGGCGAGGAAAGGTGCTGAGGATAGGGAGGAGTGGTGGCGAGGAAAGGTGCTGAGGATAGGGAGGAGTGGTGGTGAGGAAAGGTGCTGAGGATGGGGAGGAGTGGTGGCGAGGAAAGGTGCTGAGGATGGGGAGTAGTGGTGGCGAGGAAAGGTGCTGAGGATGGGGAGGAGTGGTGTGGAGGAAAGGTGCTGAGGATGGGGAGGAGTGGTTGCGAGGAAAGGTGCTGAGGATGAGGAGGAGTGGTGGCGAGGAAAGGTGCTGCGGATGGGGAGGAGTGGTGGCGAGGAAAGGTGCCGAGGATGAGGAGGAGTGGTGGCGAGGAAAGGTGCTGAGGATGGGGAGGAGTGGTGGCGAGGAAAGGTGCTGAGGATGGGGAGGAGTGGTGGCGAGGAAAGGTGCTGAGGATGAGGAGGAGTGGTGGCGAGGATAGGTGCTGAGGATGAGGAGGCGTGGTGGCGAGGAAAGGTGCTGAGGATGAGGAGGAGTGGTGGCGAGGAAAGGTGCTGAGGATGGGGAGGAGTGGTGGCGAGGAAAGGTGCTGAGGATGGGGAGGAGTGGTGGCGAGGATTCGGAAAGGTGCTGAGGATGAGGAGGAATGGTGGTGGGGAAAGGTCCCAGCATAGCAGCCCATACCTTAACCTTTGGCTCCAACTGCTGAAAAGGCGGCATTCTTCAGCTGGGCTACTTCGGCGCTCTGCTCCCGCTATTCGGCATTGTGTGCTGCTGGCACCTGCATCGGGGGGCTGCTCTCTGGTCTTTCCCACTCCTAGACTGTCACTCACTGAGATGCCGAGTTCCCTGCTCCGCGCGCTGGGCTGTCGTCCTGCGCCGAAGGCTGCAGAGAGACGACGCTGGCTGTGCAATGGGAACTTCCGGGTTGCGTTCCACAGCGTAATGCAGATCCCGGAAGCACGGCCGGTAGCAGGTACAGTAGTATGGTTGTGTCTATGTTCTCTTTGTGCTAAGGACCTGGACGTGACAAAACGAGAGGGCAGGAGAGAACTTCCGCCCTTACAGCTCCTAAATGTCTGCTTCGTTCTCCGTTCGTTTGGGGGTTGTTGTTTTTTCTATGCAGTATTGTACCCTAGCGGGCACGCTTCGCTCGCCACGCATCGGGCTCGGTATCTCGCTTCGCTCGCCACACTTTACTATTCCAAATAGATTGTGACATGGACCCAGGGGATTATGGGAAAGGTCCTTAGCACGAAGAGAAACTAGACGCTACCACAGTGGTATGGTGGAGTCTGTATTACTTAGTGTTGGCCGGCCAAGCAGAGAGGGTACGTGACCGGCTCACCGGAATCTATCGTGGCATCCCGGTGGCCCAATCCGCCCCTGACATCTAGAGGTGATCAAAATTGCTGAATAATTATGTGGGGATTGAGTTTTCCCAGCGTTAGTGGGTGTTACACGAAGTGTGAAGTTCAGGTGGCATAATCTCTTTCCACTATACCTGTCTGCTCTTTGTTTGGAAAATTTAATTATAAGAATTCATAGACTAAAGATAGAGTTGGAATGAAGATGACAAATCCGTTCTGTTATGTGGTGTGTTGGGGAAGGACTGAAAACACCATATTTTGCTAGTACAGGTCGAGTATCCCATATCTGGAATGGTCAGGACCAGGAGGATTGCGGATGTGGGGATTTTCTGGGTAACAAAATACCTGTTATCCGGAAGGGTCCCAGGGGTCCATGGCGGGGTCCAGCATGTTGGTGGGAGAGTCCGACATGAAACTGGCCACGTCATTACGTCACTAAATGACTGAAATATTCACGTTTTCTGAATATTTCAGTTAACAGGTATTCAGATAACGGATACCTGACCTGTAAAACATAAGACACTTTGTGGACCAATGAAGAGTGAGGTGAATATTTTGCTTAGCTGGTTTAAAAATTTTGTTAATCTTTTCTGAAAATCTAGTGGCCAATGTAGTGTTGGAAGTAAAAATGGCAGTGTTTGTTCTTGCTTTAATACACGTCATCATCATCATCAGGTAATACTGCCCTATACTAGGAGCAGATAAGTCACCTAACAGGCATACAGATGGAGCCACGCTAGTCGTGGCTCCGTCTGTACCTAGATGCGCCCACCTAGGCGCATCTAGGACTCAACATCTCCGTATCTTCACTAGAATGGGAGAGCATCTCCGTCCGGGCGCGCCGGAGTTGCTCTCCTATTCAATGAATGGGAGAGCGTCTCTGTGCACTCCCGGCGTGACTAAGCGGACGGATCCGCCTAGTCACGCCGGAAGTGCTAGTTTGCGATGGAACAGCCTCAGATGATCTACATGGGGGACCACACAGCACACTTTGTGGTATATACTATACTTAACTCTCCGGAGTCTGGTGCTGGTACTTCAAGAATCCATAATTTTCTCAAAGATTTGCGCATACAAAGTAGAGAAATTACAGCGAACAAGGCACTGCTGCCATTTTCATGTAGACCTACTGTATGAATGTGCTGTATGCAGTGCCAGATTAAGGTCCACATGGAAAATTAGGAAGGGCCTATTGTGTGGTGCTGCAGGGGTTGTGGCAAGCACTATGACGGTATGACTAGTGATGTGGGGGAGTGGTCTATATAGGGGGTGTGACCTGTGCTATGGGTTTCTCCATATTTCTGTTAGTGTTCATCCCGCACACCTAGCCAATGCAGTATATTAATTAAATTAATAATGCAGAGATTATTGCAGTGATGCCATATAATACATAGAGCATTGCAGTTGCAGCCAAATAATACAAAGAGCATTGCAGTGAATGCAGTATAATACAGAGGGCATCACAGTGACATTGGGGGTCATTCCGACCCGATCGCACGCTGCACTTCTTTGCAGCCGTGCGATCGGGTCGGAACTGCGTATGCGTGGCGACGCCTCTTATGAAGAAAACGGTAGTAGCGCCGATCGCAAGAAGATTGACAGAAGGAAGGCGTTCCAGGGCGTTAACTGACCGTTTTCCCGGAGTGGTTCGGTGATCGCAGGCGTGTCCAGGCATTTGGAGGGCAGATGTCTGACGTCAATTCCGGGACCTGCATCGCTGAAATCATCGCACCAGGTAAGTATGTCTAGGGCTAGTCTTGTTTTACACAAAACTTTTTTAGCATAGCAGGGCTGCACAAGTGTTCGCAGCTCTGCTATGCAGAAATACACTCCCCCATAGGCGGCGTCTAGTTGATCGCATGGGCAGCATAAAGTTGCTACGTGCGATCAACTCGGAATGACCCCCAGTGCATTCATCTTATACAGATAGCATCAGTGGCCGTTGATAAAACAGAGTGCATCGAAGTGCCCATCACATTATACACCAAGCATCCTAGATACATCCAAGCATACTTCCATACAATACAAAGAAGTCATATATAAAATAGAGAACTCCAAATACCACCATAAAATATAGAAGACATCAGTCACACACCATGGCCTGTGGAATGAAATAAATCAGACAAAACCTATATCTATGTATGTAGCAATCTATAATCAGTACTTATTGGAACTCACACTTTTTAGCGTTGGGCTCTGGTAGAGGCTTTGGTCAGGCACCTCACTGGAAGAATGTCTGGGTAAACACAGCACACCAGGCACAGCGCCGCCTCCCTTCTCTATTCTTTACACCTACCTCTGTCCTGGCTCCCTTTCTACTGTGTGCACCAGAGACATTGGGGATGATGTACTATCCTGGCATTGATCATGCCAGTATTTCTCATCCTGCTTCTCTTTACCAAGGCAAAGCAGGAAGCAGTAGCGAAAAGATGTAGTAACATCTTGGATAGCACACCTGTCTTTTAGCACACATCTCCACAGTAATACATGGGGAAGAAGCGGAGTCAGCGCACATAACGTACGCTGATACCACTTCCCCCCATAACGACTAACAAACTTCAACCCCAGTGTGTCAACAAAGACACACTGGTCGGAATTAAACTGAATCGCCACCCGATCTTCTGTCTAAAGTGGTGGGAGATCACAGGGGCGATATTCAATTGATGTCTGTTATTGCACGGTAATTGCACCGATTAGTGTTGGGTTTAGCTGCGATCACAATTAGTGCCATTTGGGTGAGCTGAAATGTCAGTGCCAACAGCCGTTCGCACCTGAACGTAGCAACAATTGAATTGTTCTGCTGGGCATCATCCAGTGGCTACCGGTGAGAAAAACAATTGAATCTCGCCCACTGAGTCCGCGGCTGTGTTGTAGTGAAGTAGAGCCAAGGCAGGATCAGCCATGGTACTGCAGTAGAGTGATGATTATTGATCATAATCACCCTTCATTCATCAAGACACTTCAGTTCAGTCCCAGCCACCCTGTCCTCCGGGGTCCATACCCCATCCATCCCCTGCGCCCTGGCATACATATATTCACAAACATGTGAGAAATACAACATACATATAAACACATACTGTAAATATATCCTCCAGACCCCACATAATATAATTTATAATAAAAAACCTGACTAGAATTCAGATTATTTACCTCAATCTCAACTCTCTCACAAGGAGGTGGTCTTCACGGAGCTGCTCTGCCTCTGTGTGCTGAAACTACCTCAGTGGGTGCGTTGGGGTGTGATATCCTGCCGCATTAATTTCTTTTCTCTGCATTCCTATGACATATTCTCCAGGGTAACCTGTCTCCAGCTGTGATGCATGTTGTGCCTCAAGACTCACCATCGGATCACTCTGCGTGACCATTGGTCATCTGAATAACCTTCAGGATATTAATTTCCATCTCAGATCCGCAGCCGACATCATTCAATCTGCATTGCCAGACACAGATGCTGACTTCAGCACTCCCACAAAACGGAGGCGACGCCTCCATTTTCAGGAACAGACACAGTGGCCGCCTCTTACCTGCTGCCAAATGCCCTGAGCCTGTCAGGCTGGCTTGGACACACACAGGACCAGTTCTGCACATGCACAGAAGGGGTCCTGAACAACCAAAGTATCCCCAGGGGTGTGGTATGTTAGATAGACTAGACTTAGGTCGACAGTGTCTAGGTCGACCACTATTGGTCGACAGTAAGTAGGTCGACATGGTTTCTAGGTCGACAGGGACTCTAGGTCGACATGAAAAACGGCGACATGAGGTTTTGTAAAAAAAAATGTGTCGTTTTCTCTGCATAGTGACCGGGAACCCCAATTAGTGCACCGTGTCCCCTCGCATGGCTCGCAAACTTCGGGCAAGTTACTGTTCCCAATTGTAGTCCACGTGGATCGTAAAGTATGAAAAAGTTCCAAAAATTTGAAAAACTCATGTCGACCTTTTGTCATGTCAACCTAGAGTCCCCGTTGACCTAGAAACCATGTCAACCTACTTACTGTTGACCAATTGTGGTCGACCTGGACATTGTCGACCTAAGTCTTGTTGACCTAGAGACCGGATCCCATCCCCAGCATCTGTCTTGTATGCTAACCATCGGGATCTGTATCAGGACCTTAATTGTGATGCCGATAAAAAGGAACAGAAGCATGTGGTGCACTGTGGCTGTAGGAATCATGGCTATTCATGGGCTATGTTACATTATGCTGTCCACTTTTCTACATTATGCAATTCACAACATGACTTAAGAGACCCAGGAGGTAGAATTAGAGCACTGGTTCTCAAACTCGATCCTCAGGACCCCACACGGTTCACGTTTTCCATGTCCCCCAGCAACTGCCACATTTTAAAAATCTACAGGTGACCTGCAAAACATGAACCGTGTGGGGTCCTGAGGACCGAGTTTGAGAACCTGTGAATTAGAGGAACCACAGGAGCTTCTTGTTGTACACCAGAGCCTGCGCAGGCCTTTGTTCTTCAGTGGTCAATTAACCCTCAATGGTAACTAATTTATTTGTGCCAAATGCACATTATTTTGCATGGAAACAATTATTAATTAATTAATTAATTAATTAATTAATGTTTGCCTTTTAAGAGAATGCAATAATTGTTTGGTATGTGAATTTTCAAACATAACAATCAAATGAAAAAGTCAAGTATACAGCAATGTCACCACAAAATAAGATAATTTTGAGTTCTATCTTCTTCGTTTAGACAGGAATACACTTTCTTTTAGGCAGTGGCACATCACCACCCCTTCTGGCGTGTAGATGCTACATTGTTATTTAGCTCATATACAGCATTAGTATGAGCCTGGTTTTTGCCAAGGATTTTTGCCAAATGGATTTGCCAAGGATTGTTATGATCTTATTATTTCTGAGGTTAATCTTTCTTGGCTTCTAGCAAATTCAGTGGCTAATATTTCTTGACATCTAGCAAAACCATTTAATCTCTATTGATGGCTGATGTTTGTACCTCTATAGCTGTAGCCAGACGCAGAAAATGTGCACTTATACTATGTGATGTTTGTGTGTTCAGAAAATACACTCAAATGTTGATAATGTGTCCAAAAAGTCTGTTCTTCTTGTCTTACAGCTCTTAATATTGGTGCGGGACTGCCTTCAGCTGGAGGTTCAGTAGGATTTTGGTCCTTAGTATCGATGGGCAGTAATTGAAGAATGACCATCTCGCCTTCGCTATCAGGTGGATTGATCTAATTTTCGGTGTACTCTTCAAAGAGAGATACAGTAGTTCTGTATCTGACAACAGAGAAATGTGTGCTGTTGGGTTGCTTTAAAAATCCTAGAGAGCAATGGCAGTTGCCCCTCTCCCCACACCCCCGTGACTCATTTGCAGCAATTAACATGCTCCCAGGTGTGCACGGGCACATGCAGAGGCACCTGCTTTCATAGCATTGGTGCATAAAAGATGAGCTTGGATCTGATGTTTTATCCAGCCCCGCCCCCCCTGCTATTTTTAGTCTGTGCTGCAGCCCGCGAGGAGCAACTGCCACTGTTTGCAAGTAAAAATCAGGGATTGTGCATTCCTTGGAGCAGGTCTCTCTTCCCTCCTGTTTTCACATCCCTCTTCTCTCACACTTCAATTACAGCTCTCTCCTACTTAGCAACTGTCTATATCCAAATATCCTCTTGCTAGTTACTGTTTATTTCTTCCAATGGCTGCTTGTCACTATTAGTATGCTGATTACTCCTTTGCTTCCTTACATCTCAGTTGTAATGTATACTGAGAATTGTGGTGCTAATTGTTGTTACCTGTGGTCTGTTTTAGTTCTTCAGTTACTGTAATGTTAAGTTCTGTGTACCCTGTATTTTATTAATGTGTGCTGTATGTAAGGCGCTGTGAACCACTTGTGAAATGCAGGGCTGTAATTACCTGTATGCCAATGGTGCATTGCCCACGGCGCAACTGCACTATGAGCGCACTATCTGGCAGCACCACCCACACGGCCGCTCTCTCTCTCCTTGGAGACCTCCCTCCGCTGCAGTGTTCCCCTGTATGTGGTGTGCGCTCAGCTCCTCCGCTGCTGAGCGCACCCACTATACATATACAAACTGAAGCATGGAAGCCACCGCCAGCATTGTCTTCTCCCAGTCCCCAGATCAAATGCTCCGCCTCCGCCCCCCATGCAGTACCTCTATTGACTCGGCCAGCCCCAGCTGACTCCCACAGTGCTGGCAGCGGGCAGGGGATGAGGACGGAGGCACTCACAGGAGTATTTATTGGACAGTGGCCAAAAGCGGGGACAGGTGAAGAGACCAGCGGGGAATGGGGAGGAGATGAGCGGAGGAGCAGAGACAGGAGCCGGCAAGTGAGGAGAGAGCTACACGTATGTGAAACCCCCCTGCCTGCTGGCAGAGATGACAGGTTTTTTGTTTTTTTTAGAGATGGAGGAGCTCAGGTTGGAACGTAGCAGCTGCAGCCGTCCTTTACATGGAGAGGCTGGGCTGGTCTCCTCTGACTGCACTGTTTTAGTGTCCCACATGTGGGATGGGGTGGGGGGTATTTTGCAGATCATGCAGAGTGTGTATTTAATAACATGCTGGCCAGGTCACCACTCACTGTCTTCCACAGGGTGGTAACTAGGCTTCCTACAATAATGCATAAACAGGGGGACTCTGCTGCCTAATGCGTAAAAAGGGGGACTCTGCCGATCTAATGAATAAAAAGGGGGACTCTCTGTAATGTGTAAAAAAGGGGGACTCTGCCTGCCATAATGTATAAAAAAGGGGGACTCTGCCTGCCATAATGTATAAAAAAGGGGGACTCTGCCTGCCATAATGTATAAAAAAGGAGGAGTTTGCCTGCCGTTATGTGTAAAAAGGGGACTCTATCTGCCGTAATGTGTAAAAATGGGGACTCTCCTCAGTGGCGGAACTAGCGAGCGGTGGGCCCAGGAGTGACAAAATGCTTTTCCCCCCCCTCATCCCGTCCAAGTTCACCTTCTCACCCTGGAGAGGATCTGGTGAGGGGGACCTGCTCAGGGCCAGGGAAATGGATACCTAGCAACAGTGCCTCCCCTACCTCTATGCCGCCACTGTGATGAGGGAAGCGCATTCCAGCATTCACAGCGGCGGAGGACAGCCTATGTGGAAGGAGAGGGACAGCTGCAGCAGCGCCTCCGCCAATTACACTGCGCTGCTGCGGCTCACTCCTCCACCTCCCTCCTCCTCCTAACCCCCCTCCTCCTAACCCCCCGTGGCCACTGAGTCCCTGCTGCTCCTCTCCTAGGCAGGCGGCGGTGGCCCGCAGCACACAGCAGCATGTAATGAGTCAGTTTGACTCATTACATGCCGCGCTGGCTTTGGGCCCCTTAACAGTGGTAGTTCCGCCACTGACTCTCCTGCTGTAATGTGTAAAAAAGGGGATTCTCCTGCTGTAAGGGAAAAAAGGAGGACTCTGCCTGCCTAATGTGTAAAAAGAGGACTCTGCCTGCCGTAATGTATAAAAAAGGGGGACACTGCCTTCCTAATGAGTAAAAAGGGGACTCTGCCTGCTGTAATGTGCAAAAAGGGGGACTCTGCCTGCTTGATGTGTAAAAAGGGGCCTCTGCTACCATAATGTGTAAAAGGGGGACTCTGCCTGCCGTAATGTGTAATAGGGGACTCTACCTGCTGTACTGTGTAATAGAGGCTCTACCTGGAGTAATGTGTAAAATGGGGCTCTGCCTGGCATAATGTATGACAGGGGCTTTACCTGGTGTAATGTGTATAAGTGGCGCTCATGTGCGGCGTAATTTGAATAATGGAGACTTCTGTAAAGCGTAACATGAATTGGTATTATTTTGTGGCCATGCCCCTTCCCCATAAAGCCACACCTCTATATTTTTGACGCACTGGCCTTTTTTTTTGTATATAGGGGAGGGCCCTGATGCTGTTTCTTGCACACACCCCTAAAATTTCTAGTTACGGCACTGGTAAAATGTAATAATATTAATAATCAGTACAGTTGTTTGTTACTTTCAGCATGCACTACAGTTGTCTACAGAGCTGTAACTAGACATTTTAGTGAAAATATCTTTGGCGCTACCACCTTTATATTAGTCAATGATGGAAAAGTCTATAGGATTGTCCCATAAGCTTTCTCTGTAACTGAATTTTGATCTTGCTGTCTTCCAAATTTCTTCAGATCTTGGAATTCCTTACGGATAGGTATATATATAAACAGAAGAAAGAAGAATATATAGTGTAGTATTTTTTTAAAAAGGTTCAAATTTATTTTAGATGACACGGATGATAAAAAGCATTTAAAAAGGCTCCCTTCCAAATTAGGATGCAGGTAGATGGATTCAATAGCCGCCATTCTGCCTTGAGGAAGAGTTTATTAGAACTCGAAACGCGTTGGCGGCTATTGAATCCATCTACCTGCATCCTAATTTGGAAGGGAGCCTGCCTGGTCCAGCTGCCGGTGTTTTGCCTGGAGGGAGTAAGGAGGAATTCCGGAGACTCCAACTTTGTACTCTTTCCATTGCTCCATGCTGGGAGCTTGACACGGTACGGTTCCAATCATATATAAAAAACACAGAATTTTATTGGATGGAAGAAAAATTCTTTTTAAATGCTTTTTATCATCCGTGTCATCTAAAATAAATTTGAACCTTTTTAAAAAAATACTACACTATATATTCTTCTTTCTTCTGTTTATATATATATACCTATCCGTAAGGAATTCCAAGATCTGAAGAAATTTGAAAGACAGCAAGATCAAAATTCAGTTACAGAGAAAGCTTATGGGACAATCCTATAGACTTTTCCATCATTGACTAATATAAAGGTGGTAGCGCCAAAGATATTTTCAATTACTTATTTCTCTTTAGTTTTAAATTGGTGATTGGGAATCACTAGAATATATCTAGGCTGCTTTTTTCCATCAAGCGCTATTTTTTATTCCTTTCTGTTTTTGTTAGACATTTTAGTGCCCTGTCATGTGCCGGAAAGAGAATGTCCCCCCCCCTCCTATGGCACTGCAAAAATATAGGGGTGTGGCTTTATGGGGAAGGGGCATGTCCACAAAATAATACCAATACATATTACGTTGCACAGTAGTCTACATTATTCAAATTATGCCACACAGTAGTACCACTTCTAGACATTACACAAAGTAAAGCCCCTTTTGCACATTACTCCAGGTAGAGCCCCCTTTTGCATATTACATTAGGTAGAGCGCCCTTTTACACATTACGCCAGGTACAGCCCCCTTTTTACACATTTTGCTAGGTAGAGCACCCTTTTACACATTATGCCAGGTAGGGCACCCTTTTACCAGGGCTATTTCTAGCTAATTTGGCTTGCTCCCAGTGCGAGATTAAAAAATGTCCCCCCATTGACATAAAAAAATGCGCCCCCCATAGATATGAAAATTTTTTGCAAACGCCTAAAGCGTGTGCACCTGGGAAGTGGGTGTGGATTTGCTAAAAAGGGCGTGGTCTCATTAAAATGTGCATGGTCTCGCCTGAATAGACAATCTTACACCCCAGTTTTTGACCCTGCACCAACAGATCATGGCCACCACAGGGAAAAAATAAATTCCACCATTTTAATCCCCACACAGTAATGCCCCCTTCACCATATTATGCCACACACCACAATGCCCTTGATACATTATGCCCTACAGTAAAGCTTCTAATTACTTTTAAATTATATGCTTGTTGCTAAGGGTTTCACATGCTGGGTGTCATGCTGGTTGCCAGGGGTTTCATGCTCTGGGATCCATGTTGGTTGCCAGGGGTTTCATGCTCTGGGATCCATGCTGGTTGCCAGGGGTTTCATGCTCTGGGATCCATGCTGGTTGCCAGGGGTTTCATGCACTGGGATGGGTGTCATGATCATTGCCAGGGCTGTGTAATGCCAGTTGCCAGGGCTGTGTGTAATGCCAGTTTCCAGGGCTGTGTGTAATGTCAGTTGCCAGGGCTGTGTAGTGCTCATTGTCAGGAGTGCACAGTGCCCGCCAGCATCTCTCATCCACCAGCATCTCTCTCCCGCCCGCATCTCTCTCCCGCCCACCGGCCGCTCCTGAGTTCTGGTGCGCCCCCTCCTCCCTGTCATTTGTACTCTGCTCGAAGACACATATATAAAAACTTATAATCACATAGGAAATTATTCCGATTGAATTATGCAGACTATTCTTGCCAAATAGTTGTTCAAATGGTGATATAAATATCAAGAAGACACAGAACCCAACGCGTTTCATCCCAAAGGACTTCTTCAGGGGTAAGTATCTAGATGATAAATGAAGTGACTCGAGATAAATATACAGAATACCAATTTTTAACAATAGTCGAAAGACATGGATACATATCAATACTTATTAAAGACATAATGTACAGAGTTTCAATAACTAACATAGCCGGTTTAAAACAATCTGAAAACTAATTTTTTTAAATCTATTTGGTGAGAAAATCCAAAAAGCGGGGAGCAGGTCTAAATATACATACCATATTTATTTTTCCATATCAACAAATAGTAAAAAAACGAATACACACTCCTTTCATAAAATAATCCTTTGTAAGGATTTTTTAAAAATACACTAACGAACGATTATGTTGGACCTAAAGAGGGAAAAAAAGAGGATAAGAGACCATTACGAGGTCATACCAATCATATCAAGGGCTTATTGATAGGTACCTATAAGGATGATTATACATACCACAGTGCAAAAAGCATAAGGAACACTACTGAACTTATAATGGTCCCACTGGATGATACAATGGCATTCACCGATATGGTAAAACAGTGATCTGTAGAGATTCATATACACCAATTTTAGGACTTTGATGTTACATAATAGTCATATCCAACAAAAGTGTGCAGGAGCATAAAAATACTAATACATCATAATTCATATTAATGTGCAGTGACAGTAAAGACCCATAAATGGGCTACTACTGTAGTTCTTAAAATATAAGATTATCGCAGATCCAATTTCAACCAAAGCCTCTCATTATATCATACAAATATAAAAAGTGGGGTAAGATGACACCCATAATAAAAACGTGGCTTTTTAACCATTAAAATTTAACATTTAGGTAAAAATACATAATCAGACAACAATAAAGCGTTTACAGACCATATATCACATATGGGAGCAATGAGCAATTGTAAAGGTATAATACTTACAATGGCCTGGTATGTGTCTATCAATAGTTCAGAAGTGAATGAGGTAGGTGAAATAGTAAGGGGTATATATACCAGTGAATAAGTGACATCACTTCCTGTCTTTGATTAACAGGAATAGAAATGTGCTAAATATAAACCTTCTAACATTAGTAAAGACAATATTCTTGTGTTATATACCAAATGGGCCTTTATAAACAAAGGACATAGTGAATTCTTTAAAAAACGGTGCATGAAAGTGTCACAGATCACGGTGGAACGTATTATCAATATACGTTCCGCCCGTCTTTGATTAACAGGAATACAAATGTGCTAAATAAAAACCTTCTAACATTAGTAAAGACAATATTCTTGTGTTATTTACCAAATGGGCCTTTTATAAACAAAGGACATAGTGAAGTCTTTAAAAAACGGTGAATGAAAGTGTCACAGATCACGGTGGAACGTATTAACAATATACGTTCCACCCGCGGATCATCTTATTTCCTGCATGTGTTTCATAGCTGTGAACTTTCGATATAAACCTTCCGGGAGAAGAGATGTTAGCGATATGCGTTCCACCACTCGTTAACATACTTCCGGGGAGGGACAGTGTGCGTTCCAAAACCCAATGACGTGCTTCCGGGAGGCGGGTGTCGGCCATGAAGGGAAAGTAAGCTCCACAGCCTGGTAACATACTTCCGGGGAGGGACAATATGCAATATGCGTTCCAAAGCCTGATGACATACTTTCGGGAAAAGACCTCCAGAGAGATACTCACTGATGGGAATAAAAATAGAGTGAAAAAAAAAGGAAACAAGTCTAGTGGCAAAATATCAAGGGACAAAAGTGTGGCTAATTAGCTTAGTGGAACACAAAATACTACATATGCGTTCCACAATTATAATAGACATAAAAGGGGAATGTAACTAAGTTTTAGTGGAACGCAAAATTTTACGCATGCGCTCCACTAATAGTATGGACCCAAAAAATATATTATTATTGGACACTAAAATAATATTATTAAACAGTGAATAGAGTAAACAAATATGCAGGAGTACATACTTTAATAAACAGGTCTCAACCAGAATGGACTAACCTGCTACAATGAAAATGGACTCATTTTCAATAAAAAGCAGGTGATAACAGCTATCTAGGGTCTAATTTAATTATTCAGTGCTCCCATATTAACAAAATAACAGATATAGTATAGTGCATTAGTGATATATTTCCACCCAATAAATATTGGATGAAAACATTTACAATCACAAATAGTAATTAATAATAACGATACACTTTAACAAAAGAAGCCATTTCCTTGAAAACAACCAAATGCATTATGACTTTTAATATCAAAAAGACATAATGACATATTAATACATACAATCTTGAAGTAATATTAATAGTTGCCCACCGGCAACCAATTATCACTTTAAATTACATCCCTTGGTGTATAATTACCCCCCCAAAAAAGAGAAGAAGCAAAACAGAAATGACCAAATATAATACAGTATAAGGGGGCATAAGATCTATATGAAGGAAGTTATATCTATACCCTCATTCAGACAGCGTGGGGTCAGAGAATTTAAAGTATATATCCAAAAACTCTCTTTTCTAGCTAGAGCTAGATCCCTATTGCCTCCCCTAGGGGGTTCTTTAACCAGTTCCAGAACAGTGAATCTGAATGTGGATGGGTGTACCTCTGATCTATGCTTTTCCAGAAAGTGTCTTGGCAGGCTATGAGTCCCTACCTTATTTTTAATATTTCGTATATGCACCTAGATGCGGATCTTAATCTGTCTCCTGATTTTTCTGACATATACAAGGCCACACCCACATGTGATTTTATGGATGACATATTCAGAATTACAGGTTACAGATTGGGTTAGAGTATATACTTTCCCAGAATCTAATTTCCAGATGAATTTTGACCTATCAAGAAACTTGCAACATATACACTTGTTGCAATGTAAGCAACCCATTTTTTTTAATCATCAAAAGACTCCCGGGTATGGTTCCCTGAGGGTTATCAAGTTGTAATCTACTGGAAGCTAGTTGATTTCTAAGATTAGATGATTTATGAAATACAGAATTTGGTCTGGGTGGAAGATGTTGGCCTAAAATAGGATCTTTGATAAGGATCCTCCAGTGTCGATCCAGTATTTTGCATATGAGATGATTCTCTCTACTGTACTGTGTGAAAAAAGGTCTGGAGTACCAGTCTTTCTTAATTCTTGGTTTTGGTATGAGTAGGTCTTCTGTAATCCTTGAAGCTGCTCGTAACCTAGCATTATCCTCCAATTCATGTGCATAACCCCTATCTATAAACCAATCATACAGTAATTGAGATTGCAACCAGTAATCCTTCTCATCACTACAGTTCCTTCTTACTCAAAGGAACTGTTAGAAAGGAACTCCCCTTTTCCAAACCAGATGATGGCAACTGGAAAATGGAATGTAGCTGTTAGCATCGACAGTTTTAAAGTGAGTTTTGGTCTGAATAGTTTGGCCTGGAATTCCAATCAATTCCAAGTCCAAGTATTCTATCTTACATGGATCCTGTTTGTAGGTGAAACGTAAATTCCTATCATTCGTATTCACATACGTAATGAATTCTGTAATAGCTTCTGGTTCTCCCTGCCAAATGATAATATCATCAATATACAGTATCTTTGATACATAAGGATATTCTTCTCATACTTGGAACCAAAGATGTAATAATTTTCCCAGATATTTATAAACAGATTAGCATATGCAGGTGCAAATTTAGTCCCCATGGTCCACAATTACAACATTGCCCGTACAATATAAAAGATTTTAAAACAACTTATCTGAAGTGTGTGCCTTTCCGAGCACACTGTCTGTCCCACTCAACGCATTTCGTCCTCTGCTACAACTGCTGGACTTCCTCAGGAGTGTATTGGTGACAGCAAACTGGACATCTATTTATACACCTCATGATTAGTCTCATTATGGCGAGTGTGTGCACAATCCAAAGGAAACAGAAAATGATGTCACTTCCGGCTGGAAGTTGACATGGATGAGTACATTAATAAATGGATGGAATGGATTCAAGCAAAAAAAATGATATAGGTATAAATATTACATATAAGTGTCATGCTGGAGCTAGCCCTGCAGCTTGTACAGTAATGATACCCTGCTCGCGGGCGTCCTCGTTCCTTCCTGAGGAAGTCCAGCAGTTGTAGCAGAGGACGAAACGCATTAAGTGGGACAGACAGTGTGTTCGGAAAGGCACACACTTCAGATAAGCTGTTTTAAAATATTTTATATTGTACGGACAATGGCCCTCATTCCGAGTCGTTCGCTCGGTAATTTTCATCGCATCGCAGTGAAATTCCGCTTAGTACGCATGCGCAATAATCGCACTACGACTGCGCCAAGTAATTTTACCATGAAGATAGTATTTTTACTCACGGCTTTTTCTTCGCTCCGGCGATCGTAGTGTGATTGACAGGAAATGGGTGTTACTGGGCGGAAACACGGCGTTTTAGGGGCGTGTGGATAAAAACGCTACCGTTTCCGGAAAAAACGCAGGAGTGGCCGGAGAAACGGGGGAGTGTCTGGGCGAACGCTGGGTGTGTTTATGACGTCAAACCAGGAACGACAAGCACTGAACTGATCGCAGATGCCGAGTAAGTCTGAAGCTACTCTGAAACTGCTAAGTAGTTTGTAATCGCAATATTGCGAATACATCGGTCGCAATTTTAAGAAGCTAAGATACACTCCCAGTAGGCTTAGCGTGAGCAACTCTGCTAAATTCGCCTTGTGAGCGATCAACTCGGAATGAGGGCCAATGTTGTAATTGTGGACCATATATATTTCTTTTCCTTGTATAATAAATATGTAAAACTGTATCACACTATTGGTGGCTATTTTTTGGTTTCTCTCCCATGCACTTTGGAACATATATTACCGAAAAACTCTTCAGTGACGACTGAATCACCAGGGTATATTGATTCGTGATATACGATATGCTGAATCTATAGGTGGTTGGAATTCCACTGTGCACGGTACACCTCCCATTTATAAGGGTGTTGTGAATTGGTGGAAGTTATCTAAGTGCCATTGGTAACACACTAGGAGGCTCCTACTTTCATTTATGATTTCAGATTACTAGGTCTGTGGGGACAGCAGACTATTGGAGAGAAGGGCAGCCACCCCGACAAAGGTTTAAGGACTCAGACAACTCAGTATATAAAGACTGAATACTACCATTATATTTACATTCGGAAGGTTTAGCGCCTGCTGTCACTTTATGACTTTATATATATATATATATATATATATATACACACACATATATATATATATATATATACACACACACACATATATATATATATATATATATATATATATATATTTGTGTGTATAATATATACAGTACAGTACAGGATAAATATATGTAATGCCCACAAATCCGGTGCCGAAACATAAACAACATGGGGTAAATTTACTAAGATGGGAGTTCTATTTAAGATGTGATGTTGCCCATAGCAACCAATCAGATTCTACTTCTCATTTATCTAGCACCTTCTAGAAGATAAAACCTGGAATCTGTTTGGTTGCTATGGGCAACATCCCATCTTAAATAGAACTCCCATCTTAGTAAATTTACCCCCATGTGGGATTTAAATAAACCTGGTTCAGTTAAGATCAGAGAGGCAAACCTGCTTTACCCCTCAGACACAATGACAATACAAAGATCAGGATCCAACTCCATTTTATTATTATATGTCAAAGGTGACAGTGCCAGAGTAAGTAACAATTAGATTTAGAACTCTTTGTTGGAATGCACAACTGAAGGAAACCCTGAAATAGTCTGGCATTGTCTCAGCATCATACAGTCTCATATAACCAGCAATAACAAATTAGCAGGTGAATTGCGGGAACAGGTAAGCAAGCTGGCGCTGTCTTTATATATCACAGTCTTGTATAACCAGCAATAACAATCTAGCAGGTGAGTTGCAGGAACAGGTAAGCAAGTTGGCGTTGTCTTTTTAATAGCACAGTCTCATATAACCAGCAAATATCAATAGACAGGTGAGTTGCGGGAACAGGTAAGCAATCTGGCGCTGTCTGTATATATTGCAGTCTCGTATAACTAGCAATAACAATCTAGCAGGTGAGTTGCGGGAACAGGTAAGCAAGCTGGCATTGTCCTTATAACAGCACAGTCTCTTAGAACCAGCAATAACAGTAGGCAGGTGAGTTGCGGGAACAGGTAAGCAAGCTGGTGCTGTCTTTACGATGGCACAGTGTCTTATAACCAGCAATAACAGTAGGCAGGTGAGTTGCGGGAACAGGTAAGCAAGCTGGCATTGTCCTTACAATGGCACAGTCTTTTATAACCAGTAATATCAATAGCAGATAAATTGCGGGAACAGGTAGGCAAGCTGGCATCTTTATATAACACAGTCTCATATAACCCACCTTGTAATAAGAATAAGCACACAGGTATATTGGCTTTGACAGGCACTGCTGGGCGTAGCTTGCATAACGCAGTCAATAATAACCCGCCTTGTAATAAGAATAAGCACACAGGTATATTAGCTCTGACAGGCACTGCTGGGTGGAGCTTGCATAAACAGTCAATCATAACGCAGCCTTTGTTGTAGCAAGCAGACAACTAGAAAGAACACACTTCTTCAGTAATTAAGCAGCAAATACACACGGGAAGTCACGCCCCTACACCCTTTTAAGTTAACCTGACAGCATCAGCCAAGTCTTCAATATAACTGCAGCAACATTAACTACCATGCATTGGCATTAACACATTTAACCTTGCACAATATATATAACATCACAGGAACATGCCAGACTATTCGAAGGGGAAGAGGGGGGCACAAGGGAATTTATCCCTGAAACCTATAACAAGCGGGCTTGCTTCTAAAAACAGGGTACCTTTCCTGAAATTACCCAATCCTGCTTAGGAATAGGGATGACCAGGGCGAGTCTACTTGAAACAACCCCCATCCCCCACACACACCTCTTTTCCTTAGTATGATTGAACCGGGTGCTGAAGGGAGCCTACCTGCTTATTTTTACTTTAATACCAGGGGCAACAAGGAGAGGAAGGGGAGCCTACCCCCTATAAACTTAAATACAGTGCACTGGGGATAGAAGTGGAGCCTACCCTCTTTACTATATTTTGTTCCCCCAATTGCAGAGTTCCTGCAGCGGAAGGGTTATCTAAGGTGCAGAGTGATGCAGTGGATGGGCTTTACAGGGTTCTCACCACACGCTGCGGCGCTTCTGCCACCTTTGATACGCCACGTATTCAGCGCTGCCCGGGATGCTGAGCACCGCACCGGGTTGCGGCTCTGTCCAAAGGCCTGCTGTCCAGGTGTCCACTCCGTCTGGCTGGCGCTGATCCTCTGGGCTTCGGTGAAGAGTCTTCCTACTCCCGTCACCGGTCCGCGCCCTCAACTTCAAAAGCTACCAGGGGTCCTCGTCGGGGTCTTCCTTCTGGGGTCATCCTCCGCGATGCCTGTGCGTTCATCACCTGCTGCCAGCTGCCGCTCCTTGGGTTCCAGGGGATGGAGGTCATCGCTGCTTCACTGGACGGGCTGCGGTCTCTCCGGCTCAGCGCTCCAGTATCTAGACAGCGGCGGCACTTCCCCGTGATCTGTCCCTGCTGGCACTGATGCAGCCAGCTCTTCTCCCCAGGCAGGGTCTCCTGCTTTCTGGTGCTGCGGTCTCTCCTGTGCTGCAACTCTGATTCTCCGGCTGTGGTCCACTCAGCTGATGGGCACCCGCCTCCCCATCGCTCTTCTTCGGGCACTACATGCTGGGCACCCTAGGTACTCTTTCTCCCATTCCTCCAGGGGCTCTCGATCACACTCAGAGGTGCTCCTTAAATGGGTCCTGGTTCCTCTGGACCACCCCCGTCCTCAGTGGTCACTGGCTCCTTGGCCCCAGCAACAGCCCACCCCTTGGACGGTCTGCCCTGCGACCCAGGGGACCCAATCAATTAGGGGACAGTTTCCCGGGCTTGGCTGTTGCTGGTAGGGGGAAAACATCTCAACTTTAGTGGCGCCAAATCTCTCTGTCCAGGGCTGACAGAGTCACTCAAAAGTCAGCCCTCTCATTACTATAGGGCTGTATGTATTTCCCCATATGTAAGGGGACAATATACAACCAGGGGCAGAGCCATAACTACATGTGTGCCAGGTGTGCCTGGCATTCAGCGCAGTCGCCCTGAGGGCGCAACGGCCAGCAGCTTGTAATGAGTCAAATTGAGTAATTACAAGCCGCCTCTGCTGTGCTGTGTGCGCCGCGCTGGAGAAGAGCAGCTCCGGAGGCAGGTGAGGAGGAGGAGAAGGGAGGGGGACTGGAGCCGCAGCAGCACTATGTAATTGGTAGTGGCGCCGCTGCAGCAGTCCCTCTCTTTCTGCATTGGCTGCCCGGTGCTGCTGTGAATGCTGGGATGCGCTTCGTTCATCCCAGCATTCACAGCGGCGTCGGACAGCCATTGCGGAAGGAAAGGGACAGCTGCAGCGGAGCCACCACCAATTACACTGCGCTGCTGCGGCTCCAGTCCCCCTCCCTCCTCCCCTGCCTGGGATCTGCTGCCTGAAGCCTGCACCGAGGAGCTTGAGCCAGCGGGGAGAGATGGTAAGTATCTGTCTATCTATCTATCTATCTATCTATCTATCTATCTATCTATCTATCTGTCTGTCTGTCTGTCTGTCTGTCTGTCTGTCTATCTATCTATCTATCTATCTATCTATCTATCTATTCTGTCTGCCGCAATGTGTAAAAAGGGGAACTGACTGCTGTTATGTGTAAAAAGGGGGATGCTGTCTGCCATAATGTGTAAAAAGGGGACGCTGTCTGCCGTAATGTATAAAAAGGAGGCGCGGTCTGCTGTAATGTGTAAAAAGGGAACGCTGTCTGCCGTTATGTGTAAAAAGGGGATGCTGTCTGCCGTTATGTGTAAAAAGGGGGACACTGTCTGCCGTAATGTGTAAAAAGGGGGCCTCCGGCGTGCACTGACCCTATCTTTCATAGGGGGGGGGGTGCCAATGCCGTTTCTTGCACACAGCGCTAAAATGCCTAGTTACGGCACTGACCAGGGGACCCATGTATGTATAAAAAAAAAGGTATGCGTGGGGGTATTACATATATATATATATATATATATATATATTTACATACAGATCCCTGCACTCTTACGCAGCTCTGCCAACAACTGGGGTGCCAATTAGAGTCCGACCCACATAGAGGTGGGGCCCATAGTACAATACAGGATTATCCACCTAGTGGAACAGATAGCACTCTCCAGACTTTACTTCAATAAATCAGCAAAGAAAGTATTTAATGTAAAGGTAATCTCACAGTTCAAGGGTAATATCCATTTCCGACGTTTCGGTCCACACCAGGACCTTTGTCAAGGAGTTACAGCGTGGTCAAAGCAGTCAGCATCACAGCAAAAGTCAACATAGTAGGTAACAGTTACCTACTATGTTGACTTTTGCTGTGATGCTGACTGCTTTGACCACGCTGTAACTCCTTGACAATGGTCCTGGTGTGGACCGAAACGTCGGAAATGGATATTACCCTTGAACTGTGAGATTACCTTTACATTAAATACTTTCTTTGCTGATTTATTGAAGTAAAGTCTGGAGAGTGCTATCTGTTCCACTAGGTGGATAATCCTGTATTGTACTATGGCCCCCACAAGGAGTTACAGCGTGGTCAAAGCAGTCAGCATCACAGCAAAAGTCAACATAGTAGGTAACAGTTACCTACTATGTTGACTTTTGCTGTGATGCTGACTGCTTTGACCACGCTGTAACTCCTTGACAACGGTCCTGGTGTGGACCGAAACGTCGGAAATGGATATTACCCTTGAACTGTGAGATTACCTTTACATTAAATACTTTCTTTGCTGATTTATTGAAGTAAAGTCTGGAGAGTGCTATCTGTTCCACTAGGTGGATAATCCTGTATTTTATATATATATATATATATATATATATATATACTGCATAGAGAGAGAGAGAGAGAGAGATACAATATATCACAGATAAATAAAGTTGTCAAAGCTTATAACCCAAAAGGGCACAAATAGTACACTATGTTTGGCCACTTTCTTTTTATTTAAAGATTGAGAACGCATACAGTACATCAACTCAATTCAAAAGACAGTACATGTCACAAGCCTGTCATGAGTGGCTCACAAACTTCTTGAATACGAGGTTCCTGATTTCATATAATGTCTCCAAGGGATTGTTCATAATGTGTCTGTGCTTTACCTGTCATTCCCAACATTTTTGGTCATCGTTTGTATATAATTATCCGTTATCTGTATGGCACCACAAGGGTTCTACGGACCATTTCCCTTTATTATACAAGACCCTTTCCCTGAGTCATAAAGTCAAAATGTGATCTGTGTGAAAATGCTTGTTCTTTAGGTGTCTTCTTTTACTTTTGAATATTGCACTGAAAATATTTTTTTTGTTCTACAGCAGGCATCACTTGTACTGTTTATTCATTATTTTTTGTACACATAAAAAAAAATTAAATAGACCGACTTTCTTTTGAAAGCTTTTGATGACTGTGCTATCTGAAGAGGATATACAAAATGAGAAGGCTTTGTGTTTAGAATTGGGTTAATGTCTGTGTGTTCCTTTGGCTTTTGTGTAAAATTCCTAGCACAAGGTTGTAGACTGGATCTCATATAATAATTAATTAGCCATAATGCAAAAATAAAATCGCAGATAGGAAATTAGTGATATCATTACATCACCATATAATTACAGATGTATTTTTCTTTTTGTGCTAGTATTAAACAACACACAATGCTATCAGCTAGTCTGCACATTCCAAGTTATTAGTTTTATTATCTGATACAAAGTCAGTTTATATAAATAAGTATAATGAATATGTTATGTCTTTTGTGTTATCCAGCCTGCTCAGTTCTATTTCCTAATGAACACACAGAGATACATGTTAATAAACACAATTATGAACAAGGAAGGAGCTGAAACAAACCACTATAGCCTGCCAGACTACTACCAATACCCTTCTTACACAGAAGTGACTGCCAATTAGTTAACCTATAAAGAGGATTAATAACAACTCAAGGAGAAACACTTGCGATGAAGGTCTCTCTGGCAAGTGATTGGTTAAATGTTCTTTGGAATTAATAAGGCTGACAACACCAAAATTACATGGAATGAATTACAAATAACTTTGGAATATTTAATTGTATTATTTAACTCTCAGTAGATTTGGTATATCATCCTAATGAAAAATGATTAAAGCTGTAAACGAGGGAACATAAACTGTCGTGTGTAGGAAGGTTTGAACAGATTAGTGCATGAAGACGCTTAGGGGTCTATTTACTAAGCCTTGGATGGAGATAAAGTCGCTGGTGATAAAATACCAGCCAATCGGCTCCTAACTGACATGTCACAGGCTGTGTTTGAAAAATGACAGGAGCCGATTGGCTGGTACTTTATCTCCTGCAACTTTATTTCCATCCAAGGCTTAGTAAATAGACCCCTTAGTCACAATTAATAACCTATAACACAGGTACAACATCAGTGTATAGTTTGCTGATCTTTACAGGAAGGTGCACCCAAGCCCTTCCTAAGCATAAACCCCAAGATGGAATGGCCACATTAAACTCCCCCCCAATAGGTACTCCCTTTTTGCTACGGGCTGTTTGGTCCACTGATAGCCCCAATCCCTAAAAATGCCCTTCAGTGTCCCACACTACAGGTGTGGTATACATTACTGGGACACACCTCCAACTCTCTTGGAATCATGAAGTCCTGATGCATTGGACAATGGGACAGTCCCTTCAATGAGGCCCGTTTTCCCTTAATTTGGATAGTTTGGAGGTATGGAGGATACTATGTTAGATTTCTATGGGGGATATAATGCTGCCATACTTACCAACTTCCCTTCCTGTATTTACCATGGTGGTAGTCCGCAGTAGCTAGTGCAAATGTCGCCAGCTGCTGGTTCCTCTGGAATCCACTCCGGCAATGGCTGCCGTGCATGTCCGGCCAGCGGGGCCGAGCATGTGTAGTAGCCCTGGCAGCACACTGAGCACATCACAGGGACGGGCTCCTTTCGGAGCCCCTGTGCCTGCAGGTGTACAATCATACATAGCACTGGTAAAAGCGCATCCTGCAGTGCAATCTTGAGCACTAACATTGTACCAAGATCACATTCAAAAAGTAATTTTTGATAAATGCCACCCTAAAAGATGCTCGTTTACAAACAGGAGTGACACACAGTACATTTCTTTAACAAAATCACCTAGTTACCTGGTCTGATTTTGTGACCTGCCAAAAAAAATTACACCTTCCTGGGATCCAGGTGGAACTGCATATGGTGGAAAAAGTAGAATCTTTCCCTCCTGCCATTTCAGTAATCATTTATGTCTTACTATAATATCTAGTATTAGTGAGCATCAGTTCTATCTTTATTGCATGTGTCATTATGTTTTGAATTTATTTAAAGACCACATAGTAGATATAACAGGTGTCCCATACAAATGAAAAAAAAAAAACGTAACCTCTTTAATTGATCTCAAATCAAATTTGTTGAACCAGTCTGTTTTAAACTAGATTGAATTGGAAGCTTGACTTCAATAAACGTGATGGCAACTATAAATATATTGGGGGTAATTCTGAGTTGATCGCAGTAGGATTTTTGTTAGCAGTTGGGCAAAACCATGTGCACTGCAGGGGAGGCAGATATAACATGTGCAGAGAGAGTTAGATTTGGGTGTGGTGTGTTCAATCTGCAATCTAAATTGCAGTGTAAAAATAAAGCAGCCAGTATTTACCCTGCACAGAAACAAAATAACCCACCCAAATCTAAGGGTGTGTACACACAGTGAGATCCCTGCTATGTTCGATTTTGACTATGCGATTTCCCTTGAACTCCCCCAGAGCCCAGATAGCACAGATTGTACAGATTTTGACTATCTGTGCTTGAGATTTTGTCTATGTACGATTTTGACTAAGTGCCAATTTTGACTATACTTTGTACTAGATTGTACACTAGATAGTCAAGATTGACTTGCCTGCACAGTCTATCTAGCCTTACGATGCCGACCCCACGGGAGCGAGCATCGGGATCGAATCTGTATCGCAAGCTGCCTAGCACCATGAGATATGCACTAACTTTTCATAAGATTTTGACTATATAGTCAAAATCTTACAGATTTATCTCACCGTGTGTACACACCCTAACTTTCTCTGCACATGTTATATCTGCCTCCCCTGCAGTGCACATGGTTTTGCCCAACTGCTAACAAAAATCCTGCTGCGATCAACTCAGAATTACCCCCATTGTCATACCATTCAGGTTATGATATACCAAAGCAGTTTTTAAAACTTTACATTTTCAAAACAATTTTTTTTTTTTTTTCTGGTCTAGGGGTAAATGTCATAACTTGCGATTCAGCAGGTTCCTGGGTTGGTTTTGCTTTTTAAATGATTGCTAAATTAACATATCAGGCATTCTTGAGGGGAACCCGCCGATGCATGCAGTTTGCAGGCTATTACATTTACTCCTAGTCTCATATTGTTTCCATGTTAAATTTGTTCTTCAACACTTTCCAGAAAATAATTTCTGTGCCAAACATGAAATCTGTATAGATTTAACATCTGCAGGTTCCGTCTCTGGTATTTCATTTTTCTAACTCCATCCTTAAAATAGACAGTTAGAAAGCATATTAAACATGCTGCAACTTATACACAGAAAAACATACACAATTTTTCAGGGGATCTGATAGCTACTTTTCACAACTGACAAAGATTTATTACTTACTGGAAAATGGTCAAATTCTTATATTTAGCCACCATAACTATTATTTATTTTAAGAATAATACTGTACTACTTCTGTACTGAAACATCCAGATACCAAGCACCTTTTCTTCCTTGCAGCAATTCTTACTAAATCACACCCTGGGTGATGGCTCATGCCACACCACCCTATTTACAGCCCTGGTCAAATTCATTGTGAAAAAAATTATTTGGTTGCCTTCAATGAACTCTACATACAGTACATACAACTCTGTCCATGTGGCATATCCTGCATCTGCAGCTTCTTCTAACTTCTGCTGTTCTGATAACTACCAGTATGCTGCAAACAACTGTTACCTAAAAGCTACCATTATCTTGTGACATGGTATACAGGCACCAAGGGGGTCATTCCGAGTTGTTCGCTTGTTATCTTTTTCTCGCAATGGAGCGAATAGTCGCTAATGCGCATGCGCAATGTCCGCAGTGCGACTGTGCCAAGTAAATTTGCTATGCAGTTAGGTTTTTTACTCACGGCATTACGAGGTTTTTTCTTCGTTCTGGTGATCGTAATGTGATTGACAGGAAGTGGGTGTTTCTGGGCGGAAACTGGCCGTTTTATGGGTGTGTGTGAAAAAACGCTACCGTTTCTGGGAAAAACGCGGGAGTGGCTGGAGAAACGGAGGAGTGTCTGGGCGAACGCTGGGTGTATTTGTGACGTCAAACCAGGAACGACAAGCACTGAACTGATCGCAGATGCCGAGTAAGTCTGGAGCTACTCAGAAACTGCTAAGAAGTGTCTATTCGCAATTCTGCCAATCTTTCGTTCGCAATTTTGATAAGCTAAGATTGACTCCCAGTAGGCGGCGGCTTAGCGTGTGCAAAGCTGCTAAAAGCAGCTTGCGAGCGAACAACTCGGAATGACCCCCCAAGTGCGGTTATGCTATCTAACTAAAGTAATTATTGATTTCGCCTGGCACTGTTTTGTATATGCAGCTATTATGTTTATTATTATAGTTTATGTAGTGCCAACATACTATTGCATTGCAAAGAAAATCTCAGTATTTCACGCATACTACTACTGGTAGAGCAGTTCTCACTGTAACTGGCTATGGGTCTATAGTTTTATTGTTTTAAAGTAGAGCCTAGTATGTTGATTTCTTTGTGTAGTACTATCCTGTTTGGACCAAAATCCTATAGGTGCC
This sequence comes from Pseudophryne corroboree, assembly GCF_028390025.1. Classification (NCBI taxonomy): domain Eukaryota; kingdom Metazoa; phylum Chordata; class Amphibia; order Anura; family Myobatrachidae; genus Pseudophryne; species Pseudophryne corroboree. The sequence continues at coordinate 933,908,579 of NC_086444.1, read as the reverse complement.
CATCTACCCCCATCTTGATAGGCATTTTACCACAGACTTATATTATGAAGCTCATTAATTTCTATTACGTTACATTGATTTTGCTGTAGAAGTTCTAGACAAGGAATTTGTAGCACAATTTCTTTGAAAAGTAGACTGTTTATACCTTCTGCCCTTTTATGCCCAACTATAGCCTCCAAATATCTTGTTCTGGAATACTTAAGGGCCCCCGTACACTACAACGATATGTCTGAGGCTGTAGTCGGAGGCGATTGTCCTTGAACTCTCCTGGGAGCTACCCGGGAGTGGTTCCATACGATTCCATGCGATTTGGTACATTTTGCATGCAATATATCGTATGCAATCCCAGCCATACCTGCGGGAACCGACATATTATGAGTGCAGCACTTAATATGTAACCCTGGTTTACTGGGTTCTATCATAGAAGTGGGTTACCTGGTAGCTGTCCCGATTGCCAGGCACTTTTGTGGCTCCCAGCAGGAATTTCGGCCGCCGTATCCATATTGCTAGGTGCCGGGTGGGGACACTCAGTCCGGGAGGCCCGAAGCACCTGGCAACGACTGGGACCTGCACCTGAAATTGTTGGGTTGTATCAGTATCCCCCATGAAGAGGGGTTAAAGAACCCCTAGACCCTGATTTAAGAGGTAACTCTGTTAAAAAACGTCTTAAATTCTGGAGCGTGAAAAAATCTTCCAGGAACCATCCTTGAATATTTTGGAGAGAAATGCTGGCTTGAACAAAGAGCACTGAAATGTGTTATTAATTTTTAAAGATCGGGGCAACTGAAGACAGAAGGCAACATGATTAACTTGCTGAATGATTTGAAATGGGCCAATGGGGCTATTTCAGGCCTGATCACTGCTGTGCATTTTTGCAAAGCAGGCAGTCGGGTCTGAACTGCGCATGTGCAGGCGCCGCACTGATTGACATGCTCCAAGGATTGATTCATGAGTTTTGTTTGCCCATTAGATTGCCAATGGTATCCGGTTGAAAGACTAATGGCGGGTACACACGGATGAGATAATGACTATGGCCGTTTTTGACTTTGTTATTTCCATTGAACTCCCCTTAGCCCAGAACTACTGATTTTGGCTATACACATGGTGCGATTTTGACTATATACAATTTTGCCTATACTAGAAACTAGATTGTACACTTTCTACTCAAAATTGACCTGCCTGCACAGATACCGATGCGCGCCTCCGCCGGGGGTACACATCGGTATCTCAAGGTGTATACACATGGGGGGTCATTGCGAGTTGTTCGCTCTGTATTTTTTTCTCGCAACGGAGCGATTAGTCGCTAATGCGCATGCGCAATGTCCGCAGTGCGACTGCGCCAAGTAAATTTTCTATGCAGTTAGGTTTTTTACTCACGGCATTACGAGGTTTTTTCTTCGTTCTGGTGATCGTAATGTGATTGACAGGAAGTGGGTGTTTCTGGGCGGAAACTGGCCGTTTTGTGGGTGTGTGTGAAAAAACGCTACCGTTTCTGGGAAAACCGCGGGAGTGGTTGGAGAAACGGAGGAGTGTCTGGGCGAACGCTGGGTGTGTTTGTGACGTCAAACCAGGAACGAAACTGACTGAACTGATCGCAGATGCCGAGTAAGTCTGGAGCTACTCAGAAACTGCTAAGAAGTGTCTATTCACAATTCTGCTAATCTTTCGTTCGCAATTTTGATAAGCTAAGATTCACTCCCAGTAGGCGGCGGCTTAGCGTGTGCAAAGCTGCTAAAAGCAGCTTGCGAGCGAACAACTCGGAATGACCCCCATGGTGCGATATTCACTATTTTTACTTGCGATATTGACTATAAAGTCAATATTGCAAGCAAAATCGCACCATGTGTAGGCCCCTTAAGATTAATTCCCAATTCAAAACAAAAAGACCTAGAGAAACGTGCAATAAATTGAGTGCCCCTTTTTGAGACAATGTCTTGGGGCAACCCATGAATTTTTAAAATATACTGAATGAAAAGAGTAGCAGATCCTTGGCACTAGGAAGCTTGATCAGAGTAATGAAGTGGGCCATTTTACTGAAGCGGTCAACTAAGACCCAGATGAAAGAGAACTTGGAAGATTTTTAGAGGTCCACAATGAAATCCATTGACAGATGGGTCCACATTCTGGAAGGCACCGACAAAGGCAATAAATGTCCAGGGTGTAACACTTGAGGTGTCTTGTTCTTGGCACAGGCACTGCATGATTGCACAAATTTCTGCACATCTTTTTTGATGGTGGGCCACCACAAGCAACGCGACAGAAGATCCAATGTCTTAGACATCCTTGGATGCCCAGAGGTCTTACTGAAATATAATTCAGACAACACAGCGGTTCTGAGGTTTTCAGGAACAAACAGCAGTCCAGATGGCATTTTCGAGGTAGCTCGACTGACTGGATACTTGAAGCAAGATCTATAGTCAGACCGGCAAGAATGTATTTTGGAGAAATAATTGGTACAAGCAACTTGGAGACCTCTTGAACTGGAAGGAAACCCTGAGACAGGGCATCTGCCTCCACGTTCTTGGACCCGGGTTTGTAAGTGTTTACAAAATGAAACCTGGTGAAGAAGATTGCCCACTTTGCCTGCCAGGAATTCAATCTTTTTGCAGACTCAATATAGTACAAGTTTTTGTTATCAGTAAATACTGTGACCACATGTCTGGCACCCTTCAACCAATGTCTTCATTCCTCCAAGGCCCACTTGAATGCCAAAAGTTCACGATTCCATATATCATAATTGGCTTCCGCTGCAGAAAACTTCTGTGAAAGAAAAGCACAAGGATGGAGTTTGAAATCAACTGGATCTTCCTGAGAAAGAATGACTACTACTCCAACCTCAGAACCATCGACTTCTACTGTGAAAGGCAGATCTAGGGCAGGATGGTGAAGGACCAGAGCTGAGATGAAAGCCTTCTTAAGATCTTCAAATGCCTGTAGTGCCTGCAAAGATTAATGAGTGGGGTCTGCACCTTTCTTAGTCAGTTCCACAATAGGGGCCATGATGGTGGAGAAGGAGTGAATAAATCTCCAGTTATAGTTGTTGAAGCCCAGAAAGCGTTCTATGGCTTTTAGATTTGTGGGATGGACCCAACCAAGAACAGCTTGGAGTTTTTCAGGATCCATAGAAAACCCTTTAAGCGGGATGATATACCCCAAAAAATAAATCTTCTTCAGTCCAGCTTTTGGAGGACTGCTTTGACATGAGCATGATGTTCCTGAAGGGACATAGCATAAATCAAAATGTCATCCAGGCAAACTACAACAAATCTACCCAAGAACTCCCAAAGGGCATCATTAATGAGGTCCTAGAATACTGTTGGGGCATATGAAAGACTGAACTGCATCACCAGATAGTCATAATTGCTGGAATGGGTGTTAATTGCAGTCTTCCACTCATCCCCCTGTTTAATTCTCCCCGCAAGTCAATTTTGGAAAAGATCACGGCTTCACTTACCTGATTGAACAAGACCGAGATGAGAAGTAGCAGAAACTGGGAGTCTTGTTGAGGGAGACAATGTAATAGCAGATCACCGTAATACTTATTTTTGCTCAGTATTCACTACTGAAGGAGATGGGAAGGGGCCACAGTTAAGTTAAAGGGATATTCAGGAAAATCAAACAAGTACATTTACAGAGGAGAAGGTCCTAACAGAACCCTAAAAGCTGAAAATTGACAAATCTATGATACCAGATGGGATACATTCAAAGATACTAAAAGAGCTTAAAGAGGTGCTGGTATCACATTAATAGAATTATTCAACCAGTCATTAGCTACAGGAGTAATTCCAGAGGACTGGAAAAGAACAAATGTAGTTCCACTGCACAAAGTGGAAGCAAGGAAGAGGCAAACAACTACAGACCAGTGAGTCTTACTTCAGTAGTAGGGAAACTGATGAAAACACTCTTAAAAGAAAGAGTTGTAGATTATATCAAATCCATCAATTTACAGGATCCCAAACAGCATGGATTCACTGGGGGGAGTTCATGTCAAACAAACCTTATTGACTTTTTTGACTGTGTGACTAAAGTGGTGGATAAAGGTGGAGCCATGGATAGAGCTTATCTAGACTTTAGTAAGGCTTTTGACACCGTTCCACATCGCAGACTGCTAAATAAACTCAAAGTTTGGGATTGGAAACTAAGGGGGTCATTCCGAGTTGATCGCTCACTAGAAAATTTTAGCAGCCGTGCAAACACATAGTAGCCGCCCATGGGGGAGTGTGTTTTGCAGGAGTGCGAACGCCTGTGCAGCAGAGCGCCTGCAAACACATTTTGTGCAAAACAAGACCAGCCCTGTAGTTACTTATCCTATGTGATGATTGCTGCGAGGAGTGACATGGTAATGACATCAGATACCCGCCCAGCAAATGCCCGACCAAGCCTGCGTTTTTCCAAACACTCCCAGAAAACGGTCAGTTGACACCCATGAACGCCCTCTTTCTGTCACTCTCCTTGCATTCGGCTGTGCAATTGGAATCGTCGCTAGAACCAGTGCAAAACCACAATGGACTTCGTACCCATACGACGCGCGTGCGCATTGCTATGCATACGCATGCGCAGATTAGCCTTTTTTTTTCACTGATCACTACGCAGCAAACAACGGCAACTAGTGATCAACTCGGAATGACCCACAAAGATTGTTGAATGGATAGGATCTCGTTTGCAGGATAGAAAACTGAGAGTTGTAGTAAATGGAGTGCATTCACAGGTACTTCAGTATTTCTTGCAAGCCCCATTCCACATCAAAGCCTAACCTGGATTACTGCTGGGACAGATTCTAATCACCTGACCATGATTCATCCACTCCTGAGCCAGACAGAGACTCCCTTGAATCACGAGACTCTATCCACCAATCATCAAGCACCAATGGGTATAAGTAAGGAGACCTGAGTTTCAGAACTGCCAGTTCTATGAGTTACACAGCTCAGTGTGTGAGACTAGTATCTGAGCTCCCCAGAGTTACAGATATTGGGGGTCATTCCAAGTTGATTGCTCGCTAGCTACTTTTAGCAGCCGTACAAATGCATAGTCGCTGCCCACGAGGAAGTGTATTTTCGCTTTGCAAGTGTGCGAACGCGTGTACAGCCGAGCGGGATGAAATCGTTTTTTGAAGTTTCTAAGTGGCTCTGGACTTACTCAGCCCTTGCAATCACTTCAGCCTGTCTGGGCCCGGAATTGACGTCAGACACCCGCCCTGCAAACGCCTGGACACGCCTGTGTTTTCCCAAACACTCCCAGAAAACGGTCAGTTGACACCCATAAATGCCCTCTTTCTGTCAATCACCTTGCGTTCGGCTGTGCGAATGGATTCTTCACTAAATCCATCGCCCAGCACCAAACTTCTTTGTACCCATACAATGTGCCTGTGCATTGCGGTGCATACGCATGCCAGTTTTGCCATTTTTATACCTGAACGCTGCGAAAATCGGCAGAGAGCAATCAACTATGAATGACCCCCGTTACCTTAATACATACAATCGTTTGTACAGTTGCATTCCAATCCAGTTTGTCCTGTACCAGTCCGGTTGCACTCCAGTTGCACTCCAGTCCGGTTACACTCAACTCCAGTTCTAGTACAGTTGCATTCCAATCTGAGTTGTCCTGTTCTAGTCTGGTTGCACTCCAGTTGCACTTCAGTCCGGTTGCACTCAAGTCCGGTTCCAGTAAGGTTGAATTCCAAACTGGGATGTCCTGTTCCAGTCGGGTTGCACTCCATTTGCACTTCAGTCCAGTTGCACTCAAGTCTGGTTCCAGTACAGTTGCATTCCAATCCGGTTTGTCATGTTCCAGTCCGTTTGCACTCCAGTCCGATTGCAGTCAAGTGCGGTACCAGTACAGTTGCATTCCAATCCGGTTTGTCCTGCTCCAGTCTACTTGCACTCCATTGCACTCCACGCCTTATGCACTCATATCCGGTTCCAGTACAGATGCATTCTAATTCAGTTTGTCCTGTTCCAGTCCGGTTGCATTACAATCTGGCTCCTGTCCAGTTCTCCCAGTTCCAGCTCGTTCAGTCGGTCCAGTTTGGTTCTTATCCAAAAGTGTCATCGGTGATTCCAACCGAACCTTGCTCAACATTGGTCCTGTTAACCCTCGCTCAACCCCCTTCCGTGTTTCTTACCAAGTAAGGAGAGTGTTATATTATTACCCACAGCATCCATCCAGAAACTCAGCCAGTTAATCCACTACTACACTCCTCCCTACTACATTCACCATCCTGTCATCAACACCAAAGTCGCTGGTGTTCCAGTGGTCAGGATACGGCTCTCTGCCAAGACCTGGGTTCGATTCCAGGTCAGGGATTGCGCTTTACCTCACCATCATACTGTTCCCTTTAGACCAGCCAATTCTGCACATAGGGGGTGATTCAGAACTGATCGCTGCTGTGTTTTCGCAAAGCAGGCAATCAAGTAGTCACTGCACATGTGTTTGCACCGCAAGGCGCATTCTCATCAGACAACAACAAAGGGCATTGCTGGCCATTGACGGGATGATAGGAAAATTCTAATTGCACGGGTGTCCACAAGGTGATTGGTTTGAGGAAGCCGCTTGTGGGTGGTAACTGACCATTTACTGGGAGTGTCCAGAAAAACGCAGGCATGTCCAAGCATGTTCAGGGAGGGTGTCTGATGTCAGCTCCGGCCCCAATCAGCCTGTTCTCATTGCACTGTAGGAGTAAGTCCTGGGCTGCACAGAGACTGCACACAGTGGATTTTGCAACTCTGCGTACACATGGGATCATACACTTGCACGGCGAATTTACACTTCCTGTGGAGGTGGCAATTATACAAACGCAGGACAGCAAAGTTTGCAGTCCAGCGATCAGGTCTAAATTGCCCCATAGTCCTCCAGTTACCCACACAGACTTCACATAGACTCCGGGTTCACAAAACAAACAGTCATGACAGTTCCTTCCCTGCTGCTTGTGGAGAAGCACTGAACCTCCTAACCTCCTCCGGGCAGGTAACCCGAAGAGTAAGCGAAGAGTAAGCTCCTGTAGCTGTTGGGTCAGACTCTGGATCTGATTAGTAAGAATTTAAGCAGCATCGGCTCCATCCTGACTAGAAGGAACTTCCAGTTACAGCATAGTCTGGCTGGTTATACTATTAGGAACCTTGAATTCACTTGGTGTCGAGACTCTTGGACTTGCTTAAAATTGTTTTAGACTTGATGCATGAGGAAAGACTTGGACTTGATGAACGTGAAGATACGAGACTTTATAAGAGTGCAGATGCCTGGCCTTTCAAGATGTTGCGGGGAACTCCAGAACTATTGGGGTGAGACTCCTAGAGCTCCCAAGATGTTCTTCTGCCAATAACAACCCCCTGCTGTTCCCTTAGTACTGGACACGTACACTGGTACTTAGGGGGCTGCCTGGACTTAATGCCTCCAGCAGTATGAGCTCACCGAATAGTCCAATGACCCTGAGTTGTGCTGAATAACTGCTTACAATGAGGCATACTACTGCTGAGGTATGAGGCACAAGCTGGATAAGCCTCCGTCTAGGCAGATGTATGCAAGCTCCAGCAGGGGACCTATGGTCGGCAGATGGTAACGCCACACCAGACCAGGGTTAAGCAGGCAGAACAGGATACTGGACACTGACAGACAGGGATTCCAGCAGAGTATCCACAGGATATAGATCAAGATAAATAACAAGGACGAGCGGTTTACACAGCAAAGGTAAACTATAACTAGCAAAGAAGGAGTGGCCATCAGGGTATATAAAAGGTATTCTGACCAATCCGAAAGCAGGCAGTGGGGAGGGAGTTCTGATTACTAATGACATGCAGCTGCACTGCTGCATGTCCACTCATCCTGGCTGAGAGCTGGAAAATTATTTGAACTAAGTTGCCTAGCAACCGGGAACACTGTCTGCGCCCGGCGGCCCGGTTGCCATGCACCCGGCAGCTCCTATTAAGCATATACATTTATATATTAGATTTCACTCAATGCAACTTCCCTTTTAGATTAGAAGGAGTATGTTATGCTATTTTCAACTACATATATTTATGGCTACTTTGAAAATTCTTACAGTTTGGAACAAACCACATTAAAATCCATCACTTAACTCATTTAATTTAATATTGATTACTATCACTGACAATATCTTTACAATTCACATACAGTACATGAATCACGTTTCAGATCATAAACTGAAAACCAGCATAATAACCACTTAATAGTCCATATCTGGCCAGTTAACCCATTGGTGTACATATTTGATTGTTGCAAACCCTAATATGTGTTGGTTCCTTGTAGGTTTCTTTTTAAAGAACTATATATTTAATTGTCCTTCAAATATAATAATACTAGTATCTGCACCCTTTAACTGCTGATAATATAAAGCAGTTCTTGTAATTACAGTGTTTGTGCGGCAACCTGCTTTTTATATGGTAGCCATATGCAAATATATCAATATGCTTCCACTGAAGTATTGAGGTAATCCCAGGGAGAAAGAGTGAAATAAACAAGGATTTTCCTGTTTAACTCTTTATTAAACCTGATTCTCTGTCACATTGCCAGAGATAATATCCTGTAATACTAGAAAGTTTTGGACATTGCTAAATGTAGCAAAGACTCGACTACTCCTTACTAAAGTAGCTCCAGCAGGAAAGGGGTTATACCAGTCACTTGTAGGAAGGTTCTTCTCTTACCAGGTAATAGAGCTTGCATTAATGAATAGCAATATGCTTAGTCATATGTGGCACTTAATGGGCTTGAAGTATATGCATAAAGGGTTTTGAGCTAATAGGGAGTCTGGGTTCAGAGGTGTGCTGAGATGGTAACTGTCATATGAACGTACACACCTTGTTTTAAGATCTCATGTGGTAATTCTGAGTTGATCGCACGTAACAACTTTTTGCTGCTCGTGCGATCAACTTGACACCGCCTATTTTAGATAGCAAGGCTGCGATTGCTTGTGCAGCCCTGCTATGCCAAAAAAGTTTCCAGCAAAACAAGACTAGCCCGCAGCTCAGGGCCGGCTCCAGGCCTACTAGCACCCTGTGCGAGAAAATGTAAAAGCGCCCCCTAACCCCTATGCGCGCGCCGAAGGCGCGCGCGCTTCGGGAAAAGTGGGCGTGGCCTCCTGGGAAAGTGGGTGTGGCCTCGTAACTTCATATTATTAAACTATAAATAAATATATTTTTTCACACCCCCTCTATGCACACAATTAGCAGCCTTATGCAGAACAGCCACAGTAGTGTTCCTTACACACAATGTCTCCAGTGTAGTGCCAGCTACACATGACATGCCCCGCAGCAGTGCCAGCAACACATGACATGCCCCGCAGCAGTGCCAGCTACACATGACATGCCCCGCAGCAGTGCCAGCTACACATGACATGCCCCGCAGCAGTGCCAGCTACACATGACATGCCCCTCAACAGTGCCAGCTACACACAATAGACCCCCAGCAGTGCCAGCTACACATGATAGTGTTCACGTTTTAGGGCAGGGTGCTGATCACAAGGAGGGCACATTTTTAAGTAAGGAGGGCAAAATGATGTACATACTGTAATGCTTGGTGCTCCTCCACCCACATGCTGAAGCAGGGACAGTGCGCGCCGAAGGCGCGCAGCAAAAATTTAGGGCCGTTGCTTCGTGGGGAAGGTGCATGACCACAGAGTAGTGGCAATTCGCATTACACCACATAGTAGTGCAGCTAATACACATTGCACCAGGTAGAACCTCCTATACACTTTGCGCCAGGCAGAGCACGTTAGACACTTTGCGCCAGGCAGAGCACGATAGACACTTTGCGCCAGGCAGAGCACGATAGACACTTTGCGCCAGGCAGCGCACGATAGACACTTTGCGCCAGGCAGCGCACGATAGACACATTGCCTAGCCACAGACGCCTAGTAGATACACTACATGATATGCCCCCCAGCAGTGCCAGCTACACGTGACATGCCCCCCAGCAATGCCAGCTACACGTGACATACCCCCCAGCAGTGCCAGCTACACGTGACATGCCCCCCAGTAGTGCCAGATACATAAATGGCCACACAGTGCAGATATGCCCCCAGTGCCAGATACATAAATGCCCCCACAATGCCAGATACATAAATGACCACACAATGCCAGATACATAAGTGCCCCCACAGTGCCAGATGCATCAATGACCCCACAGTGCCAGATACATAACTGCCAGATACATAAATGCCCCCAGTGCCACAAAACATAAATGCCCCCACAGTGCCAGATAAATAAATGCCCGCCGTGCCACAAAACATAAAAGCCCCCACAGTGCAGATATGCCCTCACAGTGCCAGATACATAAATGCCCCCAGTGCCAGAAACATAAATGCCCCCACAGTGCAGATATGCCCCCACAGTGCCAGAAAAATAATGCCCCCACAGTGCAGATATGCCCCCACAGTGCCAGAAAAATAATGCCCCCACAGTGCAGATATGCCCCCACAGTGCCAGAAAAATAATGCCCCCACAGTGCAGATATGCCCCCACAGTGCCAGAAAAATAATGCCCACAGTGCAGATATGCCCCCACAGTGCCAGAAAAATAATGCCCCCACAGTGCCAGAAAAATAATGCCCCCACAGTGCAGATATGCCCCCACAGTGCCAGAAAAATAATGCCCCCACAGTGCCAGAAACATAATGCCCCCACAGTGCAGATATGCCCCCACAGTGCCAGAAAAATAATGCCCCCACAGTGCAGATATGCCCCCACAGTGCCAGAAAAACAATGCCCCCACAGTGCCAGAAAAATAATGCCCCCACAGTGCAGATATGCCCCCACAGTGCCAGAAAAATAATGCCCCCACAGTGCCAGAAAAATAAACGGCCCCACACAGTGCCAGACAGATTTTAACTTACCTGTCTGTCACTGACACTGCGGTGCTGCTGGGAGCCGGGAATACTGCTGTGGGCGGGCCGCGGACGGAGGAACAAAACTGTGTGCGCGCTATGCACGCTGCGCGGCGCCGGCGTCCAACGTCAGACGCCGGCGCCGCACAGCGCGCTGCATAGCGCGCACACAAGCGGCCGGGAGTCGGACACACAGAGGCTGGCTCCAGGCAGGAAAATGGCGGCCGCAGCGTGCGGCGCCCTGTAAGAGTGGCGCCCCGCGCGGCCGCTCTAGTCGAACATGCCTGGAGCCGGCCCTGCCGCAGCTACTTACCCAGTGCGACGGATCCAGCGATGAAAGTCCCGGCTGTGACGTCAAACATCCGTCCTCCAAACGCCTGGACACGCCTGCGTTCGCCTTACCACGCCCCGGAAACGGTGAGTAGACGCCCCGATCCTCTTTCCAGCTGTCAATCTTCTTGCGATCGCACCTGCGATCGCTGTCATCGGTCCTGGTGTCGTTGCCCAGTGATGGCCGTAGCTGGGCAACGGCGTGCATGCGCAGTGTGGGTGCCATGCAGCTGCAGTTCTGATCCGTTCGCACCGCAGCACAGAACCGCTGCGTGCGAACGGGTCGGAATGACCCCCTTGGTCAGAAGACTGGCTCTGTTCAGCACCTTGTTCCAGAACAGCTGCTTTAGACCAGTCCTCTCTCAGATCTGTACTCTGGCTAGCTGATGTAACCCGACACCACTCTGCCCTGTACTGTGTTGGTGGGATGTCTCAGGCTCTGTAACTTCCCTTCATCTATTTCTCTGCACTGAATAGCTCTTTATCCTGCCAGACTGAAACTGCCCTTTCCTCGCTAATGAAATAAAGCACTGCCTCTTCCTGTTACTCCTCAGCGTGCCTGCTCTACCTATCAGGTGAGCTCTGTATATTTTCTTTGTGCTCTACAGGTATTAATTCCAGCTCTCTGCCCCTTTATTTGCTCTAAAGAGGCGAGACTTCTGTTCTCCTTTTACTGTGGGCTCATCCTCTTCTCTTCACTCGGTCCAGCCGTATCACACACAATAGCTCCCTGCCTCCAGACACCAGACCCTCGGCTCTAGAAAACACAGACTCCATCTCACCCTCTCTCCTCTTTCAGTCATTACCTCAGGCCATCTATCACTTTTTTTTTTACAGTCTCCGCATGCACAGTCTGCAGCACTGGCCTTCACCGGTTCTACTCAGACAGAACCTTTGAGCAGATTCTGGCCCACATCATTTATTTTCCCACAGTCTCATACAGAGGAAGATATACAGTACTAAGTCTTGGAGAGTGATGAAGTGTATTAATTACCCGCCAATCAAAAATGACAGTTAGGAGCTGATTGGCTGGTACTTTATCTCTCTTCACTGTATCACTCTCCATGGCTTAGTACATCTCCCCTACGGTGTACAAACCGTCTGTATCTTTACGGTCACACAGCTGCCCAGGACCCATTGTTCATCTTGCCCAGCAAGGTAATGCTACCTCATTTTCCACAGCCCTATCACCTGGCCACTTGCTGGCGTCAGACGCATTTTCAACTCTCTCTAGCTCAACTATATAGGGAAGTTTTTCTCTGAAGTGTGCAGGACGGAACTCACATCCTGCTTCGAGGAAAACATCAATTTCAGACTTCTGGATGGGGTTCACCCACTAATATCTTTCACAGTACATAAGCCTGTAACTGGGTTTTCTCAGGTTCCAGCCCACCTTTTAACACCTTTATTTGTGGCACCTGAGTCTCTCTGTCACAATATATATCAACTATTAATCATGGGTAATACTGTAGTTGTATACTAATATTTATATCTCATTTCTTACCGCACAGTTCATATAGTTATAACACATATTACAGTAAGTCATCTACAGTATATGCAATATAAATTTAGTTAACCCTAAATAGGGGTTACACTTAAAATTAATGGATTATGATTAACAAATAGGATTGTGTGTTCTATCTGAACCCTCACATGAGTTTCATACAAAGCATTATCCTATGACCCTTAAATATTTAGACTTAGCTTTCCTCCAGGGAGTCCACATAAAGATTATCAATAGGGCTTACATATCTCACACAAAGAAGAAACATTTTGTCTCAGATGACACAGGATACTATTCATAATGTTTTAGGGAAAATGCATCTTTCCATCACAATATTTGGGAATGCAGGAAAACAGATACATTTTGGAATAAAATCTTAACTTTTAGCAATGTATCTTTTGGGGATTGCAATCATACAAAGACCGTAATCCTATACAGTGCTGTTATTTTGATGTATGATCTCTCTTGACCCTATTAATCAATGTTAAACTCTATTATCATTTATATGGACCGTAGCTAAATTAAAAATGTGATACTAAGAAAGAGAACATCATCTCCTCCTTTTTACATGATGTTGAATCTGAGCTATTACACATGTTATACTATGGTCAGAGGTCAGCCTTACCTGATATGGAAAAAGGGATAGCTACAGGTGTGTCTTTACACATATATGCTGCAGGAGGCTGAATAGTGTAGTATGTACGCATCACAGCAAAGCGTACCCTTCTGCAGCCACAGCTTTCTTTTCTTTGGCTACTGTTCGTGGGAGCGCACGCAACCGCGAACACTGCCGATAAAGAGCACTTTCTAACAATGGGTAGAGAGACCATAGCTCCCCGTTACCTGTTCTTACTGACTCCTGCTGGCTCCGCCTTCTTATTTAAGGTAGCAGGAGCATCGGACCGCACAGTGTATTTACATTTACTATGTAGCGCACGCTCCCGCTATGGTACGCTGTGCCGGGAAATGTAGTAATCTGTACATTTTAGAAATTTATATAGCCACTCTATATACATACACACACACACACACACACACACACACACACACACACACACACACACACACACATATATATTGTGGGGAGAGGGCTTGTGTATCACCACAAATGGCCACTTCTGTGGGAATCAGCTCCCTCCAAGGAAGAAGAGAACAAAGCATGCATATTCTGCAGCTGCAGTGGGGATTTGGAATTCTGGGCTATTGGGATTGCGCAGCTCCAAGTGGGAAAATAGAAGTCTGGGTTTTCCAGCCCTCCCAGAGCCAGCAGAAAGTCAGAAGAAAGAGAGGAGTTTAAAACTCCCATACACCCACTACACGGGCCACTGATGCCTGTTAGCTGCCAGCGAGTAGACTGCAGTTTGTAGTGCCAGAGACTGTTGATATGGCTGTGCCAGGAGAACCTGGTGGATTGTGGCTCTAGGTCATTGCAGCAGAATGACTGTTGAGTGCTAAGACTATACTTTCATTTGTTAATTTTAAGTTATGTACCTGTGTGACCAGGCCCAAGCCTGTGTATGCTACTGTATGTCCAGTGCCTGACGCCTGTAAAGACACTGGGTTTTACCTGAAAACCTGCCTAAGTGTCCTTATTTCAAGTACCTGTTTTACAATGTCTGTCTGCCTGCCTGTCTGCCTGTCTATCTAAATAATCTGTTTTATGTGTACCACAGCAGCACTGGCAGTAGTAGCACATAAATAACCTCCACTACAATAGTATAATTGCTATAACTTTTCAATGCCTTTAAATCAGTGCTATTTTTATGAGGACAAATTAAATAAAGACAATATTCTGTTTAAGATATGTATGTATGTATATATATATATATATATATATATATACAGGTTGAGTATCCCTTATCCAAAATGCTTGGGACCAGAGGAATTTTGGATATCGGATTTTTCCGTATTTTGGAATAATTGCATGCCATAATAGATATCATGGTGATGGAACCTAAATCTCTGCACAGAATGCATTTATGTTACATATACACCTTATACACACAGGCTGAAGGTAATTTTAGCCAATATTTTTTTATAACTTTGTGCATTAAACAAAGTGTGTGTACAGTCACACAATTCATTTATGTTTCATATACACCTTGTACACACAGCCTGAAGGTCATTTAATACAATATTTTTAATAACTTTGAGTATTAAACAAAGTTTGTGTACATTGAGCCATCAAAAAACAAAGGTTTCACTATCTCAGTCTCACTCAAAAAAGTCCGTATTTCGGAATATTCTGTATTTCGGAATATTTGGATATGGGATACTCAACCTGTATATATATATATATATATATATATATATATATACATACATACATACAGTGGGGCAAAAAAGTATTTGGACAGCCACCAATTGTGCAGGTTGACCCACTTAAAAAGATGAGAGAGGTCTGTAATTTCCATCATAGGTACACTTCAACTGTGAGAGACAGATTCTGGAAAAAAAAAACCAGGAAATCCCATTGTATGATTTTTAAACAATTTACTTGTATATTCTTGTGGAAAATAAATATTTGGACACCTACCAAGCAGCAAGATTTCTGGCTCTCACAGACCTGTTACTTCTTCTTTAAGAAGCTCTTCTATCCTCCACTCGTTACCTGTATTAATGGCACCTGTTTGAACTGGTTATCTGTATAAAAGACACCTGTCCACGCCCTCAAACAGTCAGACTGCTACCTCTCCACCATGGCCAAGACCAGAGAGCTGTCTAAGGACACCAGGGACAAAATTGTAGAGCTGCACAAGGCTGGGATGAGCTACTCGACAATAGGCAAGCAGCTTGGTGAGAAGAGATCAACTGTTGGCGCAATTATTAAAAAAATGGAAGAAATACAAGATCACTGACAATTTCCCTCGACCTGGGGCTCCATGCAAGATCTCACCTCGTGGGGTATCAATGACCTTGAGAACGGTGAGGAATCAGCCCAGAACTACACGGGGGGACCTGGTCAATGACCTCAAGAGAACTGGGACCACAGTCACAAAGGTTACCATTAGTAACACACTACATCATCATGGATTGAAATCCTGCAGCGCCCGTGTCCAGGCCCGTCTAAAGTTTGCCAATGACCATCTGGATGATCCAGAGGAGGATTGGGAGAATGTAATGTGGTCAGATGAGAGCAAAATCGAACTTTTTGGTATAAACTCCACTCGCCGTGTTTGGAGGGAGAAGAATGATGAATGGCATTCCAAGAACACCATATCCACTGTGTAGCATGGGGGTGGAAACATCATGCTTTGGGGCTGCTTTTTTGCAAAGGGGACAGGACGACTGATCCATTTTAAGGAGAGCATGAATGGAGCCAGGTATCGTGAGATTTTAGCTAAAAACCTCCTTCCCTCAGTAAGAGCATTGAAGAAGGAACGTGGCTGGATCTTCCAGCAAGTCAATGACCCCAAACACACCGCTCGGGCAACTAAGGAGTGACTCCGTAAGAAGCATTTCAAGGTCCTGGAGTGGCCTAGCCAGTCTCCAGACCTCAACCCAATAGATAATCTGTGGAGGAAGTTGAAAGTCTGTGTTGCCCGACGACAGCCCCAAAACATGACAAAACTACAGAAGATCTGCATGGAAGAGTGAGCCAAAATACCTGCTGCAGTGTATGCAAACCTGGTCAATAACTACAGGAAATGTTTGACCTCTGTAATTGCCAACCAAGGTTATATTGCAAAGTATTGAGTTAAACTTTTTGATTGTCCAAATATTTATTTTCTGCAAGAATATACAAATAAATTGTTTAAAAATCATACAATGTGATTTCCTAGTTTTTTTATTTCAGATTCTGTCTCTCACAGTTGAAGTGTACCTATGATGGAAATTACAGACCTCTCTCATCTTTTTAAGTGGGTCAACTTGCACAACCGGTGGCTGTCCAAATACTTTTTTGCCCCACTGTATATATATATATATATATATATAAAACATGGATGGATGAAGTGCACTCACCAGGCTAGCTTTAAAAATGCAAAAAAGTCACATGTATTTATTTCGCATAGTCGACGTTTCGGCCATAAGCACTGGCCTTTATCAAGACATTTTCAGCATGGCACCAGTATAACCACCACTTCAATCCAAAAAAATTGGAGGGGGGGGGGAGGGAATGGGATAAAGGGGATACATACATATCTGTATAAAAAATTAATTCAATAAACAGTACCACAGTATAGAAAATCACTATTAGATAACACAGGTACTCACATCAGGCATCAGAACAAGAGACATCCTCCTGGGTGACTGAGGAACATATGCCACCAGGACGGGTTTATACATGCCTGTACCTGCAAGTGGGTCACAAGCGGAAGTCCACAAATGTTAATGCAATAAAATACCCTCTAACAACATATCAAACAAACTAATAATGTCACCGCTGCCTACACTCTCATAGCTTATTAAATATAAATACACATCAGCAAACACGGCCAGGGCACGCTCTGTACACAGCAGAAGCACTACCTGCTGAATGCGCTCCGATACCAGAAGCGACATACGTTATATATATAAATTATATCAAAACGCTGCGTTTTGGTCTATTTACCTGCATCAGAGAATTCATAGGTGAACACCGTGTTCTGATGCTGGCGAATAGCTTGGAGGGATGAAGGAAGGGTTTCGGAACCTCACGATAATTGTTCACTCCTCTTCTCCTTGCCAGGAGCTTAACACGGTACGAGTCGATTTTATCCCCAGTTTGCGGTGGAAATTTTTTTTTTTAATTATGCGTTTGTTGGAAAAATCTCAAAAATTGTAATCTCATTTATAATAAAGTGTAAAGTTTTTTAAGAAGCTTATTGCACTATATATTATTTTTCCCTTTTTTATATTCTCTATATAGAGGGGGTCATTCAGACCTGATCGCTTGCCAGCATTTTTTGCAGCGCTGCGATCAGGTCAGAACTGCGCATGCATATGCACTGCAACGCACAGGCGCGTTGCACGGGTACAAAGCAGATTGTTGCTGTACGATGGGTTTTACGAAGAATCCATTCGCACAGCTAATAGCAAGGAGATTGACAGGAAGAAGGCGTTTGTGGGTGGCAACTGACCGTTTTCAGGGAGTAGTTGGAAAAATGCAGGCGTGTCCAAGCGTTTGCAGGGCGGGTGTCTGGCGTCATTTTCCGGCCCTGGTCAGGCTGAAGTGATCGAAGTGTCTGAGTAAGTCCTGGGCAACTCACAAACTGCACAAAGATTTTTAGTACAGCTCTGCTACACATGCGTTCGCACACTTGCACAGCTAAAATACACTCCCCTATGGGTGGTGACTATCTGATCGCAGGACTGTAAAAAACTGCTAGCGAGCGATCAGGTCTGAATGACCCCCAGAGTCTCTACAAGCAATTGTACTATACCCGATGGAGAGGAAGTCTTATTGAAATTCAATCCGAGCAGATTGAGGACAATACCTCTTTTGTGGTTTAGTCTTGTAGAAATCTTTGGACTTTTATCTGTTTTTTGGATTTACCAGGTGATATTGTCATCAATTTGAAATAACTTTTTGATCGTGAAGTTTTAGTACCTATTATACTTTCAGGTGGTAGCGCTCAAGGTGTGTTCAATTTCTCCACTATTTGTTTATTTCATTGGAGGGTGGCATCTGCCGGATTACACCTAGGCAGTTTAATCCATTTAGCGCCATTGTTTTTTCCACATCTTTCAGTTCATTGACATTAGAGTGTGCCTGTGTACACAAGGCATCCCCCATACACATGCATGTTTACTTGCTAGAAAGGAATCGGGGACAGTGGAGGAGCCTGGAGTGCGGCTGCAACTGACTCCATTGTCTCCGTGAGTCCCGCCCCTGAGCAGACTAGACCTGTTTAACCCCTTCATTTACTTCCAAATTTCCTTGGTCTGTTGAACCCACCTAACATAGCTTACATATTTTCCTCTTCCCTTCTCTGTCCTTTGAATTATTCAAGCAATATAATTATAGTTTAATTCAAGTTTTATAATCTACAGTTGTTTCTTTGATGATGGAGTTTTTAGCAGGTGACTATTATCATACTACCACTGTAAACTTCTTGCACTTTGTTTTCTTTGGGGGGGAATTCAATTGTGGGGAAGGATTTCAATTGCCATTGCAGCAGCTTTAAAACACTGGCAACGGCATCACATCTCACACCCCTCGTGCCCCACTGTTCCTCAAATTCATGCCCTTTTGTATGTATCTCCTAGTGCCTAACCCTAACCTCCCCCCACAGCCTAACCATAACCCGCAGCCTAACCATAACTAACCGTTAACACCCTCTTAATGATGACATTTCACATAGTGACATGGTAACTGTAGACCACGTTGACTCCTGAACATGTCAACATTCTAATGTGGGCATTGTGGTGTCGACATTTTGTCCACAATATGACCAGATACAGCACTACAGAGAAGTGATCATTTTAGCCATACAACTTAATGCCTGCAAGCAAAAATAAAATGGAGTTTAATATTGTCTGGTGGGATTGCCTGAGGAGGGCAAGAGCAATAATCCTCAGAGTAATTGGAGAAGCTGCTTTTCCAGGCACATGAGAAAGAAGTCTTTACTACAGTAGAGAAAGCTTGCTCACTCACAGCTCAGTCATTCTCCAAGGATCACACTACTATCTCTTCTAAGATCCTATGTTTTAATGACAGGTTTAATATGCTACCAAGTAGTGATGTGCACCGGACATTTTTCGGGTTTTGTGTTTTGGTTTTGGATTCGGTTCCGCGGCCGTGTTTTGGATTCGGACGCGTTTTGGCAAAACCTCACCGAAATTTTTTTGTCGGATTCGGGTGTGTTTTGGATTCGGGTGTTTTTTTCAAAAAACCCTAAAAAACAGCTTAAATCATAGAATTTGGGGGTCATTTTGATCCCATAGTATTATTAACCTCAATTACCATAATTTCCACTCATTTCCAGTCTATTCTGAACACCTCACACCTCACAATATTATTTTTAGTCCTACAATTTGCACCGAGTTCGCTGGATGGCTAAGCTAAGCGACACAAGTGGCCGACACAAACACCTGGCCCATCTAGGAGTGGCACTGCAGTGTCAGGCAGGATGGCACTTCAAAAAAATTGTCCCCAAACAGCACATGATGCAAAGAAAAAAAGAGGCGCACCAAGATCGCTGTGTGACTAAGCTAAGCGACACAAGTGGCCGACACAAACACCTGGCCCATCTAGGAGTGGCACTGCAGTGTCAGGCAGGATGGCACTTCAAAAAAATAGTCCCCAAACAGCACATGATGCAAAGAAAAAAAGAGGTGCACCAAGGTCGCTGGATGGCTAAGCTAAGCGACACAAGTGGCCGACACAAACACCTGGCCCATCTAGGAGTGGCACTGCAGTGTCAGGCAGGATGGCACTTCAAAAAAATTGTCCCCAAACAGCACATGATGCAAAGAAAAAAAGAGACGCACCAAGATCGCTGTGTGACTAAGCTAAGCGACACAAGTGGCCGACACAAACACCTGGCCCATCTAGGAGTGGCACTGCAGTGTCAGGCAGGATGGCACTTCAAAAAAATAGTCCCCAAACAGCACATGATGCAAAGAAAAAAAGAGGCGCACCAAGGTCGCTGGATGGCTAAGCTAAGCGACACAAGTGGCCGACACAAACACCTGGCCCATCTAGGAGTGGCACTGCAGTGTCAGGCAGGATGGCACTTCAAAAAAATTGTCCCCAAACAGCACATGATGCAAAGAAAAAAAGAGGCGCACCAAGGTCGCTGTGTGACTAAGCTAAGCGACACAAGTGGCCGACACAAACACCTGGCCCATCTAGGAGTGGCACTGCAGTGTAAGGCAGGATGGCACTTCAAAAAAATTGTCCCCAAACAGCACATGATGCAAAGAAAAAAAGAGGTGCACCAAGGTCGCTGGATGGCTAAGCTAAGCGACATAAGTGGCCGACACAAACACCTGGCCCATCTAGGAGTGGCACTGCAGTGTCAGGCAGGATGGCACTTCAAAAAAATAGTCCCCAAACAGCACATGATGCAAAGAAAAAAAGAGGCGCACCAAGGTCGCTGGATGGCTAAGCTAAGCGACACAAGTGGCCGACACGAACACCTGGCCCATCTAGGAGTGGCATTGCAGTGTCAGGCAGGATGGCACTTCAAAAAAATAGTCCCCAAACAGCACATGATGCAAAGAAAAAAAGAGGCGCACCAAGATCGCTGTGTGACTAAGCTAAGCGACACAAGTGGCCGACACAAACACCTGGCCCATCTAGGAGTGGCACTGCAGTGTCAGGCAGGATGGCACTTCAAAAAAATAGTCCCCAAACAGCACATGATGCAAAGAAAAAAAGAGGCGCACCAAGGTCGCTGTGTGACTAAGCTAAGCGACACAAGTGGCGGACACAAACACCTGGCCCATCTAGGAGTGGCACTGCAGTGTCAGGCAGGATGGCACTTCAAAAAAATAGTCCCCAAACAGCACATGATGCAAAGAAAAAAAGAGGCGCACCAAGGTCGCTGGATGGCTAAGCTAGGCGTCACAAGTGGCCGACACAAACACCTGGCCCATCTAGGAGTGGCACTGCAGTGTCAGGCAGGATGGCACTTCAAAAAAATAGTCCCCAAACAGCACATGATGCAAAGAAAAAAAGAGGCGCACCAAGGTCGCTGGATGGCTAAGCTAAGCGACACAAGTGGCCGACACAAACACCTGGCCCATCTAGGTATAGAATGTAGATGGATAGTATACTTAATGACGACACAGAGGTAGGTACAGCAGTGGCCTTCCGTATCGTACTGCTATATATAGTATACTGGTGGTCACTGTGTCAGCAAACTGCAAAACTAAAATGTACCACAGGTATAGAATGTAGATGGATAGTATACTTAATGACGACACAGAGGTAAGCACAGCAGTGGCCTTCCGTATCGTACTGCTATATATAGTTTACTGGTGGTCACTGTGTCAGCAAACTGCAAAACTAAAATGCACCACAGGTATAGAATGTAGATGGATAGTATACTTAATGACGACACAGAGGTAGGCACAGCAGTGGCCTTCCGTATCGTACTGCTATATATAGTATACTGGTGGTCACTGTGTCAGCAAACTGCAAAACTAAAATGCACCACAGGTATAGAATGTAGATGGATAGTATACTTAATGACGACACAGAGGTAGGCACAGCAGTGGCCTTCCGTATCGTACTGCTATATATAGTATACTGGTGGTCACTGTGTCAGCAAACTGCAAAACTAAAATGCACCACAGGTATAGAATGTAGATGGATAGTATACTTAATGACGACACAGAGGTAGGCACAGCATTGGCCTTCCGTATCGTACTGCTATATATAGTATACTGGTGGTCACTGTGTCAGCAAACTGCAAAACTAAAATGCACCACAGGTATAGAATGTAGATGGATAGTATACTTAATGACGACACAGAGGTAGGCACAGCAGTGGCCTTCCGTATCGTACTGCTATATATAGTATACTGGTGGTCACTGTGTCAGCAAACTGCAAAACTAAAATGCACCACAGGTATAGAATGTAGATGGATAGTATACTTAATGACGACACAGAGGTAGGCACAGCAGTGGCCTTCCGTATCGTACTGCTATATATAGTATACTGGTGGTCACTGTGTCAGCAAACTGCAAAACTAAAATGCACCACAGGTATAGAATGTAAATGGATAGTATACTTAATGACGACACAGAGGTAGGCACAGCAGTGGCCTTCCGTATCGTACTGCTATATATAGTATACTGGTGGTCACTGTGTCAGCAAACTGCAAAACTAAAATGCACCACAGGTATAGAATGTAGATGGATAGTATACTTAATGACGACACAGAGGTAGGCACAGCAGTGGCCTTCCGTATCGTACTGCTATATATAGTATACTGGTGGTCACTGTGTCAGCAAACTGCAAAACTAAAATGCACCACAGGTATAGAATGTAGATGGATAGTATACTTAATGACGAAACAGAGGTAGGCACAGCAGTGGCCTTCCGTATCGTACTGCTATATATAGTATACTGGTGGTCACTGGTCAGCAAAACTCTGCACTGTACTCCTCCTATATAATATTAATTATACTGGTGGTCCCCAGTCCCCACAATAAAGCAGCACACTGAGCACAGATATGGAGTGTTTTTCAGGCAGACAACGTAAACTGGTGGTCACTGTCAGCAAAACTCTGCACTGTACTCCTGCTATATAATACAGCTGCTCCCCAGTCCCCACAATTAAGCAGTGTGAGCACAGATATATTATGCAGCACACTGAGCACAGATATGGAGCGTTTTTTTCAGGCAGAGAACGGATAAAACTGGTGGTCACTGATCAGCAAAACTCTGCACTGTACTCCTCCTAACAGCTGCTCCCCAGTCCTCCCCACAGTTAAGCAATAAAGCAATCAAGTTCAACAATAAACGGAGAGGACGCCAGCCACGTCCTCTCCCTATCATCTCCAATGCACGAGTGAAAATGGCAGCGACGCGCGGCTGCTTATATAGAATCCGAATCTCGCGAGAATCCGACAGCGGGATGATGACGTTCGGGCGCGCTCGGGTTAGCCGAGCAAGGCGGGAAGGTTCGAACCTGCCTCGGACCCGTGTAAAATGGGTGAAGTTCGGGGGGGTTCGTTTCCGAGGAACCGAACCCGCTCATCACTACTACCAAGCAAAAGTAGTAGAAAGAAACAATTTGATAGCACAATTATTAAATGTTTAAAGATGGCTATTGGACACATGAGAAGATATAGCGGCTGGTTTAGATTGTGACATCTGAAGGAAGGACATCTCTGAATCTATTATTATTATTTCCTGACAATTTATGGATCAACAGCTTGCTGAGAACAGAGATTACCAGATGAGTATTGCCTGGTAATTTATATGTTTTAAATCCTTTTTTGGTGCTGAAAATCTTTGATACCTTGTATAGTCCTTGGGCCTTCATTACTAGTAAGGGTTTTCCTCGAGTGTTTAGTACTTTTATAGTTTTATTATTTTATTAATGAAAGAGAACATAAATTGTGATGGGTATGCAGATTGTATGGTGCTGTGTTAATGTTCATAAAATAATTTCTTGTCACATACACTTATAAACTGGCATGCCAACTCTCACAGTACAAAAAGCCTGCACAGAGTCGTACATGTACAGTGCTTGTAACTACAAATACTGTAAATAATTGGCCAGCAGTTTAAGGAAGAAACTCAGATCCTTGCATGAATAGTTGTCTCAATGACTCAACTTGAGAGAATGTTGTTGTTTAGGCATCTTAAAATATCACCTTATGGTACAGTATCTGCTTGGTGAACTGGTGTTGTTTGTTAACATCCAAGACTGAACAACAATTATTAATGCTGCTTTCATTGTCTGGTACACCTGAATGGTACTGAATAGGCTATTGTAGTAATCAATGGTGAATAATTATGTTTCAGTATATTGGTTATGAATGATGTTTGCATAATGTCGTGCATAGAAACACTGCAGCAATTAACCATAGACAAAAGGATGAAATACTGCCTTCTACTTAAACGGGTGTAATTAATTAACAAAGCATAAGGCCATGAAAAAATCCACTAGCTGTTCACAGTAAAATAGGATAGTGATCTGTGGAACTGTTGTATTTTGTTAACTGAGTAACTAAAATATTTTTTTTATTATAGGCTGATTATTCATTATTTCATGATTATAAAAAATAAATAATTGTGATGTCATGTAAACAGCAGATTTTTATTAACTGTTCTTGAGTATGTTCTTGAGCATCATTGGTTGTATATGGTTTGGAATGATATGAAGAATCCCTGTTACTTAGCATGGCAGGGGATGATACTCCTTTAGTGATTGTGTAAGAGAGAAATGGGATGTAGTTATGTGACCGGAGGTCAGGAGACCGGCAGTCACAATACCTCTCCTGCAACTCGAGCACTGATTATCCGGACAGTCGGTATGCCGACTAAAAGGGACTATTCCCACTCGTGGGTGTCCACGACACCCATAGAGTGGAAATAGAACCTGTGGCAAGTGCAGCTCGCCACCGAGCCCACAAGGAATTTCGTTGCTCTTGCCCCCACATGTCGGCATTCTGCGGCTGGGATCCTGACGTCGGGTTGTTGACCGCCGGGATCCCGTCAGTAACACATACTCAACGAGAGAAATGAATGAATGGTAGTGTGATAGGCAGCTGGCTAGTTCTACTGGGCCAACAGTATTAATACTGCATCACTGTAGAAAGCTCTAACTTCCAATATTGTTTTGTGGACTTTGTTCTATGCTGACTCTTACTTCTTTTATATGTAAATAGTTTTTTTTTTATTTTATGACCCAAGCTCAGACCATAAAATATAGACAGCATTTGGTTTCACTGTAAATGTTAGAAATCACAGAATGTAATACTGTAAGTGTAACATTTTGCCAAGGAAAGGTTATTGAGAATTTGAAGTTATTGAGAGTTATTGAGATTGCAACTTACAGTATCTGAAAACCCACCTATAAACCCATTTATGATTTACTCCTGACAGAATATGAGAGATGATATACAGTAGCACTACAACATCCCTGGTATGTTCTTAATGATCTTCTGATGCCATTAAACAGAGGTGACTGTTCACTCTTTGGGGGCAGAGATGCTAAGCCTTGGAGAGTGATAAAGTGAAGAGAGATAAACTCTCAAACAATCAGCTCCTGTCATTTGTCAAACGCAGCCTGTAACATGACAGTTAGGAGCTGATTGGCTGCTACTTTACCTCTCTAAACGTTATCACTCTCCAGGGCTTAGTACATCTCCACCTTAATCATCTGGATCTCTCCGCATAATTGATACCAAGCACAATGGAATTTTATTTGAGCACTTGAAAAATTTCTGTGGACTGGATTGCAGAGTCCTTAGCGGGTCCAAGTTGGCAGGTCACAGAATTTGACTTCAGAAATGTCACTGTCAAGTGATGTTCCACAGAGTTTTATCATACTGTACCTTCCATGCTCTTAGCAGCATACATCCTACCACTAGGTGTAAACACCATGGCCTGGTTTGTCACTGCTATGCTTATAATAGTCAACTGTACCTGTACTTTGCTCCAGGTACTAAGATTCCCATACTAGTTTTACAGTAAATGTCTGTTTAGCTGAGCTCCAGAATTAGATAAGTGGTAGCTGCATACTCCTGAATCTTGATAAAACAGAGGTTTTTTTAATATGAGTTCACAATTATACAGTAGATTAATACAACAGCTTTGCCAACAACTTACACTTAGGGGTTTAGGATTGAAAAACACTGATCATTTTGTGGTGTTGTCCTACAATGTGGCTTGATGTTAGGAGGTTTATTTACTAAAGTGTGAGTTTATAGAAGTGGAGCTGTTACCCATAGCAACCAATCAGATACTGTCTATTATCTTCTAGAAGGTGCTAAATAAATAAGTCAAATCTTTGTGGGCGTATGTAGGACTTCTTCATACAATAGCTAACCCTGGATATTGGCAAGATCTAAGACAAGAGGCCCAGGGTCTAACCCAGTGGTGGTTTTAACCAGTGACCCCCTCCACAGGGGTATGGGCTTTGCGGCACCCGGCAAGCAGGTCATGGCCTTCTGGTCAGGTATCCAGTGGTTAGTAGAAATACAAGAGATGATAATTGATACAGTAGGTGGTAGAAAATGCTTGAAGACAATCAATGTTAATCGATGTTTGGAGATTATTGAAGATAACTGATGGCATCGGTACTGGCTAATACTTGAAGACAATCGATGTTGCTCGATGATGAAGATCACTGAAGATAACCGACGGCAATCGGTACTGGAGAATACTTGAAGACAAACGATGGTAATCGATGTCAGAGATCACTGAAGATATCCGATGGCAATCGGTACTGGAGAATACTTGAAAACAATCACTGGTTAAACACTGCTGGGAAGCACTAGAGATCCTAGTGTAGACACAGGGCCTGATTCAGACCTGATCACAGCAGCACATTTGTGCTCTAATGGGCAAAAACATGTGCACTGCGGGGGGGGGGGGGTATAACATGTGCAGAGAGAGTTAGATTTGGGTGGGTAATTGTTTCTGTGCAGGGTAAATACTGGCTGCTTTATTTTTACACTGCAATTTAGATTTCAGTTTGAACACACCTCACCCAAATCTCACTCTCTCTGCACATGTTATATCTTCCCCACCTGCACTGCACATGGCTTTGCCCATTAGAGAACAAATTTGCTGCTGCGATCAGGTCTAAATTAGACCCACAGTACAGATCCTGGGAGGAGCAAACAGGAGCTTGCAGTCACTAAAGGAAGAAGTTGTTCAGGTGACTTCCTATTCCCAGAATCCTGCTTATATACCCACAGGTAACTTGCCTTTGGTGGAGAGAGTCAGCTGAGAGACATCAGCAATCTCATTGGTGGACAGTCCAGTCAGCTGACAGAGCAACATGGCGCCGTGGTGTGTAACGGTCGATACCAGGCCAGATCCTGACAATCTGATTGGTTGCTTTAGTAAATATACCCCCAGGTGTCAGTATTGATCAAATCTTCATTCTTTCATCGGAGGAACATAGCCAGACTGAAGCAGTTGTTCTCCTTAGATTCAAAGATGTATTTGTACACTCATGCTTGGACTGCTGCAATGCACTATCTTCCACTAAAAGAATTGCGCTGATTCCTGGTGACAAAATACAGCTGTCAGGTAATTAACTGAACTGCTCCGTTCCTGCCAGGGCACCCTACTGTCTTCACTAGTTGCTCTAATATGACAAATTTATTTCTTGATTGGCTTAAAGACTTTCAAAGTCCTACATCACCAGGATCAAAGATACTTCAATCAGATTCTGATTGCTTATATTCCCACTTGCTTACTTTGACCCCCAGGTGAAGGACTATTTTAGTAGTGCCTAGAATCTCCCATGCTTCAGTTGGCGGTCAAGCATTTAGCTGTGTGGATCCAACTTCCTGCAACTTACTGCCTCACACAGTTGGCGGGACTTCAACTCTAGAAACCTTCAGAACTCAACTCAAAACTTGCTTTGAATGCCCAAAATGTCAATAGATATTTACCTGTCAGACAGACTAAATAAATAAATATATATATATATATATATATATATACATACATACATATACACACACACACACACACACACACACACACACACACACAAAAATAACATTAACTTGTGTAAGGTATATCAAATTTAAATACCGTATATACTCGAGTATAAGCCGAGTTTTTCAGCACATTTTTCGTGCTGAAAAAGCCCCCCCTCGGCTTATACTCGAGTGATGCTCCAGGACCACAATGAAAAGTACCTGCTTCCGGGTGAGCGGCCAGGGCCGCCATCAAGGGGGTGCTGGGGCCACAACTGTCCCGGGCCCGGCCTCTCTGACAGCGAGTGGAGGGCCCGGGTCGCATGCCACCCGCCAGCGGTGTATTGGGCTGGAGTCTTGCTAGACAGGACCCCTTTCTTATTAGCAGCCACGGCCCGTTCTCAGTGACATCACCGCAGCCGCACTTTGCATGCACAGATCAGGAAAGGCTGAGCTGTGTGACTTTGAAGCGGTGTGTGTTAGCGGCAACGGCGGTGAGGTCCGGCCGGGTGACTGTTCAGCAAGTGAGATACGCGCTGCACTGCCGCCGCTGCTGCTCTTGCTGAACAGTCACCCGGCCGGACCTCACCTCCGTTGCTGCTAACACACACAGCTTCAAAGGCACACAGCTCAGCCTTTCCCGATCTGTGCATGTAAAGTGCGGCTGCGGTGAGCATCATCAGCGACAGTGTAGTATCTCATGGCCCAGCTGCTTAACTTCCCAGTGACGGCTGATAGCTCTGCAAAACAGCAGCACCAATAGTCGTCCCTCCCTCCCAGCTGGCCTGAATGACAGCAGCTGCAGCCAAACAGCCGCCCCAAATACAGCCCTCTCACTTTTTGATGGCTGATGGCGGAACCATCCAATCAGCGGCTGGCACCGCTGAGGCTGAACAACCACTAGAAGTAAAAAGAACGTCCTCCCGACTCCCGGATGTTAGGACCATGCCGAGTGTCGTTTGGGATCCTGTGCTGTGTTTCAGGTACCACCAGTTTATCTATGCAATTTGGTAGTGTCCTGAATAATGTACAAGCAGCAAAGAGTTGATGTGCCCTGGCCGGGGGCTGCTGGCATGTATGTTAGACCCCTCCATGCCTGGGGCACAGTGGGCGGCAAGTTACTCCTCAAACAGGGCTGCAATTGTACATGTGTATGTAGTGTTGTATCAGATGCTGGAGCCGCCAAATACTGTATACATGCAGTTACATGTTTGTGTGTGCATATTATATGTTTGTGTGTGTACGTATATATATATATATATATATATATATATAAATCTTTTCTTGCGCATCAACGTGCTCGCTGTGCGAATGGATGTGTACGGCTAGATCTGCATTTCCCACCCTAGGCTTATACTCGAGTCAATAAGTTTTCCCAGTTTTTTGTGGTAAAATTAGGTGCCTCGGCTTATATTCGGGTCGACTTATACTCGAGTATATACGGGTAAGTATATTCCTGGTGCCACAAATTAGTTGGGAAACAGTGTGGTCTCCTGAAGTACAAATGTTGCCTGGATCACTGCCAGTGAATGGTTTGCAAAGCATAATTGCTGACTAATTATTATGGTTTAAGATATTGTAAGTCATAAGACATTTTCTTCCTTATTCTGCTGCAGGGACATTTTGACATAGCAGTTTTTTGTAATTTACTTTTGGAGTGAGTGAGCCATAGTTCCTAGCAAGCAGCAACAGCATATAAACTTAGATATGATAATTAAACTGTTTCAGCCAATGTTACATAAAAAGAGGTTAGACAAAGGTTGAATAAATTGTGATTACCAGTAAAAAAAAACCACATTAAAAATAACTTTTTCCCTTAGTCAATGCCTATTTCCATGAAACTGATGAAAATTACTGTCATGATTAAGTCTCTAGGTGGAATTGCACCATTAATCCATAGTGAGTGAACCTATTTCCTGTAGATTTTATGAATTTGATAACAAACACATGAAAGACAAATTCAGACTGAACAAAGTTCTAGCTACACATAAAGTAAAAAATGCTAATTTGACAGTTTGGTGGATTTGCTTATCATAAGGTGAATTAATTGCCTGCTAGGCATAAAGGGTACATCTTAAAAAGACTCATGAGTAGACAGAATCTCACTGTTAAATCAAAAGTTCTTCTTGAGGACTCAGGATTCCTTACAGGTACATGATTAAAGCCTGCACTGAGATCTAAGTTCCACACAAAATATATACAGGTGAAGTTTGGAATCCAAATATAAATGCTCTCTGACATATTTTTGCACTTGTTAGAGGTGCCAAACAGCAACGAAACTGCAGAGCTACCAGTGTCTCGAGAATTGGTCTGTATCTACACTTGAAAGATTTAAACATCCAAAGCTGCAAGGTACACTGTGCTGTCTATATAGGTTTGTTTCATTACACTGATTTTTATTATTCCAGCAATATCTAATTAATATTGTCCAGTAGGTCTGGATTTCAGTATTTGGTCAACGGGCATTACGACCCAGAAAAATGCACAGAAGCTGCAGATTTTATTTTGAACAAATATATAATTTTTTGCAACTGTACCTACTGTACCTTGGGGCATATCCCAATTCTGCTCATTTGCGTCTGTTCTTGATAAAGAATGGCAATAACAGTTTGTGAATGTTTAGTCTGAGAATAAAAGTACATGTCTACAAATGTAATCTCTACATAGTATCTTTTCATATTCTGGCAACCCTGCAATTTGTTATTTCTCTCTTGTCTTTTTAAAATACAGCTCATTTAATTCTTATTCATGTTATAAAGAGCTCTTGACATAAAAGGGACACTGAGGTTGGGTTTATTACATGTGTCACAAGTATACAGTTTTATTTATAATTATATTGGCTCATTTTCACATAATAATGAGCTTTATTTATAAAATGTGGCATTTTATAGTGGAAGCACATAACAAAGGACATTCCATTTACAGTAGTGGCCAAGGTCCAATTGCTGCCACCTCCAAGGTAGGGTGAATATCTGGCTGTTATACGCAGATAAAAAGTGTTTTGGGAACATTTCCAAATATACACAGACTCTGCTGCTTACAGCTCATTAGAATGTCTCATCCAGCAAAATGAAAACTCCTTTGTGTATTTGTATACAGTTAAGCACATTATCACATATATACCACATTTAGCTTGTAATGCCTATCATAAGGAACACAAATGTGCTCCTGCTACCATTAACATCATATTTCCACACTAATTAATGCATTTGTGCATTAATGCATGTTAAAGCAAGTTCAATGACACCACATCATGAGATGCCTCTGGGATCTGAGCCCTGAAGGGGCACCTGTATGGAGTTAACTACGATATGCCGGCGGTCGGGCTCCCGGCGACCAGCATACCGGCGCCGGGAGCCCGACCGCCTGCTAACCGACAGTGTGGCGAGCGCAAATGAGCCCCTGGCGGGCTCGCTGCGCTCGCCATGCTACGGGCACGGTGGCACGCTACGCGCGCCACACTATTTTATTCTCCCTCCAGGGGGGTTGTGGACCCCCATGAGGGAGAATAAGTGTTGGTATGCCGGCTGTCGGGATCCCGGCGCCGGTATACTGTGCGCCGGGATCCCGTCAGTCGGCATACTGAACACCACCCCCTGTATGTACAGCAGCACTTGCGTGGTTCGCAGTGGGATCCAAGTGTGACCGATGCTCTTCCAACGGAGCTCTGCGGCACCTCCACTGCAGTTAATTGGCTCTGTCCCAGGAGCCCTGCTGACACCTGCAATTGGGGATAGTATGGCTCCTGCCTTGTACAGCACAGCCTGCACTGCAGATGCTTCTGGACTGTGAGATGGGACCTGCCAGTGAACCACTGGCGTGCGCAGCACATTTTATTAGGGGGTGCACCGTCGGAGGGGTGTGTCTAGCACCGCCTTTTGGGCGTGTCTAGCACCATCTACTGATGGTCAACACATATAAAATATCCACCTTTGTACCAATTGTAATAAAGCAGATACATTGTCAGATGTTGTGGTGTGCACCAAACAAACACCCCTGATGGCACTCACTGCAATTACACTGCTCCTCCTCAGCCTGGTCTGGCTCTCCCTCTCTTTCCCCTGCAAGCTGCAGCAGCTTACTTACAAGTCACTCACTCACTGACACTGACAGTCGCAGACTAGTACTGCTGCTGCTGGAAAAATGAGTGACGTGTCAATGCTGCTGCCGGCCATCTGCCAGTATTGAATTTGTCTTCCTAAGAGGAACGCTGGCTGCATGCTGATCCTCATCAGTGGCTGGCGTTGGCATAGCATAGAAGGAGAGAACTGTGTATGTGGCGGGTGGGCATGCGAGCAGCATGACGTAATCACGTCACATCACGCTGTTTTTGTACATGGAGGTGGAGCTGGGAATTTGAAAGCCGGTGTCAGTGGCACCCTTGATTAACCCAGGCGTCCGGTCAGTAATGCAGTCCTGACAGGGTGCAACGCAGAGGGGACAGTAATCAGCCTGCTTGGCGATCACTGCATCAGGCATGTGAGATCAGGGTGCCAGACATTAGGGGGTGCCTGTGCGCACGAGGCACCCCCCCTGCGCACACCTATGCAGTGAACGCTGATTCTGCATGCTGCAGACAGCTGAATCACAGCATAGCTGAAGCCCTGACAATTTCTCTCTCTCTCTCTCTCTCTCTCTCTCTCTCTCTCTCTCTCTATATATATATATATATATAGATATATATATCTCTGTGGAGCGCTCTTTTTTAATGATTTAAATAATCTGATTGAAATATTTTTACCAAATATTTATAAATGTTCATTATCATTTCCTTTTTATGCAAATGTGAATTTGAATTACATTGTCTTAATAATAAAAAGATGTATGTGTTTTAAATACGGGTGTCTATATGTGTAAGGTCATCCTCTCTTTATAAATATTTGGTAAAAATATTTCAATCAGATTATTTAAATTATTAAGAAAGAGCGCTCCACAGAGATATATTTATTTGTTTCTATTTTGTTGATCTCTATCGACAAGGGATCTTCTCTGTGTTGAAGCTTGCCTATTGAAAAGAAGTAGTATTAAATAAATTGATTTAGAACATACTAACTGATATAGAGTAAATAAAACAACAGTAGTTATAGATTGAGAGCGCATTAAGGAACTTTGTTATTTTTTATATATATATATATATATATATATATATACACACGCACACACCATATTTGTTTTCCTTTTTTTTTTTTTTTTTTTTTTTTTAGGGATGACTCAGAGTGACTGGGAATAACTTACTCCCCTGATTCAATGGCACCACATCACAAAGCAAGAAAAAAAAACATCTTATACATACTGTAGAAGCTTCCAATTTTCCCACATCCTTAAATTATATCAGATTGTAGAATATAGAGTACATTTTGTCATTATTGCTTTATCAAGCTACAGAGGCAGGAGTGCTCTATCCACAGATCCTTGAATAGGCCAGGCCATATTTTCATTTTCAAACTGGTTTGGATATAAAATTCAAACGTCACATAATTTTGAATGCTAACAGAGAACCTTGATTTGGAAACAGTAGTGTTCAAGCTATATATATATATATATATTTTTTTTTTTGTACAATTAAATATTTAAATAATGTTTAAAAATACATCTTATAACACAAATTTGTCTCGATGATAGACTGGATACCTTAAAAACAAATGTAACTTTTAACTTGAATAGTAAATGCAAAGTGCAAGTTACACATTTTGATCCTCAAATTTGAGTTTGATGTCTATTGACAGCTGTTTATGACCAATGAGCCAGTTAAATTTGATCTTTTGTACATAATTCTGTCTCTCTGTGTACTTGTTACAATAACATTGCTAGTAATGTGTTATATACAGTTCTACTGAATAACAAAATGTTAACACTAGCAAAATATGTTTCGATCATGGGCTGAGAGTTGTGGTATTGATATAATCCATTCTTAATCATAGCAAATAGTACATCTTACATTAGCCCTGATGTAACAAAATGGTAACTAACTACGTCATGCACATATTATATGCTCACGTGTATACTCTAAGAAAAAACATTGGCCCTCATTCCGAGTTGTTCGCTCGCAAGCTGCTTTTAGCAGCATTGCACACGCTAAGCCGCCGCCTACTGGGAGTGAATCTTAGCTTATCAAAATTGCGACCGAAAGATTCGCAATATTGCGAAAAGACTTCTCTGTGCAGTTTCTGAGTAGCTCGAGACTTACTCTTCCAGTGCGATCAGTTCAGTGCTTGTCGTTCCTGGTTTGACGTCACAAACACACCCAGCGTTCGGCCAGACACTCCTCCGTTTCTCCAGCCACTCCCGCGTTTTTCCCAGAAACGGTAGCGTTTTTACACACACTCCAATAAAACGGCCTGTTTCCGCCCAGAAACACCCACTTCCTGTCAATCACATTACGATCACCAGAACGAAGAAAAAACCTCGTAATGCCGTGAGTAAAATTCCTAACTGCATAGCAAATTTACTTGGTGCAGTCGCACTGCGGACATTGCGCATGCGCATTAGCGACTAATCGCTCCGTTGTGAGAAAAAAATCACGAGCGAACAACTCGGAATGACCCCCATTGTTGTCTGTTAATAATTTCTCCCCATTGAAGCCATGCGTTATCTTGCTACCGAGTCCTATAAATGTATTGATTTTATTTGATTCAAGAGTGACATAATAGCTTGATTATAAACCATTGCATTTGACCCGTGAAGCATGTTTTGAATGATTGTTCTTGCAGCAGAAACAGTTGCACAGCTATCTGCAATTTCCAGATCTGATTTTAACATGCAAAGGATCTTATACAGCTTTTCATTGTCATTTTAACAGTAATAAAAACCACCCAGAATTGCTTCATCTTCTACTTTTTATGGGGGAGGGGGGACCTTGGACTGCACACACTAATTACAAATATGAGAGGTGCTATCATGCTGAGACTTGTAATTCCACAAAGAAAGATAATATAATTTCGATGCACACTCTATAGTATCAAACACTGGTAATCAGAATAATTATAATAAACTCTGCAATCTAACATCGAGCAAAATCAAGGTGCTTGTCATACTTTTTGGCCAAAGAATATCGGTCCACCGACCAGTGTCAAGGTCAGCGTCGGACTGGCTGACCGGGGAACCGCCTACTGTCCATTTTTGCCTGGACAAAGTTTAGAAGCAACTGGCTCTTTACACTTGCTACCTGCATCGCAGGCAATTGCAGTTGTGAGTGCAGAGAACCGGGTGCCTCTAAACATTGTCCTGGCATAAATGGACAGTAGGCAGTTCTCCTGTCAGCCAGTCCAATGCAGGTCCAGGTGACCGTGTCTGGTGGGTCTTTAACACTAAGTTTAAGTCCAGGGCACAGGATCCCACCAAGCCAGTGGGGACCAGCCGCCCCAGGGCAGCACACACAAATAAGCCACAAGATGATAATGACCTACAGTACTGTATGTTCTACATTTCTCTAACGTCCTAGTGGATGCTGGGGACTCTGTAAGGACCATGGGGAATAGACGGGCTCCGCAGGAGACAGGGCACTTTAAGAAAGAATTAGGAATACTGGTGTGCACTGGCTCCTCCCTCTATGTCCCTCCTCCAGACCTCAGTTAGAATCTGTGCCCGGACGAGCTGGGTGCACTTTAGTGAGCTCTCCTCAGCTTGCTAGATAGAAAGTATTTTATTAGGATTTTTTTATTTTCAGAGAGATCTGCTGGCAACAAACTCTCTGCTACGTGGGACTGAGAGGAGAGAAGCAGCCCTACTAACTGCGGATAGGTCGTGCTTCTTAGGCTACTGGACACCATTAGCTCCAGAGGGATTGAACACAGGAACGCACCCTTGGTCATCCGTTCCCGGAGCCGCGCCGTGATCCCCCTCGCAGAGCCAGAAGCCAGAAGCCGGCGTGAGAAGCAAGAAGACTTCAAAAGCGGCGGCAGAAGACTCCAGTATTCATATGAGGTAGCGCACAGCACTGCAGCTGTGCGCCATTGCTCCCACATTACACCCACATACTCCAGTCACTGTAGGGTGCAGGGCGCAGGGGGGGGCGCCCTGGGCAGCAATTAGAGACCTCTTGGCAAAGTGGGCATATATACAGTTGGGCACTGTATATATGCATGAGCCCCCGCCATTATTTTACACAAAATCGCGGAACAGAAGCCCGCCGCTGAGGGGGCGGGGCTTCTTCCTCAGCACTCACCAGCGCCATTTTCTCTCCACAGCTCCGCTGAGAGGAAGCTCCCCAGGCTCTCCCCTGCAGAAACACGATAGAAGAGGGTGAAAAGAGAGGGGGGGGGGGCACATAAATTTGGCGTAAAAACAATATATACAGCAGCTACTGGGTTAACACTACGTTACTGTGTGATTCCTGGGTCATATAGCGCTGGGGTGTGTGCTGGCATACTCTCTCTCTGTCTCTCCAAAGGGCCTTGTGGGGGAACTGTCTTCAAAAAGAGCATCCCCTGTGTGTGTGGTGTGTCGGTACGTGTGTGTCGACATGTCTGAGGTAAAAGGCTCCCCTAAGGAGGAGATGGAGCTAATATATGTCTGAGAGGGTGTCTCCGTCGACAACGCCGACACCTGTTTGGATATGTGTAAGTGCTAAGGTGAATTTATTGCACAAAAGATTAGAGAACAGACAGGAAATCTACCCATGTCTGTCCCTAGGGCGCAGAGACCTTCAGAGTCTCACAATGCTCACTATCCAAAATAATAGACACTGATATCAACACGGAGTTTGACTCCAGTGTCGACTACGATAATGCAAAGTTACAGCCAAAATGGCAGAAAAGTATTCAATATATGATTATTGTAATAAAGATGATTTGCATATCACTGATGACTCATCTGTCCCTGACACAAGGGTACACATTTTAAGGGGAAGAAAGCTGAGGTAAATTTCCCTCCTCTCATGAGGAAAAAGAGCGGGAATCTCCAGACAAGAGACTGCAGCTTCCCACAAAGAATTCTCAGGCAGTATCCTTTCCCCACTAGGGCCAGGATGTGATGGGAATCTTCCCCTAGGGTGTCACGTTTGCCCAAAAGGTAGCCCTGACGTAACAGATATTCTTCGGGATCCTGCAGATAGCGTGCACATTTTGGTACGCTATTCAGATCGGCGATTGTGTCGGCATGGGTTTATAGCGCTGTGGCAGCGTGGACAGGTACCTTATCAGCAGAAATTGAGACCCTAGTATGTATATATATATATATATATATATATATATATAGAAAAGATACTGTCTTAAGAGATATATATCATAAAACATGCCCAAATAGACATGAGTATACTGGGTCCCAGAGGCAAAGCTATGTCGATTTCTGCTGGACGTATCCTGTAGAATATGCAATGGACAGATGATGCCAACTTAAGTGGCATATGGAAGGCTGAGGATTGTGTGGAGAAAGGTTCTCGGACCTGGTCTCCACAGCTATAGCTGGTAATTCTGATATTTTGCCTTGTATTCCTGCACAGCCTAGGAAAGCACGTCATTATCAAATGCAGCCTTTCAAACAAAGAAACAAGAAAGTCCGAGGTGCGTCCTTTCTTGCCAGAGGCGGGGGCAGAGGAAACCAGCTGCACAACACAGCTAGTTCCCAGGAACAGAAGTCCTCCCCGGCCTCTACAAAATCCACCGCATGTCGCTGGGGTTTCACAGGCGGAGCTAGGCCAGGTGGGGGGCACGCCTTCGTAAGTTCAGCCACAAGTGGGTTCACTCCCTGTTAGATCCCTGGGCAATAGATATTGTGTCTCAGGGATACAAGCTGGACTTTGAGAAGATGCCTCCTCACTGACGGCCCTGCCGGCTTCCCCCCCCCCCCCCCGAGAGGGAAACAGGGTTAACTGCAATTCACAAATTGTATCTTCAACAGGTGAAGCTCAAGGTTCCCCTCCTTTAACAAGGAGGGGGTTATTATTCGACCATGTTGTAGTCTCGAAACCAGATGGTTCAGTCAGACCCATATTGAATTTAAAATCCCTGAACATATACTTGAAAAGTTCAAGTTCAAGATGGAATCGCTCAGAGCGGTCATCGCAAGCGAGGGGGATTTTATGGTGTCTCTGGACATAAAGGATGCTTACCTTCATGTACCCGTTTATCCACCTCATCAGGAGTACCTCAGATTTGTGGTACAGGATTGTCATTACCAATTCCAGACGTTGCGGTTTGGTCTGTCCACGGCACCGAGAGTATTTACCAAGGTAATGGCAGTAATGATGGTGCTCCTGCGAAAGCAAGGAGTCACAATTATCCCATACTTGGACGATCTCCTCATAAAGGCGAGGTCCAGAGAGCAGTTGCTGATTAGTGTAGCACGCTGTCGGGAAGTGTTACAACAGCACGGCTGGATTCTGAATATTCCAAAGTCGCAGCTGATTCCTACGACGCGTCTGCCCTTCCTGGGCATGATTCTGGACGCAGACCAGAAGAAGGTTTTTCTCCCGACGGAGAGGCTCAGGAACTCATGACACTGGTCAGTGACCTCTTAAAACCAAAACAGGTGTCAGTGCATCACTGCACGAGAGTCCTGGAAAAGATGGTGGCGTCATATGAGGCCATTCCCTTTGGCAGGTTCCATGTGAGGACCTTTTCAATGGGATCTGTTGGACAAGTGGTCCGGATCGCATCTACAGATGCATCGGCTGATCACCCTATCCCCCAGGGCCAGGGTGTCTCTTCTGTGGTGGCTGCAGAGTACTCACCTTCTCGAGGGCCGCAGGTTCGGCATTCAGGACTGGGTCCTGGTGACCACGGATGCAAGCCTCCGAGGGTGGGGGGCAGTCACTCAGGGAAGAAGTTTCCAAGGGCTGTGGTCAAGTCAGGAGACTTGCCTTCACATCAATATTCTGGAACTAAGGGCCATATACAACACCCTAAGTCAAGCGGAGACCCTGCTTCGCAACCAATCGGTGCTGATTCAATCAGACAACATCACCGCAGTGGCTCATGTAAACCGCCAAGGCGGCACAAGGAGCAGGGTGGCGATGGCGGAAGCCACCAGAATTCTTCGATGGGCGGAGAATCACGTACGAGCACTGTCAACAGTGTTCATTCCGGGAGTGGACAACTGGGAAGCAGACTTCCTCAGCAGGCACAACCTCCACCCGGGAGAGTGGGGACTTCATCAAGAAGTCTTTGCGCAGATTGTAGGTCGGTGGGAACTGCCACAGGTGGATATGATGGCATC
The DNA here is from genome assembly GCF_028390025.1 of Pseudophryne corroboree. Taxonomy (NCBI): domain Eukaryota; kingdom Metazoa; phylum Chordata; class Amphibia; order Anura; family Myobatrachidae; genus Pseudophryne; species Pseudophryne corroboree. Next base: position 933,869,713 of record NC_086444.1, on the reverse strand, counting down.
CTGACTCAACAAAAAGCTACAGAGGTATTGCGCCAGGTCAAGAGACCCTCAGGCGATAGCTGTGGACGCACTGGTGACACTGTGGATGTTCCAGTCGGTTTATGTGTTTCCTCCTCTTCCTCTCATACCCAAGGTGCTGAGAATCATAAGAAAAAGAGGAGTGAGAACAATACTCAGTGGGCAGTACGGATGGTGTAATGGTTAGCATTACTGCCTCACAGCACTGAGGTCATGGGTTCGATTCCCACCATGGCCCTAACTGTGGGGAGTTTGTATATTCTCCCCGTACTTGCGTGGGTTTCCTCCGGGTACTCCGGTTTCCTCCCACAATCCAAAAATATACTTGTAGGTTAATTGGCTCCCAACAAAATTAACCCTAGCATGAATGCGTGTGCGTTTACATGTGATAGGGAATATAGATTGTAAGCTCCACTGGGGCAGGGACTGGTGTGAATGACCGAATATTCTCTGTAAAGCGCTGCGGAATTTGTGTGCGCTATATAAATAACTGGTAATAAATAAATAATACTCATTATTCCGGATTGGCCAAGAAGGACTTGGTATCCAGAGCTGCAAGAAATGCTCACAGAGGACCCATGGCCTCTGCCTCTAAGGCAGGGACCTTGTCTGTTCCAAGACTTACCGCGGCTGCGTTTGACGGCATGGCGGTTGAACGCCGGATCCTAGTAGAAAAAGGGATTCCGGATGAGGTTATTCCTACGCTAATAAAGGCTAGGAAGGACGTGACAGCTAAACATTATCACCGTATACGGCAAAAATATGTTGCTTGGTGTGAGGCCAGGAATGCCCCTACAGAGGAATTCCAGCTGGGCCGTTTCCTTCACTTCCTACAGTCGGGAGTGACTTTGGGCCTAAAATTGGGGTCCATTAAGGTCCAGATTTCGTCCCTATCCATTTTCTTTCAAAAAGATCTAGCTTCTCTACCTGAAGTTCAGACGTCTGTTTGTGCCTCCAGTGGCACCTTGGGATCTTTACGTGGTGTTGAGTTTCCTGAAATCACACTGGTTTGAGCCACTTAAAACCGTGGAGTTAAAATATCTCACGTGGACGGTGGTCATGCTATTAGCCTTGGCTTCGGCAAGGCGTGTGTCAGAATTGGCGGCTTTGTCACATAAAAGCCCCTATTTGGTTTTCCATATGGACAGGGCAGAATTGCGGACTCGTCCGCAATTTCTGCCAAATGTGGTGTCATCTTTTCATATGAACCAACCTATCGTGGTGCCTGTGGCTACTCGTGACTTGGAGGATTCCGAGTTACTGAATGTAGTCAGGGCTTTGAAGGTTTATGTAGCCAGAACGGCTAGAGTCAGGAAAACTGAGTCGCTGTTTATCCTGTATGCATCCAACAAGCTGGGTGCTCCTGCTTCAAAGCAAACTATTGCTCGCTGGATCTGTAACTCGATTCAGCAGGCTCATTCTGCGGCTGGATTGCCGCTTCCAAAATCAGTAAAAGCCCACTCCACAAGGAAGGTGGGCTCTTCTTGGGCGGCTGCCCGAGGGGTCTCGGCATTACAACTTTGCCGAGCGGCTACTTGGTCAGGTTCAAACACTTTTGCAAAGTTCTACAAGTTTGATACCCTGGCTGAGGAGGACCTTGTGTTTGCTCATTCGGTGCTGCAGAGTCATCCGCACTCTCCCACCCGTTTGGGAGCTTTGGTATAATCCCCATGGTCCTTACGGAGTCCCCAGCATCCACTAGGACGTTAGAGAAAATAAGATTTTACTTACCGGTAAATCTATTTCTCGTAGTCCGTAGTGGATGCTGAGCGCCCGTCCCAAGTGCAGACTTCTTCTGCAATACTTGTACATAGTTATTGCTTAAATAAGGGTTATGTTATGGTTGCATCAGGGTTATCTGATGCTCTGTTGTTATTCATACTGTTAACTGGGTAAGTTTATCACGAGTTATACGGTGTGATTGGTGTGGCTGGTATGAGTCTTACCCTGGATTCCAAAATCCTTTCCTTGTACTGTCAGCTCTACCGGGCACAGTTTCCTTAACTGAGGTCTGGAGGAGGGTGTCAAAGTCAGAAAAATGTCTCAATGCACGTTGCCATATTTGCACCGCACACTGGTCCGCGCTGCGCGTGCGTACGCTCTCCCGTGGAGGCGCATACCCGCAATAGCGTGCACTCGCAGGCGCGGTATGCGTATTTACGGTAGAGTTTATGTGGTCGTAGCGTGCGACTCATTCGTTACATATTTTCACAATTAATGTAGTTTATAGATCACGGTCCCTTTGATAGATTCTGAAAGTTTGGTTAAAATACAATGTCCCAGAGCTGAGGAATCCCTCTTTATATCGTACGAAGGGTCTAACAGGAATCATACAGCAGTGTTTGGTACCCATCGGAAGAGTATTTAATTAGCAATATTCCGGTGTTGGTTTGGAGCGTATTAATCGCTCGTGCGAATAGTTATGGACATAAGAAGTTTATGTCCATTTCTATTATTTACACATACTCAGGTATGCGGCGGGAAACCCAGTTTCCCACCCACCTGAGCTGTTGGAAATCGTCACAGCCCACCTGTATGAATCACCCTATGACCTTTTGTTATGATGCAGGGCCGAATTCCTTCGGCCAATGGACAATGGGATTGTAGGACCAGGAGATTGCATTGTGTGTGGGGCATAAATAGGCAGGCCGACCACATCCAGCTCTCACTCTCTCATCAACGGTTATCTGCTGATAGCCGGGAGCTGGATATCGAGGCGCAGGCGATCATACCCTTTGTGCGTAAGTTTCTCTCCGTAATCATTGTCTTTCTGTGAGCCAATTTCTCTCTCTCTCCTCTTTTCTCTTATATCTCTCATAGTATTATAGTATTGTACTGTATTGCATTTAGGTCAGTGTAGTATTGTCTTTTTGTATTTATTGTTTAGTTCTGTGGTTAGGAAGTCTCTGTTATATTGTAGTGTATCATTTGTACTGCTATCCCCTTTTTCAAGTATATTAGATATAATACAGTTAATAGGCTTTGGAACCTAAACCAGTATCTGTGTATTTCCTATAGTGTTAAGTGTTCACTTGAGCGTCGGTGACGCTCAAGCAGCTTTGTAGTTAGTCAGGTTACACAAGGTTGCATTTACGCCCTGTACTCACATTAAGGTATTCAGTGTATTTCATTGGTATAAGGTTTTAACATAAAGGTATAGTGTTGTGAGCGTCTGCATCGCTGGTGACCTCCCCGTGGTCTCGAGCGTACGCTACGCTACAGCGAATCATTCCCCTAGTCATAACCAATAACGTGTCCTGTGATCACTGGGCCGTGAGCGAACGTGACGCTTGAGCGTCTCGCCTACGGCTGAGCGATCGCTACGCCAATAGCGTACCATTACGGTACTTCTTAAGTAAACAGCGTACAGTGTTCTTAGCTTCATAAAGGGTTGTTTAACTTTATACGACAAGGAATTTAGCATTGTCAATTGGGGACTCGTCCTATCCTTCTCATATCTGCACTAGGTAGATCAGCAGACATTATCCCCCAGCAAAGGGTGGGAGATTGTCTCATAGTGCTGGCGGGATAAGCGTCTGCTTCGCTTAGATAAAGAGTGCTGAAGGAACCCGGTAACCGGAAGTAAGAACAAAACGCTTGTGTCTTTTTTAAAACTGTTTTATTTCTCTTCTGTCTTGCGTATACACGCACGCATACATATATCTGCATTTCTATTTCATTTTCGTATATCACTATTCCTGTTTGCCAATTTTATAGTTGATAGAAAGTGCAAAAAGAGATTTGCTGTTATTTCATAGTAGAGGTAATAGTTAAAGTATAGACCAACACACGGCTTGTCTGGGAGATAAGACAGTCAGTGTGGTGTGCGGTAGATGATCAGGGATCATTTACATTGATAAAAGTATATATTGTGTTACGGTGGATCCTTTGCATTGCGTACACGTGTCGCTAACAAAGACTAGCGTACGCAATCCAAAAGGCAGACGCACGCAGCGTTCATTACGCAACGTAGCGTCTGGTTACGCCCACGTAGCTCGTCACGAAAAGTTGAATTAGCGCAAAGCGATAATTAGCGCAAAGGCGATAAGTAACGCACAGCGGTAGATAACGCGACGCGGTAAATAACGCAAATCTATTTTTGGAAAAATCTGAAATTTAGTTTAACAGATCCTGCTCCTAATTGGTAACACTTTTGGCCTAAAGACAATTTCTGCGCATAAATAGATATAGAAACAAAAGTGTACATGTGTTGAGTGAGTGTGTTTTGTATACAAAAGTTTATATAACTTTAAGGTGGAACCAAAAGGAAAGCCGGGTACTCGTCAAGGGACATACGTGTAAGTGACATATACGGTGGCTAGGGAGGCATCCCTGGTTAAATAATATTTGAGCATTAGAGTATAGCGGACCATAAGGTAACAAGACCAGGAGGTCATAAGGTAACAAGACCAGGAGGTCATAAGGTAACAAGACCAGGAGGTCGTAAGGTAAAAGGTCCGCTATAAAAGTCCAGTGGCACAACGCCTGGGGTGTTGGTGCAGAACCCATATAGGCCATAAGCTCTTGCTGAAGGAATCGCGGCCGGAAACATCGATTCCATTGATCTTTCAGTACATGACAAGTAGTGCTCGTGTACTGAACGATTGGACCGCACGTAATTGTGTGCAGTAGTTAGTAATCTGACCTAATACCATTAGAGTAAAGTGGTCACAAACGCTATTTGCACATTCTGACGTGATTTGTGTAATTTTTTATTTTTGGAAGGGAAGTTCGCTGGTCACTCAGGAACTATCCAACAACCGATACTTGCTGGGGAACGCGCCCCAGTAAATAAAGGTTCACAGGGGCCCTAGGTTGGGTACAGCAGCTCTGGTTACAGTGATTGCAGTACTGGCCAACGTGGGCGAGAAGTAAGTGGGGTACTTGATAAACCACCACCGCCGGCCTGCCCAAGGACATCTTGGTTTGTTTGTAAGGGTTCGCTGAAAACCTTGAGATAAAGATCCAAGGAGGAATAAGCAACGCCTGCAGATTATGGGGGCCATTTGTTCCGGTAGGGGGCGATCAACCTCGGTTCGGGTTGATTCAGAGAACCGACCAGTTGGGTCGGCACGATATGTAATGTGTGAAAAATACGGTAGTCACACAGAGGTTTTATGTGATGAATGGGAGAGAATGACTGTACAAGACAGGGACAAATTCCCAAGAATAGGTAGCTTCAGTCCAGAAGTGTTACAAAATTTAAGGAGGAGGATATGTCTCGTAAAATCAGCAAAGAGACGAATTCAGCATCATGATTATTCACAGTTATGGCACCAGGAAGGTGAGATACAGAGAGGTTTGGCTCTGGCGGCGGGATCTGGGGCAGTCAGGAAGTTGATTGCCACAGCTCCTCCTCCACCATACATTGCAGGAGAGAAGTTGATTGCGGAGAGAAACGCACTGGGTTGTAAAACACAAACTCTTAGTAACACTGTAAATGTTAATGATGTTAACCAAATAACTCATGCAAGTATTAACCCGTGCAAGTTGTACCCTGTTTTGAACCTTCCTCAGGAGTGTGATCAAGAAGACGATTCAGCAACAATTTCAGCTCTCTCTCTTGCAGCCACCATAGCAGAGACCACAGTAGGCACAGCGACACCCACGAGATTAGTGAAAGCCCCTAGCGGAGGGATAGGTGAGGTCGTGTCAACGGGTAAGTACGGCACCATGCACTACACTGAAACAATTGTACCACAACAAGCAGTAGAATCTACACAGGAAGAGGCTGTTAGAATTGCTCCTGTAAGGGTAATAGCAGTTCCCAATGGAAAAACAGATGTGTCTGGAGCCACTCCCATAAGGAACATTGCCATGTACACTCCATTTTCCCGAATGGAATTAAGAACAATAGTGTCCGAATTTCCTGACCCCAGGAAGGATTTAGTTGCTAGCCAAAAATACATCAGGGATTTAGGTAACACTGTAGAACCCAACAACAAGGATTGGCAGATACTGCTAAGAGCTTGTTTACCTTCCAATGTTGATGCAACTCAGTTTTTAGCTGATTGTGCATTGGATAAAGATGTACCGCTTACAGACGTGTACAACAAGGATAATGTAAAAAGGATAAATTTACAGCTAAAAGAGTATTTCCCAGCCGTTGTTAAATGGAATAAAATATTTTCCATTAAGCAAAAGGAGTCCGAAACGGCAATAGAATATTTTCACCGGGCACTATTAGAAATGGCAAAGTACACTGGTATAGAAGACATTAAGACCAACCCAAACCATCGAGAAGTAGCAGTATCTGTACTGATGGATGGTTTAAAGGAAACATTAAAGACTAGGGTTCAGACCACGCAACCATGCTGGCGAGGTCTGTCAGTGTCCACATTGAGAGAGGCTGCTATTGATCACGACAGAAACATCACTAGGCACAGAGAGTCGCAAAGTGATAAGTTGATGTCCGTAAGTATACAGGCGCTGACCACAAGGCAACCTGCGTATGTACCACCGAATCCTGTGGGTAAGGCAAGTGTAATAACATGTTTTTCTTGTAACAGACCGGGACACTATGCACGAGAATGTAGAACAAAGAATGTACAAAGATCTTTTCAACCCCCTAGACAACAACACAACACACGACATTGGGAGCAGGGTCCACAGAGGCGGAGTTTTGAGCCACATACAGGGGAAACAAAAAGATACCCCCCGAACAGAGATTGGCATGCCTCTGGTAGTTCCCAGCTAACTCCCCCACAAGTAGTTGCTGCCAATGGGATTCAGGGAGGTCAGCATACCCAATAGGGGTGTGGCCATACCTGTAATCTGCAGCCAGTTAAGTTGATTGCCAGTCTTGGAAGCGAACCAGAGATTGCAATCAATGTGGCTGGTAAAACTTTAAACTTTCTTGTAGACACAGGGGCGGCCAAGTCAGTGATAAATTCGACAGTGGGCATGAGAACCACTGGTAGGACAATTCCAGCCATGGGAGTAACAGGAGTAGTCCAGCACTACCCTGTTAGCAAACCAGCCGAGATTACAATAGGGCCTTTGCATACCAAGCATTCCTTTTTGCTGGCTGCATCGGCACCAACTAATCTCCTGGGAAGAGACTTACTATGTAAAATGGGTTGCGTCATTTATTGTACTCCTGAAGGTGTATTCTTGGACATTCCTGAGAATCACGCTCAGGAAGTACGAGACATGCTAGACTCCCCATCAAAATTAATGTCACATTCCATTATGACAAATAGGAATCCATCCCAAGTAGAAGAGATGACATCTCAGATACCAGAGTCACTTTGGACAAAAGATGGACAGGACACTGGATTAATGGCAAATGTAGCTCCAGTAGTTGTACAAGTAAAAGATGGTAGGATAGCTCCAAAAATCCCACAGTATCCTCTGAAGCCAGAGGTGGAGTTAGGAGTTTTCCCAGTAATAGAGCGCTTGCTACAACAGGGCATTCTAGTAAGAACGTCCAGCACAGCAAATAGTCCCATCTTCCCTGTTAAAAAGAGTGGGGGGAGGGGTTACAGGCTAGTGCAAGATCTAAGGGGGATTAACAAAATAGTTGAGAGTCAGTTCCCCGTAGTGCCTAATCCAGCTGTCATCCTAATGCAAATTCCTCCCACTGCCAAATTTTTCACTGTTATTGACCTCTGCTCCGCATTCTTTTCGGTACCTCTGCACCCTGACAGCCAATATTTGTTTGCATTCACATACAGAGGAGTCCAATACACGTGGACTCGGTTACCCCAAGGTTTCATAGACAGTCCAAGTATATTTTCTCAAGCTTTGCATGATTGTTTACAGTCTTTCCAACCGGAAAGTGGATCAGTGTTGATACAGTACGTGGATGATCTACTACTGTGTTCTGATTCATTGGAAGCTTCCCTGAAGGATACGAAACAGCTCCTGTTTCATCTTTCAGACACAGGTCACAAGGTTTCCAAAGACAAGTTGCAATTATGCCAAAGTAAGGTAAAATATTTGGGACACTGTCTAACACAAGGACTGAGACACCTGACCGCTGATAGAATCCAAGCCATTAGAGACATGACACTGCCACAAACCCAGCAACAGATCAGGACGTTTCTAGGAATGTGTGGGTATTGCCGTAATTGGATCCCAGGGTTTTCCATATTGGCGCTACCTTTGCAGGAAATGGTCTCTTCAAACAAACCTGATCGGATTTCGCATACAGACGAATCCGAAACAGCATTTAAGAGACTCAAACAGTGTCTAACGCAGGCACCAGCACTAGGTATGCCAGACTATGGGAAACCCTTTGAACTATACGGAACAGAAAGTGCTGGGTGCGCAGCAGGTGTACTAACACAAAAAACACGGTGATGCCAGCAGGCCAGTTGCATATTACAGCGCTCAGCTAGATACGGTAGCGCGATCCCTCCCCACATGCTTGCGTAGCGTTGCGGCGATAGCATTGCTAGTGACAAAAAGCGAAGATGTCGTGCTAGGCCACAACCTCACAATCCATACACCGCATGCGGTATCTGCCTTATTGAATTCTGCCCAAACCAGACACGTCTCATCAGCAAGGTTTACAAGATGGGAATTGGCATTAATGGCCCCCGTAAACATCACCATAAGGAGATGCAGTGCATTAAACCCTGCAACATTTCTCCCAAGTGTGCCTGGTCAGGCACAAAGGGTGGAAGGTGAGAGTGATGGGGAAGGAGGATTTAATGCAAAGGAAGATGCACATGATTGTATGGAATATTTGACCCAAAATTTTACCGCAAGGCCTGACATCAGTGACAATCCACTGGAAGATGCAGAACTCACGTTCTACACGGACGGTAGTTGTCACAGACAATCAGACTCGGGAGACTTGTGTACTGGATACGCAGTCGTAGATGACCAAGACACCATAGAAGCGGAACCGCTAGGCCCACCTCACTCAGCCCAGGTTGCTGAACTGGTCGCCCTAACCAGAGCATGTGAATTGGCTAAGGGTAAATCTGCCAATATCTACACCGATTCTAGATACGCCTTCGGGGTAGTCCATGATTTCGGAGCCCTATGGCGGCTCAGAAATTTCATGACGGCAGCTGGCACACCGATAGCGCATGCAGCTCATATAAAAAGGCTTCTAACAGCGATACAGGAACCCGACAGAGTGGCTGTTATCAAATGTAAAGCACATACATATAGTCAAGACCCAGTATCCCTTGGTAACAGCCGAGCAGACGAAGCCGCAAAGCTTGCAGCTGCTACCCCCACACGGACAGACACCACACAGTTGATGGTATTTAATACCATCAACACACAGAAGTTGTGTGAGATGCAGAATTTGTGTTCCACACAGGAAAGAGCAGTCTGGAAGGCAAAGGGATATGGCCAGGAGTCCTCAGGGCTCTGGACGGATGGACATGGTAAACCAGTGGCCCCCAGGGCATACCTTCCATGTCTGGCTGAAGCAGCTCACGGGCTGACTCACCTAGGCAGGGAGGGGATGTGCAAATTGGTAAGAGCATACTGGTGCGCCCCAGGATTCTCCTCTCATGCGAGTAAGAGAGCAATGTCATGCCTTACCTGTCTGAGAAAGAATATTGGAAAAGCAATACCTACAGAACCATCCCATATCCCACCTGCCGGCGGCCCTTTTCAAGTAATACAAATTGACTTCATTCAATTACCCCCATGTCGAAATTTGAAATATGTACTTGTTTGTATAGATGTTTTCTCGAATTGGGTCGAAGCTTTTCCAGCAGCTACAAATACCGCTATGTTTACAGCTAAGAAAATTGTGCAGGAATTTGTATGTAGATATGGTATCCCTAGAATCATTGAAAGTGATAGGGGTACCCATTTTACAGGTGATGTCTTTCAAGGAATGTGTAAGTTGATGGGAATTGATAGCAAGCTGCACACTCCGTACCGTCCACAGGCGAGTGCGAAGGTCGAAAGAGTGAACAGCACTATTAAAAATAAATTGAGTAAAGTAATGGCAGAGACAGGATTGACGTGGCCAGAAGCTTTACCCATTGTTTTGTATAGCATCAGAACCACTCCCAGGTCCCCTCTTAATCTGTCTCCTTTTGAAATCTTGTTTGGTCGACAGCCGCATGTCATGATTAACCCTCAGGATGATTTGAAATGTAACAATGAAGTAACTGTAAAATACTTGATTAACATGAGTAAGCAGTTGAGGAATCAAAATGATAATCTGAAGTTGGTGATTCCTGATTTACCAGATAGTAATTGTCATGACATTGAACCTGGGGATTATGTAATGATACGAAATTTTCTACGCTCAGGTTGTCTTATTGATAGATGGGAAGGACCATACCAGGTCTTATTGACCAGCACCACAGCATTGAAGGTTGCTGAGAAAGAGACTTGGGTCCATTCATCCCACTGCAAGAAGGTTGCTGATCCCGAGAAGTCCCGTGACAAGGAACAGACGGTAGAGGTTGTATCACTGGAGTGTCTGTTCCAGGAGGACTGAGGCGGCACCTGAGCCTTGAAGATCGAAAGCAGCTGTCGACTCCCCTCTCCCTTTTATTGTTTTCTCCACTTCCCATCCCCTCTCCCTTAAAATTTATTTTTCCCCCTTCGCATTCTTCTCTATTTCCTCCTCAAAGATGGACTTGCCCCAAGAGACTGTGATCCGGATTTTGATGTTAACCACGATGTTGACCAGAGCAGTCTGTTCCGGCGAGAGTACCATAGAGGTCGAGAGAGGTTCTGGAATGGGTTCCGATTATGATGATGGAGGCGTAGTTTTCCAAGATCAACCAAACCAACAAGCAAAGGCGAGTATCAGAAAACGATCCGATAGAAGAAATTGTGATGGATTGTTAGCTGAAGAAAATTGTATCTGTAGGCTCTGTGATAATCTGGTTGAAGATGGATGCATAAAGAAATGCCAATCTAGTTTTAATATCCATATGGACCGGCATCCATTGAGTGACTATCACTCCTTAGTGGGTAACGTGTTAAACCAAACAGATTGTTGGGTATGCTCTCAAGTACCTCAGGGTCACAGCAAATCAGGGCTAGTACCATTTCCTTTAACGTTAGGGGAGGTACTTGAGCTAAGTGGTGGGAGACCGGTGGACCGGAGGTTTAACATCTCCAGCCCTCCTAGTTTGAAGCTCCACCAATACCATGTGGATAGGTCCCTCTTATGTTTTAACATCTCCAATCCCAGAAAACCGGGAAATTGGGAAGTGTCATGGAGTAACCACACCATGACCTTCTCACACAGAGCAGATAGAATGCCTACAGATACAGAGCTCGTACGCCACATAGCCAGTAGAGGAAAATCTTTCCGATATCGATATACCCTAGGAAATAGGATTACTAGAGTTGGAGAGGTATCACCAGGATACTGTGCACATATCGTACAAACCGATACGTGCATTAGGCAGATGGAAGAATTAGGGTCAGGAGATTTCACCTGGAAGGTTTGTAACATGGTCATGTCCTTCTCCGTCCCATATGTTCTCCCCGATGATGCATATTTCATATGCGGGAGAAAGGCGTACAAGTGGCTTGCCCCAAACTCTGAAGGATTGTGTTATATTGGAAAAGTATTGCCTGAAGTGATGACTGTTACACATGACAAAATGAAGGACATACACCGTGGTGCCCAAGCTCCTTATACTCACACTCATTACGAGCACCGAGTTAAAAGACAACTGTCAGAAAGGTTAGAGCATCCGGCCTCTGATCTTATCCATGAATCCACCGGGATTCAGGTTCTGGTAGCGTTAGATTTCACTCGTACCGCTCGGGGAGTGATGAATTATAGATACATTTCCGCACTCGCCAATTTGTTAGATAATATCACTGAAATGTATGATGACACGTTTAGATACACTGGAAGAGAACTTCAAGCTTACAAAACAGAACTAGTTCAGCATAGGATGGTTCTTAATTATCTTACAGCAGTAACAGGCGGATATTGTGTTACATTGGCAACACAGTACGGCATAAAGTGTTGCACGTATATCACAAATAGCACCGAGGATCCGGTAGAGGTCATAGACCAAAAGATGGATGATATTCTCCAATTGAAGTGGGAATTTCGTCGAAAACACAATCTCACCCTTGCTGCTGTAGGTAATGAGCTGACTAGTTGGGTGTCATGGTTGAACCCGCGAAATTGGTTCTCCGGTTTAGGAGACTGGGCTCAAGGAGTCATAATGGATGTTGGAAAGTTTCTACTATGTATCTTGGGTGTCGTTATATCGATTGGATTGATATTTAGATGCGGGCAGGCTTTAATGAGGTGCAAACAAAGTACAAAAGTGATGAGCTTGAGGAGCGAGGAAACTGTAATTAACCTGGATTTGATTTATGACCCAATGATAGAAACCAGAATGTGATGAAAATGCGATTATACGGTCCGTTTCTTTCACCTGTTTTTCTGCTTTTCTCCAAGATACAAAGACCCCCTTGGACGAGGAAGCTGACGAGACGAGATGTATACAGACAACAGACAAGCACCAAAGAAGAAGATTTGACAACTTTAAATATGGACACTTGATGAACTTTGCCATGGATCCCCAGTTTCCCTAGTATTTTTAAACTCACGCTAGCCCAACATTTTTTGTAAATCTGATGGCTCAGACAAAGCTATTTGCTCATGCCCAAGGAGCAATACAGCGCAAAGAAGACGACTCTCAACAGATACCGAAAACAACTTCGACGACAGATGTACATTTCCCTGACATAGAATATCATTGCATTTTCCATAAGTGTTCTTTATCTTCATCTCTACAACCCCCAGGTAACGACACACATAGACGATAGGGAATACAGGCACAGATAGCAGCAACCACATACCTCCCCCATTCATGTATCATCAACTAAAATGTGCATCCCCATTTTGTTACAACCACAGCCGAAATGAGCTCGGTAGAGTTTGACAGCCCATCCACAGACCTGTACCACAGGATAAGAAGGAATTCAAATGTATACTTCGCAATACCTCGAAGCTTGATTTACCACACGTACGGCACGATGATACATGACCCTCCAAACATGGACTCATACACACATGCTTCTACTTTCTCACTAGGTCATACCCTTTTCACACCTACTCCTCTCTTCCTCCTTACCCAACCATGGAAATCAATTAACCCCTGACTTACATTTTTCTCCTTAAATGTTTTGTGGCAGTTATTATTGACTGCCAAAGGGTGGACTGTCAAAGTCAGAAAAATGTCTCAATGCACGTTGCCATATTTGCACCGCACACTGGTCCGCGCTGCGCGTGCGTACGCTCTCCCGTGGAGGCGCATACCCGCAATAGCGTGCACTCGCAGGCGCGGTATGCGTATTTACGGTAGAGTTTATGTGGTCGTAGCGTGCGACTCATTCGTTACATATTTTCACAATTAATGTAGTTTATAGATCACGGTCCCTTTGATAGATTCTGAAAGTTTGGTTAAAATACAATGTCCCAGAGCTGAGGAATCCCTCTTTATATCGTACGAAGGGTCTAACAGGAATCATACAGCAGTGTTTGGTACCCATCGGAAGAGTATTTAATTAGCAATATTCCGGTGTTGGTTTGGAGCGTATTAATCGCTCGTGCGAATAGTTATGGACATAAGAAGTTTATGTCCATTTCTATTATTTACACATACTCAGGTATGCGGCGGGAAACCCAGTTTCCCACCCACCTGAGCTGTTGGAAATCGTCACAGCCCACCTGTATGAATCACCCTATGACCTTTTGTTATGATGCAGGGCCGAATTCCTTCGGCCAATGGACAATGGGATTGTAGGACCAGGAGATTGCATTGTGTGTGGGGCATAAATAGGCAGGCCGACCACATCCAGCTCTCACTCTCTCATCAACGGTTATCTGCTGATAGCCGGGAGCTGGATATCGAGGCGCAGGCGATCATACCCTTTGTGCGTAAGTTTCTCTCCGTAATCATTGTCTTTCTGTGAGCCAATTTCTCTCTCTCTCCTCTTTTCTCTTATATCTCTCATAGTATTATAGTATTGTACTGTATTGCATTTAGGTCAGTGTAGTATTGTCTTTTTGTATTTATTGTTTAGTTCTGTGGTTAGGAAGTCTCTGTTATATTGTAGTGTATCATTTGTACTGCTATCCCCTTTTTCAAGTATATTAGATATAATACAGTTAATAGGCTTTGGAACCTAAACCAGTATCTGTGTATTTCCTATAGTGTTAAGTGTTCACTTGAGCGTCGGTGACGCTCAAGCAGCTTTGTAGTTAGTCAGGTTACACAAGGTTGCATTTACGCCCTGTACTCACATTAAGGTATTCAGTGTATTTCATTGGTATAAGGTTTTAACATAAAGGTATAGTGTTGTGAGCGTCTGCATCGCTGGTGACCTCCCCGTGGTCTCGAGCGTACGCTACGCTACAGCGAATCATTCCCCTAGTCATAACCAATAACGTGTCCTGTGATCACTGGGCCGTGAGCGAACGTGACGCTTGAGCGTCTCGCCTACGGCTGAGCGATCGCTACGCCAATAGCGTACCATTACGGTACTTCTTAAGTAAACAGCGTACAGTGTTCTTAGCTTCATAAAGGGTTGTTTAACTTTATACGACAAGGAATTTAGCATTGTCAAGGGACATAGAGGGAGGAGCCAGTGCACACCAGTATTCCTAATTCTTTCTTAAAGTGCCCTGTCTCCTGCGGAGCCCGTCTATTCCCCATGGTCCTTACGGAGTCCCCAGCATCCACTACGGACTACGAGAAATAGATTTACCGGTAAGTAAAATCTTATTTTTTAGGACATTGAGAGTGATTGTACCCTGAACTAGTGCATATTGAACCTGCTCATTATGTTGCACTGCTTTCTCTGGAAAATGGTGTGCCTAGTGATAAGCAAGAACCGCTATGGTGTTCCGTTTCTACTGTGTATGTCTAAATGTAAGATTGTGTGCCAAAGAACATCATTTATGAAATATTTTTTTAAATGTTTGTTTATACTGTTGTCCTACAAAATTCTCCAGTCCAGATTAGAAGAAAAAAGCTAAAAAAAAAAATTCTTGATAGTTTAAAACAGAAATACTGTAGTTATAAAGATGCAATGCAATGGCAATTATATGTGTGTAGGGTACATCAATTTCCTCCTCTCCTTTCTTGTATTCAAAATCCAGATCTCTTTAGATTGTCTCTAGTCTAAATCATGGCTCTGGCATCATAGAAATCACTGACAATAGTAATACAAATACTAACAACCTCTGCTACTTACTGTACTTTAACAACTAATAGCTGTGAGGGCTGCTTGCCTGCAGGTGCAATGCTATCATTTTCTAATGGTGTAGATACTGTAGCACAGAATTCATACTGATAAAATATCAGATGTTTCAGAAAATGTAATTTTTGTTAAACATGCAGAGTGGTAATCCGTAGACTGCATATTGCTACTCCATGGAGGCTTCATTCCCTGTACCAAGATGGCCGCTGATGCTACTATTGCGCATGCACTGCGCCATCTTGTTCACTGATGGCCTGATTCAGAGATGTACACAAATGCATTTGCAGCTCCATTTTGTATGCAGTAAATGTATAAAAGTATGCTAATGCAATAGCTGCCTGGAAATGTATAGAGAAGTCCATCAGCGACTTAGCAGATCAAAGCACCTGTAGATGTTTCGGTAATCGGCAATCTGAGTAACCCTACTTAGACTTTAGTGTCATGTTTTCTGCGTACGGGATCACAGTTGCAGGCGGAGACATTCTCCAAATATGGTTGTGACACACCTGCATTTTTTGCTGCCATTCTCTGTAACCTCACCCAACTGGTCTATGACTTTCAGTCATTTTGCAAAAAAAAAAATCCTCACTGTGAGCGGCCGATAATTACTCATCTTCATTCTGTAAATATCACCATTGAATACATCTCTGAATCAGGCCCTGTGTTATAGCACCATCGTAGGAGACACAAGTCTTCCACTTAGCTCCTCAGAGTCCTGCAGTTATCAGTGATCCATAACACTTCCATTAAGCCTGCACTGCTACCCAGTACTTGCATACACTCACTGCTGGTAAACTGTATGATGCCTCATAACACTGAGGACCAGTGTGTAACAGTGAGTACGCTGTACCTAATCTAAATACCAATAAACCACTCCCCTGGTTAAGAATCTGCCCGTTTATAGTCTCCACTGGTGTGTACAGAAATTCTACCACATCATCAACCTATTCACACATATTTCCAACAATTTTGAAAATTACTGTGGATGGAAATGTACTAATGACAGATGGGTTGGGTATGAAATGCCGGCTGGTGGGATGTCGGTGATCACATGACTGACTACGGCATGCCAACACCAGACGAGAGTAAGTATTTTATCCCTTCTCCCCTTCCCTACCCTAACCCTCTTGGGGCTGTCGGCTAGGGCTAACCCACTTGGGGGGTATCAGCTAGAACTAACCATCCGGGGGGGTGTTGGCTACAGCTAACCCCCCCTAGTACCTAACTCTACCCCCCATGGGCCTTAGCGCTAACCCCCAACCGAAACTCATTTTTCGGATGTAGGCTGTCTGTGGTCCAGCGCCGATCTCCTGAGGGGTGTCAGGATTCCGTACTTAATCACTTGACCGCCGGCATCCTGACCACCAGGATAGAGAATGCATCCCCGACAGACATCTAGTATATTCACATAGAAGGGTAACTACATTAAAACATCAGTTTCCAAGTTAGACCATAATATTGTCGATTACCTGGTTTCTTCCATTATAGCGGCCACCCAGTTTTCATGAGGACTCTTACAGAACATAGGCCCACTGGTTGGTAAATATTATTTTTGTTTATATTAAACTACAGCCAGGCATCACTGTTCAGCTCATACATTGTGTCTGTCATCTATCATTGTAGCAAAGACTCTGAGTTTTTGTGTAGGCAATCCATATATTGCTGCTCTGTTCTTAGAAACATAGAAACATAGAAACATAGAATTTGTCGGCAGATAAGAACCACTTGGCCCATCTAGTCTGCTCCTTTTTTTTTTTTTTTTTATATATTATTTTTTAACACTAACCTTATTTGATCCTTATTTCTTTGTAAGGATATCCTTATGTCTATCCCATGCATGTTTAAATTGCTCTACTGTCTTAGCCTCTACCACCTCTGATGGGAGGCTATTCCACTTGTCCACTACCCTTTCTGTGAAATAATTTTTCCGCAAATTTCCCCTGAACCTCCCCCCCTCCAGTCTCAGTGCATGTCCTCGTGTCCTATTGCTTCTCTTCATTTGGAGAATGTTTCCCTCCTGGACTTTGTTAAAACCCTTCATATATTTGAAAGTTTCTATCATGTCCCCCCTTTCCCTTCTCTGCTCCAAACTATACATATTGAGATTTCTTAGTCTTTCTGGGTATGTTTTGTGATGTAGGCCATGCACCATTTTAGTTGCCCTCCTTTGTACAGTTTCTAATGTATTAATATCCTTTTGAAGATATGGCCTCCAGAACTGAATACAGTATTCTAGATGAGGCCGTACCAATGACCTATACAGTGGCATTATTACTTCTATCTTTCTGCTGCTTATTCCCCTCCCAATGCAGCCAAGCATCTGACTAGCCTTCCTCATTGCCTTGTTACATTGCTTACCTGCTTTTAAGTCATCTGAAATAGTGACTCCTAGATCCCTTTCCTCCTCAGTAGTTTCCAGTATAGTGCCATTAATACTGTATTTAGCTTTAGGATTTTTGAGACCCAAGTGCATGATTTTGCATTTTTTGGCATTAAACTGTAATTGCCAGACTCTTGACCATTCCTCTAGTCTACCTAGATCCTCAATCATTTGTTTTACCCCACCTGGTGTGTCTACCCTGTTGCATACCTTTGTGTCATCTGCAAAAAGGCATACTTTCCCTTTAATGCCATTTGCAATGTCACCAATAAAGATATTAAAAAGCACTGGTCCAAGTACAGATCCCTGGGGTACTCCACTGGTAACATTTCCCTCCTATGAATGCACTCCATTTACCACAACTCTCTGTTTTCTATCCTTCAACCAAGATCTTATCCATTCAATAATCCTAATATCCAATCCCAAACTTTCAAGTTTATTTAGCAATCTGCGATGTGGAACTGTGTCAAAAGCCTTACTAAAGTCTAGATAAGCTATATCCATGGCTCCACCTTTATCCATCACTTTAGTCACACAATCAAAAAAGTCAATAAGATTTGTTTGACATGATCTCCCCCCAGTGAATCCATGCTGTTTGGGATCCAGTAAATTGCCGGATTTGAGATAATCTACAACTCTTTCTTTTAAGAGTGTTTCCATCAATTTCCCTACTACTGATGTAAGACTCACTGGTCTGTAGTTGTTTGCCTCTTCCTTGCTTCCACTTTTGTGCAGTGGGACTACGTTTGCTCTTTTCCAGTCCCCTGGAATTTCTCCTGTAGCTAATGACTG
The DNA here is from genome assembly GCF_028390025.1 of Pseudophryne corroboree. Lineage (NCBI taxonomy): Eukaryota > Metazoa > Chordata > Amphibia > Anura > Myobatrachidae > Pseudophryne > Pseudophryne corroboree. The sequence goes on along the minus strand of NC_086444.1, from coordinate 933,851,349 downwards.
GTTGAATAATTCTGTCAATGGTGCTACCAGCACCTCTTTAAGTTCTTTTAATATCCTTGGATGTATCCCATCTGGCCCCATAGATTTGTCCACTTTCAGCTTTGAGAGTTCTGTTAGGACCTTCTCCTCTGTAAATGTACTTGTTTCATTTTCCTGAATATCCCTGCAACTTAACTGTGGCCCCTTCCCCTCTCTTTCAGTAGTAAATACTGAGCAAAAATAATCATTAAGATGATCTGCTATTAAATTGTCTCCTTCAACAAGACTCCCAGTGTCCGTCTTTAGTTTTATAATTCCGCCTTTTGTTTTTCTCTTTTCGCTTATATACCTCAAAAAAGTTTTGCCTCCTTTACCCACTGACTGGGCCATTTTCTCCTCAGCTTGTGCCTTTGCACATCTGATTACCTTCTTTGTCTCCTTCTGTCTAACAAGATATATCTTTTTGTCTTCATTATTTTGTGTCTGCTTATATTTCCTAAAAGCCATCTTTTTTGCTCTCACAATATTTGCTACTTCTTTTGCAAACCACACTGGCTTCCTTTTCCTTGTGTTTTTCCTAACAGTTTTGATACAAAGGTCTGTTGCCTTCAATATTGCACATTTGAATGTTTCCCACCTCTCCTGCACTGTTTCCAAGTTCCTCCACTCTGCCAAAGAATCGCTTACACATTTTCCCATCCCTACAAAATCAGCCTTCCTAAAATCCAACACCTTTGTTTTTGTATGGGACGAGTCAGTCTCTGTCTTAATGCTGAACCATACTGCTTGATGATCACTGGATCCCAGGTTTTCACCCACTTTTACGTCCGATAATCTGTCTCCATTTGTAAGTATTAAGTCTAATATTGCATCTTTCCGAGTGGGCTCCCTCACCATTTGGTGGAGGGATGCTCCCTGAAGGGAATTTAAAATGTTCCTACTTCTAGTGGAACTAGCAACAGACACCTCCCAGTTTACATCAGGGTTTATGAAGGACAGATCCTGTCAAACCAACTTACTTGGCTTTTATGAAACAGTAAGCGCAAACCTAGATCAGGGTAAAGACGTGGATGTAATCTTTTTAGACTTTGCCAAAGCGTTTGATACTGTACCACACATGAGACTTATATACAAGCTACAAGAATCAGGGCTAGGAAGCACAATATGCACTTGGGTCAAAAACTGGTTAGATAATAGGAAGCAGCGCGTTGTGGTTAATGGATATTTTTCAACTTGGACTGAAGTGCTAAGTGGTGTGCCGCAAGGCTCAGTATTAGGACCGCTATTGTTCAATATTTTCATTAACGACCTAACAGAAGGTCTAGAGAGCATGGTGTCAATTTTTGCAGATGATACCAAATTGTGTAAGGCTATAAATACAGAGGAGGATGCCGAGTCTCTTCAGAACGACTTAGTTAAATTAGAAGCATGGGCAGCCAAATGGAGAATGCGATTCAACACAGACAAGTGTAAGGTAATGCACTGTGGTAACAAGAACAAAAATTACACCTACCTACTAAATGGGGTAAAACTAGGGGATTCTGTACTGGAAAAGGACTTAGGTGTCCTCATAGATAGCAAGCTAAGCAGTAGTACCCAAAGTAGGACTGCAGCAAAGAAGGCTAATAAGATATTAGCATGCATAAAACGGGGTATTGATGCTAGGGACGAGAGTATTATACTCCCATTATATAAATCACTAGTGAGGCCACACCTTGAATACTGTGTACAGTTCTGGGCACCGTACTACAAAAAGGATATCCTGGAGCTTGAAAAGGTACAAAGGAGGGCGACCAAACTAATAAGGGCATGGAGACGATGGAATACAAGGAAAGGCTTGAAAGACTAGGCATGTTTACATTGGAAAAGCGGAGACTAAGAGGGGATATGATCAACATCTACAAATATATAAGGGGACAATACTCAGAGCTTGCGCGGGACCTGTTTTTG